>NC_137465.1:21679253-22312189 GCF_964235325.1 Thermobia domestica | reverse complement strand
AGATATGCATCGAGGTAAATTTCGTACCTTTGGAGAGAGACAGAATTTCGTCCCCAGAACAATCCATGAAATTATTACTAGTTCACAAATCTGCAAAGCCAATACCGCAGTGTGACCTGGGGTATTG
Source organism: Thermobia domestica (assembly GCF_964235325.1). Lineage (NCBI taxonomy): Eukaryota > Metazoa > Arthropoda > Insecta > Zygentoma > Lepismatidae > Thermobia > Thermobia domestica. The sequence continues at coordinate 22,312,062 of NC_137465.1, read as the reverse complement.
CTAACTTCTTTCCAAGGCTGTGTGCTTCACCAGGAATTGAATGAAGAATTCCTAGTACATGTTAACCTATCTCCTTTAAAAAGAGAACTTGCTTCTTTCAACAAGGCTTTAGTAGGTTATATATTGTGGGTTTGTGTGTTTTATGAAACGAGAGAAACAATTAAAATATTTGGTCTAGGAATTAATTCGTGCGGTTGGTGCGCACACATTTAAGCTGTAGTACAAACACAAAATACATAAATACCTTAAGAAAAATATTGTCCATCGCTAGCCACCACTTTCGCCCATCTGTCAGGCAATGTACGAATTCCGTGGCGAAAGAAGTCCTCATCCTTGGAAGCGATCCAGTCAGAGACCCATGTTTCGATATCTTCTGAAAAAGTAAACCGCTGTCCAATCAAATCGTTGTTCATGCAATCGAACAAGTAGTAGTCCGAAGGAGCAACGTCTGGTGAATACGGCGGGTGGGGTAAAACTTCCCATCCGACATTTTCTAAATAGGTTTTGACCGGTCTTGCGACATGTGGGCGAGCGTTATCATGTTGAACAATAAGTTTATCATGTCTGTTTTCCCATTCTGGTCGTGTTCTGGCCAGAGCTTGCTTCAAACGCATTAATTGTCGTCGATAACGTTCTCCATTCATAGTTTCACCCGGTTGCAGCAGCTCATAGTACACCACACCTTTCATATCCCACCATATGCACAGCATAAACTTTGCACAGTGAATATCTCGTTTTGGTTGTGATGGACCTGGTTCACCTGGTTCCACCCAGGCCTTTTTTCGTTTAGGGTTCTCGTAATGGATCCACTTCTCATCACCCGTAATAATTCGATGCAGAAACCCCTTTCTGCTCTGTCGTTGAAGCAGCAATTCGCAAATGGTTTTTCGTCTTTCAACGTCTCTGTCTTTCAATTCATGTGGAACCCAATGTGACATCTTTTGAATCATTCCCATGGCTTTCAAGCGTTTGGAGACTGTTGTTTGATCAACGCCTAATGCTGCTGCAAGTTGTTCCTGCGTTTGACACGAATCCTGCTCGAGCAATGCTGTCAATTCTTCGTCTTGAAATTTTTTTGGCTGTCCAGCTCGTTCTTGGTCTGCCAAGCCGAAATCACCACTTCTAAACCGTGCAAACCACTTCTGACACGTTCGCTCAGCTAGAGCATGGTCACCATACACTTCCACCAAAATACGATGACTTTCAGTCGCACTTTTCTGCATGTTAAAGTAATGCAGCAGGACACCCCGCAAAAACACTTTATCAGGCACAAATTGCGCCATGTTCACTTAACTACAAACTGGTGTTGTTGACGCTTTAATCCACTGCCCTACACTACGAACGATACGCGATGACAGGGGTTTGCAACACATGTGTGGATACACGGAACTGTGGGACGCTCCGTTCGTTGCGCCATCTCTTGTCCACCCGCACGAATTAATTCCTAGACCAAATATTTCAATGTATACTCTTGTTACTATTGTAATTATATATATATATATATATATATATATATATATATATATATATATATTACCGCTGAAAAGTTCTCGAATACCTCCGTTTTTTGTAAGCGTTTACTATGATTCTATTAGTTTGGCACTATAACTTTATCGCTTTACATCAGAGGTACTCCTGCCTAAAGAATAGAATTTCGCAACAGTTAATTTGAGGTTTCAGAGGTACTGTTGATGGTATGTCAATATATAATTCTTAAAATTGAAACCAAAAGAGACCATTTGTTACACGTAAATTGCACAGTATAAAGAAATGTGTGTGGTGAGGCAAGATGTTAGTTTTGTTTCGAAAGTGTAGACATTGAGGGTTAATACAGTGCAAAAAATTTGAAAGAGAAAGTAGTTTTCCAAATTTTGTAGATATTTATACATTATAGATATGCTGATTTTATGAATCCTAAGAACGCCATTCTTTGAAACATATTTGCGACGATCAATATACATCCCTCTCTGCTCGATTGTCGCTCAGTGAAAGCGGGTATGTAGTGCTCGTAGTTACTATTTCAACGAGCAACAATTGAGCACAGTAAACCATCCTAAATTATGATATTTTTTTCGTTTTAACGTTAACATATCAAGTTATAAACAGCTGTATAATTTGAAAAGCTACATTCTATTTAAATTTTTGTGACTACATTGACTGTCTATGTGTGTACTTTCCAAACAAAACTAAATTATCTTGTCTCAGCTTCCACACTCTTCTCTATACTGTACAATATCTATATCAAATTGTCTTTTTTTGGTTTCAACTTTAAGACTATATAGTGCATGTACGCTCTGTCTGTCTCCTGTGCTCATCGGACATCTTACTCTTAATAAAAATGAGTTCTCTTTTATTTATATTTGCAAAAACGAGACAATTGAACAGGAAAACCTGTGTGACATGAACAGCATGTCCAAGTGGCGATCTCATATAATACTTTAGTGTATTAAATCTTTCCTGATATATGGCGGCACCCTGTTTTAGAATGGAAGACGGCTTAAACAAAGGCTGAAGAGACAGCTCAGCTCCATCCTCCTTTAAAACGAGACATCTCAACGTCAACACAATTATATGATGTACAAAACACTCTTTTCAAAAATTAATGAAGTCTGCTTTTCTTTTTTCATTGAAAATTTGTTTTTCTTTAAATATTGTCCTGGCATTCGATAATTTTGGTGTGGTAAGCTTAGGCAAACGTTAATTTGTATTTTCCGATTACTATACAATGTACACCTTGCACGTCAGGCATGTCGTTCTGTATGCTCTTCCGAAAGGTCACTTCAGCTCGCACGCCTTCGCTTGGCAGTCGTCATTGGCAAGGAACAAATTGGTTCTTCTAATCTTTCGCTAACAGTCTGTTGAATGTTGAGGCTTCGCTGTATTTTAAAAACACTATTACAAAAAAGTCAATAAATAAATAAAAAGATTTCGTGGAATCTTTCTGAAGGAAAACTCTATCCCTGATAGCTGTTTGTGGTGTTGCTTTGCAGTTTTCCTCCTTCAGAGGAAGGTATCTGGAAACCAGAAAGAATTCCACAATCGTCAGTGATCCTTGCATCCCGTTCAGTAAATTTATGTATATATACTATGTGATAAAAAGTATCTGGACACTTGGCTGAAAATTACTTACAAGTTCGTGGCGTCCTCCTTTGGTTCTGCTGAAATTCAATATAGTGTTGGCCCACTCTTAGCTTGGATGACAGCTTCCAATCTTGCAAGCATACTATTAATCAGGTGCTGGAAGGTTTCTTGGGAATGACAGCCCATTCTCCACGGAGTGCTGAACTGAGGAGAGGTATCGATGTAGGTCGGTGAGGCCTGGCACGAAGTCGGCGTTCCCAAACATCCCAAAAGTGTTCTATAGGATTCAAGTCAGGACTCTGCAGGCCAGTCCATTACAGGGTTGTTATGGTCGTGTAACCACTCTGCCACAGGCCTTGCAGTATGAGCAGATGCTCGATCGTGTTGAAAGATGCAATTACAATCCCCGAATTGCTCAACAGTTGGAAGCAACAAGATGCATAAATCATTGTAGGCCTGTTCTGTGAGAGTGCCACGCCAAACAACAACGAGTACAAGCCCCTTCAAGGAAAACACGAACCACACCATAACTCCACCAACTCCGAATTTTACTGTTGGCACTACACACGCTGAGAGATGACGTTCACCGGTCATTCGCCGATATTCACACCCTGCCATCCCAATTCCATACTGCGTACCGTGATTCATCACTCCACACAACGTTTTTAAACTGTTCAATCGTCCAATATTTACGCTCCTTTCACCAAGCGAGGCGTCGTTTGACGTTTACTTGCGTGATAGGCGTGTGGCTTATAAGCAGCCGCTCGACCATGAAATCCAAGTTTTCTTACGTCACGCCTAACTGTCGTAGTACTTGAAATGTATCCTGATGCAATTTTTAATTCCTGTGTGATCGTCTGGATAGATGTCTGCCTATTACACTTTACGACCCTCTTCAACAGTCGGCGGTCTCTGTCAGTCAACATACTAGACTGGCCTTTACGCTTTTGTCATGTACGTGTCCCTTCACGTTTCCACTTCACTATCACATCAGACACAGTGGACTTAGGGATGTTTATGAGTGTGGAAATCTCGCGTACAGGCCACTGACATAAGTGACACCCAATCACCTGACCTTGTTCGAAGTCCGTGAGTTCCGCGGAACGCTCCATTCTGATTTCTCACGATGTCTAATGACTATTGAGGTCTCGGATAGTGAGTATTTGGCAGTACGTAGTTGCACAATGCACCTAATATGAAAAACGTATGTTTCGGTGTGTGTTCGGATACTTTTCATAACATTGTATATATATATATATATATATATATATATATTATACCAAAGTTTACTAGTTTGTGAAATTCTGAAGCTTAATACCAAAGATGTCACGTTGTAAAACAAATTTTCTTTGGATAAATAATAACGTTTGTGACAGTTGTTTCTGTAATTTCATAAGTATTGGAATAGACCTATAACGCAGCTATAGTTGCTTTTTCTAATTCATGAGCTGCCAACACTACTTATAATCGAATAAGAAGAAGAGCAGGTTCACAAGATATCTTCTTAACTGTAAAAAATTCACCCGCTGAGAAAAGCATGATTTTTCCACCTATCTTCATTTTAGTACACAACTTGACGTTGTCAGAAGTACACACTATCGTATTATATAGCTAGCGCTTTAGATGTAGTTGATCTTTAAAATAGAATAGTATCACAATATTTCAGAAGGAATGAAATGGAGATGGCTAAGATAAGCCACGACGCTTGCGGGAATAATGCGCATGGGAATCGAAAATTTTTGTTAAAGATAAAGGTAATTTGCTGTTTGGTAGGTGAAAATAATAAGAAAATATAGAACGGGATTTTATAAAAGTGGTTGATAGGAATCGGGTTAATTGATTCACACCTTGGTAATATGGAAAAGTTTTACTTCCGAGTCTATGAGCCTTCGGGTCAGGTTAATCACAGGGTCAATTAGTTTCGTATATTTCCAAATGTGTACTAATGTTTAACTATTAAGTTTATATTTTTTCAGTGCGTAACATTTGGTGTTAATATTACACGCTGTAAATTACTATCAAAGCTTCTAATCAAAGTCATGCTTGTTGCAAATATTTAACTCTATTTGACCTTTTTCCATACTTTCGGAAACGTATGCACAATAAGTTCTTCACCTACTGGTACCCAGCAAACCAGGCTGTCATCACTGAAAGAGAATATCCAGGAAATCAATGCATATCTTCAACTTCTTAATTTTCTCAGATGGTGCAGCAAATACAACGGGAGTAATTTAGTGCGTATTGTTTTCTGTTCATTTTCTGTGCAGGTTCTCGATGTGACTAATTAGTGAAATGAAATATTCATCAGTTTCATTAGGAATTGTTCTTTAAAAAAAAGAACTTATATAATATTAACGAAATGTCTCCTCTTTTCAGAATGCGTTGGTAAAGGCGGAGAAAGAATAAATTTCCAAAAGTATTATTTCAAATGTGAAATCCTTTTCTAGTTTCAGCGTTATAACGGTATACAAATGTTGAATGTTCATAACAACATTAGGCATATAATATCATAATTTTTACCCCTTAAAGTGTGTGTTTTAAAAAAAACATTATGTGTATGTAGCCCTTAAAACTACTTAGTTATACTTAGTAAGGAGTGTCAAGAAAGTCCTGTCCCCTGAAAATCGTAGTATTGTAACTCGGAAATGACATACGTAATATGAAGGTAAATAACGCGGGAAGAAAGTGTGATTATTTGACATATTTTTCTAAGTAGAATACTCCAAATTAGCAAAGGGACAGTTAAGGAACGGGAAAATAGCGTTATTTAGAAGAAAGATGAAAATACTTTGTTTGGCTGAAACGATTTCAAAACTTCTATGCCACAAGACCAGCTGTTTTAGACCTTCGTATTTTAAAATATCGAAACATGTGTTGTAGCGTGCTCTCGTTATAAATACGAAACTCGTTCGTGGAGGCTCTAGCTATTTTAATATAGTCTACGACACATTTCACATAAAAATTATATTTATCTATATACATACCTCTTATAATAATCATCAATGGTAAGACGACTCCAGAGTATAGAAAGTTGTTCAGCAAACACAGGGCAACCATAAATTTAGGCAAAAGTATATTTTTGAAATAATAAGATATTTAAGTCCTCTTTACTATTAACTTTATAAACTTCTTCAAAATATATTCCAAAAAGAAGATACGAAAATTTCTCATTACACACATTTAACAAGCACTGTATACTGTTCCATTTAAACAAGCGCTTGACATAATTCATAATCGAACATTAATGTCTTAAATGCTACAATAGTCCGAAATAGTTCACTTATTACTTTTAATATTATAGTAGTCGCGCCGAGTCGTGATGCTTGACCTAGATCTGCCGATTTCACCACCCAATAGAACGCGAGGGTGTGTTTCGGTCGTCAACCCCCACCCATCACATTTTGTCAGTGTCGTCTCTCGCTCTACTCGGAAGACATCTCCCAAGAGTACAGTGTTGTCGGATTGGCGCCAAGTTTCGTTTTGTTAATTGTTTATTGTTGCGTTATATTTTTGTTGTTACTATTCGCGTTATTATTACCGTTTTAGAATAATTGTTATGGTGGTTATTGTTGTGCAGTGTTATTATTGGTAATTTTTAAGTGTTTTCGTGTGCCTCTGTGTATATGTGATATACGTGTATACTCTTATACGCGTACTTGTTATTGAATTCGTTTATTCCCTTTTTCACCTTGCGTTCCTGTTCTGTTCTTGGGATATGCAATATGAGTGATATTAGAAACAATAAGAAGGTGATTCACAAGCAAGGGAGATCTATTGTATATGGTGTTCTCCAGTTTTTTAAAAAAGAAGCCAAAGCAGGAGCTCCTCTAATCAACATAAACAAAGTGCAGGAGAGAACTGCAGAAGCTTGTGGGGTAAGCAGGAGCTCTGTTCAACGAATAACTGGAGAGGCAAAGGGAGCGCAAGCTTCAACAGGTGAAACATCCTTCGTTTCTCCAAGGAAACGAATAAAAAAAGACCAGTTATCACTGATCTGGATGATTTTGATAAAAATGTTCTTAGGAGGAGAATATTCCATTAGTATGAGAAGGGTGAGTATCCTACTGTGGATAAACTTCTTCGTGATATGAGGAGTGAAATTAACTTTAAGGGGAAAGCAACGTCCTTACGTTCCATTTTGAAGTCAATGGGTTTCCATTACCGGAATACAAAAGATGGTCGAAAGTACCTTCTTGAAAGGAACGATATTGCGGCTTCGCGTGTAACATTTTTACGCAAAATCTGCAAGGCAAGAGAAGAGGGGCGGGAGATATTTTACCTTGATGAGACATTTGTGCACAAAAACCACTCTCATTCCAAGGTGTGGCAAGACGAAGACGGAAGAGGTGGTTTGAACGTGCCTGTGGGAAAAGGGAAAAGAATAATAGTGTGCCATGTGGGTTCCGGGAAAAGGGGATTTGTGCCAGGATGCAAATTAGTTTTCCGCGGAAAACAGAACTCTGCCGACTACCACCATGAAATGAATGCAGCTGTTTTCAAGGAATGGTTTTTAAACTTTCTTAATAAGTTACATGACTTAGAGGTGAAAAATGCTGTAACTGTGATGGACAACGCGAGTTACCACTCAGTAATCTTGAATAGATCGCCAACTACGAACACAAAGAAAAATGACATAATTGAGTGGTTATCAAAAAACAATATTCCACACGATCCGAAGCAAACCCGTGTTGAGCTTTTGAAAATTGTACAGATGTCCAAACCTCGCATTAAAATGTACGAATTCGACGAAATTGCGTCAAGTTTTGGGCACACTGTAATCAGACTGCCTCCCTATCATTGCCACTACAACCCAATAGAGATGATATGGGCACAAGTGAAGAGATCGATTGCAGACAAAAACAACACGTTTAGGCTAAACGATGTAGAAAATCTCGTAAATATTGCTTTGGACAGCGTATCTATACATCAGTGGGAGACATGTGTTGGTCACGCGGAAAAACTACAAAACGAAGATTTTCGTCTCGAAGTGGTTGCTGATAACACAATGGAAAATATTATTATAAATTTACAAGACAGTGATACGGAGAGCGAAGTTTACGTAGAAACAGACGAAGATGGACAAGAGGATGAAGAGGAAGAACAACTTGCTGTCCCTCTGGAATAGGTAAGATGTTTTTCTTTTCTATCTTTTTTTTTTAACTATGTCTTATATGTTTGGCAACGTTGTTGATGAATTTCAGCTGTTTGACGTTTCCCCACGTGCGCGCTCGGGAAGCGACTCCACGAATTGTACCGAAGTTTTCCGATGTGTTGGAGCTCAAGCGAAATATTTCTATGATTGGTTTAGAGCCCAAGCTTCACGACTGAGCGCGACTACTATAATCCTTATGTCAGTAAAGCTGATTTCTTCGAAACATACTTGTAATTCAAAAACAAACTCACCTTGATCATGTTACACCATAGAGATTGTAATATGTGCACTCATATACGCTTTGAGAGAAGACCACTTACTAATATTGGACAATATAACTTCTCACGGTAATATCACTATTAAATATAATACTTTTAATAAATAACGAACTGCAATTCACTTCAAATCCAAGAATAACTTCTTTTTTATGTACTCCAAATGCAATGCTATTTTACTTTTTAGATTTGTCCATCTATCTTTCGCAAACGATTTAAACACTTTCCCAACTTCTGGAATCAAACACTCTACTTTCGTCATTTCAGTCTGAATGACCTTAACGTCACCCGAAGGGCTAGAGCAAGAACAAGTAGTTCCCAATATTGCCAGATATGGCGCTTTAAAATCGTATATCTGGTTGCATAACCGTCTCAATAGAAATAAGGAAAGAAAAAAATTCGTAACGTCAATACGGTACACATATCACTCACCCCACATAAAAAGTTGACAAACTTTTTAAATACCCGATCATTTTACAAATACCATATTGGAAGTTATGAATAGAAAATTTATTGTCAGTTATAAAGGTCATGTTTAATTAATATCTATAACTACCATTCTACCCCAAATCCTACTAACTCTACCACCACATACCTGCATACTCTCATTCGTCCAAAAGAAAAAAATAACGAAACTAAAGAAAAAAAATTATCCCCCAAAATCATTATCACACTGACTCATCCTTCTATTTACACTATCCAAGTTAGTAAATTTGAGTCCAAGGTCTGACTATTCATAACCTTTACAAAATTTTATAATTTTCAACTTAATTATATATATATATATATATATATATATATATATATATATATATATATATATAATATTATAAACTACTCTTATTCTTAATATCAATTTAGTGAGTTTTTTTAAACCATTTCAAATTCCAAAAATATCAATTTACAGATACATACTTGTGTGTCTTCAATATATATATTTACATATGTACATCGCTGATATATCTCTGATTTTCCAAATTTTCTCCAGGTTGATGCTACATCAAAAAATCCCATTGCCGTTTACAATCTAGTCAAATAAAATTGCGCTCTATAACATCAATTTAATTACCATCCTCTAAATCCGCGTACATGAAAATGTATACATTTTCTTTATATTAATCCCAGGCCTGGAACTATTAAAATTTTATATTAAAATTCACATAAAATTATCACCCACACATATATATAGATAGATAGATAGTTCTTACAGAATATTAAGCATATAATTGTAGCTTGGTGATTCTAATTAATAGTACTTAATTTTTGAATCAAACATTCAGTGACTAGAGTTTAATATATATAAATTCAATCTCCTACAATTCTTCTACCCTCTCTGAACAATTTAATCATGTCAATATGAACCTTACGTACATCATTGTTATTATCTATCGCTCGAACCTGGACAGTATTCCTTCCCAATCAGCGCTCAATAAAAAATTGCCCTAGCCATTTTGGGCATAATGATTTAGTTCTTTTATCTTTCAAAGATGATTGAAATTGAGCTTTAATCAATATCTTATTTCCCACTTCATATGTATTAGGAAGTCGTCTTTGATCATACATTTTTTTCTTTGCCATGCCTTCTCCATATTTTCTAATGCTGTCTTCCATATTTGAGGATCATTAGTATAAATTTCCGCCAACCTTACATTCCACTGTATATCTAAAGGGTCACAAAGATTGTACGCAAATACCATTTCCATGGGACTACACTTAGTATCTTCGTGTATAGCTGAATTAATAGAAAATTCTATTTCCCATAATCCTCTATCCCATTTACTCTGTTTATCATTGAAGTAAATTCTTAACGAATTTTTAATGGTCGAGACATATCTTTCACTCGGATTCGAAGCAGCGTGATAGGGAGCAATTCTAATGTCCCGTATCCCATTTCCATAAAGAAAATCCTTAAGTTTTGCCGAATTAAACACTGAATGATTATCATGCGCTACTGAATAACAAAATCCGTTCCTACACATTAACTTATACCGTTTATTAATAATAGACTGACTTGACAAAACTTTAATGGGTTCTAGAAAATTCTTTTGGAAAAAGAATCAACTATTATCAAACAATAACGTCCCGAACGACTTTCTATCATTGGTCCCAAAAGGTCCATTTGCCAACAACCATTAACCATTTTTTCATATCGAGATACTAACTGTCACTGAGGTTTCACGTTAGAACTTTTATTTAATTGGCATTCTCTGCAAGTAGATACAAAATCCCTTATTTGTTGGACCATCCCCGGCCATGTAAAGCGCGAAAATATTTTTCAATTGTTCTTTTTATACCACAGTGCGATCCGGGCAAAATATTAGAATGATAGAATTATATGATGCTTTTTGCCAAAGTCTTCGGAAGACATACTTTATAAGGGTTTCTAGCTGCCCTAGTTTTCTTGAATAATATCTCCCGTACCAACTTATATCCTTCAACAATCTTTTTCGCTTTTAGTTGTTTTAAAATTTGTTTCAGATCCGGATCATTTTCTTGATGTTCGTTGATGGCTATATTGGCACAAGGTATATTCCATAAATTTATCAAAAAATAATTAGTTACCTGTTCCTCATGTGATGGGTTAACATCCATCTCCTCAAAATTATTACTATCGTACAACCTTGATAGAAAATGAGCTGAAATATTTAAATTTGTTGAAATTGATTTCACAACAAAATTTAACGAAAAAACACAATACAATAATGAACCATAACGCTTAAATCTTTTCATATTCTTTATGACATATACTAATCCAGCGTGATCAATACGAAATTCAAACTGTGAATGCAAATAGGTACTATACCGTTCCATCAATTCCACCGCCGCCATCATTTCAAGTAAATAAATAGGTTTATTTAAATCATATTTCTTGAGGCGACGACTAAAAAATCCAACCGGTAAGAAGTTACCTTCTTCACCATATTGTTGTACTGCGCCTCCAAGACTCTTCAGAGATGCATCTGCATTCAAAATGAACCTCTTATTTAAGTCAGGAAGCTTCAACATTACGAGTGTTTTAAACATAAGTTTAATATCGTCTAAGGCTTTCTGTTGTTCGGGCCCCTCAAAAAATTTTACAGAAGCACTCGTTAATCGATTAATAGGTTTCATTATTTCATGAAATTGGGGAACAAATTTGCCATAATATTGCAAAAAAGAGCTGAGCGAAATTAAACTTTTCCTGCTTTTCGTGAGCTGGTAATTTACGAATTACTTCAACCCGTGCTCGGTCCATATACATTTTTCCATTTTCTATTATAAATCCTAAATAGGAAAACTTAGTTGAAAAAAAGGAACATTTCTTTTTAGATAAAGTTAACCCTTAGTCTTCCAATTTTTTCAAGACTTTTGTAGAATAATTTTATGACTCTCTAAATCTTTTGACTTTATTATTACATCATCCATATACCATTCAACTCCTTCTTCCTTAAGTGGATATAACAATTCTGTTAATATTTTTGATAAAACGTGACTATCTGCTGCTAAACCAAATGGTAAAAATTTAAATACGAATAATCCCCTATGGATCAAAAAGGCTGTATATTTACGGCTTTTCTTAGCGGTATGGTTAAGTATGCCTTACGTATATCAAGATGCGAAAAGAATTTACCATCTGCGAGTTCGGCTAATACATCCTCCATACGAGGCGTATATTGAGTATTTAAACATAAAAGAGAATCTAAAGAAGAGTAGTTTACAACTATGCGTTTTGATCCATCATTATTATTAACTACAAAACATGGAAAAGCAAAATCACTATCACTCGCTTCTATTATTCCTTTACTCTATAATTCATCCAAAATCTTATCAAGATCCTTTTGAGTAGCCCGTGATAAAGGATGTGCCTTTTTGCGGACAGGAGAATAATCATCTAATATTATATTATAAGAATAATCTGTAATAAATCCAATTTTATCAGAAAATACATTAAGAAATTTTGTAACTAATATATTATCATACCCTTGTATATGTGGATGTTGATCAACCACTTCTGGATCGACCATCGAGGATGCCCGCTCCATCTCTGGACTCAGATATGTATCCGCAGTTGTTTCATGGATATTCTTCATACATCTTCCAACCCTGCCTCTGTCGGCGCCTCCCAAATATCTCTGACCACTCGCCTGTCCTGGATTCACCACCATCCCTGGATTTACTGGAATATTTCCCATTGGATCCATACCATTCTCCTCCATCAATGATTCATCTCCAACACTGTTTGCTTTAATGAATAAATTTGTAAAAATTTCGGACTGCTTTAGAGACGATAAATCACCATTAAGCTGTTCCCTAATTGCACTTGTGGAAAGGGGACAAGTTTTTGAAGAAAATTGTAGCCGAATTTTTCCATTTTCCAAAGGCAACACTAATTCATTTTTAACTAAATCAATTTGCGCTTGTATAGATTTAAGTTCATTAATACCCAAGATGAAAGGTGGATTTAAACTATAAATGAGAAAAAAGTTCATTTTGTAAGCCCGCTTTTGAAATTTAATATGCAGCATAACACACTGATTGAGTGTCACTTTGCTCTGATTCACTCCCGCACCAGTAAATTTCTCATTGTAAACTACTATTGGCCTAGCTAAAGTTTTATTCCACTCGTCAAATATTTGTTTACTGACCAACGAGGCGGAAGAACAAGTGTCCACACAATCTTAATATGGTTTACCCATTATATAAGCCGGAATAAAACCCCAATCTCTCTGCAAAGCGTCCTACTGGAGTCGTACTCATATTCACCTTTACCATTTGTTTATTTAATAAGGATTGTTTATACGCTTTACAAGTCGCCATTCGATGGTTCGCACCACAAAATAACAATTAATTTGTTTCTTCATTGCACTATCAGCTCTAGTAAAGTTTACCATTGAATTGTAAATTTCAACATTCCTTTTATATGTCTCATAATTATGGATATCAGCTATCAGTTCTCTCAATGATTCCGGTTGTCTATATTTATACATATCAAATTTTATTTGTGGTTTCTTTCCACTTACGACTACATCTAATACCTCCCTTTCATTTATTCGGCCATAACAAACTAATGATAATCCACAATTTTATTTACGTATTCAAGAATGTTTTCATTAGGTTCTTGCATTGCATTTAAGTATCCTATAGTCCGGTCCCGTTTACCTAATGGAGTAATGAGCTTCCTAAACAAGTAACTACTTATGTCTGTCCATTGTCTCGTTTGCTCATATAAATGCAATAATTCATTATTTAAACGCCCTGTGATTTACTCAAAACAGCTAAAAACACTGCTTCAATCGGAAACAAACCACCTTTATTATATTATAAACAGTGAACGAAACAAACCAACATCAATTTTACCGTCTGTAAACAGAATTTGCTTTATTTTCTCACTAAAAAGAGCACTTGTAGTATAAACCGCTATCTTATCAAAATTCATATTAAAAGGAAAAATCCTTTGATTAATATGCGAAGTTTTATTTTCTAGCTCCGATCTTAACTCACGACCAAAAGGCACAAATGGATTTGTATTCTCTTTTTCTTTTTCCTGGTTTATAAAACCAGCTGTTTCACCACTACTAATGTGCACTAAATCGAATTCCCTCACACCACTACTACTACCTGATAGCAATGGTTGAGTTACGTCATCGTACAAGTGCAGCTTGCTTCCCGTTCCTGACTCGACACCTGTTACACAACTGCTTGAATAGCTTCCACTATTAATCGAAGGACTCTCCTCCCTCCACATTTCGTCTTCCAGATATGACAAACACCAATGACCTCGAGCACATTCAGGGATTATAATTCCTTCATGGTCTCCTACACTACCATTTAATACGAGTTGAGACCCGGCATTTTGCATACTTTTACACTTATTAGACTCACTGTTACAAGCAATAGGGGGGAAAAAGAAAAGAAAAGTATCGGACTCCTTTTAGCAATAAATGAGCCTTAAGCCACTGTAAGAACCTGTCAAACCGGATTTAATCACTTTCCACATATCAATACTGTTCATCAAGAGTACAAATTTTTATAATTATATATTGTCCTTTTTCCACAAATCTAATAATATATATATATGTCACTTGGTATGTACATATATTCGAACATTCAGAATGAAATTTTTGTGTAACGTGCTCTCGTTATAAATATGAAGCTTGTTCGTGGAGGCTCTAGCTATTTTAATATAGTCTACGACACATTTCACATAAAAATTAAATTTATCTATATACATACCTCTTATAATAATCATCAATGGTAAGACGACTCCAGAGTATAGAAAGTTGTTCAGCAAACACAGGGCAACCATAAATTTAGGCAAAAGTATATTTTTGAAATAATAAGATATTTAAGTCCTCTTTACTATTAACTTTATAAACTTCCTCAAAATATATTCCAAAAAGAAGAAACGAAAAGTTTCTCATTACACACATTTAACAAGCACTGTATACTGTTCCATTTAAACAAGCACTTCACATAATTCATAATCGAACATTAATGTCTTAAATGCTACAATAGTCCGAAATAATTCACTTATTACTTTCAATATTAATCCTTTAAGTCAGTAAAGCTGATTTCTTCGAAACATACGTGTAATTCAAAAACAAACTCACCTTGATCATGTTACACCATGGAGATTGTAATATGTGCACTCATATGCGCTTTGAGAGAAGACCGCTTACTAATATTGGACACTATAAGTTCTCACGGTAATATCACTATTAAATATAATACTGTTAATAAATAACGAACTGCAATTCACTTCAAATCCAAGAATAACTTCTTTTTTATGTATTCCAAATGCAATGCTATTTTACTATTTTAGATTTGCCCATCAAACTTTCGCAAACGATTTAAACACTTTCCCAACTTCTGGAATCACACTCCACTTTCGTCATTTCAGTCTGAATGACCTTAATGTCACCGAGAGGGCTAGAGCAAGAACAAGTAGTTCCCAATATTGCCAGATATGGCGCTTTAAAATCCCATATCTGGTTGCATAACTGTCTCAATAGAAATGCAACCTATACAAATTTAATCCTACATATAAATCGAAAACCCACAACAAAACGCTTATTTCTGAATATTCCAGAATGACGTCAGAAAATAAGGACCTTGAAACTTCTGGATGCCTCTAACTGTTGTAATCCACGAGACGAATACGGCAATGACGTTAGTCTCGAATTCTGCAATCATAATATTAGTTATTTCTTACATATAGACTAAAAACTACATGGAATCGAAAACTCAGCGTTTCTAATAGGCTTTATTTATTTAAAATGTTTAAATATGTATCACGTTTAACGACATAGATATATTTGAATAGACACAAAGGTCCTAACGCGGATTAAAATTTATTATCTCGTAGCATTGCGAGGGTTCTAGAAACACTAGCAGAGATGGTATACTAATACAAATGACGTACTTTGTGCAAAGTTGTAACAATTGGTATAGCCTTCCTTTGTCATTATAGTAACAGTTCCTGGTAGTTATAACTGAAGAATATTCTCGCAATTCCTAATTCCCTTTTATAAAGTTAATCAAAAATACATAACATCTTCGTAGTTTTGTGTTTACCTGTATTACTTAGTATTCGTTGCATGGTGTTACATTTTTCCTTGTATGTACCCAATTAGAGTTAAGCCTCATTTCAAATATATAAATGTAAATGTTATTTCACAGTAAATAAAACACATTCTTTTTGAAAATTAAAAATATGATAACTTTTCGATAATTCTCGGTTCAACTTTTCTGAGAGATTTACTGTAATAGAACAATTACGCCAGACCAGTTTATCACGAAATATAAGATATGATTTCATATGAATGTCTCAATATCCAGTAACGAATATAATAGAAAACAATTACCTCACTCTAGTTGCTTTATTTTGCATGCAAGCTTTGGAATTTTATTCGTTTTTCATATTATCTCAATATCCACTGCTCTGTTGAGTACTTGGCTATGGCGTGGGAGACCCAGTTTCTATTCCCGCTGGGAGCTCATGTGGTTCTTTTTCAACGCTAATCAGTAGGTCCACATCTCATATAGCCTTGCAGCTGAACGGGACTTTAAACTAAAAACCAACTGAGCTCTGTCCATTGAATTTTTTACAGGCTTCTTAAAGGTACGTTTTCCAGAAAAGAGAACACCTTTACTAAATCAAAGGAAATAGTTTCTCATTCAGAAGTGAAAAGTTCTACTAGTAAGGGGTTATACAAGGGATATACTCCATCACATGTGTCAACACTCATGTTAAAACATAAAGGTGAAAAACATCTCACGTGCCAAGTGTGTGCAAAGAGATTTAATCATAGCTCATATTTGAGAACTCACATGTTAATACATAGCGGTGAAAAACCTTATACGTATGACCTGTGTGGAAAAGCATTTACTCAAAAATCAAAATTGAGAAAACACACGTTAATTCATACTGGTATTAAGCCTCACCCGTGTCAAGTGTGTGAAAAGGGATTTACTCAAAAATCATCTTTGACAACACACATGTTAATACATACTGGTGAAAGACCTTATGCATGCCAAGATTGCGCAAAAAAATTTAATCAACGTTCAAGATTGGCAGAGCACATGTTAGTACACACTGGTCAGAGGCAGCATATATGCCAAGGGTGTGGAAAGGGATTTAATCGAAGTTCTCATTTGAGAGATCACATGTTAATACATATAAGTCCAAAATCATATACGTGCCAGCAGTGTGGAAAAGCATTTACTTATAAATCAAATTTGTCAAAACACATGGTAATCCATACTGGTATAAAGCCTCATATATGCCAAGTGTGTGGAAAGGGATTTACTCAAAAATCATCTTTGAACACGCACATGTTAATACATACCGGTGAAAGACCTTATGCATGCCAGGATTGCGCAAAAAGATTTAACCAACGTTCAAGATTGACACAACATATGTTAATACACAGTGGTCAGAGACAGTATATGTGCCAAGATTGTGGAAAGGGCTTTAATACACGTTCATATTTGACAAAACACATGTTAATACATATTGGTGAAAAAGTTCACATGTGTCATCAGTGTGGAAAGCGATTTACCTTACGTCATAGATTGTCTGCGCACATGTTGACACACGCAGGTGAGAAACCTCATACGTGCCCGGTGTGTGAGAAGAGATTTACTCTCAATTCAAGTTTGGCAAAACACACGTTAATTCATACTGGTGAAAAGCCGCATACGTGCCAGGTCTGTGGAAAAGGATTTACTGAAAATGTGAGTTTGAAAAGACACCTGTTTACTCATACTGATGAAAAACCTCACGCATGCCAAACGTGTGGAAAAAGGTTTAATGATCGTTCAACTTTGGTAAGCCAATTGCTAACACACACCGGAGAAAGAAAACATTCGTGCAAAGAGTGTGGAAAAAGGTTTATTAAACGTTCAAGTTTGACACTTCACATGTTATTACATACCGGTGAGAAACTTCAAATGTAACAAAAGTCTGGAAATGGATATAAATTCGCTCAAGTTCGACAAAACACGTCAATCCATCCTGGTGAAAAACGTTGTATATGTTATGAGTGTGCAAAACGATTTTTCGTACATTCTACTTTTGCAACGTGCATGCTATGAAACAGGTGAGAAACCTCTTACGTGATGTGTGTGAAAAAAGATTTACTTAAATTCAAGTTAGACAAAACACAGGTTAAGGCATGGTACATAGATGCGTGCTTTGTAGAGAGCGATTTCATCAAAATTAGAGCTTCGCAACATATCTGCTAACACACACTGGTAAAAAACTTACTCATGCCAAGATCATAGAAAGCATTTGTTCAATTTTGAAAAGACGTTTGTCTCTTCAAATACCTCCAAAAGTGTGAAAGAAGGTTTAACCAACGTTCAAGTTAAGCAAGCCAGATGTTAAGGCACAAATGGTAGTAACTTCATACATGCAAGATTGAAGAAATCATCTTGTTTAAGTTACACTTTGACAAGGCACACGATAATACATACTGCAAATAAACCCCACGCGTGACTGAACAGAGATTTAGCCTATATTCAGTTTTGGGATGGCACATGTCAACATACACAACTAAAAAAAAAGCTCATGTGTGGTGAGAATGAATGTGGGCAAAGGAATTATAAAAAGTCAAATTTAATTCTCAAAACACAAATTAGAACAGAATGAGAAAGATCGAAAATCACATATCTGGGGAGGTATTTATTGAAACATCAAACGAAGTACGGAAATGCAAAGTTCATGTTTTGCAATACATTTATCACACACGCACAAACTTCGCAATTTCGAAAAGTGCGGGGAAGAATTTACTTGCAGTTGATCAAGACGGCGTAAACACATTCAGGTGAAAAATATCAGATGTGTCAAAACTGCAAAGGGATGTCTCCAAAGTTAATTTTTACACAAGAAGAAACTGTTCATGCGTACCGAAGGGAACCATCAGACGTGAGTAAAAAAAATTAGTTTAAAAGCAAGGTTTACAACTCAATATATACGTGAGTAACATCAAACAAGATCAACTTAGTCATGTGTAGTTTTTGCAACAATCATAACATGTGCAGGTAAAGTGTTTCATATATATATATATATATATATATATATATATATATATATATATATATATATATTAATATGGAGTGCTATATAATCGAAGAACATATTTGCTAAGAGAGAATTAGATATACAGAAGAAAACTTAGAAGTGAGTAAAATGGTAAAGTATTTAATAAATGTCATGTTTCGCTCACACACGATATTCAAACAGTATAACAAAAGCGAAATATAGTCTGGAAAATGGGAGGAAAGGATATATTAAAACGTTATTTTTGTAATTTATATTAGTGTATCATGTGGGAAATAACGAAACTGCCAATAACTAGAGAAACATGGTCAGTTTGTTAAATAAAGCTAACACAAAGCTAGGCAAGATGTCTCAAAAACGTCATTATATGTGAAAGGTATGAAATGATTGTAGCAGAGTTAACGAGGTGTACTGATAGTGTTACAGACCTGTACAAACCTTTTTTTTATCCGGGATATGGTCGCATTTCCTTCTTACTTTTTATGTTTCAAAAATATTATAACATTTGAATAATCATGAGAACTAAAGCATCGTCATAAGGATATATTATTTAATATTCTTAAATTTTCACGTGCTTGATATTGCAGGACGATCATCTTGGTAGATCACATCACCATCAGGGAGCAATATTTGGGCCATGGGTAGAACCTGGTCCACGAAAATGGCCAAATACGCCTTGGCATTCATCATTCCATGCAGAGCTATAATGAGACCTGCAGAAAACCACGATATCACCGTCCGTACTTTAACAGAACCACCCCCATGCTTTACAATTTGGAAAGTTCGGAGCAAACAATCTGTATCATGGGCCTGCGACGGTGTTCTCCATACGTAAACAGGACTAATTGTTGGAAACAAGATGAAGATTGATTCATCGGACCACATTACGTGTTTCCATTGCTGATGAGTCCACGCCTTGTGGTTCTTGCACGACTCGATATCATCTTCGCATTTATTGCTATGACCAGCAATTTGGCGATAGCGACCTTGCCATAAATTTTCATTTTATGATGTTTCCGTCGCATGATTTTTGACGAAACCGGGTTCTGTGGGCCGGGATTGAGTTCAGACGTAATTTTCATTGCAGTGGTCTTCCTTTTATCTGCTACAATCCGTTTTAGTGCCCTCCGGTCCCTATCTGACAGGATTGTCTTTCGACCAGTATTGTGCTGTGCAGGCGTCGTTTGCCCATGAATTGTGTATGCCCTCGTGACATTGGACACAGTGCCTTCGATTTCTCACAATGTGCGCCACTGATGCTCCAACCAGCCGGGCACCAACGATCATGCCTCTTTGGAAGTCTGTCAGGAAGCCCATTTTACCGCACCACTTTCACACTACGACACTCACAGGTGAACTGATTACCCCTGACGGAAGAGGAGGTTCACGTGACATTGAAAACAAAAAACGATCGGCAATCGCAACATCTGTTGTGCAGTGGAGGGCAAACCTAAGTGTCCTGTATGAAGTGTTTTTAGATATTTGCCTACCCCTGTATACTTTGAACTACTCACCAATCTGTTGCAGAAATATTTGTGCATCCAGGTTAGTTTATACTTTTTGTCTTACCTTGGCATCAGGAATCATGTCCAAACGTTGTCAGAGTTGTTTTGAAACACCATGTATATTTTAAGGTGTCATTGTAAGGTCAGTTTAGAGTCAAATTGATACAGGTAAAGAGTAACTGTTAGTGGAAGTTTTAAGGTAAACAGCATCAACTACAGATTCCAAGAGGTGTATTTTGAATTACTCTTGTGGTAACCTTCATATATTTACTACTTACTATCTGAAATGCCTACTCTTCAAATGTGGCTTATGGAAAATACTTTAACCCTCTTTCCGACGCTTAGTAAAAATGATACGATAAAATTCCAGCTTGAAGTACGTATTTGCTATATTGAAAATTCATGTGTAGAATTATGTATTTCTATAAGTAATAACTAGAGAGCGGATTTTAAGATGCAGCACCTTTTCTAAAAATGTAGTTGCCATAACAACCAAAGTTCAAAATATGTATTCCTGGGCATAAAACGAACTAAAATGAACGCACTTTCTTGCACCTTTTTCGTGAATGTTGCACTTTTTTGCTAGATTCATAAAATTTCCCTTTTAGTTACTTCTTTTAGCCTTCAGCACCTCTATTGTCCCTTTTTTCCCTTTTTTTTAAATAAATGACAGAAAAATATGTTTTACTTTCAACCAAGTTTACACATAACATTCCATAAATTTAGATGCAATCTTGACGGAGGGATACATTTGAACTGAATTTGCGAAACAATCTGGACATAAAAACCTTTGCAACGTTAACTGAACTTCCTGTCCATTCGCTTACAAGATGTGTACTGGTTTCCGTTGATGTCGAGCAAAGTTTCTCCATAGACAAGGATCTCCTGAGCTCCAAGCGACAGAAACTACCATTTGAAAATATAGAAATGTCCTGTATAATCAAGTATAACCAGTTTCTGAAGACCCAAAAATATGTTACGGTTTCTCACTATTGCTAAATTAGTTTTCTTTTTTTAAATATCGAGTTGGTTTTAAACACAATTTTATTAAAAGAATGCTGAATGTTGTACAAGTTTGGGATTAATAAAACTATTTTGCAATTTATGTCCAAAGTTTAAACCCGACTTTAACAATATTTGTTGGTGTAATGAATAAAGAATGTTCATGTAACTGTATACTATAGCACTTAATAAAGATATTCTATTAGCACCTTTTTGGCACTTTTAAATGAATTTCAGCCCCTTTATTCCCTTTTTTCTAACATATTTTTGGACCTTAAAATCCGGTCTTTAGTGATAACTTCTTTAATTTAGATATATACTTTCGGAAAGTATTCAGAGTAGCTTTTTTTTTGTACAAGATATCTGGTCCATAATAGCTTCTAGAATATAACCCTGATAAATTAAACATATGTATAAATTTACCAAACTCTACTGTACAGGATAAAATAAGAATATTTGTGTGTAATTTTAGTTGGGTTTTCCATTTCATAGAATCAGTGGGGTATTTACTATTTTGTTTCAGGGGACTTTGCTAACTTTATTCCTGGAAATGTGAAAATTATGCAATATAAAATTATTAGTAGATGAATATAAAATTATTAGTTTGTTAGTTTAGTAGTTGGCACTGTGCGTTTATTCACTTCATATGAGGGAATATTTTGCTCATCATTATCCGAAAAATTAGTGTTCTTTTCTCTTACATATTTCATAGAGATATAAATAGCCCACTTTTATATGGTGATGAACTGTAAGTGGGGACCCTGTAGATGAATATAAAATTATCAGTTTATTAATTTTAAAGTTGGCACTGTACGTTTTTCAGCTTCATTTAAGGGAATATTTTGCTGTTATTTTCTGGAAAGTTAATCATTTTTAATCATATGTATATATACAAAAATTAAATTAGATAGTACACATGTGTTCATATTATGCCCACACAGCAATGAAATATTTTCGAAACGTTTTTAAAACGTACCATCATTTTCCTTCAGAAAATGTATCCTACTTCCCTTAAGGAAATATATTCCATATGTTTTTGAAAACATTTTCCAAATAATACTGAAAATATTCTCTTAATACACTCAGAAACGCAGAAATATTTTATACGCCGTTAGAAAAGTTTTCCAAAAAATGTTTTCTGTACGATTTCCAAATATTACTGAAAATGTATTTGAAATGTTTTATACAATGTTAACGGAATTGTTTTTAAAATGTTTCGCATGGAATATTTTAAAATTATTTACCAATAAAACAGAAAATAATTTGTCAAGAATGAAGAAATTTTTTTCTTAATATTTTCACAATGTATTGGGTACATTTGTTGAAATGTCTTCTGAAGATTTCTAATTCATTTTTAACAAAGATTAATGTTCTATAAACTAATAATTCTAAAATATTTTCCATACATGCCAAAAAATATTTTCTGTATATGACAAAAAGTATTTAGACAATATTTTCTTACATATGACAAAATATTTTCTTTATATGACAAAAATATTTAGTGAATATTTTTTGTATGTCACAGAAAATATTTTCTGTACATGATAGAACCCAGAGCCCGTAGGCCAACTCGGCTAGTATTGGAGATATGAAAACAAGGTAAGATATGTAACGGTATTTTTAAATTCCAGCAATTTTTGTTTATATATCAGTATACCGCCCAATAGTAACGAAAAGTACAACGCTGCCACGGTTGGACAACATTCAATGAAACAAATTATTTGAAATTATTTGGACCAAAGAGAACGGAAAGAAAGACACAATGAAATATTTAATCCAGGACTCAATTTCGTGTCTTTCGTATCTGATCTCTCCCCCATCCCCGTGGTTGCTACGCCACTGGCGTGGATATTGAAATCGCATGTTTATCTTTTATTGTGTCACCTTTCAATTCTTCTTGGTGTAGGTAATTTCAGGCCACATTCTTTCATTCATGTAGTGCAACATGACTCACGGTAACGTATTTCCTTTATTGGACGATACGCTAGTACACAACAAAACTGTCGCTGGAATTTAAAAATATCCTTATCTTGTTTTCATATCTGCAATAGTAGCCGAGTTGGCCTATGGGCTCTGGACTTTTGCGTCACTCTGTATATATACCGCCTGCTTGCTGAGAACAAATAGTGGGCTGAAAACAAACCGGGCAGGCAACGACACAACAGTTGGAAGAAAACATGATTCTTCTGCTGAATTTTACTTGCTTAGACACTTTTGCATCACTGTCTTCATCACGAGGAACCATTCCGGCCCACAAACTTAAAAAAAAAACAACAATACTAGTGAGAATCGCGCTAGAGTTTATTATACAAGGTACATCTGCTTATAACAGTCCAGTGAGGACATCTTAGATTCTCGAAATCTCATGCAGGAGAATTCGATGTATTCAAATACTGGGCTTAATTATCTCTCAATTACCTGATGTATTACCTCTCAGGTAATTGAGGGCAGCTTGTTTGAAAAAGAAGGCTATTGCATAAAAAAATGCCTGGTACAGAAAGTCCGTGCGACTAACACATGTCCGCTCTGGTTGCATCCCATGCGATGTCGCTGGGATCTCCAAATGTCAGTACATCCTAGGAATATCCACGTTCCCTCATTGTAACAAATTGTGACATGTCGCAATGATGTTGCACTATGAACTACAGGTGTGTGGCAACGCCGTGCATGTTGGGGTGTCTTATGTGACGTTACGAGATTCAAACTGCATACCAGTGTGTTCACAATCGTCACCTGCCAGTTTTAAAAGCAGATATATTGGATTCTTTTTTAAAAAAAAATAGGAAAAGGATTGAAGTTTAGACATCAAATTAAAGAAACAATTGTTAGCAATCCTTTTCCTATTTTAAAGATAATAAATCCAATATAGCTGCTTTCAAAACTGGTAGGTGATGATTATGAAGACACTAATATGCAGTTTGAACCTTGTAAGATCACATAACACACCCCAACATACATGCACGACGCGGCCACATACCAGCAGTAGCAGTGGAACACCGAAAAACATTTTGTATATAATAAGATTTTGAGTTAAAAAATGCTTAAAATTATGAGAGCAAGCAAACATTATGTAGTCATAATTTACAGTATCCACTATAATATATATACATATATATATCAGTTTATTTCGGTTAGTCGTTAAATAGAAATATAAATGTATATTATTCTAGCTTTATTTCTTTATCTTCTCTTCAGCAGCATCTTCTTGATGCTGCTCATATTACTTGTTTCTACACATTAAGAACAATCTTTCCAATATCAGAAATTTACCTCCTAATTTTTAAACACTTGTTTTAGAAAATTATGTCAGTGACACGTTAATTAAATAATAATAAAAAAAACAAAAAGAACATACACATTGCTGAATAACCAGAAATACAAATTTGCTCCTTTATAATGTTACATTTGATTAATAAATTTAATTTCGACGCTGCGAATTGACAGTTAAAGTTTTATGGAACTGCAGCTGAATTCTTAACAGATTTTCTTGTTCATCTCTGTTTGGCATGCTGAAGGCAATTCTCAATAATCCCGTTAGTTACGTTTCTCTTGTGTTGGCGCAGTTTCTGAAAATAGAAACAATAGACAGTGTTTAATAAAATAATAACAGCAGGGAATGATTAAGGATCAATTATTACATCTTAAACTTACAAAAATATTTAAAATGTTTGCGTGGGACCTGTATCAGCTTCTGAAAACACTATTGTGTCACAAACGTAACATACTGGAAGAATGTAAAGGACAAGGAAGACAACAGCTACAGCTGAAAATGACATGTTGAAGCAGTCACACTTTTATTATTAAAAAGTAAAGATTCTTATAAATATTACAATTACATAATATATTTAATTTATTTAACACTGTGCTGTAAAATAAACTTCTGGTTCACTCTCTCAGTCGTACTACATAAGTCAAAAATGAGAATGTTACAACTGAGGCAAATTATAATATCAATTAGCAACATAGAATAGAAAATAATTAAAAATATTTAAAAAATAATAATAGTAATGTGAAAACATGTGGCAGCATTTCAATTGATGAAGAGCTAGTGTCCCATTCCCAAGGCCCCGATCTCAAATCTTGTCCCGGTCATTCTTTTTCCCTGAGTCGCACCAGGAGAGTATCCAGATGGTTACTAACCCTTTGGGGATTTTATGGTACAATTGGTACCATACGCGTTTTTCATGGTACATTGCGTTATAACTCTCCTATTTGAGCTTTTTCGTCCGTTTTTTTTTCAAGTCCAGAGGCATTGTAGAAGACATTACGTATGGTTTAACACCTTCCTGCGTCCAGACATAGAAGGTGATGATGTCATAAGTCTAAAATATTTTTTTTTTCATTTATTAAGCCTATGTTCAATATTTTTTGGCGCGCTTATTTTTGCACGTAGAAGATTGAAACTTTGCACAGACATTCAGTCCACCGAGTAGTATTTACCAGATTTTTTCTTCAGATTTGTGAGTTAAAACAAAGGGGGAACCAGAGGGTCAAAGGGTTGAAAAAAGGGATATTTTTACCCCCAAAATCCTTTTTTCTTCGGGATTTTCCCGTCTTATATACACGATGGAGACACGTAAGTCATACCGTCTGAAAGGCAATTTTATTCTGAAGAGAATGATGTGCGAAACATGACCCTAGGGTAATTAGGGATGTTTCAGGGAATTTTCAAAAAAAAATCCCTCTGTATACGGGAATATGGCACATTGTCGGTATATATATTTTTTGGCGGGTTTACTTTTGTACCTAGAAGATTGAAATTGTGCACAAACATTCAGTCCACCGAGTAGTATTTAACAGGTTTTTTTCGGATTTATGCGTTAAAACAGGGGGTCCAGAGGGGCTAAAAATTTAAAAAGGGCTATTTAGAACAAAAAATCCATTTTTCGGGAATTTCTCGCCTTATATACATGATGGAGACACGTAAGTCATACCGCCTGAAAAGCATTCTATTCTGAAGAGACGTATGGGCGAAACATGACCCTAGGGTAATTCGGGATGTCTCAGGAATTTTTTTCCCTAAGATCATAGTGTTTTGTGGTAATTTGGGGCATTGTGGGAATTCCTCATAAAATTCCTCACTCCCTTACTATTCGAGATAGAACCTTGAAGTTTGACACACACAGTCAATATACCAAGTACTGTTTATCAGATTTCTTTTAGATGGCTACGTTCACACAGGGCCGCTCCAGGGGGGGGGGCAAAGTGAGAGAAAAAAATTCCCTCCGAAATTTTCCCTTTGACATCACTTTTCCCGCTCCTGGTATATGGTATGAGCATGCAAGTGGTACCATTTGAAAGCCAGCTCTATTCCGAAGAGAATGAGGTATGAACCATGATCCTAGGATAAATACTGGCGATGCAGTAGCTGCTTGACTGAAAGTCTAAAAAAATAGCCCAAAAAGCCGGAATCTGGAAAGGAGTAAGGCCTTACATACTACAATGAATAATTTTAGTAACGTTGCGTTGCAAAGACTACAAGAAATCGTGAAAGTAGAAATAAATCATGAAATGCTCAAGAAAACTACCAACATGGCAGAACAGTTCAAGAAAAGGTTGAAATGTACTTTAGGCGTGAGCGAATGATCCACAACCTGAAAATTACCAGTCCAAATGCGATGAAGGTACTACAGTTTGCACACAAACATTTTTTTCTGTAAGATCAAGATTTAGAAGTAACTCTTTTTTTTTTTTAATAAGGGAAAGAGCAAATCAATCTTCCTGTGTCAGCTGGTGACAATCGCAGGTAACTTACCCTTGTAACGTTGGAAAAATTTCACTCATGAATTCTGAGTTACGCCTCTGTCAACAAACTGTATTCGACTCTTCGCCAATCTTGTAATCATGCTCCTATATTGTTACTACGCATCTCCATCATAATTGGCAACGTATATGGCGTGTTTTACATGCCTCTTATTTAACTTCCCGTGCAAGATTCGTATGGTTTATTTGGGTGCATCAAATTGTTGATACTGTACCCCGACGACATTCACTTGGATTTAGTGACTCAGATCTTTGTGATTCTTGCAATGTAAAGGACACTGTTCGACATCATTTTACAGAATATGGTGAAGCAACAGTGGTGTGGCCCCAGTTCTGTCGCTATATGGCCCACTTGCCCCGCACTACTCCCACGGCTATTTCAATAGACTTAATTATTTTTCCCGGCATTACTTTCTCCGAAAACAAAATATCAAGCTCTTAATTGCTTGATTGGCAAGACTGTTTTATATTTGTTAGCAGAATATCAGAAAGTTGTTCATACTTCCTATATTATGTTTTTTATGCCCAGCGAACCCAAATTCCTTTCGCGTTGCGCAATAGGTTATTCGCAATTTTTTTGGGGGGGAGGGGTATCTGCATAATGTACCTCAACCTGTATCTGCCCATTTGTATCACCTTCCTTATTTTGTTTATTGACTTGTACTGACATTAAGTTGCTATAAAAATGGTAAACCGTTAGACTGCAAATCTTAAGGTCACAGGGTCGATTCCTATCTGAGTCAAGTCTCCTTTCTCTCTTGTATGAAATTTTATTTTCTGCAATGCATAAAAAATAGTATAAAATAACTACATTAAAATACATCAGTTTTATATATACATATATTCATATAATCATTGCAGAATATAAGTAATAATCATGTTTAAAATATAACGTCTGAGATAGGTGTTCAGAGTACGTTGGTATTATATATGTGATCAGGGACGTACGCAAGGGGGGTCACGGGGGTCCGGACCTCCCTGAAATTTCGACTTTTTTAAAATTTAGCCTAATTTTAGGAGCAATTTTAGGAATTTTAATATAAAATACCTTCATATTTAGTTTCAGCCCCCCCCCCCCGAAATAAATTCCTGGGTACGCTACTATATGTGATTGTTAAATACAACTTAAGAAGATGGAATAATAGTAATAAACAAGTTAAGTAGTGTATTTATGTGCAACAATTGTCATATAGAGGTTACTTCTCAACACTCTTATTACAGCAGGTCATTTATATACTTGAAAAATTATTCAAAGCATAAAGAGAGGGTATAAACAGAGAATCGAAAGTCGGAAAGCTTGCAAGAAATTCCTGAATCCCAAAGGTCACATGAGAAGACTGGAATTGTCCTTAAGAAGCATGCCACAACACAAACTCTTTACTTAGATGCTTTTGTAATATGAAAGTGGTGATGCCTTGAATTGCTCTCTCTCTCTCTCTCTCTCTCTCTCTCTCTCTCTCTCTCTCTCTCTCTCTGTTATCTTATCTGTATTTATATACATAAAAGAGATGTATGTGTGTGTTTCAACATATTTCTGATATGCCTAGATCAATTTTAACCATATTTCTTACAGTCTGGAAAAGAGCTGTATGGATACATAAAAAAGATGCTAGAAAAGGATCGATAGTAGTATCGAATCCATAGTTTCGTGGTCGCTTAGGTAAATAGTTCAACTTTCAATTCCCCTTAAGTCCAATTAAGCTCCCATTAGCACCCACAGTGGTTGCATAGGGACGTAAAAATATCGAAATCAATCGATATTAGAGTCGAATCGTAAGTTTTCAGCGTCGCCAACAGTGCCGCATTTTCCGTTAGTCAATTAGGCCCGTGCCTAGAGGGCAACATGTTTGAAGAGCGCAAAGTTAAAAATTAAATAATACTGAAATAAATAAATTTCATACTTTTTCGTATGAAAAAGTTAAAAAATCGAGAGGAAATATTCCATTTCATGAACAATCCTCTTTTATTATTCTAATGTGTTTAATGATAGCGTAAGAAATCTAAAAGTAATTCAGAACGTATTCCCCATTGGTTATTTTTTGTTACGTAGATGTAGCTGTAGCAACTAGTGAGTGGTATTTAACTGTAACAATTGTTAATTCACTAACTAAGCATACTTGACTTAAGATTTATTATTATGTTAGGGATGAAGGGGTGGAGAAATATGTAATTATTTGGGGCGCCGAGAACAAAAAAGCGTAGGGACGCCGAGTTTCTAACTGTAGTACTGATCGCAAAATTACTAGGTAGAAGTTTTATTTGCATTTAAGACCAAATTCAGTCCTAGCGGTGGTAATATTAATTTGCTCTGCTATGAGGAAAGAAGGCCGACAGTATTCGGAGTACTGCAGCAGGGCAAGCTGTTTGGCGCTGCTCGAGTTGTTTGAACCTAGCTACATAAGGGGAAGAACCAAGTCAGAAGTCATTTCAAAAATGCAGGAAAGTGGTAGAAGTTAGGGGGGACGGATCCAACCATATTATAGTTCATCACTATATTATTGTTTATTTGCGAGCATATCGTGAAAATTTTAGGGGAGGAGAAAAAATATAGGGGGAGCCAGGCCCACTAGACCACCAGGGGATACGGGCCTGGGAAGAACACAACAATATAGATCATCACAAGTTTAATTATGAACATCACGTCGTCTTTTGAGTTGAGTTGATTTTGAGTTTAACGTCCCGTTCAGCAGCAAGGTTATATGAGACGTGGACCTACTGATTAACGTGGAATCCGAACCACATGAGCTCCCGCCGGGAATAACACGTCGTCTTTTGAATAACAATATAGTCGAATAGGGGTATCAAATACATTTTATTAGCCTATTGGCCCCAGGGGTAAAAGTGAAGGAGAATGCGGGGACGCTGTATCCCCACCTCGAAAATAATTAAAGCGTCCACCCAGTTCCGAAAAAAACTATAATGGATATAGATAGGCAGGGGAACGCCATGGCGTCATACCGCTACCTACCGTCTTCCCACCTTTGAAGATCCACTTTTATCACTGGTTGGCCCGGTATGTCAAATGAGAGGTAATTTGCATGGTGTAAGACACCATTACCCATCACACCATTCCAAATAATTGCCCTTATCTTGCAAAATGCATACATTTTGATCTTACTACTGTGTTGGGTATCCAGGAGAACTCCCTGATATCAAAACTAAAATGTTTATCTCAAGAAATGGTACTTCAAAGTTTCTGCAAAATCTGTTCAATTTTGAACTTTTAACGCTCATAATTCGAACACGCTTGCGATCGAATATTTTTCCGGTTGCCTAAGTGTTTCATATGTAAAAAGGCGTCGACTGACCATAATATCGGAACGAAGTCAGAGTAATATCCCGCGACCTTCTCTAGTTAGTATTTAGGTTTTTGGTGGACACACCGCATGTGTGTGTATGGATTTTCTCAGAGTTTCTCTTAGTGCTCCTACTTTCTCATTCTACCATTTAATTCATTCATATCATCACTGTCTCATGCCTATATGGCATAACCGAGAGACAGGAATGTTTTTTTCTGTAACGTCCTATCATTGTGCTTCGAAGGAAAGATAGAAGGTGATGATGACAACGAATGAAATGGTTGAATGAAAGAAAGGGAGGAACCCGAAGGAAACTCCACTTATGGTTTGTCCACAACAAAACTCACTTGGCGCGAGCTGGGATCCAGCCAAAAACCTGACTCACCAGAAGTGAGTGCTCTATGTCTACCTCTTATTGATCCAATATTCTAACGAATATTGCCCGTGAATTCCGAATTGTAAGTGATTTACCGCTTGCTGTTTCAACATAAGAATAAGGAGTGGAGATGGAACAAATGCTTGGGGCGCTGAATCTATATCAACAAATAATTTCTTGTTGTCGCTTACCGTTTTGCTCTATGTAAATTGAAAGTGTGATAAGGGACAATGCAGAGTGACTGGATGAAGTAGCTACAATCATTGGCATAAGTCTCTGTTCAATCTGTAACATTATCCACGCTGTGCTCAGATTTCGAAATGTGTGTGCCAGGTAGGTATCACGCCAGTTAATACACGAACTGAAGCAGCGATGTGTTGATGTGTCACGAGATTTTGCCACGCCGCAAACGAGAAGGTAGTGACTTTCAGAAGAGATTCGTTACTGGGTATGAAACATGGGTGCACTATTACATTCCGGAAGTAAGAAAGCGAGCATGCAATGGCAGTGTCCATTATCGGACACAACCATCTACAGGGAAGTTAGTACTTTCTTCTGGGACTAAAAGGGTGACATTTTGGAGCGTTACTGCATAGGGAACGCATAGTCAATAATATCTTGTATTCCGATCTCCAAAATGGTCCTAAACTTACTATACGAAGTAACAAGGACTTCTGAAAACAAATTTCCTCTATAACATAACAATACTCGGCCTCATACTGTCTGTGCAATGGTTGCGATCATTGAAAATCTTAATTTCGTTCTCCTTTCGTACCGAATCTCGCCTCAGTGGTTAAAGGCACTAAAGATAAAGAAGTTTCAATCTGATGAAGAGGTGCAAAGCATGGTGTATGACTGATTGCGTATCCAATAAAAAAAAAAGTCTTTAGAGGCATTGGGACACCTTGTAAGTAACGGGAAACGTATATTGAACGTAGAGTGGATTGTGTAGAAAAATGAAATTCATTTGTTCCATGCTCACTCAATATTTTCTTTCTTTAAGTTTTAAAGGTTTTTTGACACTTCGTAACACCAGAAAATTGTTGTTTCCGTAAGTACCGGATATGAAAATGGGGATACAATTTTAACAACAGGTTCCAAGAACCTGAGAAGTTCTAATAACCGGATCGGGCGAACTAGGTGAATGACACCATTGAGTAAAGCAATAGACCACTATGCTCTGTCAACGATCAGGCCATGAACGTCCGCAGCGGAGGCAAAGGGACAATCGCTTTACCCTGCTTTTTCGAAAGGTGTTTGGTTGTTTCAAAACGCTTTTACCCAGAAACACACACCAAGGAACATTATATTTGGTTACACCTACTAGAATATTTAATATAGACCTATTTAATGTAGTCCACAAAGATACGCAATATGCCTCAAAAATAACTGTTTTGCATCATGCGTTATGCGCATCAATGTATGTCGGGGTTTTGCATCTTCCCCGACCTCGGAAAAATCCTGCGGGTGTTTCTGGATAAAAGTGTTCTTATTCGGG
This sequence comes from Thermobia domestica, assembly GCF_964235325.1. Taxonomy (NCBI): domain Eukaryota; kingdom Metazoa; phylum Arthropoda; class Insecta; order Zygentoma; family Lepismatidae; genus Thermobia; species Thermobia domestica. The sequence continues at coordinate 22,279,568 of NC_137465.1, read as the reverse complement.
AGATGTGCATAGTATCAAGTATGAATCAGTACTAAAAGATAGCCTGAAATTGTTTTGAGTATATGCCACTATAAACAAGAATTACAGAATCCATACTTGTTATTATTGTTGAAGATCACGAGATATATGAAGTACAGCAATCAAGGTGCCAAAGCATGTACTTGCAAAACAGTTGGAGAAATGAAGACGGTTAAGTAAACTAGTAGGTTTTAATAAAATTAGCTGTAAATAGCTCGGTAGATAGATCACCTCTGGAGCACAAGATCTCTGGTTCGATCTCACTTTTCGCCAGGAAGACTTTCTGGGTAAAAGATTAGCTTCTGCTCTAGATTAATTAGTCACATGTGATTAACTTCGACAAATACTACCTCCTAATCAGACTCTCGGAATACAATTTTGGTAACCATCCTTTAGTCAACCCCGTAGTCAGGGGTGTAGCCAAGGGGGAGCCCATCGGGGCCAGGCCCCCCAAATAATTTCCTGGCCCCCCCAAATGACCATCTTTTAAAACATCATAGTAAAATTATCTCGCTTCATTCATTTAAAAGTAACAAAGTTTATTGACAATTAATAATTTACGGTAAAATAGTATGGAGAAATATTGTTTTACCATACCGATCGAAAAATAGTATGGTATCTCTACCTTATACCGATCGAAAAATAGGATACTTTTTTGTGACAACAGATTACAGAATTTACTGCGATTTATATTTGACAGTTTGAGGACAAACATTTTAACAAGATACTATAAATACAGCCATAAAACAAAGGTATTAAACTGATTTATAAGTACAGTATATTTTCATATGAGTAGTAGTCCCCCGGTTATATTGCGCCGAGTCAGCAAAAATTTTCTCGATTCTGATTGGCTGAGAGAGATCACGTGACTTTAGGCCCCGCCCACGCGGGAAATTCAAATTTTCAGGTCACGTGGTATGACGTCATGAGTCACCCTGCGGGGAAATCCCTCACCAGGGGTTTTTGAAATTTGTTCCCTTTTACGGGTAAGATGTGTGTTTCTGATTGGTTGATAGCTGTCACGTGATTTTAGACCCTGCGATATTTGAAATTCGTTCCCTTTTATGGGTAACATGAATGCTTTGGTACCACGATGCTGATTGGTTGATAGAGGTCACGTGATCTTAGGCTCTGGGATTTTTTAAAAATCGTTCCCTTTTATGGGTAAGATGAGTGCTTTGGTACCACGATGCTGATTGGTTGACAGATGTCACGTGATCTTAGACCCTGGGATATTTGAAATTTGTTCCCTTTTACGGTTAAGATGAGTATTTTGGTACCACGATGATGATTGGCTGATAGAGGTTACATGATCTTAGACCCGCTACACGGTGAACAGGTCACATGGTATGACGTTATGTTTTACCCTTGCGGGGAAATCCATCACTAATTCGTTCCCTTTTACAGGTAAGATAAGTGCTTTGGTACCTTGATTCTGATTGGATGATAGAGATCACGTGATTTTAGGTCCTAGGATTTTTGAAATTAGGGTGTCCTTTCTGATGTATACTTTGGTATCTCGATTCTGATTGGTTGATAGAGGTCACATGATTTTAGACCCACCACACGGTGAACAGATTACATGGGAAAACCCCCTCACTCATTTGTTTCCATTTTACGGGTAAGATGGTTGCTTTGGTACCACGATGTTGATTGGTTGATAGAAATCGCATAATCTTACATCCCCACCCCAATGCTAGACATTCAGAGTGATATGACGGCGATCCTGGATTTTAGAATTTTGTTCCCTTTTATGGTTATGCGTAAAGTTCCCATGGAGGGTTCAACCTCCTCCTTAAATAACACTTTTTGGTATCATGATATTGTACTGAAGTTTACATTAAATATTATCGTTCTCTTTGACAGATAAGATGATTACCAGCTTTCTTACCTTGATGGAGATCCTGTCCTTGAATTAGTAGCCTATGTCTCTGGAAGTAACAATGGTGAAAGAGGGGTGTCGCTTGTAGATTTCTTATAACACATTGTTGTGAGTTTAAGCGATTTTTTAAACGCTCAGTAAGCGCTTCATTAATGGAAACAGTGTTGCCAGATTTTTCTTACCTAAACTGCTCCGGTTCTTTTCGAAACGGTTCCGCAGAGTGCAAAAAATTTTAAACTAAAAATTTTTCGAACTAAAAAAATTTCAAAACTAAAAAATTTTCAAACAAAAAATTTTCGAACTAAAAATTTTGAAACAAAAATTTCAAAAAAAATTTCGAACTAAAAAATTTGAAACAAAAAAGTTTCAAACAAAAAATTTTCGAACCCAAAAAAAATTTCGAACTAAAAAAATTGAAACAAAATTTTGTTGAACTAAAACATTTTTTAAAAACAAAAGTTTCGAACTAAAGATGTAAATCACATCTAAAAATTTTCAAATCAAACTTTTTATCGAACTAAACTTTTAAAATTTTCGAACTAGAAATTTAAACCAAGTTTTAGAAAAATCCTAAGAAATGTTTCTCCAGGAATCGAACTCAGGTCTTTCGAACCAAAGATGTGTATGCTAACCGCTTAGCTATGAATGAATTCGGTTTTTAATCGATCTTGGTGGGTTTCGAACCATGGTTCTTGAAAAGGATACACATATACTTTAAGAAAATAAATCTGACAGTGTAACGTGGATTAAAATAAAATGCTGATAGACTTCTTTGTGTGACGACATAGAAGCACATATGATTGAAAATGCAAACGTCAGCGGATCGCATTACTTTAGTTTTACTACGAACGTGTCAGCATGATTCATGGAAAAAAAAGCAAACATTGACATTCTCGTATGGAATATGAGGAAAATGAAATGTCGTCACAGTTACGACAGGTAGTGACATGATCCTGGCAGAAGGGAATTGGCATCGGAATTGCGATACTAGATGTTGTAACTATTGAGAAACGTGAATGACGTCACGATCGATTGTTACACATCGTTTTGGTTCGTGATTCATGACAAAAGCAGCGAGCGTTTTGATTGGTTCGTTGTGATGTCATTTTATAAATTTCCTCGTTTCTGATTGGTTGACGGTGACATCGTTTTCACAACGACCTAAATAAAAATCTAAATTTCATTTTTCAAATCTTACATCGCTCTCAACTATCGTGTGAGAAGGTCTGTTTTTTAAAAGTGTCTTTATTTAAGAAGCTTTACTGCACCGACTTTTTGTTCATTGAATTTGAGGTAAGTTCAGTGAGATTTTATTTTTCACACAAGATTCGAAAATCATTTTTATTTTATATTTGTGGGCGGATCACACATACACTGTTTTACTTTTAGTACGAAATATTTATGCTATGAAGGAATTAGTGGAATGGGAAAGTGGGAGTACGAATCAGGAACCTCCACACATTAAAACTAAGCACGATAAATGATATGGTTTAGCGTCCCTTCAGCTTAATGTTGAATGTGAACTCCCGTCGGGAATTGAACCATGGCCAGAAAATGTGTGCGCTTAGTTTTGAAAAGAATACATTACAAAATTTCTAAAACTATGCCTGAGAATAATATGGTTCGATACCCTTTGAAACCATTGTTTTAGTTTAACGTCCCTTCAGTTTAACGTGATATTCGAGCAACCGCCCCGGGATTGAACCAAGGCCAGAGGTGTGTACGTCAACCATTTAGCTTAGTTTTGAAAAGAATGTATGATAACGCATGAGAATAATACATTTCAAAAAAGGTTTGACAGCGATCCGATGTGTGACCCACCGAGGATTGAACCAGGGCCTTCCACATCCGAAGCATGTACGCTAACCGCTTAGTCACAATAATAATAAAAAAATACGCTATACAGATTTTGTTTTGACAATTACGTATGTGTTACGTTAATGCTTGGTGAATCTCTTCAACTTGCAAACGCATCATTTAAAGGTCGTTGTGAGTAGAAAAAATGCTTACGCGTGCTTTATCACATCTCAGTACTGTTGAAACATTCATTCATTCATGCATTCTTTTTATCACTATAGAATGGTAGGTCAGTTACATGCTGATGTAATGGTCTCGTGTTTGACAGCAATAAAACACTCATTTCAGTAACATAATTATTTTTAAAAAACTTTGATTTCTAGTACACGTGCTTTCATAATGAGATTCTGAACGCCAGCGCCAGGGAATCAAACTCAGGACCTTTACATGAATTACTTAGTTAATTATTTATCATGAATGTTATGATTTCCTGGGCTAAGCGGTTAGCATACGCGCCTTTGGCGTGGGAGACCCGGGTTCGATTCCCGGCGGGGAGCTCATGTGGTTCGGATTCCACGTTAATCAGTAGGTCCACGTCTCATATAGCCTCGCTGCTGAAAGGGACGCTAAACTAAAAATCAACTCAAATTCACGCTGCTCAATTCCTTTTTCCCATTACATATTTGTTTTACCGTACCTGTTTGTTTGTTTTCATTTTTAATCATGGCCCAATCGGGTTTTACTGTTTGTAATGAAATCACTCGTCATTATAGACGATTTATGTACGTTTATGTATTATGAGGTGTGTACGTCAGTCATTTAGCTTAGTTTTGAAAAGAATGTATGATAACGCGTGAGAATATTAAATTTCAGAAAAGGCTTGACATGCCCCGACGTGGAAAGCAAACCCACCGAGGATTGAACCAGGGACTTCCACGTCCGAACCATGTACGCTAACCGCTTAGTCACAATAATAAAAAAATACGCTATACAGATTTTGTTTTGACAATTACGCATGGGTATCGTTAATGTTTGATGAATCTCTTCAACTTGCAAACGCATCATTTAAAGGTCGTTGTGAGTGGAAAAAAAATGCTTACGCGTACTTTATCACATCTCAGTACAATTATTTTTTTAAAAAAACTTTGATTTCTAGTACATGTGCTTTCATAATGAGATTCTGAACGTCACCGCCAGGAATCAAACTCAGGACCTTTACATGAATTGCTTAGTTAAAAATTTATCATGAATGTTATGATTTCCTGTTTATCAGATGATTAAGATTTTTCTTTCTTCTTTTCTTTTGTAGTAAATTCACGCTGCACAATTCCTTTTTTCCCCACATTACATATTTTTTTACCGTACCTGTTTGTTTGTTTTCTCCTTTTATTAACCATGGCCGAATCGGGTTTTCCTGTTCGCAATGAAATCACTCGTCATTATAGACGATTTAACATTGAGGGCAGAATGCTCGAAATTCAATTCAACGCACCACCCGTAGGAACCGATATCATACAGTATGTACATAATAGTTTCCAAGCAATGCTGGACCATTTGTTAGCCAATGTCGACGATGAGGCGATGGTTGGTTTATCGGTAATATCGCCACGCAACACGAATAAACCATTTTGGGTGAGTTTTCGCCAAGCACGAAACCTGACACTGGAAACGATGTGGGCCTCGTTCGAAAGAGTGTTACAAAGTAACAATGCATTTCTCCTGCACGAGCCATTCACCGTTCATTTTCATCGTGTGGATATTCCAAGAGGATACGGATATGGAGATCGTTTAGCACAAGGAATACTTCAAAATGAAGAATTGTTACGTTGCAAGCGTGGGATTGTACGAGTAAAAAATCAAGATTCAAGGTGTCTGGCGTTCGCCCTTGTTATTGCTATTGGCCTGAGAAAATACAAGAATACAGATATGAAACGATATACACAGTATCAACATCAGAGAAAATGTATTGTGGACCAAGAAGTCGATGCGTTATGTTCAAATGCAGGAGTGAATTTGGATCATGGTGCCAGTGTAAATGAAATTCGACAATTCCAGGCATACCTCAAAGAATATAAAATTACAGTGTATACTAGTTTCACAGGTCGTGATATCATGTACGAGGGGCCCAACGACGAAAATCGCACTCCCATAAATTTGATTTGTTTGGCTGGCCATTTTGACATCATCCAATCCTTAACTGCTTGTTTTGCAACCAAGTTCTACTGTGAAGCGTGCCATAAAAAGTATAGTAAACGCAATGAACATGTGAAAAATTGTCCTGTAACGTGCTCCAAATGTCTACAGAGACCACTATGCGACAAGAATCAAACGCCGATATTATGCAACGACTGCAATCGTCAATTTTATGGGGAAAAATGTTTTAACAATCATCGTAATATTGTATATCATCGTGGGGAACCTGTATGCAAAATGGTGAAGCAATGTACTAGATGCTACAGAGTATATTCTCTTGTGCATACAGGACAACGACTTCATGATTGCAATGAGATCTTTTGCAATGTTTGTAAGAAGATTGTTCCGGGATCGCATCAATGTTTTATGCTTCCCGATCGACAATGCTTGAAACCTGGTGTTCCTTCACTCATGCACGCAAAGAAAGCCTTGTTGATATTCTATGATATAGAATCTATGCAGGACACGAATATTGGCGATAATACGTATGTACACATTCCAAATTTATTGGTTGCACAACAAGTATGTTACGCATGTGTTGAAAACAATAATATCCAGCAGTCTTGCAGTGCGTGTGGTCAGCGCCAGCATATTTTCCAAGGAGCGGATCCAGTTTATGATTTTCTCCAGTACTTGCGGGAACGTCGTCCTAATATAAATAGGATTTTCTGTGTCGCACACAACGCTAAGGGATACGATGGACATTTTATCCTAAAGACCATGGTAGAACAATGCCAATGGAGACCTGACGTCATATTAAATGGAACCAAGATACTGAGTTTAACCTTGAATAACCTGACGTTCATTGACTCTTTGAACTTCCTACCTATGGCATTAAGTAAATTGTCAAAAGCGTTCAATTTACCCGCAACCAAAGGCTACTTCCCGCATTTCTTCAACACCAAGGAGAATCAATCGTATATTGGACCACTTCCAGAAACAAAGTATTATGGTGCAAATGAAATGGCCGTCGAAGACAGGAACAAGTTCATGCAGTGGTACAACGATCATCGTAATGACACGTTTGATTTCCAGAAAGAAATTATCAAGTATTGTATTCAAGATGTCAATGTACTGCGACAAGCATGCGTTTCGTTTATGACGTCATTTGAAATAGAAACCAAAGTGAATCCCTTCTTGGAGACGATCACGATTGCCAGTGCTTCCAATTTAGTATTCCGCCGGAATTTCCTTAAACCTAATACCATAGGAATTCTACCGGCACATGGCTATCGATGGAGAAGTACCCAATCGATCGCTGCAATGCAATGGCTGGCCTACATTGAAAAAACCGAAGAAAAACAAATCTTACATGCGGCCCGACAAAAAGAAGTGTTTATTGCGGGATTCCATGTTGATGGCTACTACCAAGATCCTGAGACGTTAGAGGAGCACGTCTACGAGCATGCCGGCTGCTTTTATCACGGGTGTAAAGTATGTTTTACTACAGGCCGTAATCAGCCCATCTACAGCAATCCAGAAGACACCATGGAATTCCGTTATGAACGAACGCAACGAAAAAATGCAAGACTGCGTGAATTGGGGTACATTGTACATGAAATGTGGGAGTGCGAATTTAATCAGTTCTTAAAACAAAATCCTGCAATGGCGACGTATCTGAAGAATCACCCGTACATGAACCGCAGACCATTAAATCCAAGAGATAGCTTTTTTGGAGGAAGGACCAATTGCGTGAAATTGTACCACCAAGTCGACGAAAAAGCAGAAGTAATAAAATATTTCGATATTGTCTCGCTTTATCCTTACATAAATAAGTGTGCTAAATACCCTGTAGGGCATCCACGAATTTATCTACAGGGAGATGAAAATATACCACCAATAAATAAAGTCAATGGTCTAATCAAAATGTCGATATTACCAAGTCGCCATCTTTATCATGGTCTCCTGCCTTACCGATGCAACAAGAAACTACTCTTTCCACTGTGTGCTGCGTGTGCCGAAGAAATGAACCCAGACGCTACAGCAACGTGTACACACAACGACCAGGAGCGATGCCTCACTGGAACATGGGTATCATATGAAATACAGAAAGCAGTAGAATTAGGATATCAACCAGTGGAAATTTTTGAAATTTGGGATTATGACATTGAACAATATGATCCTATCACGAAAACAGGTGGCTTGTTCACGGAATATATCAATACATTTTTGAAATCAAAAATGGAAGCGTCTGGCTGGCCCAGTTTCTGTGTCACCGAAGAAGACAAATCAAAATTCATACAAACCGTCCTGGAGCGTGAAGGTATTGCATTGGATCCGTCCAAAATTGAAAATAATCCTGCACGAAGAAGTTTATCTAAGCTTTGTGTGAACTCTCTATGGGGAAAGCTTTGCCAGCGTTCAAACTTTAGCCAGACCACAATTATTGATCGGCCGGAAGAATTTTATGAAAAACTCACTTCCCCCGACATTAAACTCCATCAAATTGTACCCATCAATGATACGATGTTATATGCATTCTGGGAGTACAATGAACATGTGCCTGTTCAAAACCGAAACACCAATGTCGTGTTAGGTGCATTTACAACATGTCAGGAACGTCTGGAACTGTACAAGTACCTGGAAATGTTGCAGGAACGTGTTTTATATTTCGACACGGATTCTGTGATATTTACGGAGAAGCCCGGGGAGCCAACCATTGAACCTTCAACGTACTTGGGATGCTTATCGAATGAGATGGAATCTTACGGACCACGAGCATACATCAAGACATTTGTCAGTGGAGGACCAAAAAATTACAGCCTGGAAATATACAATCCGGATACCAACGTCACCAGCTACATATGTAAAATTAGAGGATTTACATTAAACTACAATGCAGGACAACAATTAAATTTCAATACGCTAAAAGAAATGATAACAAATCAATGCCGTGGACAAGTCACCATCACTATCCCCCATAAGATATGCAGGACTAAAGACCATACCATCGTCACACGAAAGGAAGAAAAAATGTACAGCATCCGATACACAAAACGTCGATTTAAAGAACTCAATTCCTACGATACGGTTCCGTACGGGTATGTTAAAAAACAGAAGATGGAACTGGAAAAAGAAGAAGATGAAGAAAAAACTGTAAACACCCAATAAGGCCGTCATTTCTTTTTTCCTTTTCCTTTTTTTCCACTCCTTAATCACAAAACCAACACCAAGAAGAAAATGAAGTACCCACAAGAGTTCATAAACCATCAACAACACCATCAGTGGAAGAAATGCAGAATCTCATATTTCAACGGGGAACCTTGACCATAAAGCAGCAACACCTAGAAAAATGCAGTACCCAGAAAAAGTTCGTAAACCACCATTAGTAGAACAAATGCTGTTATCTCGTACCCGAGGAGGAAGATGAGCCTAAACAGATCCATCATTTACGAGTAAGTTTTATTTCTCTCTTATCAATATTTACTCATTTTTTATTGTTTCAGGAAAAAAAAGAGAATTCATAAAGTAATCCGTCGTTTCTTCTTTTTCTTTACAGGATACGTCTACAACATTCGAAGATGATGATACGTCCAACATATTCATTAAACTAGATCCTGTATTTATTATGTTAATAAACTTGTATGAGAAGAGCACATACCTTTCGTTAAAATACAACAAGTTGAAAAAAATATGTTTTATTATTTCTTGAAACCCTGAACACTTGTTTTCAAATCATGGTAATCTTGAAAATTTAAGGTGGAAAATATATCCAAGATTTGGTTTAAATGATTTTGTTCGAAAAATTAATTAAAGAATTTTTTAGTGTCCAAAATTTGGTTTTTAATTTAGTTCAAAAAATTGATTTGAAATTTTTTAGATGTGGTTTACAAGTTTAGTTCGAAACTTGTTTTTAAAAATTGGTTCGAAAATTTTTTGTTTAAATTTTTTTCGTTCGAAAAATTTTTGTTTAATTTTTTTAGTTTGAAATTTATTTGTAATTTTTGTTTCGAAATTTTTTGTTCGAAAATTTTTTGTTTGAAACTTTTTTGTTTCAAAATTTTTAGTAACAAACTTTTTTTTGGTTCGAAAATTTTTAGTTTTGAAATTTTTTTTGTTCGAAAAATTTTTAGTTTAAAATTTTTTGCACTCTGCGGAACCGTTTCGAAAAGAACCGGAGCAGTTTAGGTAAGAAAAATCTGGCAACACTGTTTCCATTAATGAAGCGCTTACTGAGCGTTTAAAAAATCGCTTAAACTCACAACAATGTGTTATAAGAAATCTACAAGCGACACCCCTCTTTCACCATTGTTACTTCCAGAGACATAGGCTACTAATTCAAGGACAGGATCTCCATCAAGGTAAGAAAGCTGGTAATCATCTTATCTGTCAAAGAGAACGATAATATTTAATGTAAACTTCAGTACAATATCATGATACCAAAAAGTGTTATTTAAGGAGGAGGTTGAACCCTCCATGGGAACTTTACGCATAACCATAAAAGGGAACAAAATTCTAAAATCCAGGATCGCCGTCATATCACTCTGAATGTCTAGCATTGGGGTGGGGATGTAAGATTATGCGATTTCTATCAACCAATCAACATCGTGGTACCAAAGCAACCATCTTACCCGTAAAATGGAAACAAATGAGTGAGGGGGTTTTCCCATGTAATCTGTTCACCGTGTGGTGGGTCTAAAATCATGTGACCTCTATCAACCAATCAGAATCGAGATACCAAAGTATACATCAGAAAGGACACCCTAATTTCAAAAATCCTAGGACCTAAAATCACGTGATCTCTATCATCCAATCAGAATCAAGGTACCAAAGCACTTATCTTACCTGTAAAAGGGAACGAATTAGTGATGGATTTCCCCGCAAGGGTAAAACATAACGTCATACCATGTGACCTGTTCACCGTGTAGCGGGTCTAAGATCATGTAACCTCTATCAGCCAATCATCATCGTGGTACCAAAATACTCATCTTAACCGTAAAAGGGAACAAATTTCAAATATCCCAGGGTCTAAGATCACGTGACATCTGTCAACCAATCAGCATCGTGGTACCAAAGCACTCATCTTACCCATAAAAGGGAACGATTTTTAAAAAATCCCAGAGCCTAAGATCACGTGACCTCTATCAACCAATCAGCATCGTGGTACCAAAGCATTCATGTTACCCATAAAAGGGAACGAATTTCAAATATCGCAGGGTCTAAAATCACGTGACAGCTATCAACCAATCAGAAACACACATCTTACCCGTAAAAGGGAACAAATTTCAAAACCCCTGGTGAGGGATTTCCCCGCAGGGTGACTCATGACGTCATACCACGTGACCTGAAAATTTGAATTTCCCGCGTGGGCGGGGCCTAAAGTCACGTGATCTCTCTCAGCCAATCAGAATCGAGAAAATTTTTGCTGACTCGGCGCAATATAACGGGGGGACTACTACTATATGCTTTAACAAGTGTTTTAAAAGACATAGAGGATGGAGCATTTTGTGAGAAACAATGTTTTTATTCAATTTGGATTCCATTCGCTCTCTCTTTTATTTCTACTCAGTGTAATAAAATAGTATTTTTTTTAGTCACGAATAATAAATAAATATTTTTGTCAGGAACCGAAAAGAAATTAAGTGAAATTTCAAAGAAAATCAATCTTGTGTAGATAGGTTATGTATACAAGGTCTTAAATTTAAATATAAAGGTAACCAAGAAAAGTTAAGTTGCTTTTTCACCCACCACCTTCGAACATCGATATGTCACCTAACCTGGAAGATCAAAAATAGTCCCCATCAGCATCGATGACCTTCTGAAAACGTTCTAGGAGGCCATGAAATCCATCGCGGTAGAACTTGGTGGGCCGTGAAACGAAGAAGATATCAGGTGCATTGTGGACTTTTACTAGGGATTTGAACTGGCGTCCTCTAAGGTAATCGTCCAAAGAATGGAGCAGGTGATAATCGGACGGTGCAATACCCGGGGAATATAGTGGTTGCAATACTGTTTCCCATCCAAGGCGGAGAATGGTGTCCTGAGTCATCCTAGCCACGTGGGACTTAGCGTTGTTCCGTAAACGAGGACCCATTTGCAATTCAGAAGTGATGGCTCCAGAGTTTTCAGTTTTTGTTGAGCACAGCTCAACTCCTGACACTACACAGTTGCATTGATACTCTGACCAGCTGGTAGCAGTTCCCGATGCATGATGCACCAAACACACATAAGGACCTTCTTCTGGTACAGTGCTCTTTTCGGCTGTTTTGAAATCGCTTCATGGGATGCTAACCAATGATGACGGCGCCATGGAGCTTCGTATAGGACCCACTTTTTATCACATGTCAACACCCTGTCCAGAAATGTCTCCGAAATAGTAAATAAACACAGGCGACTGCCGCGTTGCCTTCTGGCCCGGAGTCAAAACATGTGAGACCCATCGACCCAACTTGTAGTGCTTCACAAGTTGATGGATGTGCTGCCGAATGGTTTCTCCACACACTGAATTGTAGTCCCCGTTCCTCTTTGTACATCTTTGATCTTCCGGCACGTGGTGTTTTCGGGTATTTCGTCATCGTCCTTAAACTTGTTAAACCATCGCTGCACTGTCCGCGTCGTCACGACACCCTCACCAAAGTCCTGGCATATTTTCTGTCCCGCTACAGTGGCGTTTGACCTCCATTTGAATTCGTTCAGCATACATGCTCTTATGATGCTCTGTAGATGTCCCATGTTCCCTCTGTCTTTACGCAAGTTCACGGTGTATCTGAATTGCCACAACCAGGTAGTATGTTGGATATACCCACACCAACAACTGAACTTCGCCTTATCTCCACTCGCATTCAACTCACGGTGCGAGGTCCAATTGAACAAAGACCTCCACGAAAAGGGACAGAACTTTCTTGGTTACCTTTATAGTTATGCACAAAAGTATAGCGTTTGGTCCCGGACAGTACCGTAGTTCTTGATTAACCATAATAAAAACTCTCTTGAATATAGTTTATGGAGAAAATAATAATAATAATAATAATAATAATAATAATAATAATAATAATAATAATAATAATAATAATAATAATAATAAGCTTAAATAGTGTTTTTAGTTTTCCAGAAGGAAACCAAAATTTTCCTTTCTTTCAGGCCTCAAAAACACTAGCAGCAAAACTTTTTTTTGGACTTTGTACATTGTAGCGTCCCCCCCCCTCAAAAACGACGGACCCCCCCTACACAAACCTGCTGGCTACACCCCTGCCCGTAGTATTACTTTAATCAGATGTCAAAACGACTCTGCATAAGGCCCATAACGTTTAACTGCCGTTTTCTAAGAAACTTTTGCCATAAAAATTATATAATTTCCCCTAAATGCAAATTGAGTTGCCCTTTGACCAGAGAACAATGGAATTTTAGCCATAATGTATTAAATCTCTAAAGTAGAGATAAGTTTTACAGCAAGGATTACAACTACGCTTATAAAACACCAGTTTTGAGCGTACTGAGAGTCTGTTTTGTTTAAAAGATGAAATGTATGTAATGATTTTGTATTAGTATAGGCATTCTTAATCTGCACCGTAAAGACATCTAGTTTGAGAGATACGCATAATGTTTCATGAGTTAAAAAATCACTTTAGATTAAAGAATATAATAATTCATATTAAAAGCAGGCAGTATTGAGTAAGATGGAAATAAAAACTCATGTTTCTCTTTGTTGTAAATCAAATATAAAATGCGATTGTGTCTAAACATTTCTCTATCCGTAACTCATGTGGCAACATCGCTTGTGTCACAATGTGCTCTACCATCTAGTGAGAAAGATTTACCCTAATGGGGTGTTTACACTTAGTCGATTTGCGTTCGATTCAGTTGAATTGACGTCACTTTCAACTGAATCGACCGTGTAAACAGGACTTCAACTTAATCGCTTGTTGATCGAAAGCGACTAATCGACTAGCAACTGAATTGAAAGACGTTCTATTTTCTGTGGTCGATTCTACTTTCTTCTGCTATAAAACCGCAAATTGTACCAATTACTTTTTGCTTGGACATCTTTAAAATTGCCAGTCGATTTCGAATAGACCAGAGGAGAGCGAGTCGACAAGAAGCATTCAATTTCGGTTGAAACAATTGAACACATCCATCGATCTGATTCGGCGTAGTTGCTTTGATTTAGTCGCAAATTATGCGAGTCGATTTAGTCGCACGACTAAATCGACTCGCTGCATTTGCCACTAAATTGAAGAAACTAGGCCGAATCAGATCGATGAATGTGTTCAATTATTTCAACCACAGAAAATAGAACATCTTTCAATTCAATTACCAGTCGATTAGTCGCCTTCGATCAACAAGCGATTAAGTTGAAGTCCCGTTTACACGGTCGATTAAGTTGAAAGTGACGTCAATTCAACTGAATCGAACGCAAATCGACTAAGTGTAAACGCCCCATAACAGACATTATTTTTGGGGAGGCACTACATCTGGAATTCTGAGAGTGCCTCCCGGACGCGACCATAATAAGACGTCTTTAATCATAAATAAAATAGCACCACCTCGGAATATTAGATGCGGCCCCGGAACATTTTTTTCTGAAAGAACGACTGATCCTAGGGTGACTAGAGATCCAGGCACCCAGTTATATATATATGGAGAGTTCGTCAGTGGCCGTTACGGCGAGTAGATCATGTTTTGTGTGCTCTGTGAGGACGAGAGTTGAGTGGGCCTTTCTATACATATACATTACACTTACACTCTTTTTTCCATTTACACGTTCATACATTCCCTTCTTTTTTCACCACTTTTTTCAATTCATTTTACACTCCTACTTTTCTCTACCTTTTGCCCTGTCCATTCTGGCCTTCAGCCCACTTTAACTGTTCGAACTTCTCTCCCAATTTTAACCTTTACCCTATTGTGGCATACTTCTCTCCTGATTTGACTTTTTCCCGATTGTGACATTACTTTTTTTCACGTATTTTTTACTTTATCATACTTATTACTTTGTACATGTCTTTTACCTTTGTACTCATCTTCTTACTTTGTATCAGTTTTCCACTAATCAAATCATTACATTTTACACGTTTAATAACCTTTGTAAATTGCCGATAAGTATTTTTCAAGACAGTGGCAACGTCTTATGCGCCATTTATATGACACTTCACCGAAGGGAAGATACAAACATGTTGTTGAAAACAAAAGCAGGGTGGCAGTGATCAAAAACTAAATACTCAAATCTCAAACATCCCTTTCGTAATAATGTTTAATACTTATTTTAATAAGTTTATTATCAATCCTGATGATAGCAAACACACCATACAGTAAAAAGTACATACTCCAACAATTTCTAGAACTCAATACCAATTCTAAATTACTAATTTATATTTTAATCCTTTTTTATATCATCAAAAAGTATGTCTAATATATGCAAATTATTAATCTTTCTATAATTCCATTTCTTGTTGACTTCAAATATAGTCAATATCAGACATTATTAACCTCGCATACTAAGTATCCAGCTTTTCACATTGATTTTGTTATCAGAAGCCAACAAAACAGGAAACCACACTCAGCAGTCCGCATACGTTACAATGAAAAACGACCGAAAAATCATACCTCACATAATTAGCTCTGGCTCTCAAACTTTGCTCTTCAGTCAAAATATAAAATCAGTTTCGTTATCAAGGAGAATCAGTCAAGTGGAAAAGCAAAGAAAAACACATTTATTATTACACATATATATTCAATTTAATTTAAAATTTAAATATTCCAATTTTGAATCATGCTCTAGTAAAAACATAACTACAGGCTTTCTATTAATCCATTTCTTGTTGACTTTACATATAGTCAATATCAGACATTATTAACCTCGCATGCCAAGTATCCAGCTTTTCACATTGCTTTTGTTATCAGAAGCCAACAAAACAGGATACCCCACTCAGCAGTCCGCATACGTTAAAATGGAAAACGACCGAAAAATCATACCTCACATAATTAGCTCTGGCTCTCAAATTTTGCTCTTCAGTCAAAATATAAAATCAGTTTCGGGATCAAGGAGAATCAATCAAGCGGAAAAGCAAAGAAAAACACATTTATTATTACACATATTTATTCAATTTAATTTAAAATTTAAATATTCCTATTTTTAATCATGCTCTAATGAAAACATAACTACAGGCTTTCTATTAATCCATTTCTTGTTGACTTCACATATAGTCAATATCAGACATTATTTACCTCGCATGCCAAGTATCCAGCTTTTCACATTGATTTTGTTATCAGAAGCCAACAAAACAGGAAACCCCACTCAGCAGTCTGCATACGTTAAAATGGAAAACGACCGGAAAATCATACCTCACATAATTAGCTCTGGCTCTCAAATTTTGCTCTTCAGTCCAAATATAATATCATTTTCGGTATCAAGGAGAATCAATCAAGCGGAAAAGCAATGAAAAACACATTTATTATTACACATATTTATTCAATTTAATTTCAAATTTAAATATTCCAATTTTTAATCATGCTGTAATGAAAATATAAGTACAGGCTTTCTATTAATCCATTTCTTGTTGACTTCACATATAGTCAATATCAGACATTATTAACCTCGCATGCTAAGTATCCAGCTTTTCACATTGCTTTTGTTATCAGAAGCCAACAAAACAGGAAACCCCACTCAGCAGTCCGCATACGTTAAAATGGAAAACGACCGAAAAATCATACCTCACATAATTAGCTCTGGCTCTCAAATTTTGCTCTTCAGTCCAAATATAAAATCAGTTTCGGTATCAAGGAGAATCAATCAAGTGGAAAAGCAAAGAAAAACACATTTATTATTACACACTTTATTCAATTTCATTTCAAATTTAAATATTCCTATTTTTAATCATGCTCTAATGAAAACATAACTACAGGCTTTCTATTAATCAATTTCTTGTTGACTTCACATATAGTCAATATCAGACATTATTTACCTCGCATGCCAAGTATCCAGCTTTTCACATTGATTTTGTTATCAGAAGCCAACAAAACAGGAAACCCCACTCAGCAGTCCGCATACGTTAAAATGGAAAACGACCGGAAAATCATACCTCACATAATTAGCTCTGGCTCTCAAATTTTGCTCTTCAGTCCAAATATAATATCTTTTCGGTATCAAGGAGAATCAATCAAGCGGAAAAGCAATGAAAAACACATTTATTATTACACATATTTATTCAATTTAATTTCAAATTTAAATATTCCAATTTTTAATCATGCTCTAATGAACACATAACTACAGGCTTTCTATTAATCCATTTCTTGTTGACTTTACCTATAGTCAATATCAGACATTATTAACCTCGCATGCCAAGTATCCTGCTTTTCACATTGCTTTTGTTATCAGAAGCCAACAAAACAGGAAACTACACTCAGCAATCCGCATACATTAAAATGGAAAACGACCGGAAAATCATACCTCACATAATTAGCTCTGGCTCTCAAATTTTCCTCTCCAGTCCAAATATAAAATCAGTTTCGGTATCAAGGAGAATCAATCAAGTGGAAAAGCAAAGAAAAACACATTTATTATTACACATGTTCATTCAATTTAATTTAAAATTTAAATATTCCAATTTTTAATCATGCTGTAATGAAAACATAACTACAGGCTTTCTATTATTCCATTTCTTGTTGACTTCACCTATGGTCAATATCAGACATTACCGTATTTTATTTTTACTCCATGGAAGGTCTAAAATATTTCGGTGTGTTTTGAATCCCTCCTCCCCTTATACCATACGCGCATCTGTGCTGTGCTAATTTTGGGTTGCTCACATGTAATAAGTGCCGCTGTTTTTGTCCTCACTAATATTGAATTAGATCTTAGGTATTTTCTTTAATTATCTAAGTTAACTTTTATTGGCGCTTGTTTAGCTCTGGTTCGTAATAATTTGGTTTCAGTTAGTTGGTGGTTTTACATCATACATGCGCACGTAGTTCACGTATTTCTCGTTAGGAGTCTTCTTTAGCAGCTGGCTTTTCACATGTGCGCATTGTATCCATCTCCAGAGCTTAGTCTCTGTTTCGTCTTGTTTTTAACGTTTAATAATAGATGTAGCTCCGGTGCCTGGCTATTGAGAAAAGTCCCTTTGCTAAGCATTTAATTATTTATACTATAACTTAAGTGAATACTAATTATTCTTTGCAGTTTAACGCTCACAATTACACCCTTTGGCATAACTGAGGGAATGACTGAAGCCAGTGAATCATGATGAGACAATTAGTGAAATGAAAATGTTTGATGAAACTGGAGTATCCCGAAAAATAGTAATTCTTGTATACACCTGTCTAAAAATTTTATCGTACCTTGATGTGCTAAATATTAAAGTTTATCTTTTACCGATTTGAATCCCCTCAAGAACCGACATTGTATTGTAGTATCCCTTTGACACATGGGTAGTGATTGTTATACTGCTTAAAATGACGTTCATTTGTGTTAAACTTTTATAATGATTTTTGCTTTCATTTGCTTCTAGAACATTACAACAATAGTTTTTGGTGGTTTTAATTACCTAGGTACATCAAGCCGCAGTTACAGTGGACAGTGCGATTTTAGACGCATTATTATTCTATTGCTAATGTTATTCGATCTCTATTACACAATAGACTTTGTGTTTATCCAAATTTAAGAGTCTGTTTATTACAGTACATTTCTCTCATTTTACTACAGTCAATAGTTACTATTTATATAGCGTTTATTATTCTATTGCTATAGTATTCAATCCGTGTTCAGGATAGACGCTTATGACAGGTGTTTTATATTGCTCCAGTTTCGCAGCAAATATGTTCACTATTTCTGAGTTATGAGAAAGTAAAAGAAAAAGGTTTTAAAAGAAAACGACTAAAGAAAAGAAAAATAATCGCTAAACATCACAACCACTTCTTGACGATTTTGAAAGACATAACTCAACGTGGTAGTAGCATTCACGGACGGGTTTTTCCCAGCGGGAGATGTGTTCGTTGACGTTGTTTGACTGCTGTTTTGTGGTTCACTGAGGAAAGGAACCGAACCTTTGTGTTTCTTAAATTGTACTTGAGAAAAGCGAAGGAACCCTACAGAAGGTGCGTAATTGGACTACGGTTACTTATAACTCATATTATTTCGTGTATAGCGAAGGGTTATTATTATTATTATTATTATTATTATTATTATTATTATTATTATTATTATTATTATTATTATTATTATTATTATTATTATTATTTAATATTATTCACAAAGGAAGCAAAGAAACAAGTTCTGACGCATTGAAACTCTTTAAAAGCCTTACTGATAACATAAAATAACAATATGAAGAAAAAGCTCCCTAATTTCCAAAATCAAAAACCTCAATTATAAAACTCTAAGTCATCTTCAACCTTGTGTTTATATATATGTCATCATCATCATCATAGGTATTCTGCCCTTATTGGCAGGTCACTTGCCGCAGCTGAGAACCTTCCATGTTACACGATTTTCCACTAACTTCTTCTTCTTCACGTATGAACTTTCTATTTATATGGTTCTGTGCATGTAGCGCCCGTAGACTTAGCGCCCAGTGTTTCTGGCTCACAGAAGGAATTTTATATTGATTTTATCTCACAATCAGGGATGTCCAGTTCATTTTACCATTCTTTCCACTGGTCGTTAATTCCTGTTATTTTCTTACATCCATGTTCCGTGTACTTAGCGTCCACTAAGTAAAACTGTTATGAAGAGGGAGAGCGAGAGAGAGACAGAGAGACCAGCCAATAGCACTGATTATGACGCTTCAATGAATCATAACCTCCGGGGGAAAGGGTGAAACGCAGAAAGGTAGTTATATATATATATATATATATATATATATGTGTGTGTGTGTGTGTGTGTGTGTGTGTGTGTATGTATGCGTGTATGCATGTATGTAACTGTACTCCGTGGTATGCAATGCTCTACAATATTTAAATGTACTATAAACTAAGATTACACATTAAGCTTTTAATGTGAAAACTATGTAAAACAGACGTAATCTAGAATACCGCAATGAGGATAAGGCATACAGAAAACGGTAAACATATTCACACGACTGAGAACCGGGACAAAATGTAAACTGTCGAAACACCGGGATAAGAGTCTTCATGGAGGTCACGGTGGTTTAGTGGTAGAAACACTCACATTTGGTTCATAGGATCCCTGGTTTTATCCCATCTTGCGTCAAATGAGCTTTGTGGTAGTCAGACGCTGCGTGCATCGATAAACTCGGAGTTCTCTCGTTTTCTCTCACTTTCTTCATTACACCATTTCATTCATTCTCACAATCACCGTCTCCTCTATCCTATTCCTATCTCCTTAATCGTGGGATGTAAAATCCAAAGATTTCATTTCATTTCAAGAGCTTCCAAATCGGGACTGTCCCGGTAAAAATCTGTCATATGGTAACTCTGACTATATAACAACCTCGGGTTTGATACTAAAAAAGAAAAAAGTCATATTATCATATAGTATTACACAGTTTCAGAAAAAAAAATCTAACAAGCTATCCGCATTAAGTTTGATACATATTTCACAGCTTTATGCGTAATATAAATCTATATAGTTAAGCAATTGATATCATACACTACAAGCACTGAAAAACAACGTAACGTTCTATAATAAAAAGAACGTTGCTTTACGAACCAATGAGTTAATCGCTCTACGAATCTTATTGCACACATTATACCCTAAAGTTACAGCTTTATGCAGTAATCAATTCCAATCAGATATTGAACGAGTATGGTGTTTCTTTGAGAATAATCCATCACTAAGTTGAACAAGCGCCTTTGAAGGCTAGTCGTCTTCCATTTTACCCTCTTCTTCGGTAATTCATATCGCTGCTCTTGTTCGATGCAGTTGAAACCATGGCCTCATCCTTTTGTAATGTCCATCCACAAGGAAGGATGGACAGGTTCAACGTTTTGGAATTTCAAATTCGAAGCTTCTATCAATTTACTCGTTCGTGTCTCTTTCTGTAATTTTGCTATATGAACGGGTATGTTGCAAGGAAACAAAAGAGGCTAGCAAAGAAATTGAATCGTAAGATCACCGTAAGATGAAAGTCGCATACTCCAGATACTACCTGATGCGTAATGTTTATCAAAATAAATTAGGAATTCTTCAGTTTCTTCTGGTACGATTTGCTGTAAGTAATCCATCACTTCTGACCCTTGTCAGAGAGAAGGAAAAGAAATCCGTCCACCATTCCATAGAAATCGAACTTTCTCATTCTCCCTGTAAAAATTCGCCAATCCCAAGTGCTGCAGTATGTACTTCGTGTTCGTGTGACTTGTCTGGAACGCTTTGGCTTACGACTTCCCTCACTAGCCACGTCTGGTTCTGAGTTTAAGTTACATATTCCTATATATGTTTGTTTTATCCCTCCTCGCTGGTCTATTGGCAAGAACGCAAGCCTTTGGCGTATGAGGTTCAAGATTCGATTCCTGGTGGGAGAGCATTGAATGACATAAGTGGTTCTAATTCCACTATAATCAGTAAATTCAAGTCTTCTTTAGTCTACCTGGCAAAACCATGGGACATAAAACTAAATACAAACCTATTTATTTATTTATTATTTTTATTTATTATTATTATTATTATTATTATTTATTTTTTTATTTTATTTTTTATTTTTAATTTTTGCAAAAGGGAGTTTTTATTATGAAGTAAAACACTATTCAGAAGTATAATATTGAAATTTGCAAGAAGAAAACTTATTTCTGCGTAACAAAATTTAAAAATTAATTAGTCACAGGTAATTGTTTTAGAATTCTCCATGTCTTTTTAGGTACTTTTCACTATACTAATTAGCACTTTGATAAGTCGTGATGAAATGTAAACATAGTTTCGTTGCAATTCTCCATTTCCAGTAGGCATTTTTGACGTACTGTTATTAGCGCTTTTGATATTTCGAGATCAAAGGTTTGAAGGGGTCTGTGTCCCACCCAACCATTTTCCCCAGGAAAATACGAAACACATATTCCATCTTTTAACGTTTATAATATCTGTGCACAATTTCATTCACTCCGGCTAACTTCTTGTCTTTCGGACCTCAAATTTCTCCAAATTTTGGGTGGAGGCTTTTACCCTTAAAACAGTTTTCCCCAGAAAAGAAAAAAAACACGTATTCGTTTATTTCATGTGTAATATCTACCTGCCAAATTTTATCAAAGTCGGAGTGTTACACTTCGAAAATGTTACATGTCAGTACATTCATGTAGCTTGCATTTGCGGCAGAAAGTTCTTGTTTTGTGCCCTCTTTGCTGGAGAGAATTTCTTAGACTGTTCCTCTTCAGCATGCAGGGAAGCTTCCATTCTCCGTGATTTTTTCTCAACGTTGGCGAACTGCTAACCAGACGAAATGAAGAATTTACGGCATTTCAAACTTTTTTAATGTCTGTTTCTCGTTTGAAATTACGCTTTGATGACACAATACCATAAGTGTTGAGTTCACTTACATCAGTTATGTAAAATACTGTCATAGGCCATTTTGTTCATTGTTTTGTAATCTAACAGCGGACCATATGATTGTTAGTGGGATCGTGTGATTTTGTTGTGTTGTAATGTATGATAACTTTGAGTTTTTCCTCCGCTCTAGAAGTGACCACTTCAGGATAGTTGTGCATTGTGTTTTGCAATGGGTGATCTTACTGGGTATATATTGTCAAAAGAGACAGCGCACCCCAAAAATGAGAAATTGTTCGTCTACAGTCATATTATATGTAAGAATAAAATTATATTGCAGAGTGTGTGAAGAATCTGCAACTTCACAAATTAAGAACAGTTCATCATCAGGTATTCTAATAGCGCCGATGTTGTCATCAAAACATAAGGCAGCCCATGTAGGATCGCTTTTCTCCGGAGTTTTGCTTTTTGCATTAGCACGTGCTTTTGCAATAGCTATAGGTGCTACGCTTCAAACTTCTAACCAATCCTCTGGATAAGAAAACTACTCAACGTCTCATTTCAATATCGGTACCTGAACAAGAAACTTCAGTTGCATTTGTATATAAGTCTGCTAATATCTTATCGTCTGTTGGGAATCAATTTCTTCATTGTTTATTGATTTACCAAAAATATTCCTCCTCTACCATCAATAGTGACGTGTATTGTTAGTGATCTGTTTGTCTACCACGTGCAATGATCAAAACACACTAACAATAAACAAAACTTTACATACAATCAGTGGCAAAGCCAGGATTTCTATTCGGGGGGGGGTCAGTGTCCTACTCCGGAAAACTTTTTTGTTAATGTGGAGACTGAAAGCACAAATTTAGATTTTATTCTAGCAACTTTTTAAAATTTTGGTTCTTGGGAGTTCATATCCCGAGAAACTCCCCCTGGATACGCAACTGCATACAATGGAAAAATTAATACAGTTTGATAGACCAAAGCAACTATTATGCTTCTGACAATGGGCTTATATAAGTGAATAAATAAAGAAAAGCTGCTACTAAAATAAGCAAAATTGCAAATAATTAAATCAATCAAACGAAATAATAACACATAAAGTTGCAATATGTTATATCTGACTTCATTGGGACAGTTAGAAGATTATCAGAAATTTCACTCCGCTACGAGCCACAATCTCAATCTATTCTGAATCTATCCTCATATTTCTTCATTAAGGCTCGAGTTTAATGGACCCACTCGGCACCCAATGCTATAAATTTTAAAAACTATCACTTAACTCACGGAAATAAAAAAAAATACTTAAATAACATAATACAAGAACACAACCAGGGAAATGTCATAGAATTTCAATACTTACTAAGCCTTAGTAATTATTACAGAAAGTATGCGTACGAGTGCAATGGACCCACCTGGTAGTCCTAGGCAGTGGCGGCGGTTGGACGTTAAAAGTAGGTAGGCAAGACATGATCTGAATACAGTATTTGTATGTCAATGTTACTTTTCCTGGTTGCTTGTAACACTTTGTTAGACTAAAGGCTGTATAACTATTAGGAGGCTGTTATATAGACTAAAGGCTGTATAACTGTATAACTATCTTTTTCAGTTAAAATACCGTATATCTTGTTTCATATTTTGTTACGTAAATTGACAAGAGCAACACAAGATACTAACTCTTTGTACTCTTATACAACGAAGGTGTAAGAAGAGATCTGATTCCTTGCTCATGAAATCAAAAAATCATAAAATCATGCATCTTAAAATTCTGTCTGGAAAATTGTGTGATCAGATTAGGGACCTATTTAATAACAAATTTGCAAAACAAATAAATAGAAAGGATAATATTAATCAAATAATCATAGTAATGGATAATAAGGCTTGTTCTGCAAAAGTTATATTGAAACTGGAAATTAATGAACAACTTATATTTTTAATTCCACGCATGTTATTATATGTGTTATTACTCTTAGAAAGACAGTGAATACTACAAGCATATGCTACGACATTCCAAGAAATATTTTTGCAGCTTCCCGAAACATGTTCGTTGCCATTAGATACAGTTTTCATTTTCTTGGAATACATGAAAACTCAACAATACTTAGTCACTCCACATTCCAGTTATACAAAATAATCCTAAAACCTAGAATTATGTTGAATTTACTAAATTTAATTGTATAACAAAACTGTATATGTACACCCCTAAACTCGTATATTACACTGCAAAATTATATATTCCTTACTGAGCTCCTTCGTGGCTAAGCGGTTAACGTACGCACCTTTGACGTGGGAGACCTGGGTTCAATTCCCGGAGGGAGCTCACGTGGTTCGGACTCTACGTTAATCATTAAGTTCACGTCTCATATAGCTTCGCTGCTGAACAGGATGTTAAACTGAAAAAAATCAAATCAAAATATTCCTTACTATAAGAAAGAAGAAAAGAATTGTCAATTTTTCAAGAAAAGAGCTGTTTTAGGAACTGTCAATTTTTGTGCAATTAAAGAATAACTTGTGAAGGACTTTTTTTCTTGCGAAATGATATCTCAATTAGATCCATAGCGGCTTACTAACATATCGAGCCCTTGTAAGATGAAATGAAAGTACGCTCGAATTGTCTCGCTCCAAGAGCTTAATTTTTGGGCCATTTTTAGTGGCATTTTTAAAACGCAATTTCTGTAGCTTTCTTAACTTCACGGAAAGATAACCAATACGTACTCATGGAACGACAAATATTTTATGGCACCATTTGTATTCTATGAACCAATAATACATACAAAACTTTATATTTCCAAATGAAACTATATACATTAATGGGTCATTTCAAAAAGTGGAGGGCCAACCTTTGCCCCCCCCTAATCGCCGCCCGTGGTCCTAGGGTTAAAAGTGTATCCTTGTATGGATATTTAGATAGAGGAAATACTAGTTCTTGCCGAATTTCTTTAACTACTTACGATATGTTCCATAATTTTTAAACTAGGGTTTAAAATGTGATTGATTGCGTTTAGGGCGGCTTATAACACTTGACACATGTTCATTAGAACGTTTTATTTTCATTTGATATAAAGAATTACCCAGCAAATTTTGACATTTGAATTCTTTGACACCCTGTATTTACGATAGGAAATGAAGTTATGCAATGTGCATAAATAATTGCTGTTTTCCATGCAGTAGTATTTGCATTAAGGTGCGTGTAATTATTATTATTTAAAACTATATAAATTTTAAAATAACGCTGGCACATGAATTCACATCCATATATGAAAATCTCATAGGTGATATGGTAATGCTCTTAAGTCGTAATTAAATTTTACGTAATTACAGATGTACATGAAAAGTCAGAGTGTTAGACCTGACGGTAAAAAACAGAAGAGGAAAAAAGAACACATTTCTTTCAACTTGCCTAAGGGGTTTTAAAAGTTACATGACAATTGTGCAGGAAGTTTTTGTCCTTTTGTCGTCAATTTTGGGACGATGAATCTATTGCAAAATAAAGCTTATCGAAATGTCTTATAAGCTCATTCGTGGCTAAGCGGTTAGCATACGCACCTTTGGCATGGGAGACTAGGGTTCGATTCCACGTTAAGCAGTAGGTCTACGTCTCATATAGCCTCGCTGCAGAAAAGGAATTACTTTTCTATCTCGTTTGTTCTAAATAAAACCACAGTTCTTGTTAACCAATACCTATTTTGTATTTATACGTTATTTAACGGAAAGAAATGTGATCGTGAAGTAATTTGAATTCAAGATTTCGACAGATTTTAACATTTCATGACTCTCACATGACGAAAACTTAGTTTTTCGATGTCCGTCCGTATGCTTTAGCGAAGCGACCATCACCACCTATCGACATTTAATTTGAAAATTAAGTTGTTTTAGAGGGTGTCTTCTAGAATTGTATACTTCCAAGAATAAATGTAGGTTACTGGAGGGATAAAGTTGAAAATAGCAGATTTTTTGACAACTGTTACATACGGGTAGCTTCCATAATAGTAAGAAGAAATAGAAATGCTCCACTTTCCACAGTAGCTTGCAACCACTTTTGAAAATAGAAACATTGTTCAATATTTAAGAGGAATGATCTATAATTTGTCATTTTAGCAAATAATTCTGAATATCGCATTTGTTATGTATATATTATGCATAGTGTATACTGTAGGTGTTTTTAGGATGTAGTAAATATTATACTGAACTTGTTCACGTTATTATTTTAGCCTTTGTTCCTATCATTATCTCAATATTATTTGTACAACTATTATCTGATGAAACTATTACACTTTACATTTTCATCCAACTTAGATTTTTTTTCCATATATATATATATATATATATATATATATATATATATATATATATATATATATATATATATATATATATGCTTCTTAAATATGTATCCTATATGTTCTATGGTGTACTATATGGAAGGTGTTTTAAGTTATTTCTACAAATTACGTTTCTATAACTATTATATGAACATCTAGTTGTGATTCTTTTATTTCTGACAAAAACTGTCAGGTTGATTTGTGTGATGAAAACAAACTATAGTAATCCCCCAGAGAAGACATGTAAGAGATATCGGACCCAATAAAAAAAGAATTCTTTCCTTGAAATACGTAATAACTTATTCGGTGCATTTTATTCGTTTTCTTTTTCACAATTTGAATTTTATAAGTTATCGTAAGCGTTAATATGCAGCAATATGTATTACACTGAATCCACCTTACACCTAACTTTCTCTTTTCCGTACACAGATTTTACTGTACACCGAATTATTCTATGCCGAGTTTTCTTACACCGAATCTTCCTACACCCGTAGGAGCGCTGTGCTGAGTAAATACGCAGACCAGCGTTGCCAGATCTAGCATAATGATGCTAGATCTAGCATAATTTGCATGACTTTAGCATCTAGCATCTTGCTTTTAGCATCCTGCCCAAATCTAGCATAATTTCAGCAAGTTTATCAAAAAGCCGTAAAACCTGGAGATGAGAAAGAAGTTGGTCGCGGGAATGAAAAGGACGGCAGAAATGTATTCTCGCCCATTGATTCATACAGTCGGTAAACCATACAGGCAGTCTTATTTTCCGAAGTAGGTTAGAAACGGCTTTGGGCTTTTTTGTGTGGCTCCACCCAGGGTTTTCTAATCCTTTAACTGCGAGGCATGGGCGGAGCTATGGGGGCCATTCTCCCCCCAACTTTTTGATAACTTCCCTATCTTTATTTCTGACTTCATGACCATCTTTATTCCTGAAATGAAAGGTCCGAGACCGACCAAAAATTTTCCCCCCAGCAGACAATTCCTAACTCCGCTTAGGCTGCGAGGTAACTTTCTTTCAAAATATGTAAACAAACACTTTGCATTCATTTATACGATATATACACCATTGAGTCTGGCAACGACTGCACTAGTTTAGTTAAGTTAAAGCTTTGGTGCGTGAAGTATTGAGTTCTATCCACGCATTCTTGCGCTCTGCGTATTTTAAGTTACGTTATCGTGTCTCAGCTTCGGTTTTTTTCTTTTAAAATTCCTTATTTAGTAAGTATGAGGATCTAGCATAATTTGACGGAATCTAGCATAATTTCGATCAGGTTTTGGAATAATTCCGAGCTGTGAGTCTGGCAAAGCTGACGCAGACCAATATTAACGAGAGATTTGATAAAAATCGGACACAATAACTTAGCACAATAATGACTTGTGATTGAGAAAGAAAAAAATATGTATATAACACTGTTGACAAAAATATTGAAACAAAGTGTGAATATTAATAATACATTATAAATATTCATTATTGTTAGTAGCCGTGTTATACATGTCAATATTTCGTGAAAGCAGAGGAGGGAACTTGATTTTTATTTATCTTTGTAAATATTGTTGTGCTGAGAGTTCTTTCTGTTATTTGAGGAGTGGATTTAGCTACCAATTCTGATTACCGTCTCTCTGCTCAACTAAATGACAAACCGCCGCACAAAAATATTATTCTTTCCCCTTCATATTGCCTACAATAAAAAAAGGAAAAAGACAAAAAGTATTCGGTAAAGAAAGTTTGAACCTTTGCAGGGAGAGGCAGAGGAAGGGAGAGGGACCCTCGGATCTGATTACAGATTCCGTTTGGTGGTACCGTAAGTTATTTGCAAGGCGGTCCAAACAATAAACTACATGTGTTCAATTGCTGTCTACTCTAATTCTCTAAGAACGTTTGCTTACAATGAAGAAGATAAAAGAGGATTTCCAGCCATAGAAATATTTGTATTTCTCCAAGCGGCAAACCATCCATCAACATCTTTTCCAAGGTCAGGATTTTAGTATATGAGAGGAACGAGCGAGAATAATGGCAAACGTTACTTCCGGAGAAAAGGAAAAAAGTTAGGTGAAATGGGTTCGCAATAGAACTTTGAATAGTGTGTGTCATTGTATCGAAGTGTAAGCGAATTTTGACACTTGTTTACATGTTTGTTAGAAAATTAGAAAATAAGGCATACCATTACGTCTCCCTAAACTGCTCATGTAGAAAAAATAATAGATTGTAACAAGCGATGAAATCATTGATGTTCTCAGCCAGTTTCAGAGCCAAGTAAATAATAATAATAATTATTATTATTATTATTATTATTATTATAATTATAATTATAATAAGGGCAACCATGTTGCGTGTGATGAGATCACATTAAAAAAAAAAGTTATAATGTCAATGATATCCTAGAAGGTTATGCTTTCAGTACCTACACTTCAGGGTACTAGAGCGCCTCTAGCGGAAATCTCTGAAAACACATACGTTCGAATGAGCTGTAGGAAGTTTGAACAGCCATTCGAAACGATATGTCGAACTGGGCAAGGTTTATCTCTGCTTAATGTGAATCTTTAACGGTTTTCAAGAAAGTGGTATAGTTGAATAATTATCGTGATATAAATTTCAAGAATTTTGTGAATTTGTTAAAAGCTACCAAAAAATCAACCTATTATATTTGTGAAATTTCTATTTTCTATACCGAAATATCTATAATTGGTGTGATAATATGAAAAGCGTGTTAACAGAGGTTATTCGAAATAGTCCGCCTGAAGGTATTAGATGGTTGTTCAAAGCATATTTAATTGGGTGAGTGTTAAATCTTGTTTATTTAATATTATATATATATATATATATATATATATATATATATATATATATATATTGTTAAATTTTTCCTGCAGATCAATTATTGAATTCATATTGGAATTATAAGGATTACGAGGTAGTATATTTATTATATTTATTGGATTCATTATCAAAGTTGTATTCTTGTTCAAAAGAAAGCATAGTACCAGTCAACTCAGATATATATTTTTGGATTTTCAATTTTGCTTAAAAATTGTTATTATTTCATTAAAGATTTTACTGTATTTCATATTTAATTTTTCATGAATTTTGTTATAAAATTTATCAAGGTAGAAAATCAGTTACTTTTACTTATCCAAATTACCTTAGTATTTCACTATATTTTTTTAATTATGAAGATAATAGCAGTATTCTGGTAATATTTAAGCTAGTTCTAGTCTAAAATTCACTCTAATTATAGAATAACTTCCGATAATTCTGCATGGAAATTTTAAAAATGCTTACTTGCAAAATATAGCCATTATATATAGAAATTACGAATCCCGCATACTAATAATTGTCCTGGTTATTACAACCAGCGGCCCAGGACGGAGCACTTAGTGGCACGTTACAAACATCGTTTCGTATGTAACTTCAAAAAAAAAAAAAAACGAAGTAAAATACATGTTAAGATTGCGGGTTTTGTTTGGCAAAATCTGACTAAGGTGGGAAAGTTGTTAAGTAAGCTATTAAATATATGGACATTTTTTCAGGATCAATCTGTATATATCTATCTAATTTGAATTATGTTAAGGAGGATATTAAAATTAGTTCAGTTAGGATTGATTAAATGTCATTATATTTAGAGTACGTAAAATATATAGCCTATAGCAATAAAACTGCCAATGATTGTTAAAGGGTTGTCGCTTACCGTAAGGAATAGTAATTATTTTCGATATTTAAATTGCATAAGAATAGCTCTTTTTGTTTGCTTGATAATTAATATGGAAATTAAGGAAAAAAGAAATCAACCACGTTTATTTTTGAATGGATTTGAAAATGGAAATTCTGGAGTTGTTGTACCGCAGACTGTAGGTCAACGATGGGATTTATCGTATTTAGATTCCGGAAGGGAGTCAAGGTCATTACATATTTCTGCTGTTGATAAACCCAGCAAAATGGTTGAGTCATGGTCTATAGCAAGCAACACAACTGCGAGTTTAGCAGAAGGCGGAATGTTGCATGACGAGTTCCAAAAGCTTTTGTCTGTAGATAGTGCTAGTTGTGTCAGTACAGATACAAACCCGTTTATTGACCTGGGGCAAACAGCTGATGGAAAAGAAGAAAAGCGTAGTACAAATCCTTTTGTAGATAAAAACTCGATAGAGGTAAAAGAAATGAATGCAAGTAGCGAACCTTTGGTTAATAGCTTTATGCCATTCCAAATACGGGCTGATAAATTAAATGGAAGTGTTTCTAGTAATTTATTTAATGAGAAAATACAGTATATCCCAAGAACAGATGGAACAGACGATATAAAGTTATTTCAATTTCTAGTGGCAGTTCTTAGAATAATTAAATTAAAAATATGCCCGGTTGAGTCTGTTTTGATAGCAGCTTTGAGTAAAGCTGAAGGTCGTTTAAATCAGGAGCTAGTAGCATTGTATGAAATGACTAATAATTGGTTGCAAATATCAGGATATTTGTGTCGTAGATTAATAACTCCTTTAGGTAGGCGAGAACTCATAAATCGTTATGTAAAAGTGATACAAAGACCTAAAGAAAATTTGCTTGAGTATGCTAATAATATTTGTGATGCTTATGAAATATGTTACGGACCTATTAATGATAGTAGATCTAGTGAATTGTTGGATATTATAATGGAGGGGATGCAACCTCAAATTAAATTTGAAATTTATAGATATAGTTATCCAATGTCATTAGATGATCTTATGGGTAATATAATGGAATACGAAAAACATCAACGTAATTTAGAAATGTATACCGCACTGGTGAGGAATTCGGAAAAAAGTGAAAATCAGAGAAATAAGATTAAGTGTTATTTTTGTGGTGGACAACATCGCATTGCAAATTGTGTTTCTAACAAACAATACCTTTTAAATAAACAGTTAGTTAAATTGAATATGGATGTGAACTCGGAAAGACGCTCTGCAGCTATTAGTGACCGGTTAAGGGCTCCGACTCAGATTATAGGAACCGGAGTTCAAACTAATGGTTTACCTAGTAGTGTGGGTGATAATAACAAACAGTTTAGATATAATAATGGCAATGATAAAAGACGCTTTGCAGGGAGTAGTCGACGGTCACGGTTAAAGACTAAAAGTGAGAGGTCCGAAGTTCCAGAAAGGGAAGAAATAGTTTTAGAAAGAACTTTGTTAGGAGGTGGAAACAATAATAGTAGTGCGGGTTATAACACACATACGAAATATAATGATCGGATGAAGACTCCTATGGAGGGGCTCCGGACTCGATCCCGAGGGGAACATAATAGTGAACATTTGGGAGAAAAGAATATGGTGTTCAATGTGAATCCTGTGAATGAGAGGGTATGTGAAGAAGGAATGCGTGAGCAATATTATGGTAACTTGAAAAGCAATGGCGGCTCTAGAGGGAACAGCAGTAAGAATAGCAAACCATTATATAGAGAGGATTTGCATTCTTTTAGTAATTATAAACAAATAGAAGATAATAATAAAAGCGAACATACTATTGATGGGATTAAAATTAGTGTTGATGGAAATAAAAGTGAAAGTAGAAAACCCTACTCATTGGGAACATTGACTGCTGCTTTTGTCGATGCATTTGTCTTAGGTAAAAGTATTAGAGGAGGCTTAGATACTTGTTCTACAGCTTCGTTAATTAATAGACAAAGCTTTATTCAATGGAATCGGCAGCTGAACTACCCAGTGAACATAATAGATGAGAAGTTCATTGGTGTAGGTGTTGATAAACAAAAGTTAACACTGGATCAGTGCGTAGTTATACCCATTAAGTTTAAAAATCGTGTTTACAGACTAAAGATTTTCCTAGTTGAAAATCTAGAACCAGTATTTATACTGGGAATAAATGAACTAAAAATCTTGAAAGCGAACATTGATTTAGTGAATAATAAATTATTTCTCCCTTTGGAAGGAGTGGACGTACAGTTACATTATACATTAAATATCCACCCCTCTTGTTTAAATCGAGATACTCGTTCGTGTGATCTATTTTACAGTGAACCAGACCATAAGACTTCTAAATTATTTCGGCGTGACTCAGACTTGTTGGAAAGGTCCACAGTACAGACTGTTGATACGGATGGAGGTAGACATCCGGGAGATCCAGCACAGGGATTTTGCAGTGTTGCCACATCTATTAGACCATCTTTGGATAGCAGTCCCAACATCCAGTCGGACCAGATGGATAGCCCATTGAGGGTGGATCCTGTTGTATTAGAAGCTAATCCTGACTTACAAGGGTATGTTAACGAGATATTTAGTAAATATCCTTCTGTTTTTTCATCACATGTTGGTAAAATTAAAGACTTTGAATATAAAATCCAGCTAAATAACTACACTCCTATTCGTAAGAAGGCTTACCCGTTATCACGGAGTTCTCAAAGAGAGATGGATAAAATTCTTGATGAGATGTTAAAGGCTGATTTAATACAACCAAGTAACAGTGATTATGCTTTCCCTTGTTTTTTAGTAAATAATAATGACGGAACAAAGAGATTAATAGTTAATTATTCTGATTTGAATCGTCATCTTTATTTAAATACTCAGTTCACACCAAGGATAGAAGACATATTGTCTGAATTATCTGATGGTAAAATCTTTAGCCATCTTGATATACGGAAAGCATATTTAACCATACCTTTAACAAAGGAAAGCCGTCATCTAACAGCATTTCTTACGCATAGGGGTTTATATGAATATAAAGTCTTGCCTTTTGGTTTGGCAGCAGGGAGTCATGTATTATCTAAAATATTAACTGAATTATTGTATCCTTTGAAAGATGAAGGGGTTCAATGGTATATGGACGACCTAATTTGCAAAAGTTCAGATATAGAAAGCCATAAGCAATTATTGGAAAAAGTTTTAAGGTTATTGGAAGAAAAAGGTTTAACTTTATCAACAAAGAAATGTACCTTTTTTTCAAATAAGATATCATATTTAGGCTATATTATCGAAAATGGGAAAATGTACATGGACCCTTCAAGGTTAGAAGTAATTAGAAAGTTACCTGCTCCAAAGACAAAAAAAGGATTAATTTCTTTATCATGTTTTTTACAATACTATGCAAAGTTCGTCCCGCAGTTCCATGAGGTTATGGAACCCATTGAACGTTTAAGGGCGGCTTCTGCTGAATTTGTTTGGGGACCGGAACAACAAAAAGCATTGGAAGATATTAAAGAATTATTTGCCAATCATGTAATGTTAAAATTACCCGATTTAAATAAGAAGTTTGTTGTCAATACAGATAGCAGTCTCAAAAGTTTAGGCGGAGTCCTACAACAATATGATGATAATAATAACTTGGTACCTGTAGCATTCTATAGTAGACGTCTAAAGAAATATGACTTTAATAAGCCGATTTACTTGCTAGAAATGTTAGCAGCTATAGAAACTATGGAACGTTTTAGTACTTACTTGCATAAACCTTTTGAATTAAGAATGGATCATTCTGGACTTGTGTATGCCTTGAGGAATATGAAAAGGGTTAAACGTTGTGGATCATTGTTATACAGACTATTTGCATTTACGTTTGAGGTAAAATCTATATCCTCTAATATGAATATAACAGCTGATTTTATTTCAAGGTTACATGATCAGAATAATTTTGAGGAAATGGAAACTGAACTTTCTCACTCTGAACAGGTAAATAATTATTGTCTAATTAACCTTTGGAATATGCCTTTTGCTAATATATCTATTAAAGAACATCAATTAAAGGACCCTGAATTAGGTAATATTATTAAGGAATTAAAAGCAAAAAGGGAAGTAGAAGGATATAAATTAATCCAAGGCATTATGTAAGAAAACAAGAGCCATAAGAAATCCATATAAAGTATGTTTGCCCAAGGAATTAGTTTCTAGTATAATAGAATTCTTTCATTCAAATATTTTGCCAGGTTCTCATGCTAGTATAAATAAAACTATAGCTAAGATCTGTGCTCGTTTTACATGGAATGGGATATTGAAGGATATAAAAGATTACGTATCCACTTGTTCGGATTGTCAGCTAAATAAGAGCCATAATAGGAAACCAACTGGAAAGCTAGTATCTAAGTATGAGAATGTAGTAAATGGACTTTGGGCAGTAGATTTACTAGGCCCACTAATTGAAAGTAAGTCAGGACGTTACTGTTTGATAGTTGTCGATTCCTTTTCTAAAAGAGTATTTCTAGAACCAATTAAGGTCTTGTCGTCACAAAGTGTGATTAATAAGTTATATAAATTAATGTGTAGAAATTGATTTATTTTTAGCATATGTCATGATAATCATTCAATATTTACATCGGCTAAATTCAAAGATTTTCTATATGCAAATGGTATTAAGGATATTAGTATATCCCCTTATCACCCGGATTCAAATCCTAGTGAAAAATACGTATCCACTATAAAAAATTCATTAAGAATATATTTTGGAAAGAAACAAAGCTCATGGGATAAAGGATTGTGGGAAATTGAATTTTCTGTCAATAATGCCATCCATGAGGATACGAAATGCAGTCCTATGGATTTAGTATTTAATTATAATGTTTGTAATCCACTGGATATTAAGTGGAAAATAAGTATGTTGGACTTGAATCCTAGGGATCCCGAGTTATGGAATCGAGCTTTAGATAACATGGAAAGAGCATGGCAACGTAAAAAGAAAATATACAATCAACGTCGGCTAGATAATGATTATAATGTGGGTGACAAGGTATTAATTAAATCACAGGTATTATCATCAATGAAAGATAAAAGAACAAAATCTTTGTGTGCGAAATGGTGTGCACCATTCGAGATCGAATGTTTTCTGGGTAGGAATACCATAAGAGTTGTTAATGTAGACAATCCCAGAGATATCCGTAAGAGTCATGTTAGTTTGACGAAAAAGTATAGAGAAAGGAGAGGAAATGCATCATAAATATTAAATGTATTAAGCATATTTCTGTACTTGATTCCCAACTGAAGTTTATAAAAAAAGGTAGAAATAATTAATCTAGTCAGAATTATTAAAAAAAAATCTTACAAACCATCTAGTCAGATAAACATTATATAAGTAGAGATAATATATTAAATTGTTTTTAAAAATATTTTAATGTGTTTCTAATATATGTTTTTGTTAGTGTTCCAGATCTGGATGTCTTGTATCTATGTCCCAAAAATGTTTGTAAAAAATTGTATCTGTCCTGATTCAGCCATGGAAAATTTTATGGAATATATGTAACGAAGATCAACCAGATGTAACGAAGCGCAAGATTGATTGGAAACATGATGGTGCTGTGTTTGATGAGTATTATGAGTATTGTTATTATTATTGAAATTAATTTCAAAAGAAAGAGTATGATTACCTCCTGAAAATATATATATAGAAACATATTGAGAATGAATTCTGTAAAACTTTATGAATAGATAGGGACTATTAGTAATAACTAATACTTACTAACTAACTAGAGTAGTTGGGATTAATAGATTGTTAGGTGGTGTGATTGAATTTATGGGGGAAATGTTTTTTCTTTAGTTCAGTTATTTTTTCGTTTGGTATGTAGTGATAGAGTGGGAGTGATGGTTAGTTAGAATCAGTAGTTGATTAATTAGCTGGTAGAATAGTAATAGATACCTAGCAAGATTAACAGAATCTATCTATTCATAATTAAATTTAGAATAAGAATACTTTAAAATTATGGTTTAAAATATTAATAAAAAGTTGTGCCAACTTTTTATAGCCGGGAGGGCGATATTTGTTCCGTGTGATGAGATCACATTAAAAAAAAAAGTTATAATGTCAATGATATCCTAGAAGGTTATGCTTTCAGTACCTACACTTCAGGGTACTAGAGCGCCTCTAGCGGAAATCTCTGAAAACACATACGTTCGAATGAGCTGTAGGAAGTTTGAACAGCTATTCGAAACGATATGTCGAACTGGGCAAGGTTTATTTCTGCTTAATGTGAATCTTTAACGGTTTTCAAGAAAGTGGTATAGTTGAATAATTATCGTGATATAAATTTCAAGAATTTTGTGAATTTGTTAAAAGCTACCAAAAAATCAACCTATTATATTTGTGAAATTTCTATTTTCTATACCGAAATATCTATAATTGGTGTGATAATATGAAAAGCGTGTTAACAGAGGTTATTCGAAATAGTCCGCCTGAAGGTATTAGATGGTTGTTCAAAGCATATTTAATTGGGTGAGTGTTAAATCTTGTTTATTTAATATTATATATATATATATATATATATATATATATATATATATATATATATATATATATATATATATATATATATTGTTAAATTTTTCCTGCAGATCAATTATTGAATTCATATTGGAATTATAAGGATTACGAGGTAGTATATTTATTATATTTATTGGATTCATTATCAAAGTTGTATTCTTGTTCAAAAGAAAGCATAGTATCAGTCAACTCAGATATATACTTTTGGATTTTCAATTTTGCTTAAAAATTGTTATTATTTCATTAAAGATTTTACTGTATTTCATATTTAATTTTTCATGAATTTTGTTATAAAATTTATCAAGGTAGAAAATCAGTTACTTTTACTTATCCAAATTACCTTAGTATTTCACTATATTTTTTTTTTAATTATGAAGATAATAGCAGTATTCTGGTAATATTTAAGCTAGTTCTAGTCTAAAATTCACTCTAATTATAGAATAACTCCCGATAATTCTGCATGGAAATTTTAAAAATGCTTACTTGCAAAATATAGCCATTATATATAGAAATTACGAATCCCGCATACTAATAATTGTCCTGGTTATTACAACCAGCGGCCCAGGACGGAGCACTTAGTGGCACGTTACAACCATAAAGCATAAATGCAGTAAAAGCATAATGGAATTTTTCACCTAAGGTTGGTACCATGCCTGAGATTGTGACCACTTTACGTATCCACATTTGCTCATCTTATAAGCATAATAAAGCATGTAAGCATAATGCTTAATGCTTTTGATTCTAGAATCCTGTGTATGTTTACAACAAAGAAATATATCTTAATATATTTTGTGCTGGAGATAACAATGGTCAACAAAGACTGTTGTCAATGCCGCAATCAATGGAAATCAACTGTCAATTGCCTTTAAAGTTGCTCTCCCCCTACCATCCGCTCAGAGGGAATTTTTGTTTTCTCACAATGTCTTAAAAGGCAAGCAAGACTGATTGTGCTTATTCCAAGATGACAAAATCAAAAGTATCTGCATCTTAGAGAGTACGAGATTCCCCAACTGCCGACCCTTTCAGAGTAGAAGGTGGTAAAGTATTTTCTACTCTTTCTTCTGAATTAATCAAATGTGAGAAGTCTACTGTGCAGATGCGTATTTCTTCTTCGAAACACCGCTTAAGGAAAACTGCACAAAATGATTTGTTATGTTGTATTGATGTAATTTTTAGTGGGAAACACGAGTGGTTTCATATTAACTTTCAATGCTTATGTTATAAAAACCAGCAAAATAAAACAAATATGTAATACAAATGGGTAAAAATGAAGTACAATTCAAAGAACAGCACATTAAGGCATAATTTAGGGAAAAGCACAATAAAGCATAATATAAGGAAAAATAAAGGATAATATACAGCTGTATAAAGCATAAATGTGGTTGCCGTGTTATTATTATTATTATTATTATTATTAATAATAATAATAATAATAATAATATAATATGGTAGCCTTAAACTAACCAGAAATATGGCAAAATATGTAAAATTTTGACTTTTCGTTTTATTTGATTAATTAATTAGTGATAAACTGAAAGCCGCTTCAACAAGACGATAATATAGATATGAAGGTATATATCTGTAGATTCCACGATACCAAGATCATTATGTTCCGAGAGGCGTAACTCGTTACATATGAGTTGATATGGGAAAATATGTAAAATTTTGACTTTTCGTTTTAATTGATTAATTAATTAGTGATAAACTGAAAGCCGCTTCAACAAGTCGATAATATGAATATGATGGTATAAACCTGTAGATTCCATGATATCAAGATGATTATGTTCCGAGGGAAGTAACTCGTGATATATGAGCTGATATGGGAAAATATGTAAAATTTAGACTATTCGTCTTAATTGATTAATTAATTAGTGATAAACTGAAAGCCGCTTCAACAAGATGATAATATAGATATGAAGGTATATATCTGTAGATTACATGATACCAAGATCATTATGTTCTGAGGGGGGTAACTCGTGATATATAAGCTGATATGGGAAAATATGTAAAATTTTGACTTTTTGTTTTAATTGATTAATTAATTAGTGATAAACTGAAAGCCGCTTCAACAAGACAATAATATAGAAATGAAGGTATATCTCTGTAGATTCCATGATACCAAGATCATTATGTTCCGAGGGGGGTAACTCGTGATATATTAGCTGATATGGGAAAATATGTAAAATTTTGATTTTTCGTTTTAATTGATTAATTAATTAGTGATAAACTGAAAGCCGCTTCAACAAGATGATAATATAAATATGAAGGTATATATCTGTAGATTCCATGATTACAAGATGATTGTGTTCCGAGGGGAGTAACTCGTGATATATTAGCTGATATGGGATAATATGTAAAATTTTGATTTTTGTTTTAATTTATTAATTAATCATTGATAACGTGGAGGACGCTTCAGCACAACTATAATATAAATATGGTGGTGTATATCAGAGTCTAAATTACTACTGCGTTCTATATGATTTGAGAGTGTTACAGGGGGTTGTTTATTTGTCTTTGTATACACTGGCAACCCTGATATTTTTCTGTTACGGAGGTAGCAGATATCTGCTAGGATCACCGCGGTCAAATAAAATGAATTGAGAGTTACGAGAAAAAGGCTTAGTCATTACCATAGTCGAAAGACTGATATCCGAATTGAAAGAAATTGTAATTATTGTATGTAATTGAGCTCATTGTATGTAACTTGTGATATTATATTACTAAGCAAAATCAAAGTTCAAATTTAAGAATACGTCATAAAATTGTCGACTGTCTTTTTCAAACTAAAAACAAAATCTGTTGTACAACTAGGACCACACTACCTAGGTAGCCTATATGTAAATAAAAATTATCAAATAAAATAAATTTTAAAAAATCATATTTGCAAACTAAGCTAATAAAAATAAAATAGAGGCTTAGTGGTTATTCTCCAAATTGGTGATTCCGCGAATGTGAATTTCGTGGACTTTCCTCGAAAGAAGAATACTGTCATAGCTTTTACTCTAAAGTCGGCCATACATTGACGTATTTTTCGGTCGCAACCATAAAATTTTATACGCTAGTCTTGTTAGCAACTGTCAATACGTTAGTGTATGGGACCTGGCGTAAGTTTACGTACCGAATTTTTATACGCTAGAAAAGTCTGGCTGCTTTTGATTTCGAGCGTAAATACTGCGCGTAAAAACGGATCTCATGAAAGAGTTTTCGAGCAGCGTGTGGTTTCTTGCCCTTTCCAGGCCTTCTGCCCTGTCTGGTTTTATTGTTTTCAGAAGAGAAAACCTGTTCTTGTGTTGTCCTCGCGAATCGTTGGTGAAATTTGCTGGTAGACTCACCAGAAATCATCATTCCAATCTAGTTTCAGTCTTTCTATACAATGCATGATTTCTGCTAAATTAATATTTTCTATTGCACAAAACGAGATATTATTTCCGAATTAAAATTAATAATTAATTTTCAGTACATAGAGAAAAAGGTATTTAAATCCAATTCTTCCTAATCAGAATTCGCAAATGATGAGAGCTCCTCCGTGGCTGTATGGTCAGCGTACGCTTCTTTGGCGCAGGACATTCTGTTCGATTCTCGGCAGGAGCTCATGCAGTTTGGATCACACTTCTCATATAGCTTAGCTGTTTAAGAGGTCGCTAAATTCCAACCCAATCCAATCGAACATGATGTCTTTCGACTACGAATTTAACATTAAATTTAATATTTGCATATTATTCCCCCCCCCAGTGGTCGGGATGGTAATAAAGATGAAGTCACACCTTTAGAATTGTTCATGTTCTGATATTAAAAAGAGAAGTATAACATGACTTTTAATAGGGTGTGACCAATTCTCGCCAAACTGAAAGTGTCACGCTATTTATAAAAGAGACAGAAAGCAAGAGAAGGGAAAGAAGGAAGGTTAGGGCAATGTTACTTCCAGACATACTTTCGGGCACTTGGTTCTCCTTCACCAAATAATGTCCAAGTGCAGCTTTCTGATATTTTGTTTTGTCCCACACTACCCATACAATATTTTTAGAAGAAATCGTCAACAGCATAGAGGCTAGATGTATCTACTAGGTATATTTAAGATAAAAAGTAATAATCCCGACCTTCCACAAGATACTATCTCGATATCTGGCTGATAAAACTGAGCAAAAAATTGCGTTTGAGTATCGAAATTCGCGGAAAAGTTTTTGCTATTTCGAGCACCTGCTGCTTGTTATTTTAAGTAGGGGAGACCGGGTATGGTTGTAACACGTTTTGGTTGTAACAAAGCGAGTAATTTCTACGCTAATCACTAGATGTGGTTCATGTTCCGGTCAAAACACAAGCCCTTCATGCACGTTCAGTCACTGTTTTTGTGTGAGGTAACGCGCGTTCGTCTTGAAGTTATCGCGGTTTTGGTGTTTTTTGGGCAGGTAAGTAAATTTTCTATATCCCTGAAAATATGTAATATTACAATATGTGTGCGAAACATTTAGATAATTTGAGTAAAATATTAAAAAGGATACTAATGAGTATTTGTTTACGTACTGAAACCAAACAGAATCAACACAATTTTGCAAGTACTCTGGCAAAGATGGCTACCGCAGTATGAGGTTGGTTGTAACAAAAAACATGGGTCTGGTTGTAACGCTGTTACAACCAGCCCCCACAGAGTAAATCAATGCATATGTAATTAAGTTTGTATTATTTACTTGAAAATTGTTTACCTAAGTAGTGATTCTGTTACATGAACATTGTTTTCCCTCTCTCTCTCTTTCGTTCTTTGGAAAGTATTTTAATTCTCTTATAAAAGTTATGTAGCAACTTAACGACACACAGCGTAATGTTTACTAGGTATCCGCTGCTATAAAGGATACTGGTTTTACCTTTCTATTGAAGCAGATGTAATTTTAATCTGTAATAGTGAAATATATGATTCATCTTGTCATCTGACGAAGACAGTGATAACGCAATTTGTCTAGTTTGTTGTGAATTACTTTCCAAAATTGCGCCAAGAGAGAAATGGATACAATGTAATTTTTGTCATGGATGGGCTCATGTTGTCTGCACCACGGTGACGGTGAATACAAATGTCACAACTGTGATTCAAATGATTCAATGTAGGTAAAAGCAAAAGTAGACTAGGTAACTGAAAGTGTAAATTTGAGTGTCGAAGTGCATAGGGTACTAGAGCAGATGTAGATGTCAAAATGTAGATGTGCATAGGGTCTAGTACTATTTCATATTATGGTTATTATAACAAATGATCTGTTGACATTTTTTAGTTGAAAGAAATATGTCAAGGTTAGTTCGGGTTACATTTCTTTAGGTAAATCTGATATGAAAAAGGCAAAGTAAACCTAAATATATCATACAATTCTGTTCATTCATCAAACTATTAGCTATTTTATTGTATGTATACTGTAAACTGTAGACCTAGCTATCCATTTGCTGCTAAGATATATTTCCAATGTGAAGAGAGAGTTTTATATATACCTGTAAAAAAGCACAGTACTTTTATTAGTCATACAGTTCTCTAACGTATTCTATGTCACTCTCTGAACCTGTAACAGAGGAACATATTAAATATCGATCTTATAATCTAATTTTGTGTTAATATTGTAATATATGTAATAGCAATGTATCCACTTACCAAAGATACAGTGCGTTACAACGAACCCCAATCACTGTTACAACCAACCTCAACGTCGGGGTTGGTTGTAACATTTGGATAGTCTTGGTTTCTCCACTATATCTCAGCAAATACTTTACATTATCTGATAATTGCTAGGTATTTTGAGAAAAGGATGTCCAAACTTCCGATCACGTGCAAAAATTCGTATTTTTCTTCAATTGGAATCTAGTTATGGATAAAAATTCAAAAAGTGTTACAACCATACCCGGTCTCCCCTACCTTCTAAATGTTATAAGAACTTGTAGCAAAATGGGTTCAGAAAGTCACTATTTTTTTCACGTGTATTTGGCGTGGAAGACCCGGGTTCGTCTCGTATAGCCTCGCTGTTGAAAGGGACGTTAAACTCAAAATCAACTTAAGTTATATCGTTTTACTATGTTTATAAGTAGCATGTCCATCACTGTCAGGATAATTTATATAATAATTGACGCAACTTCCTATTTAATAGTGTGTTATTTTAGTGGTATTTTAACCACTAGAGCGTCGAAATTAAATGATATTTAATAGTTTTCAGTTTCGTATAACATACAAGTTTGTTTACATTTTTCTCTTTACTTTCTGCTTAATTCCTTATAACTACGCTTTCTTACAGTGAAATATGCCTTATGTAATGAATATAAGAACTATGAGTATTAAAAACATACAATTCGACGGGATCTTTACACCGAGAGAAATGAAAATTTAAAATAAAACAAACCTCTTTATTTTCTGAACCAGTATGGAAACTCTTCCGACTTAGATTGCTTCAAATCATTGGTTCATAAGTTGTGAAACAAATTTAGTAAAAAAGTAAATTTAAAAGAACGAACGGATTTGGTTCAAAGTGTCTTTAATGGGATAACAGTTTAATCATTTGAACAACAAAATATGAACCAAGATTGAGTAGTTCTCAATTCATTTTAATAAGCAGTTTGATGTTTGTACCAACATGTAGTAAAATTTAAACAAACTAGTAGTTCAGGATAGTTTAACTTCGTTTGAAAATAACCTAATCTGAGTTGAATTGGATAATAGAGAGTTGTGAACAGGTAATGTTTGGACCAAATTTGACTACTATAAGTTCGAAATAAAATAAATTAAGATCTATATTATGGTAAAGCTTCGTGATAATATGCCAAATATCAGAGCTACGCCAAATTCATGAAACAGCTCCAATCATTTGTAACTAAGGATGCGTACGAGACAAGATTTAAGACT
This sequence comes from Thermobia domestica, assembly GCF_964235325.1. NCBI lineage: Eukaryota > Metazoa > Arthropoda > Insecta > Zygentoma > Lepismatidae > Thermobia > Thermobia domestica. The sequence continues at coordinate 22,235,915 of NC_137465.1, read as the reverse complement.
GTCTCGTCTCGAAAATGTGCTGGAAAAGTGATGTCTTGACTCGAAAAACTTATATTTTTCTATTGGAAGAGCTGTGTCTTGGCTCGAATTTTCTCAGGAAACTTGTGTCTCGACTCGGCTCGTGCGCATTTCTATTTGTACAACACTACATTTTATTATATGTTGTTCCCATATAACATACACGGGTAAACATATCTTTTTAGAGAAATTCAATATTTAGTATACTAAATAACTGTAACAATTTTAATAAAGCGTTAAATTTATATTACTTTCCGTGATCAATTGTAGTTGCGCAAAAACACAGATCCATTCGCTTGTAATGGAAAGTACGGAAATTGGGTATGAACGGTAAAAAGTGGGACAAAACAATACTAATGTAAAGGGGGCATGTAATTAGGTTATAGTGTGAAGCCAAAAAAGTGGGGGAAGCAATTACTTCCACGCCCCTAATCGCCGATGGACAGCACACTTGTCGTATTCCCAATTTAACTGAATTTTAAGACATTTTTCAGGAATAATTTTAGTAGTATTTAATTATATCTATACGCTTTTATTTGAATCACTTCACTTCAGATATACAATTAGTTTCATTATATTTTTATTAACTGTTAGTGATCCAACGATGCGTTCAAACATAGAATAGTCACTAACAGTCATTACATTGGCAAACAACTTAAATTAATTTGTTTATAATTAACTAAATTAATTTTTTTTAAACACCAAATTTGTTGTATTTAATTTGAACATGTAGTTTGGTCCAGTCATTAGAATCAATCATTTTTTTAATTTAAAAGTTGGTTTACATCGATCCAAAGTGTCTGCTTACTGTGTCAAAAAGTTTTCAGTAGACCTTACATTGAATGCTGTAAATTTCTTATATCTTATACACTAACATGAGAGGTGGACATAGGGCGTATTGCGAAATTATACACTGAGAAAAAAATGTGTGTGGCGTACATAAAAACGTAGGTTACATGTATAAATCGTGTAGTTTTTGGACTTAAGGTACAACTAAAAAAAAGTATAACTAAAACATACTTTACGTATAAATGTTTCGAATAAACGTACTTTCTGTACGAACGAAAGAACTGTATATAAGAGGTCAGGATGTCACATGCAGATATACGGATGTAAAATACAGCTGGCGTATGTAACATACCTATACGTATGTGATATATGGAAGACGTTAGATGTCATACACCATGAAACGGCATGATGTAACATCTAAGTGAGGAAAGTCTGTAGCATATGGATAACGTGTGCTACTTGCAGATTTATGTAGTAAACATAATGATTCCGTATATTTGTACAATATACCGCTGTCCGAACAATGGACTTTTCTCAGTGTATTAATTAATAAGAATTTGCGTCCGGTAAAGGGGAATGTTAAAAGTTCGAAAAATTTTCTATATATATATATATTTTTTTTACAACAATTAGGAATATCACAATCTAATTATAAACTAGACAAATGTTTAGAAGGAGGATGAAAAACAGAGCCGTTGCTAGAGATTTCCTCGCCCTTACATTCACCTTATCAAGCTTTTTCTTTTTCTTTTCTTTCTTTCTTTCTTTTTTTTTCTTTTTGGCAAAAAAGAGAAACAGCTGTTGTTATGCTACATTGAATTTTTATCAAGCTGCTTACACAGACTATTGCAACAACCAAAAGTGCTCATTCTCTATTCTTTTACAAGTAAAAGCTGTTTTCAAGAGGCTTATTTTGGACTTTTTGTTTAACTTACAAAACTGCCTTTGGCTGTACACAAATCCACTTTGAGAACAGTTCTGTAAATTTACAATATTTACGTTCCATACTATCTGTAAGAAATGAAATTTTAATATGTTTGAAACTGTGTGTTTAAAGAAATGTTCGAAATGGGTAAGAGCATCAATTTCCAGTAATAACTGTAAATTTTTGTAATTTTATTCTGTATGTGACCACATAAAGAAGAGTTTAATTTTGATTGTTTTACAGTAAAAAAAAATTGTGAAATGTAACGGAAAATTTTGAATTTAAGTTTACTTATTATTAATAAACATACAAAATCCACAGACACATTACATATATATATATATATATATATATATATATATATATATATATATATACAGGGGCGGATCCAGGATATGATCAAGGGGGGGCTAAAACCATATTTTGCCGTTTTATCTAGTGTAAAGCAGGATTGAAGCCCATTTTATCCAGTGTATACCTCAACGTCAAGGGGCGGGGGGCTATAGCCCCTATAGCCCCCCTTAGATCCGCCACTGTATATATATATATATATATATGTATTTTGTATGTATGTAGATAGATAAAAATATCACACAACTAGATACGTAAGTACAAAAAAAAATCCAGGCGATACAAGTAGTTGATGAAGAAATGATCCCAATCGTGTCTTCACTGTTCGCCTTTTCCCGTTTCGCTTTATTATTCTTATCACAGGAAACGTCAACCAAAAATTGGTACTTAATGACTTGTTATCGTAAGGCAAAACGGGAATTCCCCTTTCGCCTTACAATAATTTTCATATATTGATAGCCCTGCTTTAGCAAATATAAATGTAATTAAAATGTTCCACAGAAGGATAATAAAAAACTGGAAAGAAATAAGTTTCATTGAAAAAGAAGGTAATGTAATGGATTCGAAAGCAGAACTTGGAATTAATGATCACAGAGCAGGGGTGGAATGGCGAACTTTGGCCCACCATCAAAATATTGATCCATGAATCTGACCATTATGGCTCATGAATACGGATTTTCGACACCATACTGCAATTTACGGAAACAAAGTTATACCTAATCACAAAACAAAAGAAAAGAAAAGAAAAAAAAGAATAAAAGAAAAACGGCATAAACATAGGGCTGTTCCGATAATCGAGTAATCGATAACAACTCGATAAAATTTAAAAACCGTTTCGTCGATAAAGAATTTTAATTTTATCGAACTTTCGAGACTCTCGAATTGATCGAAACAAAATTATTAACTCTATAGCAATTAAATTGTAGGACATAGGGAAAAATGTATATTCGTATTTCACATTACTATGAACCTCTAATATGACTCTACAATTTTAAGTTTCATACCGTGTTACTTTTCTGTACATTTTTAATATTGAAAAAGGTATTTGTTATCATTGTTATGACGTTATGACCATTATTGCTTCTTTATTGTTGCAGACTATTTCGTAATTCAAATTTTAAAATATTCAATCCTTTCGACAAAACAAACATGCATACGAGTTGCCTACATTTGTGTCCTAAAAGTAAAAGAGATTTGTTCGTTCGTTCGTTATTTAGTGATCTTCCTCGTTAGTGAAAGTTTGGATGCAGTTTTTGAAAACGAAAGCGTATTTTTAAAAACCTAAGTCCAATATTTCATTGCAATTGTTTTCTATTTATAAATTAGAATGAAACATAAGCATAATGATTTACCATTTTGGAAAACCAGTGATGGAGCTTTCTTCTCTGTAAGGATATCAGTAATCACAGAAAAAGATACCATGGTATTTTATATTTAAAAATAATAAAATTTATGAGTGTGCCGCGAGATTTCAAGTTACACCCATAGTGTGCCGCAAGTTGAAAAAGGTTGGGAAACGCTGAGTTAGACTTTCTTTTAACTTCTCAATAAACACACGCCATTCTTTAAAAAAATGTCTGGGATTGGTGTCCACAAATTATGGTAATCATACCTCGGGAGATTTTGAATACACAGAGGGTGAAAGTAGCAAAAATATTGGTAACCCACGATGAACACAATCAGAGATATGTTTGTGGGGGAATATATATTTGTGGGGGAATATCACTCCTAAACAACCCCCTAATATCGCCACTGATTTGATTAACATTTATTTTACAGATAGGCGAAATGAGGAGTTTGCGCCCAAAACATCATCATATCTGATTGCGGCAATGCGTGAACTAGAGGCCATTGAGAGAGAGAAAACATGATGGAAGATAAAACATTTGACTTAAAAATATAATTTTCCCACAAAATTTTAGCAACACTGCACATGATTAATATGGTTGAGGTGTTGGACCGTGTACTATATCGTACGAAGAGCAAATTATCGTATTTTACGTTTAAGACCATATGTCTGGCAACACTGACATGATAGATGGTCAGCAAATAACAAACAAGAGTTAGAATTCAAGAAGAAATTAAATTTCCTGTGTGTGTGTCGAAAAAGCAGTCCCTTTCTGCATGCTTTCTTTTCTCTTCACAAATACAACTTTGCAATAACTAATCAGATGATAAAAGTTGTCTGACTAGTTTGGCTGCAAGAAGGAATCATTGGCTGCAAGATACTTTCGATAATACTCGAACCTTCGATAATACCCGAAACTTCGATAATACTCGAAATTTTGATAATACCCGAAACTTCGATAATACTCGAAATGTCGATAATACCCGAAACTTCGATAATACTCGAAACTTCGATAATCGATCCAATGTAAAATTTCAAAATGGTGCCTTTTTTTTTAAACAGCTGTGAGTAGAAAGTTGTTTCAAGTTATAACAATGACAATCTTTAAATACAAACCACAACTATAAATCACATTTTAACATTTTTTCCCCAATGATTGAAATATTTCGAAAAAAAAAAAGATTAAACCCGAAAAAAAACCACATGGGCCCAGGTGGGTTGAGCTTTTTCACACTGATTCACAGAGACCACAAACAAAAGTGAAATTTTGGATTCATTTCTACACCATGAATGGTCATAGAGGGGTCTAGTAAAGAACCTAACGGAGTTAACGCAGCATGAGCATTTGTTTTTGCTAGAATCTTATTTGCTCTCCCAGAGCCGTTGTTAACAAGAGCAATTCCGCACTGCGATTTATAAGATAAACAAAAGCCGGAAAGTGTTAAACTAAAGGAACAGAACCACGTTGCAGGTTAATTTTCTTTTTTCCAACTGAAATGAATATAAGGACTATACATAGACCACTGATCATAAACAATAACACATCTGTTGGGATATAAAGTTCATCTACTGAATTATGTATGTGACTTAAGACAGATATGAGAAATGATGCAGCAAATGCTTTCCTAGGATTCATTCCGTCATTGTCTGGTGAGACTGAGGAATTGTCATTAAAGAATAACCGCTAGAGTAGCATCTCCGGGATTTGAACTCGCCTATCCGAATGATATTGACATTACCGATTCAACAAAAACACTGACATCCTTTATTTTTTAAGTACTGGTATACAAATAATACTAAATGAAGAAACACGCAGTCAATGTGAATAAATGTGGCAACATTGTAGCCCTCTCATTCGCTAGCAGCATTTAAAGGAAACTTGGAACACTGCCTTCAAATTCCATCAAGTTTTGTCATACGTTTCAGTATTCACCTTCCTAGCAAAACAATTAAGTCACGCGTCTATCTTTAAACACTACCTGCTTAACTTTCGCCACTACTACGCTTGAGTCTCTAGACGTTGACTGACAATTTTGTTTAAAGTCATTCTGTAGTTTTCTGCGATCACAATTTAATTCCCTTGCAGTGTTAGTGCTTTTCTCCTAATACATAGCTGCTATTGTATCATACTCGTTTATTACCAATTTTCCTTGAAAGGGAGGGATCTAATCAGAGCTCGGTATTCGACTTGGTCCAACATAGTGACAACGCCTAGTTTTCTGGCTGTAACATCAATTCTACGAAACATGTTGACACCCAAAATATCAAAATTTATGACTGCTTTGGACTACTTCTAGTAGTGGGATCTGGCGTTTCATCATTACTATGGATTAAACATGGTTTCATCATTTTACACACAAAGAAGGGTCTCCATGGAGGCAGACATACATCCTCGTGTGTGCGGAAGTCATGCCATCAATAGGGAAGGTAATACAGCCGTTCACACAACCGTTTGAAGAAACGGTTCATTCATATACAGTCTACGCAAAAGGGCAGAACTATTAACACAAACTCAAACTGCTACCACAGGACTCATACAAAAATATTGAAGTCAATGTCCCTGAATTATTTCCAGTAAATGTTTTTGTAGTTTCCAGATCTAAGGTTAGAAAATTATATAAATAGAAAGATAATATAAATTTTAATAACAATATATGCTATTTACGTATTTAAGAATGGCCACCGTTCTACTCAATGAACAACTGTAATTAAATTAAATTTGCAATCACAAAATGCAGTGCGTAATAAGTATCGGCCCCAATTCTCATATTGTAAACTGCATAACGAACTGATGTAGATTTAAATTGCATATACTGAAATATTTAAGCAAATAAGGACGTGAGTGAATATGCTTAAGCATCACCAAAGTAGTAAAGCATTGAATATACATGTTAAGAATTAAATTTTAGTTATATCGTGAAATAATTCGTATTTGTAAACAATACTATTATTGTTGATGCATTTCTTTCAGATTTTAGTAAAAATACATTTCAAGAAAACGTAGTTATTCAACGATGAAAATCAAGAATTTATAAAAAAAAAAAAAAAAAAACAATAAAGGTTGAAATCCTGGACTCTGTTCAGTTATCACGCATTCTTAAGTAAAAGACATTATCAATTTATAAATACAGTCGAAACCCGTAATAACGACTCCGAAGGAACCACAAAGTTACGGTCGTTATAGCAAATAGTCGCACAAACCGGGTTCTCCTTTTCTTGCTCAAAATTTCGTATCTAAGTTTTGGGCTATCCACTTACATGGTAATTAACAAATTAAAGCTAAAACTTCACAACAACAACAACAAAAATCCAATAATACTGTATGGCAATAAAATATAAAAATTAGTAAGTGAGGAAAACGTAACAACAGTGTAAATTGTTGAATAATGTCGTACACGGTCTTGGCTAATGAATGAGATACAATGTTGAGCATGGTTTTAAACTTACTATATGTATTGTATAGTATAAGCAAAACAATAGTTTGAAAATAAACCTTACATTGTTGTCAGCAATCTCCAAACACGTAACAAACAAAAATCAACACTGAACATTATAGCCGATACAGTTCTCCGAAAATGTGAAAAAAAAGACGTTTATACGATACGTCGCAATAAGCAATGTCGTACCAAGCGATTTTTTTTAAACACAGTTTTTATATGGGGTTTAGACTGGACCGTTAGATTTCGCTGTTATACCTAATACGTCGTTAAAAGTGATGTTGTTATAACCGGTTGCGACTGTATAAGAATTGTCAAAACATTGGTCAATTACCTATAAAGAATTTTCTAACTGGGAATATTATTAAAGAAGTAAAAGGAAATTTATATTGGGCCGCCGAAAGAAAGAATATTTATCTTCTCATTTAAAAATAATTCATATAAATTAAAACGTAAGAAGAAAGTCGTCAGAGAAAAAACTTATTTTGTTACCACATCAAGGCAATGTAGTAGTAATTAATGTTATGAAATGATCAGTGCTCTCAGAAGCCTTGAACGTTGTTGTTTGGTAAGCAGACCCCACAACTAGAATTCTCACGTCTATATCAATAAATAAATAAATAAATAAATAATTTTCCCAGGAAGAAAACACATCGTTTATACGAAGAAATATATTTTTTATTTGTTTTTCAACTTTTGTTATTTGAATAAAAAAAACTGTCAACAAAAACATTCATGAACACAATGTCTTTACAGCAATACAAACTTATTGGACATCTTCCAATTCAGCGTCCATTATTATCTTCAAAATATTATGTTGTGTTCTTATTTGCACGGCTTTATTTGTTAGGAGTTTCAACCGCGACGAAACAAATTTTCCAAATTGATCGAACTCATTTTCTACATTTGGCGATCTGGTGGAAAAGGGATTTTTTATAGCCTTTAAAGTTTCTGTGGCCTGAGAAAAGATCTCTTCGCTTTTTCTTTTCTTCTGTTCCGATTCCCTGGATGGCGTTTTATTAAGGAACATATGAGGTGTGGTTGAAATAGAATTCCCATTCTGCTGCGTTGTAGATTTGGCCCCCTCACTCAGTTCCGTCTCCGTGGGAAGTATTATTTCTTCCACATCCTACATAAATACAAACGACAATATTACAAACAATATAAAGAAAAAGTGTAAATTTCACGAAGATAAACCAATGAGAATACATAAGATAATTCTTCCTTACAGCTAAGAATAAAAGCAACAAAATAAAAAGTCTTAAGCTTGATTTGCGTGGAAATTCACGTTAACCAAATTTTCGACCATCCACACTTATTGCACCGTCAGAGTGGGAACTGTTACCTCAGATCTGTAGTGTTGCCACGAAACGAGACAGAACCCTTTTAGACGAGACACGAGACGAGACAGACTACTTGTCCCGTCTCGAAAACGAGACGAGACGGGACGTCTCCTGAAATGTCTCGTCTCGTCTCGTGTCTCGAAAATGAAAACGCTGGCGAGAATGCCCGAGATTGAATTTGCCAGTTGTCTTATAGATTACAAAAGGAAAATCCCCTTTGTGAGAAAACATGTTGAAAAGCCTTCATAGGAAGGTGTCCTTTGTCTATTGAATGAAACAATCGTGATACATGAGCTTCCAGGAATATCATCCTCAATGTCTTGTCCCCAATTCCCCTTGCTGTAAACTAAGGAATTCTCATTTTTTTTCATTTCTGGCTGGAATGATGACAAACAAAATCAAAGACAGGGAAGATTTTTACAAGGTCAAGAAACCGAACTACCACCACCATCTATTTAATTTGAGAACTGGGTAAGGTCTACACTCATTACAGGCTGTAGTTGAAAGTTCTGGCTGAGATGGCGGAAGAGAACAGAACAGACTATACTTGTCTTTATTCTCTGGTGGCGGTATTCTTTTTGCTATATGAACCGAAAACGGCAATTGAAGTATGTCATCTTGCAACTAAAATTTTGTCTTCTCTCTCTCTCTCTCCCTCTCTCTCTCTCTCTCTCTCTCTCTCACACACACACATACACATAAAAACTCACTTTTACCATTTTACCGATCGTTCGCTTATTATACAGCAGTCATGTTGTAAAATTCACCTCTTCGTTTGGAAGGCGGGTGAAGGACAAAGAAAGCAAAGATATTATCGACGAACCCTTCAAATTGTTTGCTTTCAGCAAATTTATGATACTAACAATAACACTTTAGGTGAAGAGGTTTTACAGGGGGACCTTCGTATTGTTACGCGGAAATGTTTGATCTGACCAGAGTGTGAAATTGCCCTGGTGTTGAGAGGAGGGGAATACTTCCCTTTCCTAGTGAATAATATTCTTTAGGACCTGAATTATCTTCAGAAATGGTTTCTTACAGAGTGTAAAGAACATTTGGTATAATATTCATGGAACTCAGTTGAAAGCAGAAAATATCATGAAAATGATCAAAATTCGAACATTGAAGAACATAATTAACAGAAAAGAAATAGGATACCCAAACCATATTTTTAAACCTGCTATAAAATGTATATCCTATATTTTTACTAATTCCTTACTCCCATGTTAAGTATCCTGGGGAGGATATTCTCTCCAATTTTTTCAGACTGAAATCCTTTTATCCCGTACGATTTCGCCCCCTGACACAATAAGAAAAAACAAATGCTGATAAAATCCATACACATGACCCTTCCGGGACTCAACCCGGGGCCTTTAAGCCGATGGTCTATCGCCGCAGACCACTCGGCTTGGTATGAAGATGTACGTTGTATGACTGCGAATAGATCACGACAATATAAGAAACTTTAATCCAAAATGGCCACCCAAAAATCAACTTTTTTTTAGACCACTAGCTAATCTGGGTGTACTGTCATGAGTTTGTTACACAAACGGGGCAACCACCACATAGTAGCACACACACCGCGGTTATGGGAACAGATTTGAACCATGGAGGTGAAGACTGGCCCTAAGCATTCTTTCGTCCGATGTGTCGTTCAGCTCCCATTACTATGGCACTTCAAGTAGAGTTTACTGTGCAGTAACATATAAAATTTCAATCAAATATTTTCCATTACTCAATAAAATTATTTGGTTCGGAGTTTTTTTTTTTTAAATAATTGCAACAAATCTAAACATGCTAAAATGAAAAGTAGTTTTTGGATTGGTATGGGTTAACACTGTGAAACCTAAAGGCTGGAATATATGAAATCAAAGTGTACATACATATCTATCTCTCTATTTATCTATATATCTTTCCATCTCACTCTCTCTCTCTCTCTCTCTCTCTCTCTCTATATATATATATATATATATATATATATATATATATATATATATATATATTTGACATTAGTGTCTTCATCTTCGACGTACCTATGAGCAATTTACTGTATATTCGTGTATTGAAACTGGTGAAACAAATTTCAGTTTCAGAATGAAAAAAAAAAGCCAGGGTCGAGAAACCTCAGACGACTAACAGCAGAGATATAACTTGTAAACTATTTGTCCTTGCCTTGTGAGCTTATTTGAATTTATTTTTAAGACCTTTAGGCAACTTTGGCTGAATGGATGATGATGGGAAAATTAGTGGAATGAAGAAAGTGATAGGATACTAGAAAACTTCGAGAAAACACACATTCGAAAAATGAAATGAAATCTTTGAGTTTTACGTCCCACGGTTATGCCGGTTAGGCTAAAGGAGACAGTGATGATGAGAAATGAATGAAATAGTGGAATGAAGAAAGTGGGAGGAAACGGGAGAACCTCGAGAAAACGCACGCCCACGGTGTTTGTCCACCACAAAGTTCACTTGGCGGGGGCTGGGATCGAACCCGAGACCCCAAGCACCAGAGGTGAACGCTCTACCACTTAGCCACCGTGGTCCCCACACAAATTCGATGGTTGTCCACCACAAAGCTCACATGGCACTAACCGAGATCGAACCGACTACCACATACACCAGAGGTGAAGGCTTCACGGTGTAGCTACCGCGACATTTCTTGTCTTGTGTGTTCTGGATAATACTTGTAACTTAGTTCTATCTTGATTAGCATGGTGCAGCCTGCTACATTTTACTTTCGTTCCCACGGTAAGTTGCTATATTTTTTACGAGACAAGACGAGACAAAACGAGAGAAACGAGACGAGACGAGACGAGACGGAATAGAACCTCTCGTGACGAGACACGAAGCGGGACGAGCACATTTTTTTTACACGAGACGAGACATGCTTTGCACGAGACGAGACGAGACAGCCTGAAGTCTCGTCTCGTCTCGTCTCGTGGCAACAGTACAGATCTGTAAACTACGCGATGCCTATTAGATATTCATATTTGCCTCTACTTTTCCTTATACAACCAACATTTTATTCTATTTGAAAGCATTTAATAATCATTATCTACAAAAAGTCTGGTCGTGTTTGTTCATTATTGCCTCACAAGATTTACGGCTGTTGCAATAGCACTATACTACAAAATTACCACAGATCTTTATACTTAAACAATGTCTCAAAATTACAATTAGACTATTCACTGATTACTAAGAACTTATTATACGTTCAAGCTCGGAGAATGCTATCCTAAGCCTAGCCTTTTGCAGGTATTTCTCAGTTTTTCTATTTGAAACATCTTTCCAAAACATGAATAATATTTCCTGAAAAAGTTTACATCGGATAGAACGCGACCTCAGTCTTAACTCCGAAAAATTAACTGTAATTAGAAATTAATAATATGGGCCAACTGCTTGTCAAGACATCGATGGTTTGAATTTCAACATGGTTGTTTAGTACTAATGTTAATCGATCAGCTCAATTCTTTCTTTCGTATCCCTGCTTTGTTCTTTAATTCTAGTGTAGATTATTTTTTTCAGTTATGCCTACTTAGGTTTGTACGTCACCTTATACATGTCTGTATGTACTTCCCCTTATGCAGTAACTTTCAAAATCCGTTAGATGCTTTTCTACATTTTTGATGCATTAAGTGATATGCGGATTTTTTCCACACATCTTCGGTAATTTGTCTAACAATCCAGGGCAGAATGGAAAAGAAACACGAGAATTAAAATCATTTAATATATTACACTCTCTCAAGTGTATATAAGGTGGAACAAACATATAGATTACGTGTATCAGTGAAAGGATTCATAACTTTAGAACGGAATTTGAAAGCTATTTCATTATAAGGAATTTATGAGGTGGTGATGGGTTGTTATCAAACATGCACAGACATGACTGGCAGGAATATCAACGCTAGAATTAAAGAACAGGACAGGGATATTTTAACACAAATATGTATTAAATATATGTGCATGATTTCTTTGATATGTCAAAGGTTTCCTTTTTTTTGCCAGCCCTTCGAAACAGTCTTGTATTACTAAGAATTGAACTTTCTGAGTATGAGAATATTCTCCAATTTTACTGTAACAGCCATTCGCGCAGAAAGCTACATCCCTGTTTTCTTTTTCATGATTAAAGATTCTAAATAATAGCCTTCTTAAGATGAAAATACAACAATGACATTAAAAAGAAACAAAACTACAAAATCGAAAAAACGGTGTCCCAAAACATTAAAAGGAAGGTAGCACTCCTTTAGTTATACACTGCTGCTGAAATTTACAATAAATTAATGTGATCTATAGACAACGGAAATGGTGGAATACTTATCTTCGCAACGGGTGGAAAAAAAACATACAGCTAATATAACTTCCTTATTTAGTACAATGATAACTGAACTGCTAACACTGATTGCATTTTTGATAGATGTTAAAAATAAAAGTTACATCCAGTGCAATGGCCTTTACCTTGGCGAAACGAGATTTTTTTCTTAATTTATTCCAAAAAAAACATGATTGTAGCACCTGTTAGGAACAGCTTTAATTATTATTATTTATAACAATAGTAATAATAAGTTGCAATCGAGAAGTATTAAACAAAGTTATTTTGCCAATACAATCTATTTTCTTTTTTCTTTTTTAAACTCACGTGAAGAGTTTATTAACCTATGTAATAATAGATAATTAAAATGTGCTATATGAATGATGTGCATCGTAAAATAATATGAATTGATGTTGTGTGTAATGTCCGAGATATTTTAATCTTGGTAAATTCTATTAAGAAATTCCACCTTGGGTCTAAATTCCCTTTATTCAAATTAAGGCTCAATTAAGTGGGATTTACATCTTAAAAAGAAAGGCCCGAAAACCCATCTTTCAGCTGTATTTTTGCTCTGGTAAAGAAACTCGTTGTATTCAATCGAATGGTAAATATTTTGTTTTTTGATAGCCTAGAGAGTCGATGCCGTCTCCCTGGTGTCCCTAACATGTTCTTTTATCCTCCTCCTACATGGTGGTTTTGATCATATCTATGCATAAGTCATGCAGGAGCATTTTACACAGTAAATGCTAGGTGCGGCAAGTATATCAGTGCAAATTATATATATTTTTCTAAATGTGATAAGGCAGACTCAAAACTGGCTTCCCATTTCGGCTGAGAAATTTGTTACTGAATTTTTGCCCACCTTCCTCAGTTTGATACTCCAGGGCAGAAAGATAAGAAAATCCGTAATTTTTTATTGATTTATTTTCGTTTGTTCCTTGCTATTTTTCGGAATTAGAAGTGAATTCCCAAGCCTTCATTTGCATAAAAGAAATTTAGACCCACGATGGAATTTGTTAAAAGAATTTATTACTAATCAAAATATCTCGTAAATTAATCATACCTTTAGTTTATAACATATTATTTTACGATGCACATCATTCATATAGCACATTTTAATTATCTATTCACGTTAATTGTCAAAGAATGTAAGACCATTGGCAAAATAACTTTATTTAATATTTCTTAATTACAACTTTTATCGGATATTTGGTCTTGTCTGAAAAATTTGTGCAGTTCAAACATCCGAATTTTTAGCGTCGCTATCCACTGTTGAAGAGGTCCAAATCCTAAATATCAAAGGCGCAAAATAGAGGTTCACTTTAATCGAGCTGAAAGGATTAAATAAAATTTATCCATTATCAAAGTTCATTTTCCATTTTTTTACTTGCCTATCTTGTATCAAGAAAAAATAATCAAGCTACTGGCAACATTACAATGACTTAGCTACTACAATGATTTTAAATCTGACGCCTCATTTGTTTTACTACAAAACATGTGCTCCAAACTGTGAATTATGAGAATGCAGCAATAAAAATTCTTTTTTGTTTTCACGTTTCGCATAAACAATATGTATGATAGTATGATATATGTATTCATAATGTTCTTACAAAAAGTTCTGATAGTGAGAAAATATTAATTCCAGCAAATTCGACGGAATATTTTCATTTTACAGGAAAAAAAAATCTCAGTGGGACGAAATCTAAAATCAACCTCTTTCCGTCGAACTGGACAGAGGAAACAGAACTATCCGGAAATTTCAAGCATTAAGAAAAATAGAAAGGAATAATACGACGCAAGGTAAGTATGTTTATTACTTAGTTGTGAACATTTCCAAACGTTCGTAGACATATATTTCGTCACAGTAACAAGCCTACTATTAGTGATCCACTTCTGAATAAACATAGCCTAACACCAGGGGCGGATCAAGGGGTGGGACGATTGCCCCCTCCAGAAGAAGAAACTTTCTTATTATATATATATATATATATATATATATATATATATATATATATATATATATATATATATATATATATAACCCATCTCAAAGTTTGGAGCCCTTAAAAGTAGCAGTATGACAACCCATCGCCTCTCCCAGAAGTCGGTCCTGGATCCGCCCCTGCCTAACACCCATAAAAAATAATCCAAAATTTTATTTCAATGCAAATTTAAGCATTTAATTCTTAAATAAAGCACTATGCTTTAAAACCATAAGCAGCTACAAAGACATTTAGCTACTGACGTTGCCGTTAAACTAAAAACAATTTATACAAGCATTTACCTCAGAGCCATAGATATCGTACTCTTCTACCTCAGGCGGTAAGTTGTCCCCTACATCGTCACTCTGCAAACCCTGTGACAAATCTCCTAAAACTGGCTGGCAGTTTGTCACAGCCTCAAAATCGAAGCTCTGGGAATGAGGCTTTAAATTTGAAATGCTCCTCCTGGGAACAATGTGGTCCCGAAGAAAATGTAAATAATCGTAGTACCACAGATTCGGTTGCGGAACCTTAAATAATAAAAGAAATGCATTATAATAGTACTTACTTAAGAAATACTTACAATGAATCCAGAGACTAATTAAGTTTCATAGTGTGTTTCGAAAGTGGAACTTATTAACATGCCTTTGCACACAATCCGTATTTTAGCCTCAATTCTGCTTCAAACAATATTGATAGGTATTGAAAGTTAGATGTAGACACGGAGAAACTGCTTTTGTATTAAAAGAGAGTTAACATTAATATTACCAGTTGGTATCCTTCAGCAGACGCTAAGGTCAAGGGAAACCTTACGCGCACTGCAACGCTCAAGTGACTCTTTCTTATAGATAACCAATCCCACCCCGAGCGGACCTAAGGGTCGAATAACTTCGCCATACTCTTATGAAGGAAAAGATGCAAAGTTAGTTTGTAGTGAGCAGCTAGCACACATTTGAACAAAGGCTTTTCGTACTTAACATAAAAGTTTGAGGCACTATATAAATCAGAACGCAGTTAATCGGTATACATTAAGAAAATGAACACTGTAGAACAAATGAGAGTATTACTTTTATTTACACTATCACACCTTATCTATCTATCTATCTATCTATCTATCTATATCTATATATATATAGGGTTGGCAAAAACCACGTTTTTTATTGAAAAAACAAAAAAACGAGTTTTTTGGTTTAAACCAGGTTTTTTTTCTTTAAACCAGGTTCTTTTGGTTTAAATAATTTGCTCTACATATTCATATCATATATGGACAGAAATAAGTTTTTTTCGTCTTGATGTTATTATGCAACAACCCGGTCATGCTGGAAGGGGTCACATAAGCTTAAAGCGGAATAAAAACTGCTTTTCGAGTTACATTCGAGAGAAATTGTCCTCCATTTGAACTCGAAACCAGGACTAATTGGCCACTAATTCGTGTCGTAATCAAATATGGCGGCTGCCAGGGAGTAAACAAATTTGTTTTCACTTTCTCTCATCTGGTGTCGCTTAAATCGAAATCTTACGAATTTTCTTGCCGAAATAGAG
The DNA here is from genome assembly GCF_964235325.1 of Thermobia domestica. NCBI lineage: Eukaryota > Metazoa > Arthropoda > Insecta > Zygentoma > Lepismatidae > Thermobia > Thermobia domestica. Next base: position 22,219,874 of record NC_137465.1, on the reverse strand, counting down.
CGTGCTCTAAACACGAGAAATCTCATAGGATCGTTCAGAACATGGGAAATGACATGCGATCTGACGCCATACACGTTGAGATTTTGACTCTAGGACAAATCGTAAGAGATTTCCTAGGATCTATCGTATAGTGTATAGCACGCCTTACTTGACAATCTCATCGAAGAAAAAAAGGGTACAGACATATCACTTCGAATTGTTTGAACAAGATACTTCAGATATACGAGTACATTTCATATCGGAGTCCGTAAAATTTGTGTTTTGCAACGCAATTACAAATACTATGCCATTTATTTTAAATTAAATGCAATTTTTGAGTTGCGTTGACGGAAACATTTAGGGAATGAAGATCAGGCGATCACAAAGAATACAGTGGAAAGTGAACTAAAACAAGATGATAATCGATAAAAGTGAAAATGGTGAATATGATATATCTGACCTTCACCAAGTATGGTGAAAAAAATTATTTGTTTGTTTATTCGCTAACAGCTGAGAGCATTTATAGATCCATATGTGACTTTGTAAAACGCAATCATTACATTTGAATTCACGAACGACGACGTTCTAAACGGTACGAGGATAAGGTTGCCAGTAACAACTGTAGAAATGATAATATAGTTAAACTAAACAACAGTGAAAATAGTGTGGACATTAGAAATAGTCAAAACTAAACATTTTACGTCACTCACTTCTAAATACAGATTTCAAGTTAACCTTAAAAGGAATTACTGATATTTGTCGTTATACTAATCATAGTTTGGGGGAAAGCAAGCACCCTCGATGGGGATACTTAATTTTTTAGGGGAACAAAGTGATTGGGTAGGATAATCCCCCTTATCATCCGGTAATTCGCACCATGGGCACAAAATAACTGGTATATTTCCTAATCTTTATCATTAGGGCACAATGACAATGTCTTTATATCTATCGTAATAAATAGAAGTGTGTTTTTAATATTTATAGATAACGATTCGAACGAGATATGATCGCATACTCACTCCATTGTTTCTGAATGAGAATGCTCTCCTATATTGTTTAATGAAAGGTTTATGAAAAAGAGTTTCGGACAGCTAATGATATGATAAGTGTTTTATATAGTGTCAATCTTAATTGACACAAACAGTTTACGTGTTTCATTTCTGGTGATCAATAATGAATACTAGTTGTATAATGAACTTTACGAATTTATTTCACCTTATTAAAAAATGTGATTTTTTTGAGTTAATTCTACATTATGTCTAATTCACTATAACATGTAGCATATGTCACAGGAAAGTACAAATGTGTAGTAAATTTTGACTATTGCACTCGCTTTTGGTCAAAGAACATGATTATTTGGTAATGGCAACCATAATTTCGAATACATACAGACATAGTGATTTTGGAAAGGCCCTGAGACTCTTAAAACAGCACAAATGCATAAGAATGCACCGAAAAATGCAAAAAGAAAAAAGTATCTGAGAACAATTCTGCGGAAAGATAATCAAACTTATTTGATAAGAACAATATAATTGACATTTAGACTTAATTTTACAAATTACAAATCAAGCAAAATATAAAATGTTTATTTTAAATTGGTTTAATGTTGATGAATACATTATTAATATTAGTAAAATGAATTCTACTTAAATCATAGGGATAGTTCGAAATGTAGTTTTCATTGATATGTTAACAGAATTGCGATTTGTCCATTAAAAGTGATATTACTCAATTTTAGTGGATATTAACATTAAAAAATCAATATACGATTTACCCTTAAGCCTTTCAGAGTCGTAACTTTTGTTACTATAGCGTAGTATGGTCTTTGACCGCTTATGTAAGTTCTGTAACAGATATTTAAGGCTATTTTATTTCACAAGTCAATGATGGGCTAATGAACAGGTCGATGCGTTTTGAAAACGGATGGTCAACTTGCCGACGCAAGTGGGGGCGGAGGGCCGTGACTTTTTTATTACTGAGAATTGAAAAACTTTTTCAGATATCAGATTGAAGCTATCCATATGGTTGTGTGTTCCTTTGGATATTTCGCAATTTTTATGAGATCCGTAATAGAAAACAGAACCGGGCTCAAGGGGCCTTCGAATTCCGAGGGAGTTACTTTTTAAATACGGTGTTTCCCGACTTTTCCGTTTCAAATTTATGATACGAACATATGAGTGGTACCGTTGGAAGAGTCTAGTTATATTGAAGAAAGTGACGTTCGCAGCATGACTAGGCAAGTTAGTAATAATGCAATAAATTTTTATTGGTATATTATATGTTTATATACATGTATAGAAGGCCTAAATTCACAATTTCAACAATTTATTCGCAATTTGCTTTCAAGATACAAGGATGAAATTTTGCGCACATATTATGTACATAACAAAGTATTCTTTTCTTAAAAAAATCAAATCCCTACGTGAAACCAGGAACCAGCCAGAGGAGCAAAATGTTCTGAAGAAATTTTCTAAAAGTATTCCAGGTTTTCCCCGAATTTTCCGGTTCAAGTGTATGTTACGCAAATGTAAATGTCATCGTTGGAATAGGCTCGTTATACTGAAAAAACGGAATTTGAACCACAACTCTAGGTCAAATAGTAAAGATACAGTATATTCCTGAAATATTTTTATATATTCAAAAAACGGGACAATTTTAGATTTTCAAAAAATTTTCAAAATTTTAATTTTCAAGAGAAAAGATCAAAAATCTGGACACCTATTATGCACACAGCAACGTATTATTATTAAAAAAGGTCCCTACATGAAAACAGGCTCGGGCAAGAGGGAAAAAAACAAAGCTGGGGGAAAATTTCGGAAAAACTTTTTTTAAGACATCTCCCAGTTTTATGCAATTTTCCCGTTTCTAGTGCATAATATGTATATGCGAGTGGTGAAGTTGGAATGTATGTTCAATTCTCCAAAATGAAGATGAATCATGATCCTAAGGAGGCCATAGCTGTTTGAGTGAAAGTCTAAAATTTACCTCAAAAAGTTGAAAGCGTAAAAGGGTTAAATCAATTTTATTCTTTATTTGCCACTTTCACCAGATTATTCAAAAATTTTCATTATTCCAGATAAATTCTTCACAACTTGTCACGAGAAAAGATGTTGAATAACTAAGAATTAATATTTTAATAGTTGCTCCAAGATCCAACTGAAATATTCTTGTATTCATTGTCCTATCTCCATTAGCGATAATATATCATCAAAGTATAAGAAAATTCCCCAAATATCTTATTCCAGTAACCCTCGTTCCACGTAACTAAAGGACAACCTTTACCCTTAAACGCTAATTTAATTTGGAAGTAAGCTTTCCCTAGGTCGAGCTTTGTGTAGATCAAATCTTTTGTACTTTCTATTAATCGTTAATCATTACATATTAACAAACCTAATTATCATCTCCTAAATCATTATATATTTAGAAGTCAGATGCATGCTGTTTTTAGTATTCATTTCTTACTTAATTATTTGCCCTCTTTTCAAGGTACATATCTAACAACACGCCTAATATTACTGCCACAGAAAGTTATCGACGACGAGAAATTCAAGTAATTAGGTACGTTTCTCATTTTAAGGTTTAAGGCTATGCAATATTAAGTAATGTAACCTTACGAAGTGCAAGGAGGGGCTTATTGAACCCAGTTGTTCGTATTTCTTGAAAGAATACCTGTCGTAAGTCTTCATTAAAACAACGGGAATTTTATTTATTGACTATTATTACTATGAAAAATCAACATCATTAATGTGCATTATTATTTAGTAACTTGCAAGTTCGAAATTATTTAAAAAGAGTGGCCTCAACGAACCCCTTCTTGGACTTCCATGTGATATATTTCCTACAAGTATATATCCTGATGTTAGATTTGCTTCGTTTGTATTTAACAAGGATTGTGTTCTTATCTTGGGTAAAAGCAAAGTAAGTTCTGAATGCTTATTGTATATTTATTTCTTTTTAGATGCCTTTATATGAGTATGATATACTGTGGGTTCGAGATGTCCAACATGGACTAGTAGCGACAAAAAAATTCTTGGATTTTCTATTGAAAATACAGAAAAAAGAGGTACACTAAAATACAACCACTAACATAACAAAATATAACATTACGATATAAATAGAAAAGAACAATCTCTTATAAACCACCAGATATTACATTGTAGTGGCAATAATCGAACAATTACCAGGGTAGTTTAAAAATAGTAAAAAATAAAAAATCTAACCTAACCTAACCTAACCCTAACCTAACCCAACCTAACCATAACCTAACCTAACCCTAACCTAACCTAATCTAACAAAACCTGACCTAACGCTAACCTAAACCTAACCCTAACCTAACCTTAACCTTAACCTAACCTAACCTAATCTAGAGAGGCTATTACTTCACGTATTCTGCAATTTCTATTCCCTGTAAATGTGCCTCTTTCATTTACAGTCCTAGCTAGTTCAAATTATGTGTAACCATCGGTTGATAATACGTTGTACCATTCACCTGTGCAGGTACTACTTGCACGAATCTTTGCGGGTTCTGTTCTTGTGAGTTCTGACTTTAATGACAGCACGTATGGTGACAATGATTATCTCTCTGCCAGTTTCCTTGCTGACCTCGACCTCTGTTACCTCGCCAATATCCGTTCCGATTTCCTCAACTATTAGAAAATCCATTGCTGCCTCTATTGCCTCGAAAATTATTTTGGCCTCTTCCGTTGCCATTGTTGTTCCAAAACCTATTGTTATTATTTCGGTAATTGTTCTCTCTATATTGTCTGTTATTTCTAAAATTTTGATTTTTTGTTAGCTTACTGTTCCTATTTTCACGTTTTTCCATTATCCTGGGTTTTCGCTGATAATGCAATTTGGAGTTGATCGATTTTCTTCTGTAATTCGGCAAGCTGCGTCAAACTCTGCGGTTCTTGCTTTATTTTGTTTTCGACTTTACTCTTTCGAACAACTACACGGTCTAATTCTGAATCGCTCTCATCGTCTTCAACTTGCTCACGAATTTTCTTTACTAAGTCTTTTATCGTGACTTTACCCGTTTCACGTTTCACTCCTTTCTCAATTTTACACTTATTACGTTCTATCTTCTGTAAATCGTCAACAAATTTATGTAAGCTTGAGTAGGCCACAGTCCCTAAATTTTCCATATAGTAAGGCTAAAGACCACTCACTATTATACCAATTTTTTTTGTCCGACATATTCGAGTCTAACCTCTCTCATAAGACTAGCATATCATAAACGTAATTTATGATTGCTTCGTCTTGTTGCAACCGTTCTCGTATTCTATCTTCTATATCAAGCGTTACATTTGATCTTGTAAATTCTTCTACTATTTCAGCCTGTAAATCTTCGTACGAAATTTCGGCTACATTTTTACGCTTAAGAAACAGTTTTATCCACTGTCTCCCAACTTCTTTGAATATATTCGGAAGTAATTCTTTTTTCTTGTTTTCGGCGACGCCTGCCATCTGACATGCGTCGTCGAATTCATCGAAAAAAGAAACAATATCCCCATCATTTTTTAAATCAAATTTCGGCAGCTTATTGATATTGGCATAGAATGTAACATTCGAAGCCATGTTTACGTTCTCGGTATTCTTGTCTTTATTAATCAAGTTTTCGTCTATATTTAAAAGTGATGGATAGTCCTCCGAAAAAGACTTCACCACCGGGCTATTCAGGAAATTAAATACTGGGTCTTTACCTATTACTATTTTTGGACTTGCGGGCTCGACGGCTGTTTCCTGACTACTTATCTGTCCTCGTCTTTCAGGTGTCCTCACACTAAACAAATCGTTAAATTCTATTCGAATGCCTTAACTTGCTTTCTGTGCCCTCGTTAACACTGTGCTTTAAGACATCTAACAATATATTTAACACTTATAATAACTTAAACTTAACTTAATAACGTAGTGAGGGGGGGTGGTGAGGGTTAATCTGTTAACTAAAACACTATGTGAGTCGTTTTTAAGCCTGTCGGGATTCGAACCAAAAATTCGCATCGTACCAATGGTGAACGTAGGATTGAACTTGACAGTTCTTTACCATACTACTATTTACTTAAATTTATTTAACCGCGCTGGGACTCGAACCAAGAGTATCGCTAATATAACAAGAATGGGTTATTGTACTTAAATGCCTTAGAAACGCACCGGGGATTGAACCAAAAAGTATCTCCATCATAACAACCTCCTAACGTCTTACCCTAAAAGCAATGGGATGAACAAAGTGTGACGTTCAGAAGTTGCTACTACTCATTATCCAGAGTGAGTAGGTTAACGTTAAGTGAGAGGAAATGATACTAAACTATATGATTCGTTTAATAAATGTATTGGTCTAAATAATGTCATGATGTCTGTGTGTATTTTTGGTGTGAATGTAGCATAACAAATCAGATCACAAATCGTAAACGGCTAGACATTGTATCACGATCAACACGCACATAGCTGAGGCACACATACCTGCTTTATATGATGAGGGTCTGGACGGATGGTTTGTACTCCTCAGCTCTGGATCTCCTGGACAGTATTGTTGGATGTATGTAGTCTCCAACTGAATGCCAACTAAAAGCCAACCATTACTAGTGGACTATGGTTCGACGTTGGAAGAGATTAGATCATCCTTGATCTACTTGTGGTCGTAGTGGATCACAGACCACTGCTCGGCTGCTAATTCTCTTCTAATCTCCTTCTGATTCGTCTCCTCTAATTCTGCTCCAGATCCTCTCCAACAAGAGGGTTTTGTTCTCAATTTCAGACACTGGAATTCGCTACGTCGATCATTTGTGTTTACCTCAGCTATTGCTGAAACATTGGTTTCAACCCGTATTACATCGTAACCAAATTCCCAACAATTCCTAACAATCGCTGCAGATCTTAAAGTTCTGCCACATTCAAATTGTGTCAATGTTAACAGACTAGGTTGCACATTGACATTACAGATTTCATTTACATCTTTACAAAACAAAACAAAACAAACAAACTGACGATCTAGCGTCTCGAAATTATTTCAGTGACAACACAACATAAATACAACCATTTACGTAAACAAACAAATGCACGTGTTCATATGATATAACATTACATTATCACTTCAATTTAATCTCTTTAACTTTAATTCCAATAAATCATAGTTTCCGTCACCAAAATAAAAATCTTAAAACCATACACCGCTACACTATTAAACAAAAATACATGAAAAATCTTCATAAGTAAAATTGCTATTTTCTTATCTCTCATATTCTCGTGATATATCTCCACATAATAAAGTCAGGTCTCATGGTTTTAGTTTCTTTTACCAATTACTTGCAAATATTCCTTATGATTCTCTAAACTTCATGTATGTGGAAAAAAACTTCAGTTCAATAAGGATACAGTGTTCTTCAGTACAAGAAAATTAGTCCATATTGGTAGGAAGTTATCCTTAATGTTATGCTTACTAATATACAAATATAAAATTCACAGTGTGTTTGTTCAACTCTTCATCATCAACTCATAAATCAAACCAATACTTATTCAATATGTAAGGTATAAATATATAATTTCAATTTAACTTTGTTTATGCAATTATATTTATCTTATCAAATTTCTCTAACAAAAGAAATGTCTACAATAACAAGTTAATATAAACAGCAAAATAAATGAAATATAAAGTTATGTAAAAGAAAATATAATGCGTATCCATTAGTAGTTATTGTTTGAATAAATATTCAAAATAATTAGTCTTTTAGTAATACAGCAAAACGTTCTGGTCTGTCATTCAAAAAATCTAGTAATTTAAATACGATGTAGTACATGGTAATGTCGTATACTGAGTCGTATTTAACGTCAATATACCTTGTTACTATGCAGTCATTTTAAAGATATTTATGAATTAATAAAGACATATTTGAAGTAAAACAATACAATCTGCCATTAATGCAATTAATAATTCAAATAAGTCAATATATGTCGCTAGTTGTGCTATCTCCTATCTAACATGAGTAATCTTGGTATTATGCTAATCATATATCAATCCTTAAATGTAAACCCAATATATATTATAATGAAAAGGAAACAAATCAATCAGACATTCACACATTTTAATAATTCAAATAAGTTAGTAGATGTCACTAGTTGTATTGCCTTCTATCTAACATATATAGATTTCAGTATTGTAGTAATCAAAATATCCAACTTTAATGTAAAGCATATACATCTTATGACTAAAACAACAAATCATTCTAACATTCACGTATTTAGTACTTTAAATAAAGCAATAGCTGTCGTTTGTTGCGCTGCCTCATATCTAAAATAAGTGCCTAATGCCGTAAACAAAAAGTGTCTTCATAAATGTAAACCAAATATATATTATAAAAGCAAAACATAGCCAACTGGCAATCGTGTTTAAAAAGCCTTAAACAAAAACAATAGTCGTCACCATTTGTGGTGGCTTGGTTATCTATTAATTAAATGTCGATAGTGTACTCTTCAGTTAGCATTACATATAATTACAATGCATTTATGTTATAAAATAATATGTAGCAATCTGTCAATTATGTGTTTAGTAGTTCAAGAAGACAATACTTATTACTAACTGTGGTGCTTTATATCTAAAATAAATAAATAAATAAATAACAATATTCCAGGAATCATCTGTCAATGCTAATATTCTAAATCAATTAGTTGTTATTATTAAAGCAATACATATCAATATATCTCTCAAAATCATAATAATACATAATCATAGCATTTCTTAGTAAAGACTATAATTCCAAGAATATAATAAGTCTCTACCGTACATTTTCACTAATATCAACTCAAAACATTCTCCAATGGATTATAATATTGATCATAGTTAAGACTGTTACCTAAGTTGATTCCAGTTAATCAAATCTAAATGACAATAATAAACATATCATTTATTGATAATTAAAAGAGTCGGTATAATCAATATTTATAAATAATGTACTTATATCTGCTAATTGCAATACTAATAAATTAAAGTTATATAAATAGAATGTCTCCAATCCAATATAATAGCTGTCACTATTGTACAAACCAATTGTCCTTGTTCTTAAAACATAGTAACCATCTACTTCTTAAAAGACTAGTACTTTCAAATCTGCAAAGTATAGTCTGAACTTGTGTTCCCAGTAAACCGTAGTTAGTATTAGTTATCAATAGTTCATACTTAATATTGTGTCATATTTCAAATACAAATAAATTCTAATCCTACTGTAATATTTACAAATAGTCGTAGAAAACTAATTTATCCTAAAATGTATGCAATATGTAATACACTAAAGTATTAAATCAATGGAGGTACCATAACACATAATTCATGTTCTAATCATTATAATAGGTAAATATTATTCATCGCTAAATTCAAGCATAGTTCTTTGTCTTCAATTTTATTTCAAATATAGTTACCAATTCTGATAAATAGTTTCTAATATGGCCTAATGTGATATAACAAACTGATTTGTAGTTATTTCTGGTAATGTACATGAATATAATACATTAAACAGGATTCAAGTTTGAATAGTGTAATTATAATGCAACAAATTTAAATCAACATCCATAAATAAACCAAATAAAATCAAACAAAGTTCTATCTTGCAATCTGAAATTCCAATATCTTAATGCACATAAGTTTCCGTGAATTATTTTCTTGAAACCATTAACCCATATATTTAATATCCAAACAATAAAGTATTAATCATTTTCACCATCATACAGTAATAGCGTGTCGTTAATCTGTATCTCTATACAAAACTAATTTCATAAAAAAAGGAATTCCGCAAATACAAAGTATAATCAAGCAAACCTTCATATGATGGTTCTGCAGGGTAATCTTTTACCACAATACAACTTATGTGAAATTCTAATATTATCGTGCATTGTAAATTTAAATATATCTACACTATACTAAATATCAATGTGCCGTATATGCTTGACATGTCAATTCGTGAATCTCTGATTCCCAACTCCAATTAAACCTATGTCAAATACTCTGTGATTAACAATATATTCTATTCTTAGATATAATCAAATTCACATATAATCCATAAAAATATTTACAATAAACAACCAAAACACTTAACATAAAATTTTGAAACAAAAACATTTTTTACCTATAATGATTCTGTCAGTAATTTAAATGTATATAAATTGAGTCAAATAAAGCATATACATTAAAATAGTGCTGTGCATCATAGAAAATAAATTATCCGCTAGCACATCCAAGTGTTAACCAAAACGCTTGTAAATCAAGGTCACTTGTGAGTACAAGATTAAATATCCGTAGTATATTTACTTCGAAGTATAATAATACACTCCTCAACAAGGTTAAATTTAAAAAACTCCCTATAAAAGGGATCAACTATAATCTTCGCCTAAATCAATAGTCTCGGTACTGTATTCATTGTAAGTCTTAAGTCCACATAATATATAAATAATTCTGCAACACTATCTATCACATAAACTAAATAACTTTTACCCCTACAATTATCAACAATTTCCAATTAAATTCGCTTCAAACAATAAAATATCCTCTATTCTTACTTATAGTGAACACACGTCATAGTTAGTATCGTCAATACTCTTGGTTCAATTCTGAAACATGTATGTTTGTAATGGACAAACATGGTACATATGAAATTTTCTCGGGATCTCCAGTTTCCTCCTAATTCTCATTTTATCGTTTCATTCATCTTAAAAGGAAAAGTCACCACAAAGTGTTCTGATACAAGTTACCTTAACATGCATAATCGTAGGAAGATAAAATTATTTAGTGTTCAATTGTAACCTCTGGAGCATAAAATTTTTAGTTCAATTCCTGATAAGACTATCAAAATCAAATATTTCTGTAATCATATCTTCATTCAATAAACAGATATTCATTTCACCTACGAAACAATAATCGTATATACCAATCAATATACATGCAATAATCGTATATACCATTCAAAGAGAATTTCTAAGTAAATTCAACTATAAAGTTTCCCGTTATAAAAAATCTAATTTCAAAGCATAATTCAAATAACTCCAATGTAAATCAAACCTCTAATGTTAATTTCATGCAAGCCAAACAGCTTAAAACCATTGCAAGTTCTAGTAAAATTAGTGCTATACGTAGTAAATATAGTTTAATTAGTAAAATTCACGCTTGACTTGACAATCCATAATGTCACCATTACTTTGAATACAAGCTGTATTAAATTAGTAATAAAATTATTAAATTCGGGTCTTATATCTTTAATGTATATGCATTTATATTGTAAATAAAAATGCGGCACCCTAAATAAGAGTATAAGTATCTAACAAAACAAAAATGGGTATTCCTTAAAATCCACCCTCCAAAATATCTAAAATACAATTTCAATTTCAAATATATTCATCCTATGTATGGAATGTCTATTCTTATGCATATATAATATGAAAATCTAAACAGCACAAAATTAGGTTGGTAAACAAGACTTCTACGCATTTTCAAATTGTTTGTTCGATCTTACCGATTACATAATTGGTAGGATACACACACTAAACATAAAATCTGAATATCACAATCCAAAGTAAACTAAAATCATATGGTCTCCGCTGTTAGTAACAAAATAATAAGTGTATTATACATATCAAATAATTGTAACGTGCAATTTCACATTTAAATAATAGGAGCATGCAATAAAAACGATCGCATCTACATGTTATGTACTGTTATTTCTGTATTCAGTTTCATATACAGAAAATACAATTACATACTTATAATAATTTCCTGCAACATACAAAAACTAAGTCTCATCCAGTCATATATATCCTGACATAACGGAGTAATAATTCAAAGAGCCTAAGTTCCAATTCTATTTACGTAAGATAATACTTATTTTCATAATTAAAATAATAATAATAATAATAATAATAATAATAATAATAATAATAATAATAATAATAATAATAATAATAATAATAATAATAATAATAATAATAAATGGAAATTCCAATTCAAACTGTATTAACAATGCATGCAACGTAAGCTTGTAAACATAGTTTCAGATAACATCCATATGTCTGATAATATCCATATCATAAAAATATACGGCTACATATTGCAATAATATAGTTTTTTCGTACTTTTTAAAAATTTCTTCAATACATACGTAAACAATAATTATGTTTTTCATAAAATTACAATATAAAATTTATATATTCACCCAATTAATTATTATTTTATTAAATTCAATAATAACCTGAATCAAATATTCAACCGTGGTTATAAATATATCCTAAAACCGAAACTACAACTGCAGTACCGCAATATTTGTTTGCTTTCGGTTCGCGCAACAAGTTCTTCTACGGCATATAGAAACTTGTCAACATCAATGAACCATCAACCGCAACCACGAAATAAGCAGCAGCGGAGGTGTTATCAAAGTTAAGTAAACTTTCTCTTCTTACTTAAGTTAAAGTATTGGATAAACATACAGGGCGGTATTCAGAGAGAATTCGTTAATCGAAGGTTAGTCACAGACTAATTAGTTAGCATACTAACTCTTTACTAAGGAAGGTACACTTTCTGATATTCAGAGTCTACTTTTAGTACAACTAAAATGATGATTTGGGTATGATTAACTTATAGAACCCCAATGCATCGGTGAGTAAAATAAATGTGGCAACTACGGAAAAGTAGATGAGCGCATGCGTAGTCTGTAAAAATGAAAATACATGAATTACGAAATACGAGTAGTTTTGTCGCACGCTGAATCGTGGGTAAAAGATTAGTCTCTGCTCTAGATTAATTAGTCACATGTGATTAACTTCGTCTTACACTACGTCGTAATCAGAGACTCTGAATACAATTTTGATAACCATCCTTTGGTCATCCCCGTAGAAAGGTTTTAATCAGACTTCAAAACGACTCTGCATAAGGCCCACAAAGTGTGCCGGTATCTATAAAGAAAAACACCATTAGCGTTCGCGGCTGCCAAGCGGCAAATATACAAAGCGGCGGGCGAAAAACTCGCGACAATAATGGCGCCTGCGCAAAGGTTACACAAACGTAATAAAATATACAAAATAAACGGTAAAAGTATAAAGGAAAGTCGCAGCATAACCAAACAGTAAGGGCGCCAGCGGCACAATCTAACACGCGTTATCAATCCAAAATAATTGCAAGGTCATTACTTCAATAATACGTTAAACTCGTTCGTAATTAAATACCACTATAAGGTAATGACGTCAAGTGCATCATCATACGTGATTACATTATTTTTACAAGATCATCTGTGATTGAATAAATTAAAAGGTGTTGGATTAAAGGGGTAATCACATTTGATAGGAGTTTGATATCAAATTAATTAGAGTTTGATATCAAAATTTAATTAATTATATCTTACAATGTTGCCTGATTCACACTATAAATATGCAAAATATAGGAAATTTCAACCCTTTTAGGGCTTAATTTGGCAACATTGCAGCGCTAGAAGCCCGTAATATATCGTGATATCAGTTTGATATCAAATTAATTCCAGTTTGATTGTGACGATGTGGAACCTTTCTACTTCGGGACCGTAATCAGGAGCGTCATTTCAGATTTTGCTTGGGTCTTGATTTTGCAAGACCCCTTGATTTAAGTAAAATTTCTCGTTTTTCACTGATTTACCATTATTCTTTTGATAAAGTCTATTTAAACCTCAGACTCAGGGGGGAGCAATTACCCCTCCCTGCCCCCCTAAATGACGCCCCTGACCGTAATACGGCAAATTGTGGATGCGTTAAAATATTAAATAATACTTTTGATAAAGTGGATACTTTCAAATATTTAGGTTCGATATTAACAGACGAAAATCATATTCACGAAGAAATTAAATGTCAACTAAAAGCAGGGAATTCGTGTTACTATTTGGGTCAATATCTCTTGTCGTCGCAAATTCTGTTAAAGAATTTGAAGCTTAAAATATATAAAACGATAATGATGCCTGTTGTTCTGTATGGTTGCGAAACAGGGTCGCTTACTCTGAGGGAAGAACATAGACTGAAAGTATTTGAGAACAAGATCCTGAGAAGAATATTCGGACCCAAGGGGAACGGGAATGTGGAATGGCGGAAACTTCATAAGGAGGAACTACATAATTTATACAGTTTACCCAACTTTGTTAGGGTCATCAAGTCTAGGAGGCTTAGACGGGCAGGCCATGTAGCTAGAATGGAAGAAAGTAGAAACGCTTTCAAAGACTCATCGGAAAACGACCATTAGGAAGACCTAGAAGCAGATGGGAGGACAATATTAAGATAGATCTCGCAGAGATAGGAATACAAAGTAGAAAGTGGATCCAATTGGCTAAGGAAAGAAGTCAGTGGAGAGCTTTCGTGAACGCGGCATTGAATCTCCGGGTTTCATAGGCCATAGGGTGAGTTAGTTAGTTATTGGTTCTGAAGGTAAAAAGAACCAGAACAGGAAGAGAGGCTTATAAACCGAACCAAATGGAACTAATTGTTAATCACGCCAATATCCTTTTTCTGCGAAAAGAAAGAAGGGAAAGAGGATTTTTTTGCCCCTTGCTTACTTTATTTGTTATGACCAGTCATTCACGGATTTTTAGGGTGAAGTGAGGGAAGGACATAATACTTAGAAGCACATTCACACACACACATTAAACTTTATATTTAGGCCCTAAGAGAGGGAAGGATATACCGGTAATACTTGGAAGTACCTAGCATACTCATACACACACATTCAAATATATATTTAAGTGAGGAAAGGATATAATACTTGAAAATACCTAGCACACTCACATACATGAAATGAAATGAAATACACACTCAAATGTATATTTATCTCTATAGGATACCAAATAAATTACAGATAGAAAATAGGGGTGTTCCTATAATAGATTTCTGCTCCACAGGAAAGGATGTTCTTCTGATTAATTGTTCAGAGCTATTTGATTTTAATTTGAAGTTATTGATATAATGATTAATTAATTAATTAATGACTGATATTCTTTCTTGGCGGAAAAGTTTGCAAGTGATAGGGAAATTCCAGGGCTTTGAGTGGGAAATCTCTTATTCTGAATCTGACAACACTGTGTAAGCGGCGCTCTATGTGAAGGCGGATGGACTATTTGACGAAGAGGTACACTCGTTTTGCTGTACGGAACGGATCCATAGGTTGTAAAATGTACAGAAAAAATTGTGTAAGTCTTTAATTTGCCCATATTATATCGAGAACAGAACCCAAACAACCCCTGCGGTGCTTCTAACACCTTCCTACTAGTACTAGTATTAGCTAGTGGTGTGCAATGGAAATATTTCCGGGAGTTTACCCTGATGTATAAATTCACGGGAAGGAATTTATTTGCATTTTTTTATTTGATTTTCCATATTATCAGAAAATAATTAGTTTTACGTTTTAAATACACCGTGTAATTTGGAGGTTGAAAGAATAAAATTCGTTGGCTGTACTTTATGTAACTAATTATTATGATTTTTTAAATTCCCATTTCAATTTGTACTACAAAGTAGCAAAATAGTAAGGTTAATGTTCCGTTAAGGGCGTCTAGTAATTTCTTCCATACGAAATTTGAAATTTCTTCACTTCTTTCCACTGATTTTCGTTTGATTACATAATATAACGTTAGGTTAGCTTAGTTTTGGGCCCCTTAACTGGACATGGACCAATACTAATTTATAAACGATGAAAACGAACCAGTTTGTAGAGTTACCTAGAAATGCTGTAGACATAGAGTTGAAGTACTATCAATCTACACCGAACAACCCTTAGTAATACATGTTGTCGTCTTTGACTTGAATTTCGCTCTCTGAGGAAGGATGAGATATGGAATAAGGAAATCTCTGTAGCTGTAATTACATACACATTTAAAATATAATGTTATCAAAATTAGGATTGCATCTCAGGATGTTTCGTTAGTTCTGGCGTTTCCGGACCTGTGTTAATTAGGTCTCTTCTTAATTAGGTCTAATTAGGTTTTCTTCTTCATTACCTGTGTATATATGTGCCAAGCGTTGTTACAGAATTTTTGTAACAGTAAATATTGTAAATAATCTTAGGTAATAGTATACATGAGAACCCCCTGATCTGTGTTCTATCACCACTTCTACATGAAATACCATAAATTTTCTACGTAGTGCAATAGTAAGAAATATCCAGGTGCACAAGACATTCGATATGCGTTAAATTCTCTCCCCCCCCACACACACAGTCATAGATAAAGTACAAGAGCACTACACATGCAGTATCTTATCAGTCGATAAGTAAATAAAAGTCGCTTTGTTACCCCCTTTGTAAGTTCGTACATACTCAATGAATAATCCCTAAAAGTATGAGCGTCCTGCTCCTTTGGGAACTGATGCAGCTTCATGTATACTATATCCTAATCTTAAATTAGTGATTTCATAGTACACGGTAACAAAGCACAGTGTACTTCAATCAATATTCTGTATATATGCTATTATTTACACTGGGCAACCTTAGGAATTTTTCGACAGACTAAGTATCTTGTGGCAGTTACATAATCTAATTTCTTTATAACATAAGTAATTAATGTGTTTAAAATATCAGTAGTAGGATCAAGTTTAGAAAATTCACTAAAATGTAAATTTAAACTGTTCAGCGGTGTAAAAGTTTGTGGACTTTCTATACCAAATCTTTTTAACATATTTACTGGCATAAGACATATTTCTAATAAATATACATTTATGCATACTCTCTAAATATAATAAAACAACATAATACCATTTAGAATATACGTTTTAAAGAATCTTCTGGAGACCGTTCAGAATATACGTTTTAAAGAATCTTCTGGAGATAACAGTGACAAATATACTCTGATTTAAAAAAACGAATTTTATTTAGTAATCATAATATAGCAATAGAATGCAATTTTCTTTTTGTTTGTACATAAATTCCCGGAATACTCCAATTTTTGAAAATTTTCCTGGGAAGATTCCCAGGGAATATTCCCGGGAATTTGCGGATCACTACTATACCCCTACTCGTACTACTACTACTACTACTTAAACTGTTTATCCGTATAGTAAAACTGCATGGCTAATAACGTAATGTAACGTAACTTAATGCATTCCAACCAAATGTAACTGAATGCAGTACAATTTGGTCCATTTTTACGATTTTGAAGTTGGTCCGGCGATACAGCAATAATGTCCAATGTGTCATATCTGAGCCATTATTTTTTAACCGTTAGTGTGTTTGTAGAAGTAAATATACCAACGTGAGGGTATAAAATTCACAATGTAGCGACGTGAATTTATTCCATGTTTACAAATCAAGTTAGAGTTTAACTTTACAATGCATGCACCAGCTTGTATAGTCACTCAGAAAAAATAAGCAAACTGAAAATGGGTCAAAACTACCCTAAGGTTAAGCTAACCCGTTCATACCTCTATGCTACTGATCTCTATCTTACACTACTATACTGAAGCGGTTCTGCTTGTCGATGCGTAGGTGGCTCGAGTATACAAGTGAAATTTTTAGTGTTTCACGTAAAAATTTCGTACTTCATAATCCTCCAGAATTTTTTCCTCTCATCAAAAAATTTTACTTAGCATAGATGGAATTCACGGGATCCACCAGAAATAATTTTGGTGCAATTTTACTATATCAATCTAGAGATTTTAAATGTACGGAAACATTTGGCCAATTTTTAAATTTGCTCATTTTATGTCGAGAACAGAAAGTTCCCTGTAGGGCTTCTAGCCCGTTCCTACTACTATAACTACTTATACTATGGATTTGTATAGTAAAACTGCACGAATAATTGTTTAAAACATAACCTTTTTCATGATTTGTGTGTAAATACTTGGTACGACAAAATACCTACAATAAAAAACAAAACCAATTTGTGCTAAGGTGCCACCAAACAACACGAATGCCTTGTAACTGGTTTAGACACTGCGAATCTCGTGCTATGGTGTGGGTTCTAGTAATGGCCTGTCTTGGGAAAGATTCCTCCTAAGGTTCCCTCATTCCTACAATCAATCACTCGCAAATAAATTTCGTAAGTCCAAAGGAAATAATTTACTGCTGCTAGTTCTGTCATACAGTATGCAAAATTTGATCAAGTCCATTGATACGTGTGAAATGCCTCTGTAGCAAAAAGATTACCGGCCCGCACGTTCACTAAATTCCTTTTCCAAATTTGTGGGAATGACATTGTCAGATATATTTTCTCGCCGTTTTTGTGCTAAGACGAGATACAATCGCTTTCAGACAAGAAATCCAACAGAATAGTACGGACGATTTCCGCTTCATCTAGTAACTAAATTAAGATCTATGAAATCCAGGGTATAATTTAAGATTACTAACTTTGTACAATTACGAAGGGAAACAAAATAAATCTGAATTGCAAACATGTTATGTGAGCACAGTCTCAGTATGTTCGGCCACTCCGCACGCATACGTCTTTAATACTTAGTGGTAATATGTCATTGGAAAATAAATTGTAGTAGTGATGAGTAGAGAAAATTTCTGCCTAAGATTGAAAGAAATACTGCGAAAGCACCTGTAACTATACTTCATTCCGATTGGAGAAACCTCCGGGGGGAGTTTTGTATCTCCGGGAGGAAACATTCACTGGCGTAGAAAAAGAAACTTG
The DNA here is from genome assembly GCF_964235325.1 of Thermobia domestica. Taxonomy (NCBI): domain Eukaryota; kingdom Metazoa; phylum Arthropoda; class Insecta; order Zygentoma; family Lepismatidae; genus Thermobia; species Thermobia domestica. Next base: position 22,201,287 of record NC_137465.1, on the reverse strand, counting down.
AAATGAAGCTTATCAGGCAATTGTGATGTAAAGTACTAACAGTCATATCTGAGTGAAACCAATATTTGTAAGAGGAGGAAATAATATACGATTGTTTGCCTGGAAGGTAGAGAAAATCGTGCAGATTTACTTTAAGCCCTCTACTGGAAATAATTGGGGAAACAATATATCAGTTTTACTAATTTCCTTCTTATTGTCCCCTGAAGGATTTGCGATTGTCAACATGAAAATATGTCGCTTGAACTAGATAAAGTTCTATAGGACCATCAGAAGTAATTGTTGAAAAATTACAATTCTTTTACGATTTGCGTATAAATACAGCTTCTGAATGTATAATGTAACAACTACAGTGCAAAAGATCACCGATCTGTGCTAGGCAGCCACTAAAAAGCACAAATGCACTTTACCCGAGTCGTAGCAGGACGTGTGCGGGGCTGTGTGAAATGGGAGCTGACGTGTCAGAGTAGATGGTTATAAGAGTGAACGAACTCGGAGACAAGTGGTTTGATACATGTTTCAATAGCACTTGCAGTTGTTTCATATTAGTAACGCTACACTTGCAAAGATACAATACAGCGTCTGTACACTATATAGAAATACACCGCTCGTGGAAAGTAGCATCTAATAGAGCTGTTTAGCATATGCATTTACTTATTTAATGCGTCGTATAGCAGTTGTGATGTTTACGGTACTACCGGAACATTTGTAAACCTAAAATACAACTCTATTGTTTTATATTTCATTTTGTTGCTTGCAGTTATTTGTTCCTTAAAGATATCTGTTTTCATGTCTTTCTATGCAAAGTGTTCTATTTTACCTGTAAATCTTCGAAACTGTGCGCCAAAACTACACCAGCTCCGAGGTAATTATTTTTTATTCGTCATACGAAGAAAGAAACTTTTAAGTTGTAAAAAGGTTATTAATATGAACAGGGATTTATTTTATTAAAGTAAGTTTATTTGAAAAATTTGTTAAAAAGAAAGGTAACATATTTCTGTTGCCTTTTTGTTTTACTTAAGTTTTAAATGTTATCAAATTAGTTGTTGATATATATGTCCATTGGGTAGTTCCGTATTAAGATTTGATTGGGATTGATTTTGGTGTTTGAAATATGAAAAAACATCATTACTTAGCCAAAAAAAAAAAAAAAAAAAAAAATGCGAGCCGGAGTCTATTTTTTAAATGTTTCAGTTCAGTAAAATATACCATTTACGCATGCTCATAATACGTTTGTTCTTTCGTTATTGTAATTTAGGTAGCGCTGGATTGTAAAAGGATTAGGAGGGAGCCCCATTGTATATCTTACAAGATCTCTATAGATAGTCTAAGGTTATTCTTTGCGTCATGTTCATTTCTGGTAAGAAGTCATGTTAGGATCCAACCTTAACCAGTATGTCTATGTTTCATATATCATTGCTACAAAATTTGACGCTAAACGCAAATAGAACCAATAAACCAAAAAATACAATAAGTTATTAGAAGAAATGTAAAGAATTAAATATTGGAGAAGCAAATTAAAACAGGCGACAACGATAAATTTAAGTAGAAACTGCTCATGCTGCATGCATGTGAGTAAAGGTAAATGGCTGGATAGAACAAGCAAATCTCCATAACATATTACGACACATCTTGAAAATGTTATCTATTTTAAGTGGAAAATTTGTATAGCATTGCTGTCACGTTTTATTTAAATAATATAAGCTAGTAATATAGTAGAAGATATTTTAGTTTTGGCGTTTCCTGTGCTCATTCAACACTGATCGTACGTTGAGTATTGGTAAATTTATTTAAAAAAAAAAAAAGCAAGAATTGTACCTCGATAAAATGTAATAATGTATAAGAAAATTATAATGATAATGAAGAAAAAACATATAGGCCTATGATATTTCATATGTAAGTAGAAGAAAGTAATAGGTTTTTCTTTCACAAGGGATAAGATTTTAAAAAATCGTATATTGGAGAGTATTTCGATATTTCTGTTAAGTTCTGTATTTTTAGCATTTAGGCATATCGTTATAAGTAGTAGCAAATTTTCGGATATTTTAAAATACTGCTTCCAGTACTTTTTATATCCCTAGTTTGATCACAAACAATTCGAAGCACTTACTCAATTTCACCTGAAGTGGTAACTACCGTTGTCTTCTTCCTTCATTGTCCACTGCCCTCACCTGTTCTTGTTACGCCACTGTCATAAGGACCACAGTTTCTAAAGTTTAACATGCAAAAAAATAAATAAATATGATACTAATCTCGTGAAGTAAACTGCAAGGAGATTGTTTATGATGCAGTTTCTTCTAAGACGGAAATCGATATTCTTCGATCGAAAAATTAGCAAGCAGACGCCACCGGCTACACGCACATTCTTTTCGAACAGCAGACAGACCGACGTCTATGACTAAACTTGGTTCGTGGTACTTCATTTCTATTTCTACAGAGTTTCTACGTTACTTTACAAACTGGTTCCTTTCAACCATCTGTTCATGGTCAGTACTTTGCTTCTTTCTAGTGCAAATGGAAACGGAACTTAAAGAATCATATTATTAATTTGTTATATAAAGTACAGTTAACGAAGTTTAATTTTTAACCCCCAAATAATTTATAATCTAGAAGTAAATAATAATAAATCAAAGTAATTAGTTATATGGTTCTTATAATTTAGAAAACAAAGCATAGAAAGGGAAATAAATTTCCTCCCAGGTCCCAGCAATGCACCTGGGTATATGCTAGGGGAAAAAAGCTGGAATATCCTCATTTTTTTATTTTCCGTCCCACGAAATAGTCCTACTGGCCACCGGTGCTAGTGCCGCTTCGCGTAACCTAACCTAACCATATTCAGTCTAACCAAATATCTCAAGGGCATTCCGTACTTTTCTTAAAGAAAATTGTGTGCATAGTTTCTTAACGGAACGCAGTTATGCGAAGTGACGTAATAACTACTACAGCGGACTCTTTTTAATTCGAACTTGGATAATTCGAACAAAAGCTTATTCCCCTTGAGAACTGTATTAAAAACAATGGTAAAAAATCGTGGGTAAATCGAACATTTGAACCTCCTGTTTGGATAATTCGAAGTATTTACAGTGCAAAAATTTGCAGTGTTCGACAAATTGCAAATAGAACAATTTAATTTCATCTGGTTTTTATTTATCTGTTATCTTATCCAGAAGCGACTATGGGAAAGAGAAATTTTGTTGATACCACCTCAGCTGGACTCCCTCCCGTTATAGTGAATCCGGCAGAAGATGGTTCGTACGCATCTTTCTACCTCATCAATAACCTGGAAGTGTCCATCTCTTCTGTAGAAATGTCAATGACCTTGAACCCTGTCCTCCACTAGCAAATGACTAGCAAGAACGAGATATTTGTGCAATTATTTATAACTGAACTAAAACAGTGACAAAAAGGTGAGTAGATTCGTCTGTTATCTATTGGCGTGCATTATGCACAATGTCGAATCGCGGCGCCTATTCTAATTCCTTACGAAAATGTGGTGCTTTATAGGTAAGGTGCATTGCAAGTTAATTAGTTTTTCATATACAATACAGTTATTTTGTTCTCTTGATTTTACTTTAAAATGAGAGTTTTTGGATAATTCGAATTTTTTCTTGTCCCCTTGGACTTCGAATTAAAGAGAGTTCACTGTATTTCGATTATCTCTGTTTTCCAGATAGGGCCGCGGTGGCTCCGTGGTAGAGTGTTCACCTCTGGATCATGTTGTTGCGGGTTCAAACCCTGCTCCCGCCAAGTGAAATTTGTCGTGGACAAACACCGTGTGCGTGGGTTTCCTCGGGGTTCTCCCGTTTCCTCCCACTTTCTTCATTTCATTCATTTCTGATCATCTCCGTCTCCTTTAGCCTAGCCGGCATAATCGTGGGACGTAAAACTCAAAATTTTAATTTCATTTCATTTTCAATTTTCCAGATACGCTAAAATTTGTATAGCATTGCTGTCATGTTTTATTAAAAAAAAAATATAAGGTAGTAATATAGTAGAAAATATTTTAGTTTGGCGTTTTCTGTGTTCATGCAACAGTGATCTACGTTGAGTATTGGTAAGGGTATTTAAAGAAAATAGAAAAAAGCAAGAAGCGTATCTCGATAAAATGTAATAATGTATAAGAAAATTATAATGATTTGGAAGAAACAAGATATAGGCCTATGATATCTCGTATGAAGTAGAAGAAATTAATAGATTAGGTTTTTCTTTGACATGGGGTAAAATTTAAAAAATCGTGTATGGATGAGTATTTCCATATTTCTGTATAGTTCTGTATTTTCGGCTTTTAGGTTGGGGAGAGTATTCCACAGTGAGACAAAATTTCTTTTCTGGCGTGTATTTATTATAATATTAAAAGAGTGAAAAAAAGTGAAGTAGCCATTTTTTGAGGGTATATCTCAGCTAGAATTGTAGATACATTTTATCAAAAAATGGTTTCGTAGTATATGTGGGAGGAAGCGAAAAGTAACCTAGGCCCTAATGTTTCACTGTGTACCAATAGTAGTGCACAGTGAGACCCAAATTAGTAAATACATTTGTGCTTCTAAATATTGTTTTTAGACTAATTATAACAACAAATAGAAGTTTATGTACACAAGCGAACACTTCCACTTTCAGGTTTTTGAAATTTTCTCCATGTTTTCCTGCATTTTACAAACGCGTAACAATGCATTCATTAATTTCCTTTGAAAAAGGTTTACGTTTTCAAAGCAAACTAATGCATGCATTGATATTCTCTTGTGAAAGAGCCTCAAAACACGAAAGATTTTAATTAAGCAGACTAACAGTGGAAATGTTTCCTTGTGCACAAAGCCTATACTACTCAAGTAAAAGAAAAATGTGACATCGATATTGTAAACAATACAAACAAACATGTGCAAAATGTCTTAACGGAAATCTATGCTTCCAAAACCTAAAAGAAAACTATGAAATCTTTCAGTCTCTTAGTTTGTATTTAAATCTGTTAAGGCACAACAGGGAAAACTAATCTACTCTACTGAAAAAACTATAGCATAGGCTTAAGAATAATATGATATCGACAACGTCAACAATTCGCAAACATGTGCAAAAAATGTCTTAACGCAAATTTATGCTTCCAAAACTAAAAGGGAACTTGATGAAACCTTCGAATCTCTTAGTTTGCATTGGAAGCGGTTTAGGCAGACCCGTAGCAATATCAGATGGACCAACGACTGCTATACCTTGTACGATAGGCTTCACAAACGCACCACTTTAGCACTTTTCCTTAAATAGGAAACTACATTCACCTTCTTTTCTTGAGGGATTGAATATTTTAGCGACATAGAACACATCCTTTGGGAAACGCACGAGAGCAAAATCACCTGCAACTGGCACACGATCTAAATCGGCGAATTCACTTAGGTAGTCTTCTGAAAGGAGATCTGACGCATCATTATCATCATCCGAACCACTCAGGATGGTGTCAATGTTGTCATTAATCGAAGGTTCGTCACTTTCGGTATCGTCAAATAAGTTACAAGCAATGTGCTTTTTTTTTGTTCCCGTTGATTTTGTTTTCTGAATTTGGCTTGCGAGTAGAGCTCACTCCGAAGTGTCTGTCTTTTTCCAGTTCGGCGTTTTCCAGTATTGTTTCTCTTACTTTCTGCTATTGGAAAACCACGAAACTCAGCTGGCGAAAGAAATGTTTTTCCAGAGGTACCCTCCTTTGAAGTTTGGGAGAATTTGCACTGCTCGTAATCCTTATCACATTGAGTCGTTGTTGAACTGTTGGGGGGTGTTGATTTTGCTTATGTGTCACTTAGAGTGCTGAATATGGAGGATGTTGATGCTTCCGGTGTCGTCGTTACTGTTCAAGGTAAAAAAATCTGAGGGGTCAAAGATGTCCTGATCAAAGGGATAAATTTTATTGGCTTTGAAGCCTGCAACGATGTTAGTTGGTGTAAGTGCTTCGCCAACTCATGCTGCAATTTGGTAAATAGGCAAGGGAACACCTGGATTTCTCAACAACCAAGAATCAACTGCAGCGTTGTAGTACACTTTTAAAGGTCCAAACACGGAGACATCTAGAGGCTATAACTTGTTACTGCACTGTGGAGGTATCGTAAGGATGGTAACACCAGCGCTCTTTGCCATATCGTTTACGCGGAGAGAAACGTGGCTTTTGTGATTATCGAAAATTAACAAAGACGGATTTTCCTTTGAATTGTGTGAATATTGAATAAAGTGTTAAAGAACTTCTGGAAATATGTCTGCTGTCATCCATCCTAAGGAATTTGCTAATCCTAAGGTTCCTGGAGGAGCTCCACTTAGCATGTGCGGTTTAAAGTTTTTCCTCGGAAAGAGCGTTACAGGAGGAAAAAACGTTCCAATTACTGAGACTATTGCTGTCAGTGTCACTAATTCTCCCTTCTCTCCAATAGTACATTTGTTGACTTGTTTTGTCCCTTCCTGTGCTATGACTTTTTTTCTTTTTGGACTGTTGTTACGCCTGTTTCATCCAAATTGAAAACACGCGATCCATTAGCAAACTGAGGAAAACGACTATACACCCCATTTAAGTTTTCAAAAAACGCATTGGCATTTCCCTCACTGAAAGCTGTTAATCTAAATACACTACAGCGCTCTGTTTGTCTTACGCTAAGGTTTGGGTTTCGGTACAAAAGCCCTCGCATCCACTCTATACCTACCCATTTGTGTTCTTTCCATGTTTCCGGTATTTTGACTTCATTTCTAACTGCCATTTCGTATGCCAACTCACGTAGTGCTCTTGTTGTCAATCCATAGCTTAACTTGCTGCACGGAACGGCGTACTCTGCTAGACTCTTTTCTTCCAATTCAGATAATGTCTTGCGAACACTATAGTTCGGTTGCATCTTGATTGGGACGTCAGGATTATTTCTCTTCTTCTTGACGTAGTGAAATAGTGTTTGAAAGGACAGCTTCTTCTCCTTTGCTGCTTTTCGTAATGAGTACTTCTGTTCCAGTACCAATTTCACTGCTTCTTCCATTTGTTGCAAATCAATATTTCCTATCTTTCTTGGAATACCTCGCCGCCTCACCATAATGAACCTAAAAATAAAGAAAGCATGTTAAAGACGAGGAAGTAAGTTCCCTACATTAGTATACTAAGCATACAAAAAAGGCTACACAGGATGGGAAAAGTTAGGCCTATATGTAAGATTTGTTTTCATATCACAGAGGAACTCGAGTAGTTCTTTAACGCACCTGCGCTGTTCCTAGTAGGTAGGCCTCTCATGGAAAGGAAAAACTTCAACACTAAGTAGTTGCTAGTGCAATGTAGATACAGATAGGAATTCAGCTATGCTGTGAAATAAATGTTTTGTCGAAGATATTTTATTGCAATTTTCGGAATGGCCTATGTGCTTGTACGGCTTTGATTTTGTTTTCTTCTCCAAAGTTAAGAAACCACGAGAACAGTTAAAAAACTACGAGAAGCATTTTATCACCAGACCACCAAACCTAGGGAAAATTATAGTTGCATGTGACGGTGGCGCCTTGTTGGGAGGGCTTCAAATAAATAGTTTTCAAACGTTACATCTAATGTTTTTGACTCAATCCATATTAATGTTGGCCTGGAAACAATGCTTGCCCCGAGCGCCACGTATCCTGATTACGGCCTTGCACCCACTATCCCGTAAAGTAACACAGAGCTTGTGCGTACACGTTTGAAACAGACGTGACAATGACGCCGTGAGCGAAAATATTGCTTTGGATTACATTCGAACAAGTATAAAACACTTGGTTGTCCAGCCACTTGTTTGCATACGTTGCCATTTTTTAAAATTCTCTTGTTTTAATAAATTGATCAAGATTATGTAGACAAACTTCATGAACCTGAACGACTGGTAGTAGCGCATCTAGAAAATAGAGAGAAAAGGGGATGGACTCAAGAATAGGAAAGAAAGATATGTCCAAAGTCCAATAATGTACTAAAAAACGCTTCTTTCTTAACGCATTTACTAGAATTTCGATCACAATATTAGTAATGTGTTGTAGCCAGTGTGAGAATTATTGAGGATGAGGCGAAACCACCTGTAAAACTAGACATGGATTGCATATCCATAATAAATTTGTTTTTCCTTATATTAATTTCTGAAATATATGTACACTTCATCCCCCTATAAAGTTCCCGTTAATTCGCATACTGCTTGTAGCTATAGGCTAGGCTTTATTCCTTTAATAGGCACACTTCTGGAGGCCTGCTCTCAAATATATTTAGTGACATGTTTCGTACTTATGCATGGTACTCACTGAGACGCCATCTGACTGTGTACTACATGTCTGTGTCTCAGTGTGTACTTTTCAGAAGTTTAACAAAACAAGTCGACTCAATTAACAAGAGCGAGTGACTACTTTCACCCGCTGTGAACCGAAACAAACCATGCCTCTTTTGAATTGTGCCATCACAATAATATAATATGACGTGACGGCATTTTGTAACAATTGCCTTAAATCAACAATAGTCGTAACTTTAGAAGTGGAAAAATAAAAACCTGTATTTCCTCACTCGTCCACACCATGCACAAACCGACTAAGCAACTGACTGCGAACTGATAGGGTTCCAACTGAGGGAGACACCTGGCGTCAAACTCGAAAAGCTACAGGGAAAACTTAATTTTCTCAATGTATACAATGTCACACTGTGGACTACCCTCCCCTATATCATTATTTTGGTATAAGTAGTAGCAAAATTTCGGATACGAGGCCAATGTAAAAAGTATCAGACCTTAATTTTTTCCACGCAATGTAGTGATTCTCAGGCGGCGCCACCGTGCACGGTGGAAGGAGGAACCTTAATGCGCATGCTTGAATTTTTTCACCGCGTTCGCGTGTGCCAGTCGTGAGCTGGTGGTCGCGAAGTGAGGTGCTGTTGGTAGTGTTCGTCGGATTTAATATTTCTCGCAAGATAACTGAACGAATTGAGCAAAGATACTGCATCAAATTCTGTCAAAGGCTGGGTGATTCTCAAAGCCAAACAATTCGTAAGATTCAGCAGGTGTTTGGAGAAGATGCGATGGGTGTAACACAAATTAAACAATGGTTCAACCGATTCAAAGATGGCCGCACATCAGTCGAGAGTGAGCAGCGTAGCGGCAGGCCCCAATCTGCTCGGAATGCAGCTATTGTTGAGCGGGTGCGAAATTTGGTGATGGCAGATCGCCGTTTGACAGTGTGGGAGATTGCAGATGATGTTGGAGTGAGTAAAGATTCTGCACATGGAATTTTGCGTGACGATTTGAACATGAAACGAGTGGCTGCTAAATTTGTACCCAAGTTGTTCTCTGGAACAAAAAGACACCCGTTTTGACGTTGCACAGGACATTCTGGACACTACCAACACTGATCCTGGGTATCTGAATTCCGTGATAACTGGAGATGATTCATGGGTGTACGGGTACGACCCAGAAACAAAACAACAATCGTCTCAATGGAAGCATCCCGATTCTCCAAGGCCGAAGAAAGCGCGGCAGGTGCGAAGCAAAATCAAGGTGTTGCTGACTATTTTCTTCGATGCCCGTGGAATTGTGCATCACGAGTACGCACCGGAAGGACAAACAGTGACAAAGGAGTACTATCAAGATGTTCTCAGGCGACTCCGTGACGCAGTCCGGCGCAAAAGACCAGACATGTGGACAGCGAAGAACTGGCACGTCCATCATGGCAACGCCCCAGCACATTCATCCCAATTGATCCACACGTTCTTAGCCAAACATGGAATTACATCCGTTCGCCAACCTCCCTACTCTCCAGACCTGGCTCCTTGTGACTTCTGGTTGTTTCCAAAATTGAAGACGCCTCTGAAGGGATCCCGTTTTGAGAGTAGAGAAGACATAATGCGGAACACCAGGACGGAGCTGAACAACATTCCAAAAGAAGACTTCCAGCGGTGTTTCCAGCAGTGGAAGGATCGGTGGGCTAAGTGTGTGGAAGCACAAGGGGCCTACTTTGAAGGGGATTAATGTCCCATATCTGTCAGGTATTTGCAACTATTTTTCTGGCCAAAGGTCGGATACTTTTTAGACAGCCCTCGTAACACAGAGCTTGTGCGTAAACGTTTGAAACAGACGTGACAATGACGCCGTGAGCGAAAATATTGTTTTGGATTACATTCGAACAAATATAAAACACTTGGTTGTTCAGCCACTTGTTTGCATACGTTGCCATTTTTTTAATTCTCTTGTTTTAATAAATTGATCAAGATTATGTAGACAAACTTCATGAACCTGAACGACTGGTAGTAGCGCATCTAGAAAATTGAGAGAAAAGGGGATGGACTCAAGAATAGGAAAGAAAGATAGGTCCAAAGTCCAATAATCTACTAAAAAACGCATCTTTCTTAACGCACTTGCTAGAATTTCGATCACAATATTAGTAATGTGTTGTAGCCAGTGTGAGAATTATTGAGGATGAGGCGAAACCACCTGTAAAACTAGACATGGATTGGATATTCATAATAATTTTTTTTTCCTTATATTAATTTCTGAAATATATGTACACTTCATCCCCCTATAAAGTTCCCGTTAATTCGCATACTGCTTGTAGCTATAGGCTAGGCTTTATTCCTTTAATAGGCACACTTCTGGAGGCCTGCTCTCAAATATATTTAGTGACATGTTTCGTATTTATGCATGGTACTCACTGAGACGCCATCTGACTGTGTACTACATGTCTGTGTCTCAGTGTGTACTTTTCAGAAGGTTAACAAAACAAGTCGACTCAATTAACAAGAGCGAGTGACTACTTTCACCCGCTGTGAACCGAAACAAATCATGCCTCTTTTGAATTGTGCCATCACAATAATATAATATGACGTGACGGCATTTTGTAACAATTGCCTTAAATCAACAATAGTCGTAACTTTAGAAGTGAAAAAATAAAAACCTGTATTTCCTCACTCGTCCACACCATGCACAAACCGACTAAGCAACTGACTGCGAACTGATAGGGTTGCAACTGAGGGAGACACCTGGCGTCAAACTCGAAAAGCTACAGAGGAAACTTAATTGTCTCAATGTATACAATGTCACACTGTGGACTACCCTCCCCTATATCATTATTTTGGTATAAGTAGTAGCAAAATTTCGGATATTTTAAAGTACTGCTTTCAGTACTTTTTACATCCCTAGTGTGATTACAAACAGTTCTACCCACTACTAAATTTCACCTGATGCGGCAATTACCGTTGTTTTCTTCTGTCCCGCTCATAAATTTTGTTAAAGCGAATAATATTTTTCTTATTGGTTTCAGATCTATTGGTTTTTCTCGAACATTGACTTCTGAAGGTTTCAAATCTCTGACGTGAACAGTTTTATATGACCGAAATGGCTTCACGTTATTTCAACTTTGACTGTAATAAAATTGAAATAAAAACAGAAAACAATCGTATTAAAGGTGAAATAAAAACAGAAAATGAGTCATTTAAAGAATGTAATTATAAGCTATGTACTAGTAACACTAATGACCATAAAGACCCTCTTGCAGTACATAAGCAACGAGAAACTGCAACGGAAGGAGAGAATATCGCTTTAGGAAGGAGTGAAGGTGAAACTATATCAGATTGGAAACTAACTTCGAAAGCAATATGTTTGGTGAAGCGTTTACCAACGGCTGATGTATTTGGAAGTGGCGAATGTTTTCGCAGTAATATCATGCCAACATCTTCGGATCTTACAAACATCACAGAAAGATCAAGCAGTCACATGTATGCCACTATTGGAAACAAGAACGATGACGAAGAGGATGTTCAAGAAAACAATAATCGAGAAGCTGGTAGCAATGCACAGGCCCTAAGGTACGTTTAAATGCGTTTATTTCACCTCAGATATGTTTTGTATAAATATTTCTTTTCAACATTTGCAATACTTCGCTAAGTATTCATTTCTCCTTTACCTTAAACTGTGTTATTGGAATCGCAAACATCTGAACACATAAATAATTCAACCTAATGCATTCCGTTGTAAAAGGTAAGACAGTTCGGCACTGAGATAATTATGCAAAGGTAATGGTAAATTGCTATAAACCACCTTGCACCAGGGCTTAAATATCAGGATTGAATACTTACACGCTTCTGAGTAATGTCAGTATTCGGTAATTCTTTTCCTATTACAGGGAACAGTACCTCGCCGAATTATTTATATCTTTCCCCTCTACACAAAAAGTGTTCATGATATAAAAAGCATATTTTAATATTCATTTATATATCGGTTTTGAAACTGTAAGACTGTAAGATTAGTTTATATACAAAACACCTGGGTAATTAAAACAACCAAACGTGGATCACACGACGGAATTATCAAGTTTTTTTTTTTTTTTTTTTTTATAAGATTGTTAACGCTACAGAATCCTTTCACTTATTGTGATATCATTAATATTGATGTATCACAAACGAACTCTTACTAGACCAACCATAAATTCACCTTTTCCTCTTTTACAAGTAGTTTATTTTATTATATGGCTCATTAACTTAACTGGTAAAAGTTCTTTTCTCAGAATGCTATATCTTTAGATGGAGTGTCTCATAACATGCACTTGTACCGTTTGTAAAGCTTTTTTTCTTGTTGATAAAAGGTTTTTTCTTGTTACTTTTGTATGACATTAGCAGGCAAAATAATGTGATCTGCTAAAAAAACGCTTTCATTTGTTCTTTGAAAACTGACCATGTTATTGGGTCAAGTTTGCTCACTGGAAGTGTGATCACTTCCGGCATTGAGACTACGGTTTCTGTCCCAAATCGCGATAGATTCCTTCGATTTCTTGGAGTTCTGATTTGGTTCTCACTTTCCTTATTGCACTATTGTTATGCGTTTCATCTTTTTCTTTAGCCTGGGTTCATAAACATAGGATGTTTAAACTTAAAATAACCATTCTACAAATAAATGTTGACAGTTAAGAAGCCCAAGGTAAGAGAATCTAAGAGGATTAAAATTCAATTGATATCGATAGGATTTGATAACATTACAAAGAGAAGGAAGTTATGAAAACTTAACTAGTCTCTTTCGACTTTTTCAAGCGAATAGATTACTTCCATACTTCATTTTGCTTAGGTATAGACAGCAATACCTATTCTATAACGAAATGTTTTCAAGTTATAACTTTAGGGTTTTTCTTTGTGTTTTAATAATAATTAATCACATAACCGTTTAATGAGAAATATCGAAACTGGTACTTTGTAATTGTTTAATGAAATTGGGGCAAACACTATTAATATAATGTGTGCTGTTGTACGTTTATTTAATAAGTAAGCATTAAATTATTTCAATGATTGACTTTAAGAAATTTATTAACGCAAAATTTTAAGATTTTCAAGTAGAATACTTTTAATAGAAAGTGCGAGACAAAAGAGAGAATGAAGAACGAAAATAGTTAAGACTTTCAGCTACAGTAACTGACTTGTGTAGGAAATGACTTCATTTTACCCTCACTGAAACTTTGTTTTATGCAGTTTTGACTCTTGCCTTTAGGCAAGCTATAACCAGTATTCAACCTGCATATATCATTATGGCGTGATGTGCTGTTACTGTAGAGGAAATATAGGTTTTGGAATTAGCCATATAGATTCACACTCAGATTAGAAACGAAATGTGAAAGTTCTTTGTGTTTTCTTCCGTCTCAACAACGTAAAATTTAATTCAATCATGTATTACATTTAAATAAATACACATAAGAAATGTAAATATATAATGGTCATTTTCATCAAGTGTTTCTTAGACGTCGAACATAATAGGTGACGGTTGACCACAGTGGTGGCTAAGAGTGGAAGATCAGAGTAATTTACTAAGGCTAAGGTACATAGTGGGCTTAGTGGATCGTGGTGTGAAGTAGTGAGTGTTTAATGGATGAAGTTTTTATTGATTCAAGCTTTTCGGATAGACACATCACCTTTTTAAATCTGAAATATGTTTGACAATTTTCTAAAATTTTCTTTGTCTTTATTAAAATTTTCAATAGAGGTATAATATTAATATTACACGTTACAGTAGTGATGAGTAATGTTTAATGTTTCGGATGGAATTCTCGAACTCATTACATTGGGATGTTTTAAGCTATGTGTTGGTTATTAGCATTGTATTGATGTCATTTTGGTGGATTCAGTAATAACTAATTGAACGTGTAATCTACCTATATTTAACACAATATTACCCTATGCGTTCCAGCCCTGATGATTCATAACTACTAAGAATAGATAGAAAACTTGTCGACTGGAACGCTTACGATTAGATATTAAGTATTCCATCTAATAGTCCTACGGGAAATGAAATGTTTTTCTTTATTTTTCTTTTATGTTTCTCGCTTTTCTGCTTCCTCTTTTAACTCCCAATATTATAATTTTAATTTCATCGACTCGTGTTCTTCCTGTTTCTACTTCTTTCTTCCCTTCCGTTTCGACTTATATGATGATATGAAGAGGAAAATTTTTTGTTCGTGTCCAAATCAGTTCTTCCTACGTGGGATGCCGGCTAATTGTGCCAAATTTAGAATATGTCTTATACGTTCAAGTGGTTATTATTTTATTCACGGCAGAAATTGATTAGAATTTGAAATTTTACTTTTTTGCAATTTTGCATTCAAGACACACATTACGCAGAAATGCAATAAATTATAGAGATGTTCTAGGGATATCAACCAGGTGAAGTGCGACGATAGAGTCGACGTTTCAAGAACTGACACCGTTCTTGTCTTCAGGGTGATTATACTGACACCAGTTCGTGTGTATTATATATAGGAAAGGTAAGGGGGTTGGACTTAAGAATCAGTGTCTCTGATTGCATGGCCTATAGCTTGACGCTGATTGGTCGTATTCATATATGCTTTCTTTATGAATGGTGCCGATGTCTGGGTAAGGTTAAATCCTGTACCCCTGTTGATATTGTTGGGTTCTTGTATTATAGTAAGAGATTGTTTAATTATCCTATCCCAGTGGTTTGAGCTCTTTAAAATAATTTTCGTGTCTGAAAATAAAATTTTGTCCCGTTGTACTTTGTTCCTCCAGGGCTGATTTCTCCGGATGAAACAGCTTGATGTGTCTCTCACGCTCCTTGCATCGATATTCTGTTGTTCGTCCTGTTTGTACTATGTAAGTTTTCCCGTATTCGCAGGGAATGCATTATACTCCTGGTGTTTTAAGACCCAAATCGTCTTTAACTGGACGGAGTAGGTTATGTTAGGTTAGGCGGTCTGTGTATGATTTTGATGTGTCTCTTCATGTTCCTAGGAATTTTTCCAGATAGCTTCCCAGTGTATTGCAGGACTGCAATGTTGACTGGATCCTCAGATTCTGTAGTGGTCTCTTTACTGAAAAAGGTCCTTTTAAGGACCAATCGAATGTCATCTTCATTGTATCCATTCTCCAGTATGGTCTTCGTGAGATGTGCAAGTTAACTGCAGAAGCTTTCTTGGTCCCAGATGATTTTGCTCTAAGCGCAAGCGTGCTAGTGACTGTATTGCCTTTTGGTGTATTGTGAAAGCTGCTTCCATTAAGATAATGTTCAGTGTTGGTATTTTTTTTTTTTTTTTTTTTTGTAAACACTGTGGCCCAGACTTCCATCAGGTTTGCGACGAATGAGGATGTTTAGAAATTGTATGCAGCCTTTGATGTTGCTGCGTTGATTCTTGAGAAATTCAAGGAACGATCGCAGTGCATTTCTCCCACGAGGCCAGATAACAAAGGTATCTTTAACATATCTATAGAAACACGATGTCTTTAATGGTGCTGATTCTCGCACTTTCTATTCGAAGCTTTCTAGGAAAAGGTTGACACTGGTGATCCCATGGCAACGTCGTCCGTTTGTTCATAGTACTGTCCGTCGAAGAGGAAATATGTGGAAGTTATTGTGATCTTGAATAAATCAACAGTCCCCGGCGAAAGTGCTCACTGATTAAATGTTACGTGTCTTATACTGGGACTCCAGTAAACAGAGAGACCACATTAAAAATGACTAGGATGTCGTCTGGAGAAATGCGTATCGTGTTCAATATTTCCAGGAATTCACATGAGTTCTTGACGTGCTTTGCAGACTGTCCTATTAGCGGTTAAAGAAGGGTAGTCAGGTACTTAGCCGCACAGTAAGTTGGGTTTCCAATCGCCCAAAGAATATGTCTAATTGGAATGTCAATCTTGCGTACTTTCGGAAGCCCATACAGTCTCGGCGGTTGGCAATTATGTGGCGTAATTTTTGTGCGTGTTTCTTCTAGTATGTTGGTTTTCTTCAGAAGGTTGATAATACTACGTTCATTAATGGAGGTGGGCTCTTTCTTGAGTTGTCTATAATTCGAGTCGTTGAGTAAATCCGAGATCTTCTTGTAGACTTCAGTGAGTATGAGTAATGTCGCGTTGCCTTTGTCCGCTGGCAGTACAGTATTGCTAGCGTCTTGACGAAGTTTCTTAATTAATTTTGTTCTCTTTTTGATGACTGGTCTTTGCGATATATTTTTCTGTACTGTGTGCCTCTAGTACTGACTCTGAATTCTAAAAATATATTTATAACTCAAGAAATATGGATTTTCAAATGTTTAGTTTCTTCAATATTAATTCTAATGATACAAAGTTCCTCCCCCCATTAATCTAGCTCTTTTCTCCTTCATTTGATTATTTTCACTCCTGTGTCATACATTTTAACTTAGTCAACTTCTCTGTATTATTATTAATATTAAAAGTAGTAGTACTATTACTTAAATCAATATTTATGATGATGGTGATCTCAAGTTGTTACGGTGTACTTATTTTACACGTCTGTTATGAAATCGGTTTCTTTACTTAACTCCAGAAAAATGTTTGACGTTTGTTGTGGTCACACTCTTATCCCCGGATTTAGCACCACGTCGTAAGTACTTACTTGTTCACT
Organism: Thermobia domestica; assembly: GCF_964235325.1. Lineage (NCBI taxonomy): Eukaryota > Metazoa > Arthropoda > Insecta > Zygentoma > Lepismatidae > Thermobia > Thermobia domestica. Next base: position 22,184,446 of record NC_137465.1, on the reverse strand, counting down.
AATAAGATAAAAGTCTAAATAACACAAATATTATATCACTTCTAATAGAATTCAGTAGTACTGACAGTCAATAAAGAATATAAAGGTAAGATCATTACAGCATATTGTGTTCATCTTATTAAATGCATAATTAGTTATTTGTTCACGGATATAATCTTTACTTCAGTAGTACATACATTGTCTTATAAACAATTGGTCACATATAGATATATAAATAAAGGTTATGAGGCGCATACTGTAAATAACTCATGAACACAAGATGAGGTATTTAAAGTAGCAGGATACCAAGTACGGAAGTACATTCGAGAAAATATTTGAAAATGCTTACAGATAATAGCGAGTGTAGGAGTACGAGTGGAGAACGAGGTGTCTTGGTTACAACATGCTGTATTTTAAGTGCATCGGGAAATACATTGTCATAAGCAATGATCTCCCCTCGAAAAACCTTCAAGCCACACATGATTCGCAGTGCCCCTCCCTGAACCCTGGGGTTAGTTACTAGCTCTGGATGGATGACAGGTGAAGTTTTTCCTGAAGTGATGAGACATTTCATTAAACACAGTGGCTCTTCAAAGGACAATCCAACCATTTTTATATATGATAATCATGAGAGTCATTTGAGTATTGAGGCGTTGAATGTTGCTAAAGAAAAAGGCATGATTGTAGTCACTTTACCACCACACTGTAACAGCAAACTACAGGCGTTGGATGTGTGTGTTTTATTCATTTAAAGATCATTATAATGCAGCTGTCGATTCGTGGTTGCTGCATCATCCTGGAACGCCAATGGCAATTTACGATATTGCTGCCTGTGTTGGGGTAGCTCACGAACGCTCTATGACACCATCAAACAACAAATCTGGCTTTAAGACAACGGGAATTCTTCCATTCGATAGTGAAATATTCACTGCTGATGACTTTCTAACCAGTTATGTTACTGATCGTGATCCTTGTGATAACTCAAATGATACAACAGCTCCAGCAATCAGTGATAGTCCCCCAATGGTAGTTTGTGCTGAAAGTGTTGAGGACTCTTCAGGTCCTAGTGTATTCGGAGCAAGTATAGAAATAGGCATATAAACCAATAGCCCTATTGAAAGTAACACTTCCAAATTTATCAGTCCAGTCCTTTTCAAAGGATTCCCTAAAGCTGGTAAAAGCAAACGAGCTGCGACTGGTCGCACGAAAGCGTCAAGCATAATCCCAACTGATACGCCTGAGAAACAGAAAATTGAAAAGAACCTAGAAGAAAGACAATTGCGCAAACGGAAATCATCAGGTGTGTGTAAAGGTTTATTTCCTTGCAACAAGAAAAGAAACGAATATGATTTCATTTCCTCTGATAGCGACGATGAATGTGACCATAACATTTCATCAAGCAGTGGTGACATAGAATTTCCTGATACGAGCCCTACATTTCCGCACGTTGATCCTAGTGGTTTTCAAGAGCTTGAACGTGATCCAGAAGTTGATGATTTTGTGTTGGTTGACTTCACGTGATCTAGAAACATTTTTTACATCGCAAAGGTTATTATGTCAAAAGACAATAATAATGATTTACAAGTTAGTTTTTTAGAAAGTGCGTAAAATATGAACCATTAGTTCATCTGTCCGATGTGAAAATGATATTCCCAAATCCGAAACGTTTAGAATCCACAAAGAGATTGCAATCTTTTGTGACATTCGACAATAACTTCGATTTGCTTAACATCCGTTAACTATGTAAGCGCATATCGAGCCGTAACAGTTTAAAATTATATTGTTTCGCAAGAGAAACCATAAGTTGCTTTGTTTTTATTAGTAAGACCATGTTACTTTTGGTTTTTGTTTTTATTCCTTACTATGTCTCACTGTGGTCCATGGCATGTCTCATTGCGGCCCTATGATGGGCCACAATGAGATAAACGGAGACTATTTTTCGATTTATCGTCACTTCCTTACTTTAACCGATATTTGTTTGGAAATACATGCTTTATGTGCACAATGAACCAAATTCTCATTATAACTTAGGTTCTTAATTTTATAGACACGATTAAACAAAATATTACTGATTTACTACTTTTTGTCTCATTCTGGCCCACCCTCCCCTATATATATTTTATTTGATGGGCTCTTTCTTAACCTACAGTCGATATTCTTGTATATTAAGTTCTCAAATTAATATTTTTATACTTATCACTTAATAAAAATTTAACAATAGTTATAAGCATGCAAGCACTGTAACTACCCACATTAAATCATTTATATTATCACAATAATACTAACAATATCTTTCAGTGCGGATTTTTGCTTTTTATTATTATTATAATGCATACCTTCAATATCAGATAATTGTGAAAAAGAGTAATAATAATATATTTATTGAACTGCTGCTCTGTCTCACGACGCCATCATAGTTGTTTTGTATTTTCCTGCAATCAACTCGGGTGCTGATTGGCTCCTGAATGCTCTTGAATTGCATTGTTTCGAACAGGACCGAAACGAAATTTCTTGAATGAAACTATTGAATTCAAGAGAAAAATGACGTCAGTGCTGGCCTCTTTTTCATCAAATACTCTTGAATGGTCTTGAACAAGAGTCTTGTTCAAGCTTTCTTGGATCGTCTACAAGGAGTATTAGACATATACAAATTCTCTATATAATGCAACCATACTAATATAATAGCCACAAAAACCTACCTTCTTCCTCATTGGTCGGAAGAAATAGCCAGTCAACGACGTCTGTTGAAGACAGCCTAAGCCAATCATAGAAACCCAAAAATATGACTACTCAACCAATAAGAGAACATTTCAAAATAACGGGAGAAACATCATGAATGAGCATTAACATATAATTCTCTTTATTTGTCAGGGGTGGTGGTATAATGACAAGGTTAAGGAATTAATAGATGGTCAGTATGAATTAGTGAATAAGAAGAAAGAAGAGATCATACAAGAAATAAAGAAAAAGGGATCAAAAAGTGTGTAAATGAAAAACGGAGAATATCAGTGTTAAAAGGTTTTCCAAAGTTTCACAAGAAAAAAGTGAAATTAAGAATAGTGATGGATTGTAAGAATAATTAATTTAAACCATTGGAGAGTGAATTGATACCAGTTTTAAAGTGGATAAGAGACAGGACTCATTGGTAGTTAAGGAATATAGTGAGGTAATAGACTACATAACTAATGCTGTAATTGAAAACAATTGTATTTTGTTTAGTCTGGATGTCAAAGCTGTGCTCCTTAGTTTAGGTTCCATATTGCATGATATTAAGGGGCCATGGGGGAAGAAAGTATGAAAAATTTTAAACGGGAGAACGTAAGAAAAGCTCTCAACCTGTGGGATCTTATTTTTTGTACACTGAAAAGTGACATATATAGAATTAAGGTAGGTTTGATTATAGGGTCTAAGATAAGCCCTATGTTATCAGATATCATTATGAATGTATGCTAGAAGAAGGTAATGAAGAAGGAATGATTAGGTATTAGTGTAGGTGTGTTGAGACTGTTTTGGAATTTGGGAAGAGTCTAAGTAAGGGTTATTGGATTTTGTAAAAATCATTTAGGATAAGGAAAAAGGCATAGAGTTAGAGCTCGAGTTAGAGAAGGAATGTATTTTTTGTTATTTGGATATTTTGATGAGTAAAGAAGGGAGGAGAATTAGAAAATAAGGGTACCAGAAAGAATGCAATGCGGGTATTTATTGTAATTAGAAAAGTAGTGTGGACATAGCACAGAATCTAATTTTATAAGAAATATGATGACACGAATTACCAACATTAGTAACAAAAATGTAGAGGACAACATTGAAGAGTTTGAAAAGCAGTTATATGAGAATGGGTATAGCAGAAGAGATATTTTTAAAGCTTCTGTGGGTTTCGGGAATGATGAAAATGGAGAGGAAGGTAAAGAGGTAATTTGGAAAGGTATTATTGGGTTAGGGGAGAAGATAGAAGTTCTTAAAAAGATGTTAAGAAAGCAGGATATGAGAGCGTAAAGAAAAGGCAGTAGGTAGTTTTTAGTGGTAGTAAGAAGTAAAAAAGAAGAAAGAAAGAAAAAGGAGAAGAAAGGTGTTATATATCAAAATGTCTAGATTGTGATATGAAATATATTGGAGAAACAGATAAATTTTTGATTGAATGAATTAAACAACATAAGAGTGATGTAAATATAGTACAGAAATTAATGCTACATACGAACATGTCAAGGAAAAAGGACAGAAGGTAGACTGGGAAAAAGTTATGATGTTAGAATATGAAGAAAGTATGTTTCCGAGGAAGTGGAAGGAGGCACGGCGGGTAGAAAAAGAAGATAAGTACTTAATGAACTGGAGTAAAGGCTTGAGTATAAAGAATAGAGAACGCTTATTGACAAATACAGGGGTTATATGTTAATATTGATTCATGATGTTCGTGTTCGTTTGATAGGTTCTCTTATTGGACGCCATATTTGGGCGTCTATGATTGGCTCAAGCTATCTTCACATGGTGTCGTTATTGGCTATTTATCCTGAACAATGAGGGAGCAGGAAGGCTTTTCTGGCTTGTATAGTAATTTAGTTACATTGTATACAGATTTAGTGTATGTGTGATGAGGATCTTGGTTAGAAGACCTAACATGTAAATTATTTATTTTTATGAATAATACAGTGTTGTTTAGGAGTTCTGTGTTTTATTTCTGTTCTTATTTGCAAAATGTAGCACTATGGTGTGCTGTCAAATGGCTGTAGATTAAGTCTGAAACATTAGCAGTTACTCTACGAATTCTTCACGTACATACATCGATTATCGCCAGATAGAGTTGTAAGTGACAGGTGCAGAGTAATAGAAATTACGTGATATATTTTATAGCAGTAATATTGAGAGTATCTGGGAATTATGCTAAATGGCTGATCGTCCGTTTCAGCGTTCTTCATCGGTAAGCCCGTTCTCGATGGCAGAATAGGTTGTAATTGCTTGTACTTTTCTTTAGTCCAATGTACGTTGATACTAACTCCATCTCTTAGTATCGGTGGCACTAAATCATGGTCTAAGAAAACGCACAACTGTAGTAATTTATGTGTGCACCCGTGTGTGTTGCACAACTTACGCAGCGGATTGATACAAAAGGAAGTCTCTTTTTGATAGCTTGTTTAACATCATAACAGTGAAATGTATTTTTAAACATTTGTACTAGTGAAATACTTGCCTTGTTAAGTATAATTGTAGAAATTGAAGAAAACATTTTTTTAATAATTTCTACATTACAAGTATTCCGAGTATAGTACTTTGTGTGAAAGAGAACCAAAAAATGCCAAACCTTTGAAATATATCGATGCAGAGGCTGCGGGTTTGTAAATCACTAGAGGTCCTTTAATTTAACATTCAGGACCAAGAATCTCGGCTTGGGGTGTAAATAACACTCAGGCTTATAGGAGAATCCTTTCAGGGATAATTCTGGAAATTGGTCCTCCTAAAATTGTAATTTTAAGTAATTTTGAATGAATAGATTTTTTCGTGTTTCTTCTTTTTTGTCATAGTGGAAAATATGTATTCTTCGATGAGAGTATAGCGGCTTAACTAATGATATTCTAAGATTCTAACCCCCGACTTTAGAAGAAACAGACATCAATGTGTCATCCGGACATCCAAATGAAACGTAATCCATTCGATACGGGGGGGTGATGCAATGAAAATTATAAATAAACTCTATCAAAGAATTGAATGTTCATAGCTTCAATACACATTCGTTTACACACTTCAGTTAATAAGGTAATCATTTTGTAAAGGATACATATACTTGATATAGTAAGTGATGATATAGCAACAAGCATTAATGTAAGTTATAGTAAATTTCCTTCCGACGAAAAGCGTGCATAGAAAAAAAGCCCCTTTTTCCTGTCGTTTCAAAATTTTTATAAAGTAGCTAAGTTTTATAGGTTTAACTTCAGTATATGTCCAATTGTCTCGAGATGCTGGGTTAATGGCAAAAATTTTGTGGCTCATACAAGATTTTTAACACTTCCGGCTTTAGTAGAGAGGTTAGTGCTTTTAAGTTATAAGTAGGTACTGTAGTTTCCAAACATATTCGTTATTCGTTTATGCTTGTGCCCAGCATCGCTTCGCGCCTGCTCCCTACGGGACCAGCCCCCCAAGTTTCGTCCAGCCTTAAGAGGAATATATACTAATTATTATTGAGTTGTTGCATGTTTTACGCATCAATAATATTTTCAGTGTATATCAGTTTTCAAGCATATTGATCTGTACGATTATTTGGACATGCACCAAAATAATAATACTCTAGATTAGATTAAGATATTATTTTAAGAAAGGAAAGTGAAATGTAATAATATCATAAAGTAGAACCACAGCTCGTAAAACAGGGTGGATTGATTTAAATAAGTCTGATTTAAATTACTTGATTTTTTTACAACAAAATCTTTGCTTTAAATCAAATTCCGAAATAAATTAATAGAAAGTGAAAATAAGTAAAATCTCGTTTGTGTTCTGTTATTTCGATTATGGAAGTTAATGAAAATGCGATGAAACTCAAATATAAAGTATGTACACTATAGTATGAAAACAAGTATCATGCAGTGAATGATGAGGGAAAATCCCGTTTTGAATTTGGAACGGAGCAATCCCCCTTTCTTCTCGTAGTAAGATTGGGTTTGGGTTTTTAAATTGTTAACTATTCCAACGGGAAAATAACCATGGATATTTAAGACGAAAATTCATTTGTGTGCGTGCCTGTTTGTTTAATCCCAGATAATACGGTGTATTTAGAGTGTTCCTATCCCCTCTCCGAATTTTTTTTTAAATCGTATAACTTTAGGCTAAATTTATGTATTTTATGCCGCAAGCTAGTTCCGATTTTTAAAAAATACGCCCCTGCCAAATATCAGAAACTTTTGTGAAGAAAAGTGTCATTTTGATAAATGTTGCTGTACTTTTTCCTTTCTTCCTGCTAATTAACAAAATGAAAGATTGTCATAATTTTTGGATATGTTATAGGATTGCACTATGTAGCTTTAGGGTCCCTTTCTCAAAAACCTAATATATTTTTATTAGATATATGATGAAAGTCACGGTAATCAATATACAATAAAAGTTTAGAAAAAAACGATATTTGGAATTTTAACGGTTGTTCTCCCTAAGTCACTATTTTTTAATTTAGGAGTTGTTTCAGACGTATCGTAATATACGTTAAAACATATATTAAACGTAAGAAAGCGTCATTTATGAACTATTATGCATTGATAAATTCGACATTTGAATACTTTTTCTAAGTAGACGTAATGCTCGCTTCAACTGGTAGGTGTCACTACATGCATTTTCCCTTCCTCCCCTTTCTTTTTGGCAATAGCTGAAGTTGAGAAAGGGTGGATGCGTGGGGACTTCTGTTGAAAGATAAACGAGAAGGAATGTATGTGAGGAGAAATTCCAGCTTCATTTTCGGAAACCCAAAATTCTGACCGCCAGACCAAACCAGAGTTTTTAAGTTTTTCCTTTTTTATACGTAAACGGCAAAGGATGTTACGCAATCACCGTAAGGAATGTCGTATTTTATAAAACTAAAGATTGATATTTTTCACACTTTTTCATTTTATATTATTTATTTATTTTCTAAAAATTTCCAATGTAATAGGAAAGTAATTAGCATGTTAGCTGTAAAATTCAGTATGCCGAAATATCAATTATTTTCATGCATTTGTGTCGGAGAGAGTAAGGCAACCTATTTTGCCCTATACTTTATAATGGCTTTAGTAACCCTTAGTGCAGGTTTTTAGACCTGATTCCGTTTCGTCTTATTTCACCTAGCTTCGTAATTGTTTTTAATATGCGGGGTCAACACCAAATTTTTTTATTATTCTTGTTAGAGTCGAATTCGGAACCACGCTCACATCACGTAGGATAATATCCGGATGAAGGAAATGGTTTTAAGTAGCCCATATAGGAGGGAGACATGTCAGTCTATTCTTCTTATAGAGATGATCATCCGCGCAGTGACTTTACCTTTGAAAGTTCCTTCTTAAAATGTTTCCAGAGAACCCTCTAATTTTCTTACGTTGTTTCGGGGGGCACAGTGGTTCAGAAGTAAAGCGCTTACTTTGGTGGATGGGATTCTTGGTCCCGGTCAAATAAATTTGTGGTGGACAACATGTTGTCCATTTTTTTTCGGAGTACTTCCGTTTCCTCCCAATTTTCATCCCACCAATTTCATCATTATTCACTTGCTTTAATCCTCGTTTCCCTTAACCTAACGGGCATAATCATGGGCATAAAAAAAGAAAAAAGAAAGAAAGAAAGAGTAGTGGTTTCCATAACCTAGTTTGATCTACTAATCCTCATAAGCATGATTTAGATTTTTTTAAAGTAGTAGCTTCCAGAAAAATTAAACTGCACAATTGTGCATGTTCGGCCGGTATTGTATATATTTTTTTCTATCTATCTGCACAATTGTGTAGGTCAGTGCTGAAAGGATTAAAGATGGCTATTAACAAGCAGGAAAAAGACGTTAAATTTTGAATAACTTATTTAGCGTGAGATGAACGAAAAGAAAGTTTACGTTCTATATATATATATGGTTAACATTTACAATAGGAAGACATCACATATTTTTGCACAAATAACGAAATTGATACGTCTACGATAGGCGGGTCACGTCGTTTGCGTCAGTGCATGTGAACTGTAAAACTTTTGTGAAAAGTTGGTATGTCAAAATGGATAAGATAATATTATACAATACGATATCCTAAGAATGGCTGATATTAATCCAAATTGGCATTGTTTAACGCAGGATGGTATCCAGTTGAGAAGTTAAATATATGAGGTGTGGCACTTCGGGTTTGGCTTATCACTGAGTGAATGAGTTTCGTATATTTTTAAATGTATACTAAAGTTTAAAGTGAAGTAAATATTTTACTTTTTGAGCCTTTAATATTTGCTGCTAAAATTACTCAGTGAAAATTACTATGAAAACTTCAAATGATGGTCACGTTTTTTTGCAAATATTTGAATCTTTCTCATTCACAATTCCTCGAACGTGTGCTCTCTATCTTGTACCGGCTTGTAACGAGCGGAACAAACACCTGATCACGAGGGTGCTACCTCTGCATCAGAATGTGCAGAAAACCAATGCTTAACTTCAACTTCGAAATGTTTACAGATCGTTCAGTAAATTCAACCGGGAGCAAGCTTATGCTTATTGTCCCTGGTTCAGAATTTGTGCAGGATTTTGATCTTAACTCGTACTTTAATGAGATGTGGACTAGTTTCAAGACGAATTTATGCGAAGAAAATATACCTTGACATAGATAGTATAAACAAAATGTATACTTTCATCGAAATGCGATGGTAAAATCGGGAAATTTTTTTTCAGAATTTAATTTAAATGTTAATTATTATTATTATTTTGTAATTTCTACGTTGTAAGGGTTTATAAATGTGCAGTTTTCATGACAACATTAGACATATAGTATTATGTAAATTTTATTCCTCCTAGTTTGTGTTTAAAGAAGGTGTATTATGTTTAACGCCGTTAAAAGTACGTAGATATACGACGTGAAGAATGTCCCTAAGTGTTCTTCCGTGAGTACTGTATTGTAGTGACGCGAGAATGAAACAAGTAATATTTATGTGAATTACGGAGGAAGAAATAGTGATTCTTCAATATTTTTTCCCAAAATGTACGAGCATATACTTTTCCATATAAGTAAAGATGCACGTTCGGAAAGAATAAAGTCGTTGCTTGAAAGAGAAATGATGGAATTACTTTGTTTCCCAGTAAGTGGTATTTAAGTCATATACTACAAGCTTTTTTGCTGTTTTTGACGTTGCTCTTGTTAAAACATCTAAAGAAGTGTATAAGTTGATTTGAAGTTTACAGCTTAATTTCTCAATATCTACTTGAAAGTTTAGGTTTCCTAAAATTTCTTGTATGCTAGCAAAATTGTGATCACTTGAGTTCTGTACATGCGTGGTGGAGTTCTGTACATTGCATATTAATTTTATATCATATGGTAAATTTATGTATTAAGAAATTTGCGGAAGTTGCCCGTTTTCATCTCGTAAGGCGTAGATCACTTACTCACTGGTATTGAGTAAAGTTATTTTTTATGACAAATTTCACCTCCTAAACATGAGCCACTCATCAGATATGTAAAATTTAAATCTGTTCTGTTACTCGTAGGATCTTCATTCTAGTGACAGCAACGTAAGAAAGGAAAAAAAAGTTTTCTAAATGAGATACATGTCTGGCTAACTGCAGTATAAAATTTAATTTCAATCGATTCAGCCATTTCTTTAGCTAATGCTAGATTAGGTTGATGTCATATTTGTGTACTGAGGTGTAATATGCAGGTTGTTCGTCTTCTCTCTCTTGACTGTTGTATTTCCGAAAACACTGCTGCACGCGACAATTTTTTAAAAGTAACAAAGCTAGTGTGCCAACTGTCCTTTTTCTATCAAGAGAGACCAGACAGATTATAATTTTTCACGTACAAATTTAATCCTTTTCCCGTCTTTATGATACCCATTTGAATGAACGTAACGTAATAAAATGCCACATGCATGTAGGCGCTCAACATATCAAATAATTTATTTCAAACAGTCCAGCTTCCTGTCTTTTATAATTGATGCATAACAAATTTCTTCAATTTTTCGGAATTCAAAATGTAGCATTTATCTTCACACGCCCTTTCTACTTTTAACGTAGAAACAATAATTACTAGAGTTTCACGATGCTAATATCACTCCAGGGATATTGCAAACACCCTGTAATAGCAGGATTCCAAACCCACTATATATTTCGATTTCTGCGAATGGCATTACACCAGGTTATGAGAAATTTAAATTCTATGTTTTGAGCACAAACGTACAAGCACTAGTAATAATCTAAGGGTGACGAGGGTGCTAATGTTTGGCCACATTACCTTAACGTGGAATTCTGGAATCCTAATATCATGTATTTCAAAAAAATAGAGCTCACTAAATTATGGTCTCTATATACATTTTTGTAGCAAAGCTTTTATAGTTACATATTCTACATTTTATAGTTACATCTGCATATTCTACAAATTAGTTAATTATATGCCTTACTGTTCAATGATATTCAGTTATTTTTATTGCAGTTATTTTCCTTGAAACGTACAGTAGAATACTTTCTACATTAAACTTTAGTTGAAAGCTTTCGTTTAAATTTGGGTAGTTGCACAGGTGTCTCTTAAAGGAACTGAGTCCCTTCCCCGAAATCCCCACGTTTAAGTAAGTTTTGCCAAATTTATGGCAACTTTAAAACTTTTAATACCATTATTACTATTACTATTATTATTATTATTACTGAAGTGTTGTTAATTTAATGGTTCACCCTGTTCCACCCACCTCCCGCTTTGTAGACATTGTGCTGAACAAACAACGTGCGTGTAGGTTTTCTCTGGGTTCCACTTCCTCCCACTTTCTTTATTCCAATATTTCTTTCATTCTCGTTATCGAAGTCTTGTGTAGGTTAGGCGGCATAACCATTACTTAAAAACAAATTTTCTTACGGGTCTTCTGAGTCCATTATCCCTACTTTCTACATGAAATTTGCGTCGAAACTTTCCGTTATAACGTTTAGCTAGTTGTAGGGACGTATGCAGAGGGTATGTCCTGATGATCCAGACACTTCTGTCCAATCCCGACTATTTTGTAAATTTGGCCTTTTGCTAGGTCGATTTTACAGATTTTAATATGTGCTCTCTCATGAAATTTGCCTTCTATATTATTATTATTATTACTGAATATTTGAGACCTCAATATTACGTCCTATTCCAATGCAAATAACCATACTCAAGTTAAGAAAAATGAAAACAATTTTTTGGATCCTCTATAAGGATGGATTACCTTATAAGAGATACTTTGGAAGGAAAAGAGGGGGAAAGAAGGTGTCAGCTACTGGCAATATCAAAATCGAACCTTCGGAAGTGTTAACAGAAACTAAGTAGGATTTGTCTTCATCACCATACATAGTAACACCCTTTCTTTGGGTAAAAGACATTGGATTATGTGTACGTTATATTGATATTTTATCAAAATATGCAACCAAATATAAAAAAGAATAGTTCCCATTTACCAATTTTTGTTGAACGAATATATGGAACGTGTTGAAAATGGGGAACAAAAATATTATTATTATTTGTAGTAAGAGGGGAAGAATTTAGAATCAATTCCACAATGACGTTTTAGACAAATTTATGACTTATACTTGCCCTGAAGGTGACCCGTTTGTATTCATTAATTGTTTCTGAAACACGCAAAGTTTCCAGAAAGTAGGAATCGAGATTGTAGACTGTGACGTCATATAATTAGTTTTTTCTCTGTGAAGGAAGTCGTTTGAATTCTAACTTGTAAGAACGTGAGAAATTAACTTTATTCATGTTATTATACACCAGAAATATCATAATTTTAAATTATAAATTTTTTCTTAATATCCTCGCAGGGAATCGAATCGCGGTCCCCTAACTCACGAAACGAATGCTCAGGCCACTACCCTAAGAATTCTCATTTAAGTAAGAGTCAAGAAACACTCGTCTATGTAGCAAATTGCAAACGTTTACGAATCCAATATTTTATTAACTGAAACACTGATTTCGGTCATGATAAAATACTGTAGTTTAGAGAATTCAAGTTTAAATTTTTAAAAAAAGACCGAAAGTATATCCGTAACTTATCTCATTTATATTCGGTTGTTCTCGTTTCACTGATATTTCCAGTAACCTTGAACGACAGGGACACGAACACAGATACAACGAGCTCATTTAATATTTCAAAGCCTCTCCCACCGGGTATCAAAACTGGGACTCCGCCTATTAAACTATATGATGGTTGGGGTATCTGGTTCGTTCCCAAGGCAAGTAAGCTTGAGACGGACAACATTGTGCTCGTGGGTTTTCTCAGGACACTCCCACTTTCTCATTCCACCAATTCGTCCATCATGATTCACTTGCTTTAATCCTACTCTTCCTCAACCTAACAGGCATAATCGTTGGACATTAAACGTAAAGATTATATTTTCAAGCAGTTAACCCAAAAAAATCCGAACCGAAAAACAGTTGTACTTTCTATTGCTCACTAACGTGTTTTCACAATATATATATATGTGAAGAAAAACTTTGAGGAATCGTAATTCCATTCAAAAGTGAAACAGCAGACTCAAAATACCTTAACCTAAAACGAAACCATTATATATCGTTTGGAACTTTGAAAGTATATGCTGATATTCTTAAAAGTGGCAATATAGTGTCTCTTTTCAAACAAAACTGAACCAAATTACTGTTCGTTTTCTGAAATAAAAATACACATTCTGTTTCAAGTTTAAACCGAACCCAAACCAGTTAACCTAAAGATGATCTTAGTGAATGAAACCTTGACCCATGACCCCGACCCACCACTCACCGTGAACCTCTGACCCACTCCGACCCACCAATCACCATGAAGCACTCACATATCAAAACGCATCATCATCAACTCTGACACATGATGCACTGCCTCTTTACCGACTAAAGGGTTTACACTTGTGAAAACAAGTTGTGAAATTCTAACTAATCGGAGTTTGAATTTCTACCATCAATCACTCAAACACCATTCTGTTACAATAACGATGGATCTGACCTTTACGATATAAAATGGTAAAGTGTTTGTCGTGGGTAAAATTACGATGAATTTCAATTAAATTGTCATGGTCTAATTATTTCCTTGTTGAATATTCGATACTTTTCCGTGAAAAAATGGATTAAATTTTTAAAGTCCCAAATCAAGGGCGGTAGACCAACGCACAGAAGCTTATATTACAAATTTTATCTCGTTTTTTCTCACAACTTTATCGATTGATTGCCTTGCTGTAAGCGCTCCATATAAAAAAACAAGCTTCAGCAATTAATGTAGTAGAAACCGCTTGGTAACCAGGGGTGGATCCTGGGGGAAGTACGCCCCACACAAGAGGAAAAGAGAACAAGAAATTTCCTTATTTTTTATATAAAAATAAATCCCAGAGTTTAAAGCTCTTAAATGTAGCTCTATGTGTCAGTATTACAACCCACCGCCCCAGCAGAAGTTCGTCCTGGATCCGCCCCTGATGGTAAGCATATATCGATATATGATGCAAAGCTCGATTGTTTGTGTCTCAACTAATATCGATCGTTTTCGATTATTTTTACAAACTAACCCGGTATCAATTTATCATATTTACAAAGTGGCGACCCTTGCAATAAAGGAGAAGTTTAGAAAATGGTAGGATATGTCCTGTTAATTTTCAATAAAGAGTTAATATAGTGAATTTCAGCTCCGTAAGTTCAACGGCTTGTAAGTTTTTTTTTTTTTCGAAAAAATTCGGATTTCCACTATACTTTAGGATATTATTATAATGAAAGCAATATGATAACATCTAAGTTTGAATCAAGGCCTAACTATATACCGAAGTTCATTTCATTTGACTTCAATTTGGCCGTAAAGATTAGGCACACTAGTTACTCCTTTCCTTATATATTAATTTATATATCGCAGTGATTCAAAAATGTATTTTTTGCTGTAGTTAGTTCCTCTAAAAACTCATAGTTTCGAAAGCCGAGTAGTAGTATAAGTTATATTGCTATTATTACAATTACAAATATCAATATCCAAAAATACCTCAAGCTGTTTTTTTCATGTAGAGATACTCATCTCAGGTAAGTAAACAGAAACATGTGGAAAAGGGAAATGAAAGCCTTGAAAGTAAAACCTAGACAAATTCTCCCGTGTTCAGAAGCATAATTTTAAATCACGCTCAACCCTAGTCATAGGAGGTGGTTAGTTGCAGTTATCAGTTTCTCGCCACGTAGGATATATAAATACAGCAGAAATAAAATAACTGTTACTTTCGGTCTTCGTAGTTGTGCGTATTGGCGCAATGCGCTAAAAATTATAATTTCTTTTGGCGGGGGTTCAAGCTTGGGCCAAGATTTTTTTCTATTTTTATAAAAAAAAATTACTCAAATTGTGATTTACTTACGTGTGCAGTTCTGCTATACGATTCTACTGTATAAGTAGAAGAAGAAGAAGGCGAAGAAGTGGTAGTAGTAGTAGGAACGGATTAGAAGCCCCGCATGGCTCATTTTGTTCCGCCTTGGCTGCCATGATATAAATATTACCTCAACTGCTTCTTCAATTTTCTTCAACCCCAACAAAGTGGCAATTTTCTTCTGTTACCACTATAATACATAATACATACACCAGAAGGTTTGGACCAGGCCCGCAACCAACCACAGAGATTTAGGGGGTCCATGAATATTTTAAGAGGGGAACAAGTGATTAAAATTATCTTACACATATCTAAATTGTGTTTCCTGTGTTGAGGTCTGCAGGTGCCACGGAAAGTTTAGGGGCCCACGCCCCCCATCTGGTTTGGAGAATCACAAACTGCAACGAATGAGAAACGTGTTTTTAGTTTCTATGGTTAAAATCGAGTGTTAAAAGAAACATGCTGTTCAGACGGTGCTGTCTACAATACAGTGAGCAGAGTGGGTCTGTGCGTGGTGGGCCGCAGTGGGCCATGGTGAGTGATGGGTCGCAGTGGATCACATCCAACCATCAGATAATTTAGTAGGCGGGGTCTCAGTTTCGATTCCCGATGGGAAAGTCTGAAATATTACAAGTCTTCGATGTATCCCTGTTCAGGTTAACTGGAAATACCTTTAAAACGAGAATAACCGAATATAAATACATACATTACGGAGCTAATTTCGGTCCTTGTTTTAAAATTTAAACGTGAATTCTCTGGACTACAATGTTTTATCATCAATAAAATATTGGAATCTTAAACGCTTGCAATTTGCTACATAGGCGAGTGTTTCTTGACTCTTACATAAAAAGAGCAGTCTTAGGATAATGGCTTGAGCATTCGCTTCGTGAGTTAGGGGTCCGCGGTTCGATTCTCTCCGAGGATATTCAGAAAAATAATATAATTTAGAATGTTGATATTTTTGATGTATAATGAAATGAATAATAGTCAATTTTACTCGTTCTTAAAAGTTAAAATTCAAACGACTTCCTTCACAAGGAAAAACTAACAACATCACGTCACAGTCTACAGCCTCGATTGCTACTGTCTGAAAACTTCACGTGTTTCATAAACAATTCGTGGATACAAACGGCTCATCAATCAGGCGTAGTATGAGTCATGAATTTAACTGAAACGTCATTGTGGAATTGTTTCTAAATTCTTCCCCTCTTACTACAAATAATATTTTCGTTCGCCATTTTCTACACGTTCCATATATTCGTTCAACGAAAATTGGTAAATGGGAACTATTCTTTTTTATATTTGTTTGCATATTATGTTAAAATATCAATATAAATCATACATAATCTAATGTCTTTTACCCAAAGAATGTGTGTTACATCGAAAGGGTATCGTGATAACGACATATTCTACTGAGTTTCTGTTAAGGCTTCCGAAGGTTCGATTTTCATATTGTCCAGTAGCTGACACCTTCTTTCCCCTCTGTTTTCTTTCCACAGTATCTCTTATAAGACAATTCATCCTTATAGATTGTCCAAAAACTTTATTTTCATTTCCTTATCTTCCGTAAGCTTATTTGCACTGGAACAGGACTTAATATTGAGGTCTCAAATATTCAGTAATAATAGTAATAATATAGATGACAAATTAGGTATGAAAACACATTATATTAAAATCTGTAAAATCGCCGTATCGTTAGGTAGAAGTTACTAAATAGTCGGGATTGGAGAGACGTGTCAGGACATATCATCTGCATACGTCCCTACAACTATCTAAATATTAAAACAAAAGTTTAGAGGCAAATTTCGTGTAGAAGTCAGGGGTCCTGAACTCCGAAGAGCTGTAAGAAAATTTGTTTTTAAGTTATAGTTACGCCGGCTAAGCTAAAGAAGACGTCGATGATGAGAATGAAAGAAATATTGAAATAAAGAAAGTGGGAGGAAACGGAACCCGGAGAAAACCTATACACACGTTGTTTGTTCAGCACAATACACACTACCCGGGGAGGGGCCGCGGTGGCTCCGTGGTAGAGCGTTCACCTCTGGTGCTAGGGGTCTCGGGTTCAAACCCTCGATCAAACCTCGCGCTAAGTGAACTTTGTGGTAAACACCGTGTGCTTGGGTTTTCTCGGGGTTCTACCGTTTCCTCCCACTTTTTTATTCCACCATTTCATTCATTACTCATCATCACCGTCTCCTTTAGCCTAACCGGCATAACCGTGGGACGTAAAACTCAAAAATTTCATTTCCACTACTTGGGAGCTGGGTGAAAGAGGGTGAACCAACACTTCAGTAAGAATAATAATAATAATAATAATAATAATAAGGGTAATAAAAGTTTTAAAGTTACAAAACTTACTCAAGTGTAGGGATTTCGGGGAACGGGTTCCATACCTTCATGAGATACCTCTGCAGCTACTCAAATTTAAACGAAAGCTTTTCACTAGAGTTTCGTGTAGAGAATATTCCACTGTACGTTATAAGGGAAATAACTATAAAAAAAACTGAATATCTTTGAACATACACGGACCATAATTCAGTGAGCTCTGAAATACAAAGTAACAAAATAACGTATAAGATTAAGTCAAGAGAGCATTTGTTACTTAAAAAGGGGCATACATTATTTCGAGAAATGAGATAAAACGATAAATGTTTACGATAATTTTTTCTCGTCTCGATTCTCATCTCCAAAGCGAGACGATGATTTGAGTTAACCTTCTCCCGTGTCGAATGTTAAGTCTCATCCCGATATTGTTTGGTTTTAGTATCGAGTTATGAAATTCCTCTTGTCATGATCAACATTAAACAAAACCGAAATGCATTTTTTTGCTTAATATGACAGTTCTGCTTGTAATGGTATGACATGAGCGCTCATAAGTTTCTAAGTTTTAATCTTCTACGAGATAATTCTTATTAATAGTATTATTATTCTTGTAGATTTGATAGTTCAAGTATTGTAACATTCGAGTATTCAAATTTCTGAAGATAAAACGTGTGTCATCGCCGATCAATCGCCATCAAAATTCCTGAAGGAAAAAAAATGCTCGACCTGGATTCGATCCAGGAACATCCAGATCAAGCGCCTTGACCACTGAACCACGATCACTATGCGGCAAGTGATTCGTCCTTAGTCGATTACGTTATAATTCTGTGCCTCCGCTTGGAAAGTTTTGTTACTTTTCTTCGTTTTAAAAAGTCTTTCGTGTTTCTTTTATAATAATATAAGTGAGTAATCTTCGGCAGAGTTTACATTTATAGCTTGGGTTATTCTTAAACCTTCGGTTCACACTGTGTTTCTTCAGCACACGAAACTACAGATATCACAGATTTAATTATCATACTGTGCACATGTTTCGAAGCAGTCGCCATTACCTGGCCAAAGATTTATGTCCGCTAGTATACAAATGATTGTTCAATTTGACACATTAAGACAAATTACATCCTCTTCCTTGAGAGTAAAGATATATGAATACTTCTCAATGGTACTCCCTGTCATATTTCTAACGTATTTCATTTAATAGAACAAAAATTAACTTAATTTTATCATGAAATATAGCGAATGATTTCATTTTTTGTTGGTACTTAATTATTGTCTCCATTCACATTTCGTTGTTCGTTGGAATTGTTGCAGGCGCGATGGCGTATTTGCTTTTCAAGGAGAAGAGAATACGTTTCTTACATTAAAAGAAGCCATTTCTTATTCAGATGAGGAATCTTATACTTCGAAGCAGTTTGGCAAAGGATTTAATCGATCACGTTTGGCAAGACATACGTTAAGGCAGGCAAGTGAAAAGCGTCAAACGTACCAAAAGAGTGATAAACGCTTTAGTCAAAGTTCATCTTTTTCGAACAGTAATTTGGTGCAAACAGGTGAGAAATCCCACACCTCCGGAGTGTGCGGAAAGGAATTTAGTGTGTGTTCATGTTTGGGAAAGCACATGTTAATCCACACAATTGACAAGCTACACACATGCAAAGAGTGTGGTGAGGCATTTAATCAACGTTCACGGTTGGTTAGACACATCTTTAGCCACACAGGAGAAAAACTTTACAAATGCGAAGAGTGTGGTAAGGCTTTTAATCGACGTTCAAATTTGGCTACACACATGTTAATCCACACAAATGAAAAAAATCACATTTGTGAACAGTGTGGTAAGGCATTTAGTCAACGTTCACGGTTGGTTAGACACATCTTAAGCCACACAGGAGAAAAACCTTACAAATGCGAAGAGTGTGGTAAGGCTTTTAATCGACGTTCAAATTTGGCTACACACATGTTAATCCACACAAATGAAAAAAATCACATTTGTGAACAGTGTGGTAAGGCATTTAGTCAACGTTCAAGTTTGGCTACACACATGTTAATTCACACAGGAGAAAAACCTTACAAATGCGAAGAGTGTGGTAAGGCTTTTAATCGACGTTCAAATTTGGCTACACACATGTTAATCCACACTAAAGAAAAGCGTTATACATGCCAAGAGTGTGGAAAGACATTCAGTCTACGTTCAGCAATAAAATTGCACTTGTTAAACCACACAGGAGAAAAACATCACAAATGCGAAGAGTGTGGTAGGGCTTTTAGTCAACGTTCATATTTGGTTACACACATGTTAGTCCACACGGGAGAAAAACATCACAAATGCGAAGAGTGTGGTAAGGCATTTAATCGACGTTATGATTTGGCTAAACACGTGTTAATCCACACAGGAGAAAAACCTCACAAATGCGAAGAGTGTGGTAAGGCTTTTAATCAACGTTCAAGTTTGGCTACGCACACGTTAATTCACACAGGAGAAAAACCTCACAAATGCGAAGAGTGTGCTAAGGCTTTTAATCAACGTTCAAATTTGGCTAAACACACGTTAATCCACATAGGAGAAAAACCTCACAAATGAGAAAAGTGTGGTAAGGCATTTAATACACGTTCAATTTTGGCTACACACATGTTAATCCACACGGGAGAAAAACAGCACAAATGTGAAGTGTGGTAAGGGTTTTAATCGACGTTTCAGATTTGCTACACACATGTTAATCCACACAAAAGAAAAACATTACAATTGCGAAAACTGTGGTAAGGCATTTAATCAACGTTCAAATTTGGCTACACACATGGTAATTCACACAAGATTAAAACCTCATAAATGCGAAGAGTGTGGTTAGGATTTTATCACCGTTCAAGTTTGGTTACACACATGGTAATTCACACAGGAGAAAAACATCATAAATGCGAAGAGTGTGGTAAGCCATTTTATCACCGTTCAAGTTTGGCTACACAGATGTTAATCCACCAAAGAGAAATGAGTTTCACATGCTAAGAGTGTGGAAAGACAGTCTACGTTCAAAAATAATATCGCACTTGTTAAACCACACAGGAGAATAAGATCACAAATGCAAAAAGTGTGGTAAGGCATTTAATCAACGTTGAAATTTGGCTACACACATGCTAATCCATACCAGAAAAAAAGGTTACAAATGCCAAGAGTGTGGAAAAGGATTTAGTGTACGTTCAAATGAAAAATCGCACATGTTAACCCACAGTAGAAAAACATTGCGCACGCGAAGAGTGTGGTCAAGAAATTTATTTACCTAAGTTTACCTAAACACATGATAATTCTCACAGTAGAAAAACATCATAAATGCGAAGAGTGTGGTACGGCATTTAATCACCGGTCAAATTTAGTTACATTTTAATCCACACAAGAGAAAAGCGTTACTTATGCCATGTGTGTGGTTAGGCTTTTAATCGGCGTTCAACTTTGGGTACACACATGTAAATGCACACAGGAGAAAAACATTACACTTGCTAAGAGTGTAAGAATGTATTTGACCGACGCTCAAATTTGGCTACACCCACTATTATCCACACTTGAGAAAATCGTTACACGTGCTAAGTCTGGTAAATGATGTAGTTCACGTTCGTAGGTCACAACACACATGTTACCCATAAAGGAGCAAAGCTACACACATGCCAAACGTGTGATAAGACGTTTAATCATCGGTCAAGTTTGGCTAATTACATGTTTATTTGCACAAAAGCAAAATATTACGCACGCCAAGAGTGTGATGGGGGATTTAATCAACATCCAAATTTGGCTACACACATGTTAATCCACACAGGACTAAAGTACTAAACATACCAAAAGTATCGAAAGGCATTTAATGGACGTTCAGTTTTGGCTACAGAAATGTTAATCCAAATAGAAAGAATATCTCACACGAACAAAAGATGTGGAAAAATATATAATTTATGCTGAACCCTTGCAAGACATTTCAATACACATAAATGGAAAAACATGCAAAGAGCGTAGCATGGCATTTACTTAATGTTCACACATATCAAAGCACATGTTAATCCAGATAGGACAGAAATCTGAAACGGGCGGGGAGTGTAGAAAGATATTTGCTAGCAGTTCACATTTGGCAAATCTCATGTTAAAGCACACAGCTGAATAACCAGGCACATGTGGTAGGTGTCCAAAAGGATACAGTTTGTATTCTGCTTTAGCAAGACATGTTACTAGACATAACAAAAGGATTTGTTGCACTCAGAAGTTGTTGTTTTGGGAGAAATGTTAAGTGCACGAAATATATATATACTGCAATAGAGATCTACAATAGTATTACATAATAAACGGATCAGACGTCGTTAATTCTTTCAAATGACGTATCTGTCCTTGGTAACGGAATATAGGTCTAGAAGAGAAGTTGGTTAAGTCCGTATTTGGATGGAGATGTTACGGCAAATTCTACCCTGCGAGCGGCGCTTCTGCTTTGCCGCCACAGGGATTGCTGCATCGTGAAAAGATGGCTGACGCCGAGAAAGGTTTCAGTGACGATTCCACAAGTGAATACTTATCTCAAGATATAGGCTTCGAATTAAACGCGAAACAAAAAGAAATCACATTTTGGCTCGCTCTGACTGCAGATCGGCCGTCCACCCTCCACTACAAAATTTGGGATTGTACTAAACCGGAAATAATTAATGTCTTTGATAATTTTCTAGCAGAAGATTGATATGTTTGAGACGCGAAGTATTGCTTTAGGATGACACCTAATTTCGTAATCCAGATTTATAAATGGAGACACGGGCTGTTTTCCTAAAACTGGGAAAACAGGTTTCCTTGGAACATCTATCAAAAATGAGCGAAAGTGGAAAAGAAAAAAAAGATGATGTCGAACGCAGAAGGTCTGGCTTATGTGGTTTTGGCCAAAAACTCTTATGCCGGAGAGAAAATAAGAGTAACTCATCCTCCAGAGGAGTGAAAGATAAATGAGATAAAGTAGACGAGCAAACGGATTGAACAGGGAAGTACGTTGGTTATGCATTTGAGAATTTGTTATAAAAGTATTCATGAAAATTTTCTCTTCTTTCTTCATATTCTGCACCTGATACATCATTGTATGTCAAAAGAGGTACACTAGAAGTTTTAGACCTAGATCATATAAGAGAACAAAGTTGTTTAGTGTTGTTGATGCTGGTGTCTGATTTTTTTTAAATATAGTCTAGGTATTTACTGCATCTCAATAGCTTTTTTATACAAAGTCCTACATCAGAAATCTCTTTTAAGATATATATTCATTTGGAAGTGAACGCCACAGTTCCCAAGCCTTTTTTCGGAATGTGTGGCGACTCTGTTTGCCATGCCATGTTGGGAATTTCCTTCTATTTGCTATTTTGAACAGTACGAAATCTTTATTGTTGCACTAGAAACATCGGCGAAAGAATCCAGTGCCTCGTCTATTGTTCCATCTAGTAAAAGTGTCCATTGTAAAATAGGGATGGCCAAAAATTTTCGGATCCAGTGAGATCCGGATCCGGACCTAGATCCAGATCTCGGATTTAAAACTCAGATCTGGGTCTGGATCCGAAATTCGGGTCTCAGATCTTGATTCGTATCCAAACCTACATCTGAAATTGTGATGATAAAATTGAATACTAAAATTCGTGAAAACTTTTTTCGGATTCCTTAATATAGTAGGTTGGTGTACTTTTAAATGTTTCCATAACACGTTTGTGCTACCTTTGTTCTTTAATTTATTTTAACCTTGCAATATTTACATGTTGCACTTTCTTTTGAAGTCTCTTTAGTAAAATGTTTTCAAGTTTGACTTCTTCCCATTTCAGAGTATATTCAGATGTCTGAGAACAAATGTAAATTATAACAACTTCTTTTGTTTAGCTCCTCTTCGAAACTTAATGTTAGCTTCACATTGAAAATATTTATTTTATTCTTTAGAAAATAAACTTTCGTATTTTCTCATATACAAATGAAATATCTTTTAGATAAGGCCCTTCTAATTGCAGGAATACTAGACAAAACAATCTCTCTATTAATAGTAGTTTCTGACTCATTAGAGTCCAACTATCAACAAATGTAATAATGAATATCTTTCACTTCGAAGGTATACAACATTAAATATAGACTGATTGGCGTGGAACAACAGTAGACTTTTAAACATACACACGAGAATTTCAGGAAAGTGATATAGTTGTGTTCGTTGTATGACTTTATTACCTAACTTATGTTTGCCCTTCTGAGGTCGGGAGTTTGTTGGAGCAAATATAAAAGAGATTTCTTTTAATTTTTCTTCACCCTCCAGGTTTCTTTAATCATACATTGCAGGACGCAACCAAAACATCCATGTATCGTATCATTGAAGCGTTTTGTTTTTTGTATGTTAAAAGTGTTAAAAAATATTTAACATATTGTTCGTGTGATCTCAGGTTCGATTTTCGGTGGGAACATACAAAAGAAAATTGAAAGCTGTAACAATATGAAAATAGTATTTAAAAGCCAGGAAATTTATGTTAAAACTTTATCTATCTATTGTGACTGTAAGGCTGTAGTTAAATTAACCTACATGTTTCGCGAAGATATATTACGTCGTCATTGTTTATTTAGTATAAGCTACCAGATACATCCAAAGAGACCACTTTACACTGTAGTAATCAACCGATGAAGACAACATTGGAAAAGAAATGGAAGGTCTCCAGAGCTTTAGATCAAGGTACTAACCTAGCATTTCCCCAGTATAACTGAGGAACAACCCTGGAAAATTCTAAGTCAGGATGTCTGGTCTCCGAATTCGAACCCGGTATTAACCAATTGCGAAGCAAGAATCCTAACAAGTAGCCTGAACTCGCTCCGTATTATTATTATTATTATTATTATTATTATTATTATTATTATTATTATTATTATTATTATTTAATTAACGTGATGTTTTAAAATTAGAGCAAATTAAACCCTACTTTCTTTATTGCTGATGTTATAGTTAATAAGACTACATGAGACATCAGTCCCCCACCAAGAATACTACAACTGGAATTCAGGAAGCGGGGGTGAATAGATTAATGAGGATGAGGAAACTATGTACGATGCAAAAACTGAGTAATTATGACTTCATCACAGATATATTCACTTACATACGCCAATTAACATTTCTGTGATACAGGGCACTCTTACTTTCTATAGTGGCAGGAAAATGGCCCGCTCTTGTAAACGAACACATTAAGCACGTGCGTATAGGTGCAATGTGCGTGCAAAGAAACATAGGTAAAACCTGAAAAAAAAATAGGGTAATCTAGGGGAAAATGATAAACCGCCCTTCGACATAAAAAAAGCTAAAAATAACTAAACTTAGGGCTACGAAAGACGCCGAGCGAATTTTATTGAAAAGATAGTTTTTCCTTAGTGATTAGTTGTGCTTACATGAATATGAATTAAAAAGAAAACAAGTAACAGCTAGCTCTGAGTTTCACAAACTAGTTGAAAAGAAAATATTGGATAAAATTTAATAATAAATAAGGCATTTATGATAATTAAAAGAACTAAATTCTTGGCACGACAGTCGTTTGGTTCCTACTAGCGGGCTTACGTTCAAACTGGGGATGTGTAGTCAGCGCATCGACACCAGAAATCCCTAATGCCGACTTCCTAGACTGGAGTCCGTTATCTCTTACTTAAGATAAGTCCCCAATTGTCCTCACAATGCTGGGTCAACATCGAAATTGTTGAGTGCCTCCGGAAATTGAACCCATGACCACGGGCACCGAAGGCACGCGCTTACCACTGTTTTTTATATATAAAAAGGTAACAGCTTTTTATCAGATTATTTAACCTGTTGAACGCTTTGCACGGATTACACTGTAATCATTATGACACCACACAGACATAGAGGTAAACGAGGACAGTTAAAAACACCTTTGCCCGAAGCGGGATTTGAATCCAAGACATTCACATAAAATGATCCACAGCCTAATGCCACAGACCACTCGACTATGGCTGTCGGATTTTCTCGGCTAATCCCTAGCACATTTAAAGTAACATTATTTTAAAAGTTTCTCCTAAATACTGACAATTTAAATCTTATGTATCAAATATTTCCTGCGATAATACCATACACTCTCCGTCTTCTATAGATGAAAAGCTATAGTTACCCACATTATCTAATACAGAAATAAGTTCTGTTTCTCTACTAGCTGCTGATGGCGGTAGTCAAGGTTCAACGAAGCATGATCCCAAACCCAAACTGAGATATTGATGTCACTGAAACACCTAAAAAGTCATTGTGACTAAGTGAATTGCCCACTTGTCAGGATGAAGGGCGATGGTGATGTAAAATGCGGGGCTGTCAGAGGTACTACATATGATAATTGGATTTATAATATTCTATGGTGCCATAAACCCTCTTATAGAACATAAATCTTAGCTTTGAAAATGTTACATAACGAGTTTTATTGCTATCATTATGTTGCATTAGGAATTATCGGATTTATTCTAACCCTTAACTTTTACATCTCTTCTGATTTACGAATATTTAAATCGCGATTATCCCCTTAAGGTAAATTAGTGCTATTTTAAATCATTTCGAACGAACTTTATATATCGTTAGTCTTGTTATATGGGAATAATTGAGACCAGAAGCTGTCTACAGGCTAAGTCCAAAAGAATCTTGGCCAAATGGGGAAATCTTCGGTTCAGTGTAAAAGCTTCCATAAGAACCAGCACTCTAATTAGTGGAATGTGCTTTGCTGGTTTTTCCTCGATGTGAAAGTACCTAACTTTATTGCTAAAAAAGAAAAGGCATTTATTTCAATCAAGTCGCCATTACAGATTTCGTATTTGAACATAACACTCATGAAAAGTCATGTTAAAGCGCGACTTGCCCCTGAAAAAGAACATTTATCTGTTTTTATTTTCTTGTGTTCCCCAAAGTACATGCGGAATTAGTGCAAGTGCCTTCCGCTCGCATTACCTAGGCACAAACGCCTACGATCTTGGTACTAGCACATGTTTCGGTGTCCAGATCTCAAATATTTATCTTCCAGCCTGATTCTATGTATGAATCGGAAATTTCAAATCTAGATAAGGGGCACCAAAATTCGTAGTTTATTCTCGGTGCTCATATTGTGATTTACTAAATAATTATTAAATCTAATTGTAAGGTATACACTTGATATTTTGAGCAGACTGAGCAAGATAAATATACGTAAAAACTAGTCAATAATTCTCTTAACTGTTTATGTTTCCTTAACTGTCAATGAAATAGCTGTATTGAAGAATTTTAAATATTCGAGTTTTGTTTTCCGGTTTCAAATATAAATAGGTGTGTATTTCATCTTGGCCCTGCAACCGGGTGGACCTAGATTCGACATTCGAACTCTCATCCGGATCAAATCAGATTTTTTTTTTAGTAAAGCAAACATTTGATCTTTAGTGTAGAATGAAGGAGACAAATAGACTTGTCAATATTCGTCTTAATTTTCTGTTTTCTTCTTCACTGTCAGGACTTCGTGAAATTAATTGCGACGAATTTTAGATATTCAAGTTTATCACAATTTGGCTGGGATTTGGGTTTGGATAAGAATCAAGATCTGAGATCTGGATTTCGAACCCAAATCCGAGATCCGGACCCAGATGCGAAATCCGGATCCGGCCATACCTAATGTAACACCTGTAGTACTTTACAAATTTTACCCAAAGGAGCCTTCCTCCAGTCAGATACAAGCTTTCTTTTTGAGCTGGATTACTGGTTGCTGGGGTTGAGAGTAAGATAGGGAACGGGGAACTCATGGTCTGAGAGATCCAACGTTTTATGTGAGATGTCAAATTCTGTCAGAAAAATAGAGATGACATAATCTAAGCTGTTACTTTTATGTGCGTTATAAATATTGTACTCTCCCAAATCGAGCCCTTGAATAGAATAGTCGACAGAGGGGTGTCATTTGTGTCTGATGTTATCCCATGTTTACTGTCGATCCATATCTAAGCCCAAGTTATAGCCATTTCCAGATCCTGGGTTTTTGGGATATTTTTTAAACTTTCAGTCAAGCAGCTACTGCATCGTCACTATTTAACCTAGGATGATGGTTCATACCTCATTCTCTTCAGAATAAATCTGGCTTTCAAGTGGTATCACTTGCATGCTCATACCGTATATCAGGAGAGGGATAAATGATGTCAAATGGAAAATTTCGGAGGAATTTTTTTTTACATTTTCGGCCACTCTGGAGCGGCCCTGTGTGAACGTATAGATCTCAAAAAATCTGATGAATAGTACTTGGTAGACTGAATGTGTGTGCCAAATTTCAAGCTTTTATCTTGAATAGTAAGGGCGGGAGAAATTTTATCAATAATTCCCACAATGCCCCAAATTACCCCAAAAGACCATTATCTCAGGTAAAAAATTTCCTGAGACATCTCTAACTACCCCAGGGTGATGTTTCGCCCATCATTCCCTTCAGACGGCATGATTCATGTGTCTCCATCATGTATCTAAGGCGAGAAAATGACGAAATACGGGATTTTTGTCTAAAAATATCCCTTTTTTCAAATTTTAGCCCCTGTGGACCCCCCCCCCCTGTTTTAACGCAGAAATTTGAAAAAATTGGTAAATACTACTCGGTGGACTGAATGTTTGTGCACAGTTTCAATCTTCTACGTGAAAAAATAAGCCCGCAAAAAATATACCGACCATGTCCCATTTTTCCCTATACAGAAGTATATTTTGACAAAAATTCCCTCAGACATCTCTAATTACCCTAGAATAATAATTCGACCGTCATTCTCTTCAGAATAGAACTGACTTTCAGACGGTATGATTCACGTGTCTCCATCATGTATGTAAGGCGGAAAAATGACAAAATACTGGATCTATGGGTAAAAATATCCCTTTTTCACCTTTTAGCCCCTCTGGACACCCCCTGTTTTAACGCAGAAATTTGAAAAAATTGGTAAACACTACTCGGTGGACTGAATGTTTGTGCACAATTTCAATCTTCTACATGAAAAAATAAGCCCGCAAAAAATATACCGAACATGTCCCATTTTTCCCTATACAGAAGTATATTTTGACAAAAATTCCCTCAGACATCTCTAATTACCCTAGAATAATAATTCGACCGTCATTCTCTTCAGAATAGAAGTGACTTTCAGACGGTATGATTCACGTGTGTCCATCATGTATGTAAGGCGGGAAAATGACGAAATACTAGATTTTTTGGGTAAAAATATTCCTTTTTTCACCTTTTAGCCCCTGTGGACACCCCCTGTTTTAACGCAGAAATCTGAAAAAAATCTGGTAAATACTACTCGGTGGACTGAATGTTTGTGCAAAATTGCAATCTTTTACGAGCAAAAATAAGCCAGCCAAAAAATCATGAACATAGGCTTTATAAGAGAAAAATATATTTTAAAATTATGACGTCATCCCCTCCTCTCTGGACGCAGGAAGGTGTGAAACCATATGTAATTTCTTCTACAATGCCTCTGGACTTGAAAAACAGAAAAAAAACGGACGAAAAAGCTCAAATAGGAGAGTTATAACGCAATGTACCATAAAACACCCGTGTGGTACAAATTGTACCATGGGATCCGCCAAGGGGATAGTCACCAAAATTAGCAAATTTTGTCACCTTGTGACGTCATCTGGAAGTAATTCGTGGCATGTTTCAAGTTTGTGTTTGCTTACCTCGGCTCAAATAATTTCACACTGTCGTAAGAGATCATTCTCGACTCTGCTGTCCCATTTATTTTAATACATACTCCGCCCCTATGGTCTTGTGGTCTTTTCTCTATATAGAGAATTGGAAGAGAAACGGCATTCCACTGTTCCTTCCCGATTCCTTCAGCCATTTTTCACTCACCACTGAAGACCCATATTCCAGCAACTAACTAATATTAATAGCATAGTCCGTAAAATTGTTTTTAATGCTTTGTATATTTTGGAAGTATACTTTAAACAATGTTTTGTGTTCACTGCACTTTTGACCAGCATTCTTCTGTACATCACCACATTAAACACAGAATATGGAGAACCTGATTTGGCACACTTCTCCAACGTGAGATCACGTTGTCGAAGTCACTCTCACTCTTTTCTTCCGATCTGTGTTTAACATTGTAAAATATATTAATGGAGTGTCCTGTTGCAACAAAGATAACGGTATTTCACTGCTTTCCAGCTGGAGGTATTGTGCGATACATTGTCAAACGCAGACTAGGCGTAACCTTACTACTGGGTTCACAATGGAAATGATAAAGCACAGATATATCACAAATATTCTTCCCGAAACAGGAGCACGAACTTCCACATTTCTACGGTTTGATGCCACCTTTTTTAACTTTATGGATAGACGATCTTAAATACATACAAAATTTTGTTACGGCCTGTTGGCAGAGCACGCTTTTCTGTAAGAAGCAAATGCAGGATTTGAAAGTAAACTAATATCTGAACTGTATGTAAATATATTTTGCAGGCACTTGAAGATTACTTAAAACATGATGTTGAACATAACACTCCTTTTATATTACTAACATAAGTATTTCAGAGTTAACAACACGAAAAAGAGCAGAGACAACTTCTCCTATCTAGCACTACCGCCAGTTCACGTACCCAGAGTACATTGCGGTTCGTAGATACCTTCACCCTCAATACATATTAAAAAAAAGAACTAACAAATGACAGTCAAAATTTGCACTGAGACAGTCTGCTTATTATCTTTTTTAACACTTCCTCCCAAGCACACTGTCCTGCCATATTACTGGAGCAAACTCCGATATTTTTACGCAAACTTTGAAAACCTTGCCTTTTCTAATGCTTTGGTAAATATATCAGCTACCTGATTTTGACCCGCAATATACTTTACATCAATTTTGTTATTTTGATAGCACTCCCGTACGAAGTAGTATCTTACTTCGATGTGCTTTGACCTTCTTTTAAATTCTTTTTTTTTTTTTGGTCAATTTCACAGCACTAGCATTATCTACTCACCAATTTTCATGCCCAAATCTCTGAACAATCGCTTTAGCCACATTAGTTCCATCGCACCTTCACTCGCCGCAATGAATTCAGCTTCCGTTGTTGACAAAGCCACTGAGTTCTGAAGGCGACTTGACCACGTTACTGCACTTCCTGCGAATACTGTAACTACGCCACTAGTAGACCGTCTTGTTTAGATGTATCCGGCATAATCATCATCACTAAAGGTTTTTAAACCCGTGGTGTTGTGTGATGAATACATTAGGCCATAGTCGAATGTACCTTTCAAGTACTTGAAGATTCTCTTAATCTTGATCCAATCCTCTTCTGTTGGCTGTTCAGCGGCTCGAGCTGCTTGAGAAACTGCGAAAGCAATGTCAGGACGTGTTGCCATTGCGAAGTAAATTAAGCATCCTACAGCTTCACGATATGGAGTTCCCTCTTTTATCAGCTTTGTACTACCGCCACTACTCCTATCGGATGGTGTTGCAACTGAATTTGCTTCACTCATGTTAAATCTTTTGAGAATGTTTTCGGTATATGCTCGCTGACTTATAAAAATCCCCTTTTCACTACGCTGGATCTGCATACCCAAGAAGCTATTAGGTTCATCAGTAGTAATTTCAAATGTATTACTCAACTGCTTTAAGAAATGGTCGATTTCATTAGAATCACTTCCTACCACTAATCCATCATCAACATACACCAAGCCAATTAACTTTTTTTCATTTCGTTGTCGAACGAACAAACAAGGATTAGCAGCACTCACTTTCATTCCTTGTTCGTTCATAAACTTTGCGAGTCTTTCGTTCCAACATCTCGCTGCCTGCTTCAGGCCATACAGGCTCTTCTTCACTTGCACACTCTACCACTTTTATCGTCGAATCCTTCCGGTTGCTTCATGTACACTTCTACATCAAGTACCCCATTCAAAAATGCAGTTTTCACATCAAACTGTTTTATATGTAGTCTTTCCGTTGCTGCGACTGCAAATACAGTTCTTATTGTATCATACCTTGCTACAGGGCTAAATGTCTCTTCATAGTCTATCCCTTCCTTTTGCGCGCAACCTTTAGCTACGAGCCCCGCTTTGTATTTTTGCAAAGAACCATTAGTGTTCAGTTTTCTTTTGTATACCCATCTGTTTGTTATCACTTTAGCACCATCTGGAGACATCACTAAGTCCCACGTATGGTTCTTCTTTAATGCCTCCATTTCTTCTTTCATAGCCTGAGCCCACTGTTCCTTGTCGGCTGACTGCATGGCTTCTTTATGTGATATTGGGTCCCCTATTTCACTTGTTGCCATATACGCTGAACCCATAGCGAACTCACCAGAAGTCATCCAGGCCGGTTTCTTTACTTCTCTTCTTAGTTGTTTGGTGGGTTGACCTTCCGCGTCTTCTTCCTCGCTTTCAAAGTTGGAGTCAGTACACGGTATCTCTTCCTTCAGAATTGGATCATTCTCCGGGATCGATTCTTCCTTTTGGGTACAAACTTCTGCAACCAATTCTTTCTCCTGATCTGGAACCACTTCTAAGAAATTAGTGGAAGTATTTTCTGGCTTGAAGTACACGTCATGTGACAACAAAACACGTTTCTTTGAATGTATGTATACTTTGTATCCATCTTTTTCATTCAGATATCCAACCATATACCCATGAATACTTCTGTTGTCGAACTTTTTACGAAACTTCTTTGGAATATGCACGTAGCATTGCGTACCAAAGACTTTAAGATGGTCAAAAACCATCACTGTGGTGCTGTTCCACAACTCACTTGGTGACTTTCCTGTTTGAGGGGTCTTTCCTGTGTGATTTAAAACATACACTGCCGTTTCACACGCTTGAGGCCATAAGAACCTAGGTAAACCACTTGCTGAAAGCATTGACCTCGCCAGCTCAACAATGGTTCGATTTTCACGTTCTGCAACCCGATTTTGCTCTGAAGTATATGGTGCAGACAAAACTCGTGTTATGCCACGCTCACTTAGAACAGCTTTTACGTCTTCACATTCGAATTCCTTGCCACCGTCACTTCGGAACAGTTTAATTGTATGCCCCGCCGTCGATACTTCATTTAGAAATATTTTCAGGCATCTCACCACTTCATTCTTTTGTTTAATGAAAAATATTCTGCGATATTTACTGTAATCGTTCGTGAAGCACACGTAATACTTAAACCCTTGTACACTGTCCGTTGACATTGGACCATTTACATCTGAATTTATTAATTCACCCACCCTTTGTGGCCTGTTATGTCTTACCCTCAACGGTTTCTTATATGGTTTTCCGAGCACACAACCACCACAGAAACCTTGTGTATCTTTATCACTCACTTCTATGTGCCTGCTGAAGAATGTTTTTGACATGTCTTCCCACACAGCAATGAAATATTTTCAAAACGTTTCTAAAACGTACCATCATTTTCCTTCAGAAAATGTATCCTACTTCCCTTAAGGAAATATATTCCATATGTTGTTGAAAACATTTTCCAAATAATACTGAAAATATTTTCGCAATATACTTTAAAACGTTGTAGAAATATTTTATACGCCGTTAGAAAAGTTTTCCAAAGAATGTTTTCTGTACCATTTCCACACATTACTGAAAATGTATTTGAAACGTTTCATACAATGTTAACGGAATGGTTTTTAAAATGTTTCGCATGGAATATTTTAAAATCATTTGCCAATAACACTGAAAATCATTTGTCTAAAGTAAAGAAATGTTTTCTAAATATTTTTACAATGTATTGGGTACTTAGTTGAAATGTTTTCTGAAGATTTCTAATCCATTTTTAACAAAAATTAATGTTCTGTAAAATAATAATTTTAAAATATTTTCCACTCATACCAAAAAATATTTTCTATACACGACAGAAAATATTTAGAGAACATTTTCTGTACATGACAAAATATTTAGAGAATATTTTCTTTACAAGACAGAAAATATTTAGAGAATATAAGGTAGACATATCAAAAACATTTTCAAATTAGTTTCCTTGGTGTTTTCTAACAGTAGAAAATGTTTAGAAAATATTAAACTAGTTTCAGATATGAATTTGTGCTAAGAAAGAAAATATTTACGATTCATTTTTCAAATAGCAATTGATATGTTTTTGATTTGTTATTGTATGTAGTTTCAGAACGTACTTAAAATACTTTCTAACGAATTCTGGTTTTCACATAGAATATTTTAAATTCTTTCTGAATATTTTTTTCGTCATTACCACTATAACACCTACAGTTTGAAATACATTTCTTTCTTCAGAACTGAAGGAAATGCATACTGAACAGTTTTCCAACTCTTGTGAGTTAAAATATCTGGATTTCATTTTTACAAATTAATGGGGTGGTAGAAGTCTGTGTATGTTGGAACCGGTTTAGAACACACGGAAATTTATCATCACATAAATTTGTGGAAATAAATTCTAGTATTCTAACTTATAGGTTGAAGAAAGAAATGTATTTCAAACTGTAGGTGTTATGGTGGTAATGACGGAAAAATATTCAGAAAGAATTTAAAATATTTCTGTGCGAAAACCAGAATATGTTAAAAAATATTTTAAGTACGTTCTGAAACTACATACAATAACAAATCAAAAACATATCAATTTTTCAAAAATAAATCGTAAATATTTTCTTTGTTAGCACAAATTCGTCTGAAACTAGTTTAATATTTTCTTAACATTTGCTACTGCTGCAAAACACCAAGAAAAGTAATTTGAAAATGTTTTTGATATGTCTACCTTATATTCTCTGAATATTTTCTATCGTACAGAAAATATTTTCTAAATATTTTGTCATGTACCCGGGATCCCTTAATATTGCAAAGCGACACCACAGGGGGCACTGTGCAGTATAAGTGGAGAAAAATAAATTATCTCGGACACACTACATTATATCAATGCCAATATTCATTGAAAAATGATATGGAGGAACAATAACAATCGGAACAAATCACATGCATTTTGTGAAAAGTATTCTTAATGGAACATCTAAAAAAAATGATATAGTACAGTTTCTTACAAAAGTATTAAAAATATACGAAACTTACAAACACGTGTATATAGTGAGTTTTTCTTATAAAGAATCATTATAAAACGTGATCATATCACCATGAAACCAATTTATTGCACCTTGACTTAACACAAGGACGACGTGGACCACTCAGATGTTCACAGTCGAGGTGTCTTAATTGTGCTTTTCGTTGTATGTTTTACACAACACTAAAACAGCTATTGTAGTGCGTAGAATAAATGACAGAGCACAAGAAAGACATCCCAGGTATCAAGATGTGAGTGGTTCATGTCGTTCTTGTGTTAAAAGTCATGATGAAATAACTCGAGTATAAAGAAATCAGCTGTACTAAGTTAAAGTACATAATTACAAAAGGAAAGAAAATGCAAGAATGGACTAAGATTTGAACCTGTAACTTCAACTTAAGCTGTCGATGCATTAACCACTAGGCTACTCACTGTTTCCGAATAGTCATTCATTCTACCACTCCTGAAGTCAGTGCTCAAGCAACCAGACCGCATTGACTATACCGCAACTTGTGAAGTACTTGGGCAACCAGTGTCTATAATACAGAACCCCACTGGTGGTAAGATTTATACATGATAAATGGGGAAAATAACTTATTTTATATCATGTGAATATTTAATGCGATATACAATCGATTATTTCCTTGAGTTATCGTATATAATAGAGAAATTATCCTTAAAATGATCTAAATTCCACCATCCTACATTACTTATGATTACATAACAAACCGAAAGCCAAATAAAGGAATGAACCTTTAAAAGAGAATACATAAAATAAAATCCTGTAGATTTATTGAGAATAATTAAAGTAATAATTACTTAATTTTACATTAGGTATACATTTGTAGTACACAATATATTTAATGCGAATACATAAACAAAAAGTCTATATTAATTAAAGTCTACTAATTGCATACCGTACATTATAATAGTTTGAAAAGTATATACACCTCATCAGTGTATCAATTTTAACAAGTGTTATATAACATTTAAAAAAAACACTTACTTTGTAAGAAAAGCTCGAACAGAGTTGCACCTTACAAACTCTTCCCCAAACCCTAGTATTGTAGTTCAGAAGATGACTGTACCAATCACCGAAAACCAAGCAGCAGAATCATGCGGTTACTTAGTCCCCCTCCCCCTCAACACATACAAAATAAGTTAAACTATTTCTTGAAAAGTTCTCTGTCATTTCATCTAAGAATATATTTAACGATACGAAGTAGGTATATTATACATTACTTTAGAGTCTGAAGTGTGATTTAACTGCCATAAATTAAAAATAAACATAATATGCACGCAAATTAACTTAAATGAGTACCATACGCATCACACGAAGCGAGCTACGCCAGTAAAAAAAAATCACAGTCAATAAGAATTAATTACACCCTCAGTCTAGATTTTTAAATTGGTGTTATGTTGACGCTATGAATTTTGGGCTTCCTACACTAAATGTCTCTATGCCAAACTCTCTCTATATATAAAACGTTTTTCGTCGAATCTGCAAATTGAGCAAGCCGCGCGCTAATGATGGGAGGCTGATGATAGTTCATCACATAGGAAGACACTTTGAAATGCTAGGTGAGTCACAACACTTTCTTCCTTTTTCTGGGATTCATCCTTCCTTACGATCAAATTTGGTACCGTCTATGTAGTACCTGTGTGTGGCGTATCTTGAAATCATCTCGGTTGATAGCCTCCAAACACAGTGGACTCCTAAAATAAAGCAATTGTTGTAAAATTACTATTTGTAGCATGTGTGGCAAAATTTAAAAAAGAAAGATATCTCAGAATCAAGGTTAAGTCAAACGAAGCGTTTTATGCGTTTTTTTAATATATATATATATATCTTACCTCAGGCTATCCAAAATACTAAAACATTGTTTCCTATACTTTTGGAAGTTATATTGTAGATATAGAATTGAAACTATGATCCAAACTTAAAATAATGATATTACAGAACACAATAAA
This sequence comes from Thermobia domestica, assembly GCF_964235325.1. Lineage (NCBI taxonomy): Eukaryota > Metazoa > Arthropoda > Insecta > Zygentoma > Lepismatidae > Thermobia > Thermobia domestica. Next base: position 22,148,177 of record NC_137465.1, on the reverse strand, counting down.
CTTAACTTAGGATGAAAATGGAAACTGTAGATGCATGAGTATTATTGAGCGAAGGAAGGAAAGTAACTCAGCTGGGTTACGAGTTTGACAGAGTTCATACACACAAATCATTCGGTGGTTTATATTTCCAGCTTCGACTTAAGAGATAAAGAAGATAAGCTCATTTTAAAAAGTTAAAAAGAAAAAAACTTTTAAAAGATTTAATTTATTCTGAATTTTTGTTCAGTATTTGTAAATAAATAATGTAGAAAACCGACACAGAGCTTGCCCGCTGGACTCTGGCGCCCTAGTCCCAACTCCGCTATTTGCATGCCTGCCATAAAATAATAGAGATATAAACTTTTTTAAAAAGTGCAGATTAAGGGTAGCTTAATATTTACATTTTTTCAACGATACTTACAGTATGGCGCTAAATTCGTCGTACAAAAGCAGAGGAGTGTCTCCTGAGAGTAAAACAAACAAAAAAGTTCCAATAAACTTAGGGCGAAAAGCCCATCGTTCACGTATTATAGGCTGCCGAAAACATGAAAAAAAATCAATTCTAAAGTTCCACAGCTCCAAAACTATGGGACCTACCAAAGTCGGGTCAAGACTTCGCTTAGGAAGTAGTATATGCTCTATCTAAAAATACATGTTTTAGAATCCTAAGGAATCACCCTTCTGCTTTTATACACCGAATTTAGCACCATACTGTATAAATTAATAAGGTAGAACTATATGTGGTCCTTCTCACTATGCTCACTTATATATATCTTAAAGGCTAGTGATAAATAACACCAGCCCTCTGCTCCTATACCACCCTGTGATACCGGAGCAGGACGTTTGGACGCAAAGCCGTATATCTAAATAGGTTAATCTACTTAAATGGGTTATAATGCATTTCAAAAATAGAAAGCGTATGATTACGTACTAAAAGCCTTAAAAATAGGCACTAATATCACTAAAACTCTTAAAAAGAAAAAAAATTAACTGCACAACCTAAAATTAATAAGTTCGGAAAGGTTAAATTTGATGCAAATTTTCTTTAAAATGTCATCTTCAAAACTCTTAAATTTTCCTTACGTTATAGTCCTATGGCAAACAGTCACTAAAAGTCTCAGTTGCAACAAATGCTTAATTTAGTTCTATTTTTTGTATAATGCAGAAAAAATGGGTCTAATTATTTTGTTTTTAGAATGATATATCCTAATTTCAGGAAAATCGGAGACAATGACCTGCAGAACTTTTTTTTCAGCATGAATCTATATTGGGCTAAAATAAAATTTGCTGTAGGCATCCTACAACACCCCAAAGTAAACTTCTGTGAAGTTATCTTTACAATATCTCTAACGTAAAGGATATTCATAATTTCATAGCAATTCATAACACTGCATAACTGCTTATTACTACGTATTTGCAACACAGATAATTGGAAAGGAAACAACAGTGAAACAAGAAGTAAACAGGGAAATCTAATATACCTATTGAATAATTTACTTTGTCTTATGTTACAATTACCATGACGGAATTATGGGCCAAATCCAGCATTATTCTGCAATGTCAACAGTTTCAAAATTCTGCACGGCGAATTCTTTCATCAGCTTGAATATATTTTCTTCTTTCAGTTCAGTTGATTTTGAGTTTAACGTCCCGTAAACAGCGAGGCTATACAAAACGTGAACCTACTGATTAACGTGGAATCCGAACCACGACGTGAGCTCTCGTCGGGAATTTTCTCCTTTTCTTGGTGGATCGTCTTCTCGAAGCATTGCCTCGTGTCCTGCTTCTCTTTTTTCCTTCGAAATGCATCAATAAAGCGCCAAATCAACCAATGTCATTCCTTTACGTTCGATATATTATAAAGAACAAAAGTTTGTTTATTTTGGGGTGTCACTGGCTGCCTACAGTAAATTTTATTTGACCCATTCTTCCTATTTAAATGTATAGTTAGTGCCTATTTCTATGAAAGTTTATTAATATTATAGTCTCAACTTTCTATTAATACAATAGTCTCAACTATATGGTTTAATGGGCATATCGAATAATAATAATAATAATAATAATAATAATAATAATAATAATAAAACATTCAATAAATACTCACTTCCTGAACTACCCAATACATAGCATAAAGAACACCATTTTCATTCCAAAACCAGCTCGTATTCATTTTTTCTGACCTCTCGGAACCGGTCAATACTTAATAAACATTTCTTATGTTTTGTACCATGTGTTTTAATAATCTATTATAGAAAAAGAAAATGAAAAAATTAAAATATGTACAGTATTTTACAAATTTTAAGTCACATCTTTATAGTAAGTAATAATTAATGAGAAACTTCAGTTGTTTTTAACTTAAATTAGATGTCCTTATTAGATATCTGGTGCCTTCGATTTCAATTCAGGCAAAAAAATAAATAAATAAATAAAAAATAAAATTGTACCATTACCATCTGATATTGTTCAAACTTTTATTTATAGGAACTAAACATGTTTTACTTTTGGGACTTTTTTTGTCGGAAAAAAAATTCCCGCCAAGTAATGGGCCATCAAGGACGGGGAGTACATTTCATGAATTGTAGAAAACATGGAAAATGGTCAAATTCGGAGCCTCACAATTCAGCTATGGAGACATGTAGAGTTATAATTCTTGTTGTGGTATGTACATAGGGATATGAATAAACTATAGTTTATTTCAGTTTGTTTTGCGCATGCTTATCTTTTTGTACATAAATTAACAAATGAACGTAAGTTTATGTGAAAAGTCGAAGTTTGTGCTTTTTTTTAGCACTTCCGTTTCGAATTTTAAATTCCGTTTTCACGGTTGGTAAGACGTAGTTACCCGCTTTCCACTCCCCCCCCAAAAAAAAATTGTATCGCTTCTGTATGCAACCGTTTTATCGCAAAAAATTCGAGAAATCAGCAAATTTTCAAAAATCGCCATTTTCTCAAAAACATCATAATTTAAAATTCTTGAATTTTGTCAGATGGTTCAACTGTACATGTAGTGATGTGAGGCGGAAAATTTTCCGGAAAATTTTCCGTTCTAAAAAAATATCAGTAATCAAGTAACAATTCCTCAGCAATATGAAATTGATTGAATTCATGTATAGAAATGTTAAAACTGAAAGATCGTTTAAAGAATCTGAAAATTTTCATGGCTCAGACAATTTTCAGTACTATGTAGGAACAAGTTAAACAATTTTTCATGAATCGAAATATTTTCTGCCTTATATAGAAAAATTGGAGAATTTTTTAGGAGTCGGAAAGTTTTCATAGATCGGAAAATTTTCATCACGATGTAGAAACAAGTGTAAAACACTTTTCATAGGCCTGACAATTTTGGATGTTATGTATAGTGGTGTTAGGTGGAAAATTTTCCACTATATTTAACTGCACATAGAGCTACAAAATTGAATTTCAGTAGAGGAAAGTTAATCAGCAACAAATTATAATTTTCCAATTAGCTTTCGGGGACCGGAAAATTTTGTATTTCAAGTTGGGAAATAAAATTTTACACAGTGTTTCTCTCTATATATAGAAAAAAAATTTCACCTCACATCACGGTTAAACAACGATGTAGGAATAAGTGGACTATTCTTTTACGAATCGCAAAATTTTAATCACTGTACAGGACAGACAATTTTTCGATTCATGAAAAATTGTTCCACTAGTTCCTACATCGTACTGAAAATTGTCTGAGCCATGAAAATTTTCAGATTCTTTCAATGATCTTTCACTTTTTAACGTTTCTATATATGAATTCAATCAATTATATGAATACTGACGAATTGTTACTTAATCACTGATATTTGTTAAGAACGGAAAAAATTCCGGAAAAATATAGAAGAAAAAGTTTCACCTCACATCTTAACTAGACAACGATGTAGGAATAAGTGGAGTATGTTTTTATCAATCGGAAAATTTTCATTGTACAGGACAGACAGTTTCTCGATTCATGAAAAATTGTTCCACTAGTTCCTACATCGTACTGAAAATTGTCTGAGCCATGAAAATTTTCAGATTCTTTCAATGATCTTTCACTTTTTAACGTTTCTATATATGAATTCAATCAATTATATGAATACTGACGAATTGTTACTTAATCACTGATATTTGTTAAGAACTTAAAATTTTCCGGAAAAATATAGAAGAAAAAGTTTCACCTCACATCTTAACTAGACAACGATGTAGGAATAAGTGGAGTATGTTTTTATCAATCGGAAAATTTTCCGGAAAATTTTCATTGTACAGGACAAACAATTTTTCGATTCATGGAAAATTGTTCCACTAGTTCCTACATCGTACTGAAAATTGTCTGAGCCATGAAAATTTTCAGATTCTTTCAATGATCTTTCACTTTTTAACGTTTCTATATATGAATTCAATCAATTATATGAATACTGACGAATTGTTACTTAATCACTGATATTTGTTAAGAACGGAAAATTTTCCGGAAAAATATAGAAGAAAAAGTTCCACCTCACATCTTAGCTAGACAACGATGTAGGAATAAGTGGAGTATGTTTTTATCAATCGGAAAATTTTCCGGAAAATTTTCATTGTACAGGACAAACAATTTTTCGATTCATGGAAAATTGTTCCACTAGTTCTTACATCGTACTGAAAATTGTCTGAGCCATGAAAATTTTCCGATTCTTTCAACGATCTTTCACTTTTTAAAGTTTCCATATATGAATTCAATCAATTTTATGAATACTGACGAATTGTTACTTAATCACTGATATTTGTTAAGAACGGAAAATTTTCCGGAAAAATATAGAAGAAAATTTTCCACCTCACATCTCGACTAAAGAACGATGTAGGAATAAGTGGAGTATGTTTTTATAAATCGGAAAATTTTCCAGGAAAATTTTCCGTTTCAAAATTTTCCGGAAAATTTTCATCACTGTGTACATGAATAATAAACACACCAAATAGCATTCTCGACCAATGCTTCATGAACGTACTACAGCATTTTGAAGTTAGCGTTAACTTCGAAGTCACAGTTGGCAACAGTGAAAACAATGAAAGTGCAACAAAGAAAGTGTAAAAAAATGCTACCGCAAAGCATCGTGTAAAATTTCAAGATACAAATTCTATTTTACTGCATGTGGACTTCGCTTAAACTGGACTGTTATTCTGCAAAGGGAAGTTCAGAGTGATCACTGGAGAAACGAGCAAATCTCCTTCTTTACGGGAGTGATATATTATTATAAAACAACTGAGAGTTTTGCTGTAATAAGCGACGACAAAACACACGATTCGGCTCGTACTCATAGCCCTGAATAAGATTCTAAAAATACTAGAAGAAAAGCGAAAATATAAGTTATAGAAAAAGATTTGAATACGTGAAAATGAGTGTCTACAATTTACCAAACCGTTTCAGTGATTTCTGATGGTGCTGCATTCCACTTTAAAAATTGCTTTCAGATGTCCAAAACGCAGACAGGTCCGATAAAGCAGTGGCTTTTCAGTAAAATCGGCCGTGGTAAGGGTCTCTGCGACGTATTGGGGAGAGGGGGGATAAGAATATGGCAACATGGCAAAACGAAAAACACATTCACAGTATTAAACCTGCAGAAGAGAAATGAAAATGAAATGAAATCATGTCGATAGTCAAAAAACATTTATATTCACTTCTCTTATTCTCTTCTGGAAACCTGTACCCTGTTGAAGAACCATGTGGAAACAAAGAAAAAAAATGAAATGAAATATTGGAGATTTACGTCCCACGTTTATGCCGGTTAGGCTAAAGGAGACGGTGATGATGACTAATGAATGAAATGGTGGAATGAAGTGGGAGGAAACGGGAGAACCCCGAGAAAACCCACGCACACGGTGTTTGTCCACCACCCAAGCACCAGATGTGAACGCTCTACCACTGAGCCACCGCGGTCCCTAAACCTGCAGAAGAATTCGTTAGTATAGTGCAAGTACCAACTCCGGGTATTACTGTCGTCTTGTTGTCAAGAACCGAATTCGACAATTAAACAAACAAACCAAAAAAAAAGTGGGAAAGTGTGCGACCGGTAACTGGTATTTACCGAAGTCATCTTTGGCTTTTATTGCAGTAACGGGTCATCATGGACTAACTTCATGCTTTTCCCAAAATCGAGCTTGTGCAATTCAAAGTGTAGATTTAAGAAATCTGCAAAAATGAACTTTTGTTGCATACATATATGATAACCAGTAATGGATAGCAGAAATAGTATCAATAAATCATAAATTACATGAAATTGAAGTGTTCTTTGTGTTTTCAGGAGGCGCGGTGGCTCAGTGGTAGAGCGTTCACCTCCGGTGCTTGGGGTCTTTGGTTCGATCCCAGCTCGCGCCGTGTGGACTTTGTCGTGGACAAACACCGTGCTCATGGGTTTTCTAGGGGTTCTCCCGTTTCCTCCCACTTTCTTCATTCCACCATTTCACTCATTTCTTATAATCACCGTCTCCTTTAGCCTAACCGGCATAACGTGAGACGTAAAACTCCAATATTTCATTTCATTTTTTTTCTTTGTTTCCACATGGTTCTTCAACAGGGTACAGGTTTCCAGAAGAGAATAAGAGAAGTGAATATAAGTGTTTTGTGACTATCGACAATGTGCTACGAGTTGTGAGTGCACCAACAGCTATTGGAGCATCTGAAATGGTTGCATGCTATTAGCGAAGAAGACACTAAGCAAGCAAATAATTACTTCAGCGTGGAAAAAATCAGTGAAACTTTGTTTCCGAAAACCATTTTAAGTAAGTTTAAAATTTGTTTCGTAATCATAATTTTCATCTCAGGTTACACCGGTTTAAGAAAACGGAGGAGGAGTAGGGAGAGGCTCATCATATTATTTCATAGAGCCTTTTTGATCAAAATAATAAAAAGGAGCCAGGAAAAACTTTTATCCTTTATTTAATGAATGTGAACCACAAACATCATCAAATTGTTGAACTTTGATTGTTTTCAGTGTTGCCAACGGTGATATTAAAGTTAATGAAACTTCGCTAACTTCAAGAGGCTGTATTTCATTCATGAAGCATTGGTCGAGAATGCTATTTGGTGTGTTTATTATTCATGTAAAGTTAAACAATTTGACAACATTTCAGGATTTTAAATTATGGTGATTTCGAAAGAGGCGATTTTGAGATGAAAGATAATGCGGCATTGCCATTTTTACTTCGTGGCTAGGAATATAGGGAAGGCTGTGGTACCATTACTTTTTTTCATTTTATTACTGTAACGAACAACCATATGAAACTAACAGCTATTTTAAGTCCCTTAATATTTGCAGTGAATGTATAAATGATATTTTTTAATTACATTCTTTGGCATATAAGAACTTTCTTTTGAAAGTTAACAGCTGCAACATTAACATCATCTATTAAAGCATGTGTTGAAATAATTTTTTGAGGATTCTACATTAGATGCTATTTCAAAGAAACCAAACATCCAACACCGGATTAATGAATTGGAAAAATCACTTAAAAAGAAATTGTCAACCATGACTTATTATCAGATTTCATTGAATAAGACTGAATGTCGAGTTTCATTTGACGTAAGACCAGAAAGGGATAAATATCCGACTAATAAAAGCATCAATTTCATTGCGAAAGTATTTAGATTTGTAATGACTCTGAATAATGTAAGAAGAAATCCATCCACTCCCAGTACAATATTATTGTAAAAGAAATTGTTTTACGTGCTCTATTCTGGGATTATCTATTAAACAATCCTACTGTGTTTATAAAGTAGTAGAAAGTTGATATAAATACAAGTAATCATTACACAATTTTATATTGATATTCTATTAAAGGTAGCGTCTCCATTCACTCCCAGTACAATATTATTGTAAAAGAAATTGTTCCACGTTCTCTGTTCTCACATAGCATTGAAACATCAGATGGACATCCATGAAATGTAACATGTGGAATATCGTGATGTCCCAGAGATATCCAAAAATGTCCACGCGATGTAAATGGGACCTCAGTGCGACCTCCAAAAGTTCGTTTTGGTTACATCCCAGGGATATCGCTGTGCGAGGTCCCTGCGATATCTCATTCAACATCTCTGCGACATCCAAATGTGCGCTTCCGGCTACATCCCTGGGATATCCAATACGATGTTCCTGGGATGTCCCGTGTGACCTCTAAAACGCCTATTTTGTTACATCCCCGGAATATCCCGGTGCGATGTCCCTGGGATGGCTAGAATGCCTATTTTGGTTACATCCCTCGGACATATCATGTGATGTCCCTGGGATGTCGTATGCGGCATCCATGAAACATCACTAGTCTCAGAGAGGTTGCACTGTTACTATAGGTCTATTGACACGAAAATAATACCCGTGCATGTATGTTTGGGTCTCTTGTGACGCTGTTACGAGACCATTACTGCGTTTATTAATGTATCCATAACCGTCGTCATAAAGTCGCCTAAATGAATTCACTATTCCGATTTAAAAAAGAGACACATTATATTATTCGAAAGATGACATTGTACAAGACTCATTTTTTTAAAGACGTGAAATCAATATTGCGGGTTTCAAAAATGGCGGGCGATGGTTGTGAAACCCACTATAACAATATGAATTTCGTAAGAGCGTCATAAAAGACCGAAACATACATGCACGGACGACACCGCTTATAGACCTGTAGACCTGTAGTATTTTCGCGCCTATAGACCTGTAGTAACACTGCAACATCTTTGAGACTCCCACTAGTGACTTCATACAATCCTGTAAATAATTAACATTCTGCGTTATTTTTGTCACATATTGAACTTACTAGAACACCGGAAAGGAGTATTATTCACAGTCATAATTTACATACTTATGTAAGTTCGAATTAGTGGCAGCTAAACAGGAACTGCACGGAAGCTGCAGCATACGTTAGATGACAACTTGACCGTTAGGTCAATTGGACTGCAAAAATTTTGCACAATATCACGCTGATTAAATTCAGTTTCGATTATATTTTGTTGGAATAACGAATTTTTAAGTATTGATTAAAGGGTAAAGGATTGTGAAAATTATTGCAGTCGAATGCATTCCCTGTAGCGTGTAAAAGTAATGCGTTATATTTACGTTCAAGTATTCCATATTAAGGTTGCTAATCATACTAACACTTAAATAATAATACAAAGAGAATTGGTTGATTTTTATCTATTTATTACAAATAATACGAAGACAACTAAAACAATACATTTTTCTTTCTGTATGCACAAGTTGTACAGGCATGTCGAACGCATTAATTTTCCTTTTTAAAGATAAAGTAATACTTCGTTTGGACGCTATTCAATAATTCTAAAGTCTCAAATAGGTATACTGACCTGTTTGTGTCCCACAAACTGCAATATTGTTTAGATTATTTATTCATTTAGATTTACGATTCTTTTAAGTAACATTTTGCTACCGTCCTTAGTTGTCTTCTTCATAAAGAATGTTCTTAAAACATGAGAATTCTAACTTATGAACACTTATTTTAGAAAATTAGTTGCACTGATTTGATGTGAGGAAACTATGAACTTCAATTATAGCATGTTAAGTCCACATATAAAAAGTTACGGCTATTTACAGAAATACACACAAATCTAACAAAATGAAAATATATGTATACATGTGTCGAAAGAATGTTTGAAGATATGAAACGATTTTCAGTCTTTTTTATGTTTCATTTCTGTGAAACTGCAGTTGAGTTCCTAAATGTTTCCCTTGTTTTCCTTTATTTAGCATGACGAAGCTAATTCGCAATAATCCTCGCTATATCATCATTTGTAGCGTCTCTCTTGTTTTGTCACACAGTTTCTGAAAATAATAATAATCAATGTTCCAATAAATAACAGAGAGTGATTAACGATGAAGTATTATATATTACAAACACTAATAGTCGCAACTGGGCAAAGGCCAAATTAGCAGCTTAGGTATCCTTAGGACGATGAGTAAGGAGAGAGAAAACTCCGAAATATTGGAAGAAAATAGTAAGTGATTACTTGGAGTTTGCGGCACATCGTGAGTAGGGACTCTGTATTATTATATATTACACTTCCAGAAATATTTAAAATGTTCGCATATGTATCATGCATCAGCTTGTGAAAGCAAATTGTTTTACAATACTAACACCCTGAAGAAAAATGTAAAGGCCAAGGAAGATAGCAACTAGAACTGAGAAATACCTGGTTGAAAATGACATGCGTTCATTGGATGTTTCATTGCTTTGTGGACGTAGCATCTTAATTACAACTTTGTAACACATCGTTTTATCAGTGGCACTTCTATTTAAACAAGTGAGTATAGTTTTACAGTACCAAACTTCAGCAGACTTCCAAACCATGCAAATGCAATATTAAACCAGAAATACGAGGTGTTTAACTTTTCGTTGCAATAGAGGGATAATGTCAGAGATAAAACTTATTCGTAGAATCATATAAAGCCATTCCCAGATATATCTGATCGTTTTTGATATATGGAAATCAATAAAGAAATCGGAAAAGTAGAACTGTACCATTTCCGGTTTCAATAAAGAGATAGGGGTGGAATGGTAAATTTCCTTGAGATTGACTATTTCCAGAAACCGTTTGACGTTAGCTATTACTGTTTTTGATGTATGATCTCGTTAATGTTCAAACCGGAAGTAGTAATTTCCATAACTACTACGCTATCAGGTCAACAGGAGTAGATACATCTCGTTGTTTTAACAATATAGACAAATGCATGCTAAGATCTTTTTCTTTTTTCAAATATATTTGTGAAACCTTAGAACAAGTAGTTTAACTAAGGATACGTGTCCCTACCTCACCCCAAAAAATATCAAAAAGTCCCCGCCCCATTCCATGTTCATGAAGACATGTCAAAAATTAATACAGCAATAGACAACGTTCTTCAAGTTATATCTAGGCAGTCACTACTTGCCCAAATTATAACAATTTGCACATTACTTTTATTATTATTTCATCATATGTTGAATCTAGGTCATTGTCGTTACAAGTTGGAGTTTTACTTGAACTTGCTGCATGCTCACTATATTGGAAATATGCTGAAGTTTCTGACAATTCCTGAGTTGCTTCTTGCTATTCGCGAGCTCAATAGAGTTTTTGAGCAGGCGCTCATTATTTAAAGCACTACGGGCCTGCTACACTAAGTTGCATTGTTGCATTGAATTAATAAAATGTTTAACATAAAAACGCTAACGATAAGCTGCTACTGCACACGTAAAACAACGCACATGTTCGACTGAAACGAAAAAGCAAACCAAATTGAATTCTTTCTCATTCACAGCAGGGTTGGCCCAAGTGGACCCAGCCCGAAAAAAACCGTTTTTTTTCGGACTGGACCTACCTGGGTTTTTGAGCTTTTGGTTAGTATATTGTAGGTACAAATCAGGTGATCACATTGAAAGCGATTTTTATCCAGGGTTTGCCCAAGTGGACCCAGCCCACCTGAAAAAAAAAGAAACTTTATAACCTACCTGGGTTTTTGAGCTTTTGGTTAGTATATTATTGGTACAAATATCGTGATCACATTGTTTTTTTATCAGATTTTAGACTTTCCTTGGGCGAATTAGATGCTTTCACGATAAGGTATACAACATTCAACATAAGACCTTTATAAAGTTCTGAATGCACTGAATGAATTATTTTTTTTTAAAAAAGCTTGTGATAGTTATACGATGGTCACTACGAAAGTTTTGAGATGTGAAATAACTTATATTTAAAATCAATTTAACAATTACATTTTCTCAAAGTATTCACCATTTCACTGTACACATTGCATCCTCGAAAACCACTTTTGGAAGCAGTGTTGCCAGTCTTTTTCTTCAAGTGTTGAAAGTTCATTCTCGTAAGCCACTACAGTTTCTTCATGGCTGCAAAATCTCTTCCCACGCATGCGATCTTTGATCCTGGGGAACAGAAAAAAAAATCACACGGGGCCAGGTCAGGGCTATTCGGCGAATGAGTCATAAGTTTGACCTCCATAGATTATAAAAACTGAATTGTGATGTTGGCCGTGTGTGCGGACGCGTTGTCATGAAGCAGGATACCACGCAATCCAGTTCTTGGACGCCGTTCCCGAAGCTTCTGGAACACTTTTGTTAGGCAAACAGTGGTGTACCACTGAGCAGTAACAGTCCTTTATTCTTCAAGTAGAACAGTTGCAACATGGCCAGATTTGGCGAAGAAAGCTGCTGCCATCTTCTTCCCCACACTTCGCGGTCGCTTCACTTTCATGGGTGGATTTTCGTCTGGAAAGATCCAAACTGTAGACTGGCGTTTATTTTCAGGGTCAAATTGATAAATCCAAGTCTTATCGCTAGTAATAATGTCAGAGACGCGTCGAGAATTGCCTCCATCAAATCTTGCAAGCATTTCTTCACACCAGTGTTGCCACACTTGGTACAATTGTACCAAATTCAGCCCTTTTTGTCATTCATCGGTCCGTTGGTACCACGCTGGCATTTTTCAGCCCCTTTCGTGAAAAAGTTGGTACAATCCTACCCAATTCAGCCCCATTTAATAAATACTTTTAAATGTGTCAGTAAGACTTTTCTTATATCTCACGTTACACATACTGTGTGTTGGACTCTTAAGAAAACCCTGTTGAACATTCATTCTGTGGCATTACACTGCATAACGCTACGAACTTTGTGCGGATAATTCGTAATTCAAATTAGGTCAAGAAACAAATTACGTTAGATGGACGTATCCGCGCCGCACATGAAGGAGACGAGGAAAAAGCAGTGTGGTGGAAATTTTAGCTTGGAATCTTGAAAACAAAAAGTAGCACAATATTCTTCTTACAGTTATCCTCCTTCGGTCGTGAAATAAGCGAGAATAAAATGCAATAATTTATATTTTAATATTTTATTATAACGTACTGTTTACTCACGAACTGGGAGATGATTGATTTGTTCCTTATTTTCTTTTTTTTTCATATATGACCATAATGCCGTTTTGATTTATTGGTCACTTTAAAATAGACGCGCGTTTAGTTTCCTTACAATACATACCGATGATGATAACTGTTTTCCCTTTTAATTTGCGGCCCCTGTTATACTCCCTTCGTGCGAGAAAAGTTTCATCTACTTCCACGATTGTTCGGGGTCGTCCTATTTGGATGTTTTTAAAAAAGTAATTTAAAAACAAAACACTTTCTTGATTTGGACTCAGAAGACGGGGGGGGGGGCGGGTTAGAACATGTTATAGAGCCTCTTTTAGTTTCATGTTATTGAGCCATGCCATGTATTACACTGGTATAAAATAATTAATTCGGCCCTTTTTGTTTCAATTTGGTACTATTTTTCAGCCCACTCCAGAGCCACGACTGTGGCAACACGGCTTCACCATTCCACACGCATGCGCTTCTGCTGTTCAGTCAAAGTGTAAGGCACCCAACGAGGTGAAACCTTCCTGAGCCGAAGATGATCATGAAGAATATTTGTTACTGCTGGCGATCCAGTGTTCACTGTAGAATCAATGTCCTTGAAAGTTGTTCGAGGATTTTCTCGAATCATTTGTTCCACAGCGGCAATGTTTTCATCTAACACAGCTGTTGCCGGACGTCCAGCTCTCTCTCCATCTTTAAGCGATGACCGGCCTCTTCTGAATTCACCAAACCACCGAAAAATTGTAGCACGGGAAGGAGCAAGGTCCCCAAATGCCTCCTGTAAACGGTCAAGGCTGTGTGTCTCGTTCAAACCACTTCTGAAATCGTAAAGGATCATTGCCAGAAAATGTTCTCTTTCGAGCTCTATTCTAAACAGCCGAATACTGCTCACATCAACAAATAAGTGAAGGCGATACGGCCACGCCGATAAGAGAGGCGATTTGAAACTTTCTTCGCCGTGGATTACACTACCGAACGCAATTGTTGGAATTCAAATACTGTGCCACAACAATGCGTATCTCAAAACTTTCGTAGTGACCCTCGTAGAACAAATTAATATATAGGTTATGCTTATAGCCTATTTGAAGTAAAATATGCAGTTTTATATTTTAGAGAATACTTTCCGTGATTAGTGTGCTCGCCAACTTGGCGACACCGAGGGACATTATCTCTCATACGTTTCACGGGTTTACGTTTTGTTTTTTGGTTTAGTTTTGGAAAATTTGTGTATTTGTCCACCAAAACGTCAACAGATATTTTTTAACAATAAATTTAATTACAGATGCAGATATTAAGGCCAGCTATATGTTATGTTATAGCTTGTGAAAATGTTTATACAACCTTGGCTTTAGATTATTTTTACTTTTGAATGCTCTAACAATTTTCTCACATTCCGTGTACCAAATATTTGCACGGAAAAATATTATTTTGTTTATTTTGTTTTATGTTAATAAAAAAAACTTTATGCACTATTAAGTGATAATTTATTCATTATGTAATAATTGAAAGCAGAAGCATTGGAATTGAATACTTCAATAATAAAACTATTCATTTTACGCTGGAAGATATTTAATTTAATTTAAGACATTCTGAAACAATTACTTTATAAAATAAGAATTACATACTTATTAATTGTTTTAAATTAATTTTCGGAAAGAACCGTCTTGCAACAAGTGCTCGGGAAATTCCCGTAATTGAACGTACAAAGTATCGGAAGTGAACTTCAACAATAAAGCCATTTATTTTAAGATGGAAGATGTTTATTTCATATAAGATATTTTGAAACATTTATTTCATACAACATGAATTGTACCTTTTCTTAAAATTAATAGACCCCTTTTGGTAATCATATTTGGCGAACGTTAGTCAACTTCTGGATGACTTGATTTACATTTGTTCGTTTGTCTGCCGAGCTCCTTCATGGCTAAGCGGTTAGCGTACGCACCTTCGGCATGGGAGACCCGGGTTCGATTCCCGGAGGAACTCATGTGGTTCCGATTGCACGTTAATCAGTAGGTCCCGTCTCATGTACTCTTGCTGCTGAAAGGGGCGTTAAACACAAAATCAACTCAACTCGTTTGTCTGCCTCTACCACACACACTACAGGATACAACTTTCGGTCTTCTAAGTTAAAATTTTCAGAGTACAGGCACGAGATACTCTAAATTTCCTGTATAGATTTTGACGGCATACCAACGTAAAATTCCAAACTGGTGGTCATTTTTTTTTTCAAATAGCGAGTATCCATGCTACAAAGCGCAATTTTCCGTCTTCTAAGTTGAAATTTTGACAATTGAAGCACGAGATAGGCTAAATTTCTGTATAGATTTTCTCGGCGATCCAATGTAAAATTTCAAAATGGTGCCTTTTTTTTAAACAGCTGTGAGTAGAAAGTTGTTTCAAGTTATAACAATGACAATCTTTAAATACAAACCACAACTATAAATCACATTTTAACATTTTTACCCCAATGATTGAAATATTTCGAAAAAAAAAAGATTAAACCCGAAAAAAACCCACATGGGCCGAGGTGGGTTGAGCTTTTTCACACTGATTCACAGAGACCACAAACAAAAGTGAAATTTTGGATTCATTTCTACACCATGAATGGTCATAGAGGGGTCTAGTAAAGAACCTAACGGAGTTAACGCAGCATGAGCATTTGTTTTTGCTAGAATCTTATTTGCTCTCCCAGAGCCGTTGTTAACAAGAGCAATTCCGCACTGCGATTTATAAGATAAACAAAAGCCGGAAAGTGTTAAACTAAAGGAACAGAACCACGTTGCAGGTTAATTTTCTTTTTTCCAACTGAAATGAATATAAGGACTATACATAGACCACTGATCATAAACAACAACATATCTGTTGGGATATAAAGTTCATCTACTGAATTATGTATGTGACTTAAGACAGATATGAGAAATGATGCAGCAAATGCTTTCCTAGGATTCATTCCGTCATTGTCTGGTGAGACTGAGGAATTGTCATTAAAGAATAACCGCTAGAGTAGCATCTCCGGGATTTGAACTCGCCTATCCGAATGATATTGACATTACCGATTCAACAAAAACACTGACATCCTTTATTTTTTAAGTACTGGTATACAAATAATACTAAATGATGAAACACGCAGTCAATGTGAATAAACGTGGCAACATTGTAGCCCTCTCATTCGCTAGCAGCATTTAAAGGAAACTTGGAGCACTGCCTTCAAATTCCATCAAGTTTTGTCACATGTTTCAGTATTCACCTTCCTAGCAAAACAATTAAGTCACGCGTCTATCTTTAAACACTACCTGCTTAACTTTCGCCACTACTACGCTTGAGTCTCTAGACGTTGACTGACAATTTTGTTTAAAGTCATTCTGTAGTTTTCTGCGATCACAATTTAATTCCCTTGCAGTGTTAGTGCTTTTCTCTTAATACATAGCTGCTATTGTATCATACTCGTTTATTACCAATTTTCCTTGAAAGGGTGGGATCTAATCAGAGCTCGGTATTCGACTTGGTCCAACATAGTGACAACGCCTAGTTTTCTGGCTGTAACATCAATTCTACGAAACATGTTGACACCAAAAATATCAAAATTTATGACCCCTTTGGACTACTTCTAGTAGTGGGATCTGGCGTTTCATCATTACTATGGATTAAACATGGTTTCATCATTTTACACACAAAGAAGGGTCTCCATGGAGGCAGACATACATCCTCGTGTGTGCGGAAGTCATGCCATCAATAGGGAAGGTAATACAGCCGTTCACACAACCGTTTGAAGAAACGGTTCATTCATATACAGTCTACGCAAAAGGGCAGAACTATTAACACAAACTCAAACTGCTACCACAGGACTCATACAAAATTATTGAAGTCAATGTCCCTGAATTATTTCCAGTAAATGTTTTTGTAGTTTCCAGATCTAAGGTTAGAAAATTATATAAATAGAAAGATAATATAAATTTTAATAACAATATATGCTATTTACGTATTTAAGAATGGCCACCGTTCTACTCAATGAACAACTGTAATTAAATTAAATTTGCAATCACAAAATGCAGTGCGTAATAAGTATCGGCCCCAATTCTCATATTGTAAACTGCATAACGAACTGATGTAGATTTAAATTGCATATACTGAAATATTTAAGCAAATAAGGACGTGAGTGAATATGCTTAAGCATCACCAAAGTAGTAAAGCATTGAATATACATGTTAAGAATTAAATTTTAGTTATATCGTGAAATAATTCGTATTTGTAAACAATACTATTATTGTTGATGCATTTCTTTTAGATTTTAGTAAAAATACATTTCAAGAAAACGTAGTTATTCAACGATGAAAATCAAGAATTTATCAAAAAAACAACTATATATATATAAAGGTTGAAATCCTGGACTCTGTTCAGTTATCACGCATTCTTAAGTAAAAGACATTATCAATTTAGAAATACAGTCGAAACCCGTAATAACGACTCCGAAGGAACCACAAAGTTACGGTCGTTATAGCAAATAGTCGCACAAACCGGGTTCTCCTTTTCTTGCTCAAAATTTCATATCTAAGTTTTAGGCTATACACTTACATGGTAATAAACAAATTAAAGCTAAAACTTCACAACAACAACAAGAAAAATCCAATAATACTGTATGGCAATAAAATATAAAAATTAGTAAGTGAAGAAAACGTAACAACAGTGTAAATTGTTCAATAATGTCGTACACGGTCTTGGCTAATGAATGAGATACAATGTTGAGCATGGTTTTAAACTTACTATATGTATTGTATAGTATAAGCAAAACAATAGTTTGAAAATAAACCTTCCATTGTTGTCAGCAATCTCCAAACACGTAACAAACAAAAATCAACACTGAACATTATAGCCGATACATTTCTCCGAAAATGTGAAAAAAAAGTCGTTTCATACGATACGTCGCAATAAGCAATGTCGTACCAAGCGATTTTTTAAACACAGTTTTTATATGGGGTTTAGACTGGACCGTTAGATTTCGCTGTTATTCCTAATACGTCGTTAAAAGTGATGTTGTTATAACCGGTTGCGACTGTATAAGAATTGTCAAAACATTGGTCAATTACCTATAAAGAATTTTCTAACTGGGAATATTATTAAAGAAGTAAAAGGAAATTTATATTGGGCCGCCGAAAGAAAGAATATTTATCTTCTCATTTAAAAATAATTCATATAAATTAAAACGTAAGAAGAAAGTCGTCAGAGAAAAAACTTATTTTGTTACCACATCAAGGCAATGTAGTAGTAATTAATGTTATGAAATGATCAGTGCTCTCAGAAGCCTTGAACGTTGTTGTTTGGTAAGCAGACCCCACAACTAGAATTCTCACGTCTATATCAATAAATAAATAAATAAATAAATAATTTTCCCAGGAAGAAAACACATCGTTTATACGAAGAAATATATTTTTTATTTGTTTTTCAACTTTTGTTATTTGAATAAAAAAAACTGTCAACAAAAACATTCATGAACACAATGTCTTTACAGCAATACAAACTTATTGGACATCTTCCAATTCAGCGTCCATTATTATCTTCAAAATATTATGTTGTGTTCTTATTTGCACGGCTTTATTTGTTAGGAGTTTCAACCGCGACGAAACAAATTTTCCAAATTGATCGAACTCATTTTCTACATTTGGCGATCTGGTGGAAAAGGATTTTTTTATAGCCTTTAAAGTTTCTGTGGCCTGAGAAAAGATCTCTTCGCTTTTTCTTTTCTTCTGTTCCGATTCCTTGGATGGCGTTTTATTAAGGAACATATGAGGTGTGGTTGAAATAGAATTCCCATTCTGCTGCGTTGTAGATTTGGCCCCCTCACTCAGTTCCGTCTCCGTGGGAAGTATTATTTCTTCCAAATCCTACATAAATACAAACGACAATATTACAAACAATATAAAGAAAAAGTGTAAATTTCACGAAGATAAACTAATGAGAATACATAAGATAATTCTTCCTTACAGCTAAGAATAAAAGCAACAAAATAAAAGTCTTAAGCTTGATTTGCGTGGAAATTCACGTTAACCAAATTTTCGACCATCCACACTTATTGCACCGTCAGAGTGGGAACTGTTACCTCAGATCTGTAAACTACGCGATGCCTATTAGATATTCATATTTGCCTCCACTTTTCCTTATACAACCAATATTTTATTCTATTTGAAAGCATTTAATAATCATTATCTACAAAAAGTCTGGTCGTGTTTGTTCATTATTGCCTCACAAGATTTACGGCTGTTGCAATAGCACTATACTACAAAATTACCACAGATCTTTATACTTAAACAATGTCTCAAAATTACAATTAGACTATTCACTGATTACTAAGAACTTATTATACGTTCAAGCTCGGAGAATGCTATCCTAAGCCTAGCCTTTTGCAGGTATTTCTCAGTTTTTCTATTTGAAACATCTTTCCTAAACATGAATAATATTTCCTGAAAAAGTTTACGTCGGATAGAACGCGACCTCAGTCTTAACTCCGAAAAATTAACTGTAATTAGAAATTAGTAATATGGGCCAACTGCTTGTCAAGACATCGATGGTTTGAATTTCAACATGGTTGTTTAGTACTAATGCTAATCGATTCAAATATTATTTTCTCTAAATTTTGAATTCCTGCATGCTTCGACAACTCGGATCAGCTCAATTCTTTCTTTCGTATCCCTGCTTTGTTCTTTAATTCTAGTGTAGATTATTTTTTTTCAGTTATGCCTACTTAGGTTTGTACGTCACCTTATACATGTCTGTATGTACTTCCCCTTATGCAGTAACTTTCAAAATCCGTTAGATGCTTTTCTACATTTTTTGATGCATTAAGTGATATGCGGATCTTTTCTACACATCTTCGGTAATTTGTCTAACAATCCAGGGCAGAATGGAAAAGAAACACGAGAATTAAAATCATTTAATATATTACACTCTCTCAAGTGTACAGAAGGTGGAACAAACATATGGATTACGTGTATCAGTGAAAGGATTCATAACTTTAGAACGGAATTTGAAAGCTATTTCATTATAAGGAATTTATGAGGTGGTGATGGGTTGTTATCAAACATGCACAGACATGACTGGCAGGAATATCAACGCTAGAATTAAAGAACAGGACAGGGATATTTTAACACAAATATGTATATGTGCATGATTTCTTTGATATGTCAAAGTTTTCCTTTTTTTTTTTGCCAGCCCTTCGAAACAGTCTTGTATTACTAAGAATTGAACTTTCTGAGTATGAGAATATTCTCCAATTTTACTGTAACAACCATTCGCGCAGAAAGCTACATCCCTGTTTTCTTTTTCATGATTAAAGATTCTAAATAATAGCCTTCTTAAGATGAAAATACAACAATGACATTAAAAAGAAACAAAACTACAAAATCGAAAAAACGGTGTCCCAAAACATTAAAAGGAAGGTAGCACTCCTTTAGTTATACACTGCTGCTGAGGTTTACAATAAATTAATGTGATCTATAGACAACGGAAATGGTGGAATACTTTTCTTCGCAACGGGTGGAAAAAAAACATCCAGCTAATATAACTTCCTTATTTAGTACAATGATAACTGAACTGCTAACACTGATTGCATTTTTGATAGATGTTAAAAATAAAAGTTACATCCAGTGCAATGGCCTTTACCTTGGCGAAACGAGATTTTTTTTCTTAATTTATTCCAAAAAAAAACATGATTGTAGCACCTGTTAGGAACAGCTTTAATTATTATTATTTATAACAATACTAATAAATAAATCAACATAAGAAATGCTAAAATGGAAAATGATAATATTGAAAATGGATGAGTTAGATTATGTCGTACTTTCAATTCGAAGAAAGTGAAGTTCTATTTTGCGCCTTTGATACCTACGATGTGGCCCTCTTTAACCATGGATAGCGACGCAAAAAATGCGAATGTTACGACTGCGCAAAATGTGCGAATTTAAAGTTGCAATCGAGAAGTATTAAACAAAGTTATTTTGCCAATACAATCATTTTTCTTTTTCTTTTTTAAACTCACGTGAAGAGATTATTAACCTATGTAATAATAGATAATTAAAATGTGCTATATGAATGATGTGCATCGTAAAATAATATGAATTGATGTTGTGTGTAATGTCCGAGATATTTTAATCTTGGTAAATTCTATTAAGAAATTCCACCTTGGGTCTAAATTCCCTTTATTAAAATTAAGGCTCAATTAAGTGGGATTTACATCTTAAAAAGAAAGGCCCGAAAACCCATCTTTCAGCTGTATTTTTGCTCTGGTAAAGAAACTCGTTGTATTCAATCGAATGGTAAATATTTTGTTTTTTGATAGCCTAGAGAGTCGATGCCGTCTCCCTGGTGTCCCTAACATGTTCTTTTATCCTCCTCCTACATGGTGGTTTTGATCATGCCTATGCATAAGTCATGCAGGAGCATTTTACACAGTAAATGCTAGGTGCGGCAAGTATATCAGTGAAAATTATATATATTTTTCTAAATGTGATAAGGCAGACTCAAAACTGGCTTCCCATTTCGGCTGAGAAATTTGTTACTGAATTTTTGCCCACCTTCCTCAGTTTGATACTCCAGGGCAGAAAGGTAAGAAAATCCGTAATTTTTTATTGATTTATTTTCGTTTGTTCCTTGCTATTTTTCGGAATTAGAAGTGAATTCCCAAGCCTTCATTTGGATAAAAGAAATTTAGACCCACGATGGAATTTATTACTAATCAAAATATCTCGTAAATTAGTCATACCTTTATAACATATTATTTTACGATGCACATCATTCATATAGCACATTTTAATTATCTATTCACGTTAATTGTCAAAGAATGTAAGACCATTGGCAAAATAACTCTAATTAATACTTCTTAATTACAACTTTTATCGGATATTTGGTCTTGTTTGAAAATTTTGTGCAGTTCAAACATCCGAAATTTTAGCGCCGCTATCCACTGTTGAAGAGGTCCAAATCCTAAATATCAAAGGCGCAAAATAGAGGTTCACTTTAATCGAGCTGAAAGGATGAAATAAAATTTATCCATTATCAAAGTACACTTTCCATTTTTTTACTTGCCTATCTTGTATCAAGAAAAAAAAATCAAGCTACTGGCAACATTAGTATGACTTAGCTACTACAATGATTTTAAATCTGACGCCTCATTTGTTTTCCTACAAAACATGTGCTCCAAAGTGTGAATTATGAGAATGCAGCAATAAAAATTCTTTTTTGTTTTCACGTTTCGCATAAACAATATGTATGATAGTATGATATATGTATTCATAATGTTCTTACAAAAAGTTCTGATAGTGAGAAAATATTAATTCCAGCAAATTCGACGGAATATTTTCATTTTACAGGAAAAAAAAATCTCAGTGGGACGAAATCTAAAATCAACCTCTTTCCGTCGAACTGGACAGAGGAAACAGAACTATCCGAAAATTTCAAACATTAAGAAAAATAGAAAGGAATAATACGACGCAAGGTAAGTATGTTTATTACTTAGTTGTGAACATTTCCAAACGTTCGTAGACATATATTTCGTCACAGTAACAAGCCTGCTATTAGTGATCCACTTCTGAATAAACATAGCCTAACACCAGGGGCGGATCAAGGGGTGGGACGATTGCCCCCTCCAGAAGAAGAAACTTTCTTATATATATATATATATATATATATATATATATATATATATATATATATATATATATATATATATATATAACCCATCTCAAAGTTTTGAGCCCTTAAAAGTAGCAGTATGACAACCCATCGCCTCCCCCAGAAGTCGGTCCTGGATCCGCCCCTGCCTAACACCCATAAAAAATAATCCAAAATTTTATTTCAATGCAAATTTAAGCATTTAATTCTTAAATAAAGCACTATGCTTTAAAATCATAAGCAGCTACAAAGACATTTAGCTACTGACGTTGCCGTTAAACTAAAAACAATTTATACAAGCATTTACCTCAGAGCCATAGATATTGTACTCTTCTACCTCAGGCGGTAAGTTGTCCCCTACATCGTCACTCTGCAAATCCTGTGACAAATCTCCTAAAACTGGCTGGCAGTTTGTCACAGCCTCAAAATCGAAGCTCTGGGAATGAGGCTTTAAATTTGAAATGCTCCTCCTGGGAACAATGTGGTCCCGAAGAAAATGTAAATAATCGTAGTACCACAGATTCGGTTGCGGAACCTTAAATAATAAAAGAAATGCATTATAATAGTACTTACTTAAGAAATACTTACAATGAATCCAGAGACTAATTAAGTTTCATAGTGTGTTTCGAAAGTGGAACTTATTAACATGCCTTTGCACACAATCCGTATTTTAGCCTCAATTCTGCTTCAAACAATATTGATAGGTATTGAAAGTTAGATGTAGACACGGAGAAACTGCTTTTGTATTAAAAGAGAGTTAACATTAATATTACCAGTTGCTATCCTTCAGCAGACGCCAAGGTCAAAGGAAACCTTACGCGCACAGCAAAGCTCAAGTGACTCTTTCTTATAGATAACCAATCCCACCCCGAGCGGACCTAAGGGTCGAATAACTTCGCCATACTCTTATGAAGGAAAAGATGCAAAGTTAGTTTGTAGTGAGCAGCTAGCACACATTTGAGCAAAGGCTTTTCGTACTTAACATAAAAGTTTGAGGCACTATATAAATCAGAACGCAGTTAATCGGTATACATTAAGAAAATGAACACTGTAGAACAAATGAGAGTATTACTTTTATTTACACTATCACACCTTATCTATCTATCTATATAGGGTTGGCAAAAACCATGTTTTTTATTGAAAAAACAAAAAGAACGGGTTTTTTGGTTTAAACCAGGTTTTTTTTGTTTAAACCAGGTTCTTTTGGTTTAAATAATTTGCTCTACATATTCATATCATATATGGACAGAAATAAGTTTTTTTCGTCTTGATGTTATTATGCAACAACCCGGTCATGCTGGAAGGGGTCACATAAGCTTAAAGCGGAATAAAAACTGCTTCTCGAGTTACATTCGAGAGAAATTGTCCTCAATTTGAACTCGAAACCAGGACTAATTGGCCACAAATGCAATACGTCTGCCGACTCACTCACGAAGGAATCCTGATAAAAATACTTTGTACTGATCATACTTCTTAATATAACTGTCAAGAGTCATTTCAGAAGGACAAAAAGATAAACAGTTGCAGAACTGAAACCATTATACAGAATTACATATGGACAATTTCAAAGTACTACGGAGTACAGAAGAACTAATTTAGTTAACAACGACTTTTATTGGTCCAATTTAAAGAAATACAACGACTTAATTTGCATATCAGTAAGAAAAGTGAATAAAGATACGAATTATTTGAGTCCACTTTGGCTCAGACTCATTTATACATAAATAGATACCAAAGGTACTTCTCATTTCACTAAATAATTCTCGTGGTGTCTGTATGAGCCCTCCCCCCCCCACACACACACACAAAGTACGGCATTTCGATGTATTTTATCAATAGTAAACGAAATAATATTTAAAATTTTTCTTTGATTTAAATTACATAACATTAATAACAACTAAAAAAAATCACAAAACAAACATTTATAAAGTGATATAACAAAAAGTTGCTTTTGTAGTATAATCTATTTGTGTAATGAATTGAGAATTTAGGTCTGAATATATTACGAATAATATATGGGAGTGAAACGTGATAACCCACAAATGTGTATTCATCAAGATTTTACATACACACACTTTTACGAACATTTTTCGTTTTTTGGTTTAAACCAGTTGGTTTTTTTGAAAAAAACAGGTGGTTTAAATCATGGTTTAAATCAGCCAACCCTGTATATATATATATATATAAACCTAAGGTGTAAGGTATACAAGCTTACAGCAGTATAAATGTGTAAGTGATAGGGAAGAAATATATAATATAATATTGAAAGAGCTTGCTATCTCTGACAGGATTTTATCAACGGGATTGATATTTCCCCAAAAACACATTAACAAAAGTTGCACCTCTTAAGCACGAACTTCCAAACAAGGCCACGCGTTTCGCTATACTTTATTCCGCACAGTGCCTTCTGCCAAAAGTTTACACCTTGTGCGACTTTGACAAACTAATAAAATGGTATACTCCAAAATTTCACCCAATGAGTGCGCTGTCTACAATGAAAGTAAAATTTGCAATAGCTTGGTTAAAGACTGCATAATCCACTTTCCACTCTTCGCAAATACCTTCTAAAGCGATGAGACTGTGCTGAAAGATTTCAAGAAGGGAAACAAATATAGTTTATGGCATACACGATTCATTTTGTGGACTAAACTACCATAACCTAAGCTAACCCAACCTACTGCTTGTACTACTGCAATTAGAAAAGTGGTAGTAACTAGAACTGGAACTGTTTGAATAATAATAATAATAATAATAAAATAACTGTGAAGGAACTATATATTGAACAAGTAGAACTGTGTATGCTATAAATTATAATACAACCATATTGCAACAGATGCTACACATATTCTAATTTTCGGCTGGGTTATTCTCAATGGTTACGTTTTGAAAGACCTAAGAAGATGATTTTTGGATATTGTAAATACTACATTTGAAGCCACGGATTGTAGTTAGTCTCTCCCCAACTCATTTCAGGCTCCAGAACCGAGTATCTTGATTTTGTGTAAATTGTGATAAATGTCCAAAACAACGAGCCCTGCGGGGCTTCTATAACCCGCTTCGCCCACAACTATGTTTTGTTAAGTAAGTAACATTTGAGATCTTATATGTGCAAGATTGGGTGAGAAACTAAAAGCTACCCCATCACTAGACATATGCTGGGTATTCCCAGTGAAGAAACAATCCCACAATATAAGAGAAGTTTTTGAGTCATTATAACAGATGGGCTTCGACAAGGAACAAAAGGAACGATAATTGTACTATACCAGTTTAGGTCTACATACTGACATAGACGTGCAACTTTCATTAGTATTACTACTCTACATTAAGTTTACATGATAAAGAAATATCAACCTCTTTTACAATCAAACAAACTTTTGCACCCTTAGGAAGTGCTTCTGAGTGATTGAAACTGCCCTATCCTACTTTAGGGAAGCTCATTTATATCCATGTGGGAAAAAAAATAGTAAATTAAGCACCTTGTGTCTTTTATTATGTGCTTGAGAAGCTCAACATTTAATAATGCATTTCTCACGAAGGGTTTACTAGAACAGATGGTTCTACCAAATAGACAATTGATAGGTAAAATAGAAATGAGTGTGAATATAAGTAATTACTATCAGTGCACAGCATATTGAAATGAACGTTCAGTTACACTGAAAGTACAATATGTGTAAGTGTGCTATTCCACTATCGTCGTTTATGCGTATACACCCCGGCACTGACGCGCCTGCTCCCTACGGACGCACTTTCTCGCTGACGTTCGTGCCTCCTGCTTTGACTCAGGTAGCATTTGTGGCTTAACTGCTGTATCGCCGGACCAATTTTACAAAATTTACCAGATAAAATGGAGAGTTTATTTTGGTTTGTGAGAAAGTGTGAAAGTAAGATGAGGGAAATAGTTAAGAAAATACTTACTGTTGTTAGTTGTTTTCGATATTGTAAGCGGCACTACACATGGAGGCGGAAGGGACAATTTGGCGGAACGATGCACTTGGTATGACTAATGAGAAAGAAAGCGTGGAAATTATGCGTAAATGAGAAGATCGTGTCACATCGCTTTTGGTTTTACCGAGTTATACAAAAATAATGGGTGTCAGTTGTTAAAAATGTGTGAAGGGCATAATCTACTAAACAAGCGAACACTTTATCGTAAGTAAGGAAACGAATTAGAACTACAGAAAAGAAGAAGAACACCTACCCAAATCTAACATAATCTAGTACATTATGGTACTTGTTTGGATAGCATTTAGTTGCGTAGCATTTCCCCAAAAATGTGCAATATGTATGCTATGCATTTTAGGACATATTTAGTGTCTTTACACTATTCTCGCTTATGCGTATACCCACCGCCGCTGACGCGCTTGCGGACTACGGACTCATCCCATTGCCCACACAGCAATGAAATATTTTCAAAACGTTTCTAAAACGTGCCATCATTTTCCTTCAGAAAATGTATCCTACTTCCCTTAAGGAAATATATTTCATATGTTGTTGAAAACATTTTCCACATAATACTGAAAATATTCTCTAAATACACTCAAAAACGTTGTAGAAATATTTTATACGCCGTTAGAAAAGTTTTCCTAAAAATGTTTCCTGTACGATTTCCAAACATTACTAAAAAAGTATTTGAAACGTTTTATACAATGTTAACGGAATGGTTTTTAAAATGTTTCTCATGGAATATTTTAAAATTATTTACCAATAACGCAGACAATATTTTCCTACATATGCCAAAATATTTTCTTTACATGACAAAATATATTTAGTGAATATTTTTTGTACATCACAGAAAATATTTAAAGAATAGTTTCTGTGCATGACAAAATATTTAGGGAATATTTTCTGTACATGACAAAATATTTACAGAATATTTTCTGTACATGATAGAACCCAAAGCCCATAGGCCAACTCGGTTACTATTGCAGATACGAAAACAAGGTAAGATAGCTACAGAAGGAAATTTTTAAAATGCAGCAAGTTTTGTTTTTATATTAGTATACCGCCCAATAGTAACGAAAAGTACAACGCTGCCACTGTTGGACAACAACGAATGAAAGAAAGTGTGGTTTGAAATTATTTGGACCAAAGGGAACGGAAAGACACAATGAAAAATATAGTGCAAGACCCAATTTCGCGTCCTTCGTATCTACTCCTTTCCCCCCAACACCGTGGTTGCTACGCCTCTGGCGTGGATGCTGCATTTGCATGTTTATCCTTCACTGTGTCTCCTTTCAATTCTTCTCGGTGTAGCTAATTTCAAACCACACATTCTTTCATTCGTGTAGCCCGATATGATGTATGGTAACGCATTTTCTTTATTGAGCGGTACACTAGTACAAAAACAAAAGTGTTGCTGGAATTTAAAAGAGTCCTTACATATCTTACCGTGTTTCCATACCTGCAATAGTAACCGAGTTGGCCTATAGGCTCCGGACTTTTGCGTCACTCTGCATATACGGTATAACGGCTTCTTGCTGGGAACAAATAGTGGGTTGAAAATAAGGCGGCCAGGCTGTGACATAGCAGCTGGAAGAAAACGTAAGATTCTTCTGTACAATTTTACCTGCTTAGACGTCTTTGCCTCACTCTGTCTTCATGACGAGGAACCATTGCGGCCCACAGACTCAGACCAAAAAAATAAATAAACAGATAAATAACTAAAAAAAATAAAAAGAAAATACCACTACTACTACTACTAATAATAATAATAATAATTATTATTATTATTATTATTATTATTATTATTATTATAAACAGTGTAAATTATAACTACATAATGTTAACTTGCTCTCATAATTTTAAGCATTTTTTTTAAACTCAAAATCTTATTTACACACAAAATGTTTCTGGGTGTTTCACTGGTACTACTGGTATGTGGACACGCCGTGCATATATGTTGGGGTGTCTTATGTGACTTACGACATTCAAACTGCACATCAGTGTGTTCACAATCGTCGCCTGCCAGTTTTGAAAGCGGCTCTATTGTTTTTTTTTTAATTCGAAAAGGATTGAAGTTTAGACATCCATTTCAAGAAACAATTATTGACAATCCTTTTCCTATCTTAAAAATAATAAATCTAATATAGCCGCTTTGTAAATTGGCACGCGATGATTGTGAAGGCTCTAATTTGCAGTCTGAACCTCGCAACATCACATAAGACACCCCAACATACATAGACGGCGTGGCCACATACCAGTAGTAGCAGTGGAACACCCAGAAGCATTCTGTGTGTAAATAAGATTTTGAGTTAATAATAATAATAATAAAAGTAGCTTAAAATTATGAGAGCAAGCTAACATTGTGTACTTATAATTTACACTGTACACTATAATAAATATACATCTATATAAGTTTATATCGGTTAGTAGTTAAATAAAAATATAAATGTACACTATTCTGGCATTATTTATTTAAATACTCTTCAGCAGCATCTTCATGCTGCTCGTATTATTTGTTTCTATACATTAAGAACAATCTTCTCAAATATCAGAAATTCAGATTTTAACTTGTAAACACTTGTTCTAGAAAATTATGTCACTGACACTAATTAAAAAAATCAACAACAATATTTATGTATGTTGCTGAAAATATGTTCTACAAATCTACGGCGCATGGGGAATAGATCTTTTCACGAAATGTCACTTTTTGCAACTTTCAAGAAATATCACATTGTTAAATAACCAGAAAACGTATTTGCTTCTTTATAATGTCACTTTTGATTACCACAACTAACTATAAATTCGACGCTGCGAATTGTCAGTTAAAGTTCTGTGGAACTGCAGCTGAATTCTTAACTGATCTTCTTGTTCGTTTCTGTATGACATGTTGAAGCCAAATCCCAATAATCTACGCGATCTCATCGTTAGTTACGTTTCTCTTGTGTTACACAGTTTCTGAAAATAAAAATAATAGGCAGCGTTTAATAACATAATAACAGCAGGGAATGATTAAAGATCAAATATTACATCTTAAACTTACAAACATATTTAAAATGTTTGTGCAGGACCTACAGCAGCTTGTGAAGACAATATTGTGTTACAAAAGTAACATCCTGAAGAAAATGTAAATGGCAAGGAAGACAACAGCTACAGCTGAAAGTGACATACCTTAGACTGTAGCTTAATTACGGACGTTGTAACATGTTGAAGCGGTCACACATTTATTTTTAAAAAGTATAGCATCTTATAAATATTAAACCTAATATTAAAAAAATAATAATAATAATTTGAAAACATGTGGCTGCATTTGAGTTGATGAAGAACAAGCGTCTCATTCCGAATGCTCTGATCTCAAATCTGGACCCGATTATCCTTTTTCCCTCAGTCGTACCAGGTGAATGCCGAGGTGGTTACTAAGGCCTTGATGACCGCTACCTTGCTTGATTTCTTTCCCCACGGAGCAGGTCATACATATTATTTTGCCTTATACAAATGAATAATTTTGATAACGTTGCATTGCAAAGAATACAAAAAGTCACGAATATAGGAATGAATCATGAAATACTCAAGGAAATTACCAACATGACAGAACAATTCAGTAAAAGGGTGAAATGAAAGGTAAGGGGAAAAAACAAGGAATGTCCATGTGTGTGCTTTATTGGGTACTTTGTCCTATGTGATGGTGACTTTTGGTACTATTTGCCTGTATATATATATATGCATCCGTAGATGTAAAAATATCTATGTAAAAACAGGCAAAAGATTTGATTAAGCCTATGCCTTTTTACGAGGTTTTCGATATTAAAACACCGTTTTCTCAAAAATACAATTTTGTGACATTCCTTCTATTTTCCCCTTACCCTTCAAATATACTCTATACATGTTCAACTCTCTCTTCCACGGACACTTAAGTGGAACGTGTCACTTGAAGATGGGAAAATTGCGCATTTTGCTAAAATAAGGATTTTCAAAGGGTTTTAAATGTTATAACAGCGCTTGTAGTACATGCTTTTGGGAAATAAAGTTTACAGGAAGATGATTCTGAGAAGTATTCATGGCACAATAGTATGTATTTAAAGCGAAGAAAAAATAATATGGGCGCCAGAAAGGTTTTTTTTTACAAGAATTTAAACATAGTGTATCCCTCTTCAAATGACAACTTCTATGATTCTTTCCACTCTGAATCTAAGGTACGGCTTTTTTAATGGATTCAGTGCATTCAGAACTTTATAAAGGTCTTACGTTGAAAAAAATGGAATCTTTAAGTTTAACGTCCCACGTTTATGCGGTTAGGCTAAAGGAGATGGTGATAATGAGAAATGAGTGAAATGGTGGAATGAAGAAAGTGGGAGGAAACGGGAGAACCCCGAGAAAACCCACGAGCACGGTATTTGCCACCACAAAGTCCACACGGCGCGAGCTGGGATCGAACCAGGGACCCCAAGCACTGGAGGTGAACGCTCTACCACTGAGCCACCGCGCCCCCGGTCTTACGTTGAATGTTATATATCTTAGCGCGAAAGCAACTAATTCGCCCAAGGAAAGTCCAAAATCTAATAAGAACCACTTCCAATCACTTGATCACCTTAATTGCATACCAACGAAAATAATATAATAATATACCAACCACCAATAATACCACCAATAATATACCAACGAAAAGCTCAAAAACCCAGGTGGGTTTTTCTGGGCTGGGCCCTATTGGGCAAACCCTGAACACAATACAATACACACACACACACACACACATATATATATATATATATATATATATATATATATATATATATATATATATATATATATATACGCAAATCGCAAAAGAATAATTGTAATCTTTCGGCAAATCTAGTCTGATGGCCCCCTTTAATTTTATATATGCCAGGTGAAATATTTACATGTCGCCTGCCGCAAACCATTTAAGAGAAAATAAGAAAATTAGCGAAAGAATTATAATTTTTCAACAATTATTTCGAGCGGCACGCAAATAGTAAACCTGCAGGCAGAATTAGGTAATACTCAAGCAGACTGTTTTACCAAATTTTGACGCATTTCTTGCATCTTCCGGTTTCATTTTGCAGAACATGCACTAAAGGAAAAGAAATCCTTAAGTTTAATATCCCACGGTCATGTCGGTTAGGCTAAAGGAGACGGTGATGAGAAATGAAGAAAGTGGGAGGAAACGGGAGAACCCCGAGAAAACCCACGAGAAAGTCCACACGGCACGAGCTGGGATCGAACCAGGGACCTCAAGCACGGGAAGTGAACGCTCTATCACTGAGCAACCGCGCCCCCTTATGTACTAAATGAGGGGCTCTAAAAGAAAAAGCGAAAACAACTTCTGTTAGGTGGCCAGTAAAAAAGCACGCATGCTATCTGAGTCAGGGCAGAAGCACAGCAGGGGGTCCCGAGCGACAGCGTAGCGAGCAGGCACGTCAGCGACAAGGCAGGGGGGTACGCATAAACGAGGATGGTGCAAAAACATTTACAATATTTGTAATTATTCTTATCTTCAAAAACACTTAATTTCGATCCTAAAAAAATACTTTTCACAGCTAATACACGAGTGTTACACCGCCTTTCTTTCTTACCTTTACGACAGAAAATAGTGTGTGTAGGGCTATTGCCTCTGTTCTGAATTTTTCTTCTTGAATAAATCTTTTCCACACTTTGCGCAGTTGATTTTACGCGCTTCACCATACCATGACTCTGTAGAAACTTTATAATCCTTCTCTCTTTATTACACAATTCTTTAAAAAAAAAAGTTTACATTACGGCCATCGCAGATGTTCACAACTGACGTATGAACCGGAAATTCCCGCCGCTTACTTCTACCCTATTTGCATTCAAAATCCATTTCAATAAGCTGTGCAATGATAGAAATAACTTACATTAACACTCTCATTCCTTCACGAAAAATATTTCACATCATATTTTATCTATAAATTATGTTCTCGGTGTAAACGTCTGCTCGAGAGAACCCAAGAATTATTATAACCCAGTGGTGTATTTAAGGGGGGCTTCCGGGCTTAAGCCCCTTGAAATTGTACTTACTATATTAAAGTAAATGAATTATCTTGGAGAACAAAGTTAGCCAAGCCCTTCTCCCGTGAAAAAAAATCGTAAATACGTCATTAAAATGGTAATATACGCGCAATTATCCCGTCACCGAAATAGAAATGTACGTGCCTACTCCCTTCGGAAACATCCCCTCGGCCCCCCCGCCTTCACCTTCTCTGACTCGGTTAGATGGCATTCGTGCTTTTTAGTAGCCCTGTAACACAGATTGGTTTGTATTTTTTGGGCTTCTTATCCACACATCAGGAATCAGTATAAATACGCAAATCGTAAAAGAATTGTAATTTTTCGACAATTAATTCTGACGGTCCCCTTGAATTTATAAGTGAAAAATGTATACGTCGCTTGGCGAAAATCATTAAATAGACAACAAGACGGAAAGTAGCGAAAGAATATTTCACTAAGTATTTCGAGCAGTGCTTTTTCCAGACTTGTCTTTGGGAGGGCAGTGGCTCCCCGGAGCAGACCAAAATAATACGTTTATAATAACTAGAATAGCACGAGCAATGCCCCCGGAACATTACTTTTGAAAGAAACACTGCTTTTGAGTGGCACACCAGAAGTAAAACTGCACGCAGAATTATTATAACCTGTCATAAAAATGGTAATGTACGCATCTTTTTAAACTCTTTACTTTGAGCAAGGCAGTGATATTATGTCAGTACATAGTATTGCCGAATGAGCATTAGCGAGTGAAGGCGGGTTAAAGCCCCGCAAGGCACGTTGTTTTCTCTTTCCTTCTTGCAGTAGCGTAGCCAGGATGTGTGTTTGGGGGGGGAAGTGCTGTTATAGGTATATATAGAGAAATTACAAACATCAAAGTACATTGTCGGACCTCTTTGGGGGGGGGCTCGGCCCCTCTGGGCCCCCCCTTCCCTACGCCACTGCCTTCTTGGGAACTGTAACTGCAGAAACCGGTTCAGATCAATTGGTCATTGTCATTGCCTTGACTAAAGTAAAGACTTGCCCGCATATTTTCCCTTTTGAAGCATCCCCTCGCTCCTGCTGACCTCCAACTTCGCAATGCTCTGACTCAGACAGTATTGGTGCGGGAAGCTTCTAGAACACAGGTCCCCCATATAGGTTAATAGATGTTTCTTTTCTGTACCAAAGTAAAATATTTAATTCATATAGTATTGCCGAGCGAGCGTTAGCAAGTGAAGGCGGGTTAGAGCCCCGCAGGGCACGTTGATTTCTGTCTTTATTACAGATAAATGGGAAGGGGAACCTGTGTTCTACATCCCTGCCTATTGGTGCTTTTTAGTGGCCACGTAGTACAGGCTGATTTATATTTTTTGCACTGTAGTTTTTACGTCATACATCCAGCAACGTATATATATACGCAAATCATAAAAGAATAACTATACTTTTTCGACAATTACTTCTGACGCTCCTTTTGAATTTTATCTATTCCATGTGACGTATTTCAAATCGCCTAGCGCAAATCTTTAGGAGACAATAAGGCTTGTGTATAGCCCGCTCCCCCCAGTTCTTTGTCACCGGAACTGGAAGAGTCAGTACTACTACTGCTTATATCGAGAACAGAACCAAACCAACCCCTGCGGGGCTTCTAACCCGCTCATACTACTATTGCTACTAACTACCACCACCACTACTACTATTGCTACTAACTACTACTACTACTGCTACTATTACTACTACCGCTACTAAAGCTACTACTACTACTTATACTAAAGCTTCCTTACCGCAAGATTTACATCTTAAATCTTTATAACATGCGATTCCGATTCATTATGAACTAGTATGTATCGTTAGAATCACTATGATTCGTTAAAAATCACTGGGGGGAGCGGGCTATACTCAATCCGACAATAAAAAGAAAATTATTAAAAGAATCTATTTTTCAGCAATTATTTCGACTGGTGAGCCAAAAGTAAACCTTCACAGTATTTTATATATAGAGATGAAAAATAGAAATCTAGCATCCCATACCTTTAATTATTTGTAAACATAAATTTCTCGATAATACATAGTATACATGAGAACCCCCTGATCTGCGTTTCTTTTGTGTTCTATTACCATTTCTACATGAAATACCATAAATTTTCTACGTAGTGCAATATAAGAAGTACCCATGTGCACAAGACATGCGATATGCGTTATATCCCCCCCTCCACACACACATAGTCATAGATAAAGTACAAGGGCACAACATATGCAGATATAAAGTACAGTTACGTTCTTTTTTTATTTTCGTATCAGTCGATAAGTAAATAAAAGTCGCTTATTTACCCCCTTTGTAAGTTCGTACATACTCAATGAATAATCCCTAAAAGTATGAGCGTCCTGCTTATTCGGGAACTGATGCAGCTTCATGTATACTATACAGACACTCAATCACTTATACAGACATAAAACTAAATTATTTTATGTAATCGTTATACTTACCGACTTTTCTTGTCTTTCTTTCTTTCTTCTTCACTATTAACAGTGTTGAGGTGTGCCTCCGACTTCGGAAAAGTCTTCTTTTAGGCTATGTGTTGTGTTTGGTAGTTAAATTCAGCTGATTATTTCCGTAAGTTCCCATATATCTTCTTCAGTTAAAGGAATATTACGAGGAATATACATAATCATCGTCTTCACTATTACTTTTTCTATATAAAGACATCTTCTTCAACATGACTGAATATAGTGACATTTATTTTATTTTATTTATTTATTTTTTAAATATTCCTTCTCTTGACTTGTGAATTCAACATAGCGCGCTAGGAATGCTGGTACCTTTGATAAACAAATGACAGTTGATGTAGCGATGCTAATTAGCAATCTCACACACTGGATTACGAACGAATTTATTTTTAAAATATTCGAAATATTTTAAAAATTATATTTCATATGTTTTCTTGTAACAATAGAAAAGAATGTAAATGATATGTTGGAAAACATTTTATTCTGTTTATAGGCCTATTCTGTTTCCTTTATCATGTATGTAAAACAATTTTTGTGTTACTTAGAAAACATTTTCTCTCTCAACTAGGGGTAAAAGTATGGGGGGACGCCGCCCCCACCTCGAGAAAATATATACGGCGTCTACCCAGTTCCTAAAAAAAATTACAATGGGCAAAGATAGGCAGGGTGAACGGCGTGACGTCATCCGCTACCTACCGTCCCCCAACCTTTTCAGATCCACTTTTACCCCTGCTCTCAACATTGAAAACATATTACATTACATTCAACACAATATTTCTATTACAATTTGTGACAATTTTCCATACATTATTTTCCTACTAACATTCTAAAAATGCACATCCTGTTCAGTGGCATATTTACGATTTTGTTTCGTGGAGGGAATCTTTGCTAACTTTATTCTTGAAAATGTGAAAATTGTGCAGGATATTTCATTTACTTTAATATAGTAAAACAATTTCGGGGGAGGATTAAGCCCGGAAAGCTTATTTAACGCCACTGCTTCCCGTAGTTTTAAATGTTCTCCAAACACATTTTAAAAAATAGTTCCGGCATATATTTGGGATACTTCTCAGATATAACAAGGAGTATGTTTTCTCCAGTAACGGAAGAGTATATTCTGAAAACATGTAAAAATGTTTCTATAATAGACCTATATCAGAAAATGTTGTTCACTAAAGACACAAAATATCTTCCAAAACACAATGGAAAGCATTTTCTATTCATTTTTAATGTTTTCTTTTACCTGTTTTAAAGTTTTATATTCAAAATTCCATAAAATATTCTGGAAATAATACTAAAATATCATACGAAAATATTTAATTTAAGTTATAGGAGAAGATTACCAAAATACTTTTGTAAAAGTTAAGTAAACCTTTTTAAAACATTTCTGAAATATATTTCTTATATTACGAATTAATTTATTTTTAAAATATTCTAAATGTTTTTAAAAATATATATTTAATACGTTTTCTCGTAAAAATAGAAAATATTACAAATAACGTATTAGAAAACATTTTTTAAATATGTGGAATATATTTCGTTTGATTGCTTTCCGTATCATATATGGAAAACATTTTTAGTATCATTTCGAAAATATTTCCCTTCTCAACAGTGAAAACGTATTAAATTAAATCCAAAACAATATTTCTAATATATTTTGTGAATATTTTCCTGGTTTTACTTTCCGGCAAGCATTCTCAAAATGTACTCCAGGTAATTTCTAAAATGTTTTAAAAACATTTTTGGGAAAATATTTTCGGGAAATATTCGGAATGCATTGGGGAAACCAGCATGGAAATTTTCAGAGAAGGAAAACCTTTTGGAAACCAAGGAAAATATTTTCTTTTGATTGAGGAAATATTCCTTGTTGTGTGGGATATCACTAACACCAACATTTTGGAGATCTCTAATAACTCAAATGGCAGGGACATTATAACATTAGTGTTCAGTAGTTTTAATTACAACAAGTCGCAGTTACATTATTTTAAGCAGTGTTGCGAACTTAAATAAACTGCTAAATACTATTATATGGTAAATACAGGATAGCACAAATAACGTAGCTAAAGTGCAAAATATTTTAAAATTACTCATAATTTGTTTTATGGTGCAAGAATGTTTTCAAAACACGATGTTTTTCATAGTCTTTAGGCTACTTATAATGTTAATGTCAAAGTTTTCGTTCCAGCAATACATGTAAAAGCAAATTGTAACTGAAATTAAATGTAACTGACAACTTTTCAGTAGCACTAGTTGTTCCCCTAAGCCTTAGGCC
Source organism: Thermobia domestica (assembly GCF_964235325.1). Classification (NCBI taxonomy): domain Eukaryota; kingdom Metazoa; phylum Arthropoda; class Insecta; order Zygentoma; family Lepismatidae; genus Thermobia; species Thermobia domestica. The sequence goes on along the minus strand of NC_137465.1, from coordinate 22,110,950 downwards.
TGGTGTATTTTTTAGGTTAAAACACTGCTTTATTAAAATTTTAATTACACCCTAACTGCATTTCATTTGTTATAGTTTGAGCACCGATCACCTCAAACTCGATCCATACCATATAGCTATATGCAATTATTCAAAGGCTTACAGTTAGGAATACACATTGTGTTGATTTTTGGTTTGGTTTGGTTTAGTTCAACGTCTCACGATTATGCTAGGGCGGCTAAAGGAGACGTGGAGTTACTGATCATAGTAGAATCCGAAAAACCTCGGTCGTTGAACATTACCGCCACTAGGAATCGAACTCGGGACCATGCGAACCAAAATCAAGCGTACTAGCCATTACAGCAAATGGGGGTTCTTACATTGTGTTGATTTAAATAATTGGGTCATTGTTGCCTTCTGTGCTCCAAAAGTAGAGGATATGAACTATTTGTAGCCCAAATATATAGAAATGAATTATTTGGCAACTAATGACTGGTACTAATGAAATAATGTTTAAAATAGACCGGAAAATGTGATGGACATATTGCAAGACGAAATTATGATCGATAGACGAAAACAATTTTAGATTGGATACCACGTGACAAAAACAGCCAAGGAAATGGCCGCATACAAGAAATTGTGACAAAATCAGGAACCACTGGGGACTGGGAGTAACCTGGAAAAGAATTACCCAAGATAGATAGTTGTAGAGAAAACTTGGGAAGACTTCATCCAACAGTGGATTAATGATGCTTGATTATGATAGTGGTGATGATTTTATATCGAGACCTCAGAGGTAAACTAAATCAAGTCATAATTTCGTTATTTTACAGGACAAGCGAAAAACCGGTTTATAATACTGTTTTTCAAACTATACTAAGGAGTTACAAAGTAGTAAGATGGCTTTAGACTTACATTATTACACCACTAGAAAGAACATAGTCTATTAAAAAAAGTGTTCTAACTCTATTTGACCAAAAAGTGACTTAACATAATCTACCACTAATGTTCATATACATATATATATATATATATATATATATATGACTATTTAATACTTCATGTTGCTGCAAAACTACGAAAATGAATACAAAAGAAAACTAGAAAGTTAAGAATCACTTGTTTTGGCGAGAGAGAGAGAAAATAGATACAGCTAGCTCGAATTACCTATATACTTATATAATATGTATGTTCATGTTTCGCAAGTAATTTTCAATCAATATAAAATTTCAACGTAATGAACGCACGATTGGTTTTCTCGAATAAAGATCACATGCACCGATAAGAGCTCAGGAATAAGCTTAATCTATGTTACGGCAGTGGATGTATGCGTATGTAATGCATTACAACTTTAGAAACTTGTATAAGAAACAGAATGTAGGCCTACTTAAATTTAGTCGCGAACTATGGGAAACATCTGAGTTTGAATCTAACTTGCTTCGTGATGCAACCCGAGGCCACACATAGCAAAGATGAGTACCGTAGCTCCCACCACAAAGTTCAAGAATTTCGTGTTATAAGGTGTCAATTAAACACTTAGATGTGAAACGGTAATAAAGCATTTGATCAATTTTAAACAAAAACATATTGTAGTAATAATTTACCCTATTTGTTCAGATAATGAACGTTATATTATGTTTTTAAAATGACAGTCAAAATAGAATGTATTGGATAATAAATGAGAAATTGTAAAATTTCAATTTCGGTACGATTAAATACATTCATGCTGCTATGTGTTGCGTTATCCGTTAGAATGTATTGAACAATTCTTATTCTAAGGAAGAAAATATAGTACTGAAGCTAATTTAATAGAGTTTAATTGTATAGGCAGTACTGAGGCCATATGAGAAAGTCTTTTGCTGAAAGTGAAATATGGGTTACTATTAGAATGTTATCCCAGATATGATATACCAACTGATGATTGAAACTGGAACACACGCATGGAAGGCATTAGTGCAAGCAAATTAGCTCTGAGGTACACCATACTATAATTCAAATTCAAGACTAAGGCAAAAAAATAAGAAGCAGAAACGACGGACTTTACAATAATAATACTTTTTACAATTTTAATTTCACCTAGGCTATTTATTTCGAGATTTTCGAGACGAGACCGAGATTTGGCCCTCGAGACCGAGACCGAGATCGAGACAAGCATTTGTTGACCGAGACGAGACCGAGACCGAGACGGCGATTTTTGACTCGAGACGAGACCGAGACAGCTATTTTTAAACCGAGGCGAGACCGAGACTGTACAAAGTCTCGTCTCGATAGCATCCCTACTCATCACCGAAGCTATATAAAATACAGAGAGACCATTTAACTTGGAATTCGAACCACTGTAGTGGGTTCAAATGTCAATATTTTCTACCGGGAATCGAATACTCCGTATGTAGACGTTACTTTATTTGTTAGTTACAAATTTTACTTTAAATAAGTTATATATATATATATATATATATATATATATATATATATATATATATATATATATATATATATATATATATATATATATATATGCCCATATATGGGGTCAAACTCAAATTGGAAATCCCATAAGGTACGTCGAATGGTATTGTCGCTGTGCCGCCCAGGGTCGCTCTTCATGGGGACTCAGGGCCCAACTTTAAAAATTTAAATGTAAATATATATCCAGTAATATCTCGTTCGTTAGTTTTTTAAAAAGTAAAGAGCACTGTTGCAAAAGATTTTTCATATCAGTCACCGTTTTCAAAATGGCCGCCAAGACATGGTGCCTGTATCAGATAAAACGTCAAGTACCACTAATATGAAAACTAGGGACGGGCACGAGTCGAGCTAAAACTCGACTCTACTCGAAACTCGACTCGAATAAATATATAATTACTGTAGTTCTTACCATCTAGGCTGAGACTTGCACGGTCGAATTTTTGAATTGAGTTGATTTTGATTTTAACGTCCCTTTCAGCAGCGAGGCTATATGAGACGGGACCTACTGATTAACGTGGAGTTCTAACCACAAGAGTTCAAGCCGAAAATCGAACCCTCTTAGCCACGAAGGAGCTCTGATTGAATTTTTTAGCCCAATTAGAAGAAGAACCCGGATAGTGGTGTGCAAGTGAGTGAACAGCTTGAGCCGACCTGGTTAGGATTAGCACTGACTCGGTAGAAGCGAGTCAATCGGCTCTGTTCGACCCGGCTCAACTCAGCAGCCAATGGCTCGAGCCGGCTCTGTTGGGATGAGTCATTAGCTCGGTTTGGTTCTGCTCAAGTGAGCCATCGGCTCGATCCGGCCAACTCGGTAGACGTGAAATGTGAGCGGTCCTTCTGAGCTTGGCTCTGTGGTGAACAAGCCGTGAGTCGACCCATTTAAACCAATTGCACCATTAGAGTAGGTAAAGTAGGCTCAGGTCATTTAACCTGATCAAACGTTCGAGTTGGTTCGCTACAGGTCAGATGTGGCTTTTATGGAAGTGACTGTATATTCAGCTCAATGGGTCTTCTTGTATCTGGGATCTAGTTTAAAGAAATCCTTGATTCGGCTGTGGAGAAGACTATTACGAATCTAAGTTCTTGTACAGTCAGATTTCCAACTTGATAAATTTCCTGTATATCTATCTTGATGAATTAATGGATTGAAGCTGTGTTTAGTAGATTCCATTGGTTTAGGTGGGTGGGATCATGGGTCCCTTGCGCCTCCTTTGGGTATGACATTGGTGTTCTAAATGATCTCTTTCTGCGCATACCGTTTGTTGGAACCGAGGCAACAAACTTGCTGAGAATAGACAAACTTGATGCAAAGTAATGCTTTGGAATTTAAAAGTAACTTAATCAATATTGAACTCACTTTAGACAAGACATTTCATGTTTCTGTCAAATTATTTTTGATATCAATAAAATATTTTTTTTTTCATTTTGCTCTTAATTTGCCCATATTATTCAAACTTACCCTATTTCTAGTCAAAAGATTGGCCTACGTTTTAATAAAATTCATTTCTGATAATTTATGCATCTTCGCGCGTACACTTTGAAGGCTGAGAGAACTTATAATTATATTTATAAGTGTCCAAATTTATAATGATTAAACACTTTTACTGATATCTCCAACAGCCAAATTCAATAACAATAAAGAAAATGTGAGTTGAGTTGAGTTGATTTTAACGTCCCGTTCAGCAGCGAGACCATATGAGACGTGGATCTACTGATTAACGTGGAATCCGAACCACAGCAGCCTCCGCCGACATCGAACCCAGTCCTTTCACGCCAAATGCGCGTACGTTAACTGCTTATAAAAAAATTTGTGTTAATTGTCATTGGAATACCTTATATATACTTAAAGTATTAACAAATCAAGACACTCTAAGAATTTAACGACTAGAATTATAAAACAATTATTTTGCCTGTCTTTTATCATTTACGTTAATGTATGAACGCACATTAAAAGCTTTTGAGAGAAATTTTGAGGGCTCTAGTCGGGTCGGATGAGTGAGCTGTTGGCTCAGCTCACTTCTCTGTTCGGCTCGATAGTGAATGAGCTGTGAGCTGAGCCGTTGACAACCCTAAATCCGGGCCGAGCAGTTTTAAACATATTTAGCCCGCGACCTATGACTAACAATTTTTGGCTCGATCCTGAATACTTGCTCGTCCGGAACTCAAACCATAACCTCGTGAACGATGTCCTTACCTCTTGAAGACTTCTAGACGACCGAGGTCGACAGTCAATCAATAAACAAATTATATAATTTTTAGTATTCAGATTATTATTATTATTATTATTATTATTATTATTATTATTATTATTATTATTATTATTATTATTATTATTATTATTATTATTATTATTATTATTATTATGTATCTCAGATAATAATGACACTATGTAACTAAAAAAATCGTTTCATATAACAAGATGTGCGGTATCATATGTGTGCACAACACGATGTGTGCATAACACGATGGACAATATTTAGTGTTGCCATGTTGAGGAATATCGCGGTGTAAGGATTTTTGACGTGGTCGGTGATTATGGGAAGATTCTGGTAAAGCGTCTGAAATATAGGTTGAGTTTAGTTTATTTGGAGTTTAACGTACCGTTCAGCAGCGAGGCTATATGGGACGTGGACCTACTGATTAACTTGGAATCCGAACTACATGATCTCCGCCGGAAATCGAACCCTTGTCCCCCATGTCAAAGGCGCGTACGCTAACCGCTTAGCCACGAAGGAGCTCTCTGAAATATAGGGATTTTCTGGTTACCTTACGCTTGAAGCATGTATTTTACTTCAAGGAATTTTTAAATCGGGTTTATTTTTGCTTTCGGTTTTGGTTTGTTGTTTTCTGTGAGGGCAAGGTTGTTTTACGGCAGGGTACGAATCCCAGGGCGTAATTTCGTTCTATGTTGTTTTAATCCCTTCCAAAAGCAACAAACTGCAACATTGATTCCTCACAAAGCAACCAACTATCTCCTGTTAGGAATTATTTTATCCCGATTGATACTGAAGTAAAAGAAATAAAAATACATGTAAGGTGGATAATGTTAAAATTGGTTCTATTGTTATATGTACAAAAACAAACACTTACGCACTCCAGAACTTGTGGGACTATGTTTATGCCGTTTTTCTTTTATTCTTTTTTTCTTTTCTTTTCTTTTGTTTTGTGATTAGGTATAACTTTGTTCCCGTGAATTGAAGTAGGGTGTCGAAAATCCGAATTCATGAGCCATAATAGTCAGATTCATGTGTCAATATTTTGATGGTAGGCCAAAGTTCGCCAGTTCCCCCCTGCTCTGTGATCATTAATTCTAAGTTCTGATTTCGAATCCATTACATTACCTTCTTTTTCAATGAAACTTATTTCTTTCCAGTTTTTTATTACCTTCTGTGGAACATTTTAATTACATTTATATTTGCTAAAGCAGGGCTACCAATATATGAAAATTATTGTAAGGCGAAAGGGGAATTCCCGTTTTGCCTTACGATAACAAGTCATTAAGTACCAATTTTTGGTTGACGTTTCCTGTGATAAGAGTAATAAAGCAAAACGGGAAAAGGCGAACAGTGAAGACACGATTGGGATCATTTCTCCATCAACTACTTGTATCGCCAGGATTTTTTTTGTACTTACGTACGGTATCTAGTTGTGTGATATTTTTATCTATCTGCATACATACAAAATACACACACACGTTATATATATATATATATATATATATATATATATATATATATATATATAACTAGACCTGGAGCTGAAAGTTGTAGACAATAGCTTTATTGTTTGCTTAATTGTTTTATTACCTAACGACTTTTGATGTCAGTATGGCCGTGCCGTCCTTGGGGAGGCTGCCCCGGCCTTGGGGGAGGTTCCTGGCGGAAGTAGTTTTATTACCCTGTTTGTTAGGTGGTTAGATGGGTTCCTGGAAAAGATTGAGTGTTAGGAAGGATGGAGTACTTTCTAGAAAAAAGGTTGAATGACCTGTATTACCTGATTTTGATAGGGTTGTTTCTAACAGCTATGGTATGATCAAATTAATTATTTTAATTATTTTATTTTTATAGGAAACTTATTCTTATTTGTATTCTTCTAATAAATTAGTCGGAGCAACTTATTTTACGGATCGCTTGCTAAGCAAGCTCCTTCCTTATCGGATCGTATGCTAAAGCATACTCCATAGAACAATCTTTGATTGTGTTCATACTAATTAATTCGATCATTTGCATAGCAATTTGTATTTGATGAATAGTTTTTTTTATTCTTTCGCTAAATTAGAAGCTCATTCTTATTTGTATTCTCCTAATAAATTAGTCGGAGCAAATTGCATTTGCGATCCTATGAAGAATGTGAACGTACTAAAGAAAAGCTCGTTGTTAAATGTGATTGTGATCATATTAATTAATTCGATCATTTGCATAGCAAATTCAGAACAATCTTTGATTGTGATAATATTAAAATGGCGGAGGAAATAAACTTTATTCATGCGGGACTTTTTAATTTGTGGATCGTATATAGAATACTCGGTGAGCGTGGTAAAAGCTCGTGTACGGAATATGTATACTTCGGTACGATACGCCATACGGTACATATACAGAGCGTGGTTCTTGTACGTCTTTCGCTGGTGAACTCAAGACATGAACTGAACTTTTCGCGCGCTTGTTGAAAACTGGTTGGGCAAGAGGGAAAGATGGCGAAGTCGGGTAACAGGTGCATGTTAAAACATGAAGACGAATGCAAAAGAAACCCACGCCGTGTTTAGTATACATTACAGAGTGCCGACAGAGTAATAAAAACAAGTTTGACGTCAGGGTAGGTGAACACAAGACATTGTCGGCGAAGAATACAAAGAGGATTGAGGTCGTGGCAGGTAAACATGTTGAATCATGCTCCTATGCTAATTGGTAATAGAAAAGAAGTTTTGCGCGGCGAATGATGAACACGTGATTACCTTGTGGCTATGAAAATACTTTAAATCCGGGCCATAGCGGAAAATATATATACAGACACCATGCATCTTTTGAGAAAGAAGAACAATACGAGGTTAACACTGAAGCAATATCCGATGCTGAAACAGAAATATACGAATCATCGTCAGATGAAGAATATGATTTTGATGCAATAGAATCAGAAGTGCTAACAACAGTTTCACCAACACCGCCGTCATCTCCAGCAGTATTATCAAGAACATCACGATTTTTGGGTTTAGATTGTTGTTGTAATAGTCAAAAGGTGGACCGTGAATGTATAAAGAAGGGTATTGAAAAATGGGATTTCAACGATACATTAATATGTGACGGATGTAAAGAAGGATCCCCTCATGATTTTGCGCATGATTGTATGAATGTACACCCAAAGTCATTGGAAACCTGTGCATGGAGTATTATTGCAAGTCCTAGTGTTGAAGAAGTGTGTTTTACTTGTATGCAAACACGCATATTATTGGAATATTAAAAAGAGAAAAATTCTATGAAACGTATGTGGAATTATTAAGTGATACAGATTATCTTCCGGAAGTACTGGACATTTTCATACGAAAAGACAGACGGAAATCCAACATTCCAGATTGAAAAATGTATTCGAATAGAGTTAGTGTTTCATTGTGTTATACAGTGATGAAAACATTAATGTGAATTGTGTATTAAAAACTATAAAAGTATATTTACGTAACACCAATCCAATTGAATGCATGGAATGCAAGTTAAATCTTCCTCATGATTGTACTCATCTTCATAATACTGGAACATTTGCAACGAAGTACTTATCTCTTGATAAAACTCTTAGTGAACTTTTTGAAGTTTTTGAATAAGAACATAGTGAAATCTCATGTATATGGTTTATGCGTAAAATTTGTGATCTTTTAAAAAATACAGAATTTGTTGGACAGATTATTCCGTTTTTCATTCATCACACAAATGAAATTTCACCATGTGTAAATCAATATATTATCGATATTCAAGGTTTTAAAATGTCTGATAATGAATTTATCATTCGTGAGTTTTGTTTAACTGCATGCGATGATACAGTAAATTTCCTTTGCTTGGTATAATCACCAATAGATTATAATTTATTATCATTAGGATGTCAAAAACAAATTGATTGGTTAACTTTAAATTTACACGGTTTGAAATGGAATAGCAAAACTGGATATACTGTATCATGCATACGAAACCTTGTATATCAATTATGTTCAAATAATTCATCCTTTTATTGTAAAGGTTTAAAGAAATATCTATGGACTAAAAGAATATTTGCATTAGATAATGTCATTGATTTAGAAACAAAACATTGTCCACCATTAAGTGAATTATGTGGAAACACATTTAATGATTATTGTAATTTTCATACAAATATTGTAAAGAAATCAGGATGTGCATATCGTAATGCACAACAGTTGAATTATTGGTGGAAATATGAAAGATCAACAGCATTAACTAATGCATTATCAACATTGTAATGTTTTTTCTTAGGAATTGTAAATAAAATGCAGGGATGTAAGTTTTAAAAAAATATTGAAAATTAAAAAAAGTTGATAAAAAAATTTATATATGATAAAAAAATTTAAAAAATGTAAACATATAATAAGAAAAATATAAAAAAATAAAAAAATAATATCTGTTTTCTTTTTTAAAAAAATTGTTCACATTTTTATAAACGATATCATCATTCTTTTTCAAATTTTTCTTGTTAAACATTTTTAAACACTTTTGAAATGATTGAGTGCGGATAATATGATGCAAAGAGAACAACACAAAATACGCGCACAACACAGAATTATCATGTTGATATTGATGATTATTCGTAAAGTACATTTTATTATTTTTCGACAAAAAAGTTTTTTATTTCTTTGGGAATGTCCATACCAAGACTGTCAAAGTAGTACCCATGTTTTTTCTTATTGATGTACACTGCAACCCAGTGGGAACCAGCAGAATCAGATGTATCAAGATTAATCACAAGTGCAGCAGGAGGTTCTACCGTTACAGGAAGTCTGTCAATTGGGTAAATTCCAGTAACACTTGCACCAGTCACTTTATCACTTAGTAACACTTTTAACAATTCGTCACTATACATGATGCATATTATTATTATTATTTTTAATTGTAGTAGGTATGTAAGTATCACTGTTATTCACATGTAAGACTTAGTCATACACTTTTAAATATTCACTATACAGTAATGCTTCATGAACTGTGCACCTATATTGTCCGAAACGATGCTTATTATGTGCACACCGATGAACGTGAAAAATTAATGCAGTATACTTTGGACAGTTTATTTCTTCTAAATTTGTAACTTCTCTTTCAAGAATTTCTTGAAAAAACATTTTCTACTTATTCCGTAGGTGTATATTGTCGAATTATTTGAACAATATGATTGAAGTATTTCCTTAAGATGGGAATATTCTACATCGACTTCGTGCCAGGTAATGCCATACACATTCTCACCTAGATATTTGTTTGTACTTACGATCGGCTCAGCTAACATATTTAAAGGAAATGGTGGTTTAAAAATCCAATTTTGGAGAAAGGGAACGTCAGGATTTACAATGGCTAATTCTTTTACAATAAAGTCATCTTCGTTATCATGATACGCCGAAAATTGTACACCAACCCTCATCGTACTCAACTGAATAAATTAGAAGGTGTTATCAGTATAAATATTTCTATCTTTGTATACTTGTGCTAAAGAATCGAATTGCGCGTACACAATGCATGTAACAGGTTCAGTTAATGTTTCTGAAAATGATACTTTTAAATTTACAGGGGAATCGCGTACCACATCCCACGTGTTATCATCTAAAGTTCCTGTTGGAGATAGAATAAAAGCATACAGAGCATATCCGTTTGGATACTCATCAAGAGTAACAGTATGTGAATAATTTTGATAATATATACCAGTACCTGAAATCAAAGTATAGTAATTTAGAAGGTATAAATTGTTATTAAAATCAGGAGTGAGGGGGTTGGGAGGAAATGATTTTGAGCCGACTTGTAATTGCAGTTTGTTAACGTTAAAGTTTTGCAATTCAAGGGGATTAAGGTGTGATTTCCCATTGAAGGCTGTGTTGGAGATGAAACCAATAACCAGGCCTTTAGGAACATTACCCAGGAAAAGATTATCAATGTTGTAAGACTTTACTTGTGCAGGTATAGTATAAGATCTTGTCTCCACTCTCGTCAGAGGTAACTTGGCTGTTTCCGAACCCATTCGTGTATTTAATTGCATAGCTAAATCTGCAGCTACATCAATACGTCGTATATGAAAAATAACTTCCTCAAGTGCAACTTTATAACTTGTATTTTTAGAAGACATTAAGCAAAAATTATCTTTACTACGATGTAGTTTTACACGTAAACTTACTTTGTTAGGGAGCATACGATCTAAACTTACAAGATCAGTGTGAAGACATCCATACATTTCAAAAGATTGACTATTTTTCACATTATTAGCACGTTTTTGAAAACCAGCATTTGTATTATCTAATTTATTAAAATTTTTTGCAGTATCTTTATGCCACAATGCACATGCTAAATGTGTTTGAGAAGCATCATAAGAATAATTTAATGATGTTTCAATGTATGCACGATAAGGATAAGATCCTGATGAGGAACTAATTAATTTATCATTTAACGAAATATCAATTTGATTAAATAAAGAATTAAGAAATTATTTACTGGTGCAACAGTATCATCATTAGCTAAAGTTGTAAAATCAGCTTTAGTAATTTTACAACGTACATAAAGATATAGATATGCAGGATGAATAAATTCCCCTGTTCCTCGTGGAATAACAAATTCAATAGGTCTTTCTGAGGTTAATGTGGAAATAGGACGATATTCAGCATTTGTAGTTGCTTCAATAGCTGTTTGTGTCATTGGTATAGAAAAGAAATCAAATTCATTGGTACAACATTCAAAACTACTTGAATTTAGGAGCGCCATTATGAAAAGATGTCGTGTATATGTTTACGTTTTGTTGGTGGTCCAAACTTTAGAATTGTAGGAGCTTTCCTCTTGCGTGACCGTCTCTTGCCGTTACCAGTTAGCAACTGCCCAACTTTATTAATTGCTTTTGTCTTTAAACTATCACCAGCTTCTTTTACACGCGCACGAACAGATTCTTTAAATGGTCGATTTTCTAATACATCACCCGCAACTTGCATACCGGTTTGTAACGCTTGACGTCCTACAGTTTTTGCACCTTTTTTAAGAAATGGGAAAGCAAAACGAAATAATCCTTTAAAGAAACTACCTATACCATGTCCCCTTTGATATACAGGTCCTGAAAAATATGGTATTCCGCGTCCAAGGTGATAAGTAACACGTCTTGCTCTCATCTTTTTCTATAATTATAATTTGGCAGATGAAGGAGAGCGTTTAAAATGTAGTGTTACGGTCAGTGTCCCAGAACGAAATGGCAAATTTCGCCCTGCATGATCTTTTAATAGCATTTCAATTGTGTTAAACAAAATTTTGCAACTGGCATATAATGAATATCTTCAAAGGTAATTGTTTGAACTTTTCAGTATTTAATATTAGAGATTGTTGCTATACGTAATAATGGTGCTTTTGTATCACCCAAAAATTGATATTGTATAATATCTGTATAAATAAAAATTTGATGTGGATATCCGATATCTACATATGGTTGTTTGAATCCACGAGATTCTTTAACAAGATCTGATTTTTCAGAAAAACCTAATTTTAAAGCTAATGTAGGCGACAATGTAACTGATTCTACAAGTTCATCACATTAAACATGCACAACATTTGAAAAACTAAAACTTATAAAACTTGATATCGCGTTTAATTCGTCTAGTAAATGATGAATGGATGGATAATATCCAACAAGAATTTTACTTTTCATAGGTTCTGCATTTTTAAATTTGTACCATATAACATTTTCACCTTCGGTAACATTATAACATGTTAATGGAATATGTACTTCACTTAATCCTACATACCAATCGGATTCTGATAAACGAATATTATTTTTTAATTGATTAATAAAATGTGTTGGACTATTTGTAGGATATACATCTGCACTAGCATTTGAAACTAGTGTAATGTAAAAACTATCATCAATACTTTCAGAAATCATTTTCGTTTAAAGTGAAGTGTTAGGTTTGAAGTTCCAAAACGAAATGGTAATTTTAACCCGTGTTCATTTTTTAAGTTTACTTCTATCGTATCAAAATATTTCTTTTCAACTTTAACATAATGCGGTGAGTAAAACACAAAAGATTTTACATGACCGTGTTGTACATTATATACACTAAGTTTTCGAACTAATGGTCCTATATTTTGTTGCTGTTTTACAATATCAATGCAAACATTAATTGTATTGAGAATATTATAATCTAAATCACATGGAAATTTTCCACGTGCTAATATTACATCAACATTTCTAACTTTTGTGTATATAACTCTTTTAACATCAAACGTATTTTCATTAATAAATCCAAAAAGCTGTTGTAATCCTGGTGTAACACCAATCATACATTGATCTTCTAATTTCAAAGAATGTTTAATAACAATTTGATTTTTATTTTTTAAATAATGTAACATACGAGCATTTTCAGGAATTAATTGTAGAATAGATTCAATTGATGAATAATATCCAGGTGTTATTGGAACATGGTGGCGTTCAACTTTACCATCGATAACACTGGTAATTATAATTTCTTTATTTTCACCAACATTGTAAAAACTCCACGGAATATTAATTTGTGTTAATGCAACACACCATTCCCCATCACTTAAATCAATAGGTTGTGCCAATTTAACTCGAAATGATGATGATGTATTATTATTAAAAAATTGCTACTTGCATTTGAAGAAAGATTAACGTAAAAGTCGTGTGTAAAGTTTGAATTCATTTTGCAGACTGAATAGAATCTGATCTAATCCACGAATTCATACTTGATGGATATCCTAACCATTTTACATACATCCACCCATTTTTACGTTTCAATATTTTTTCAATAAGATATGGTTTCTTTGAATTTATAATTACTTTTTGTAATTCTTCTGCATAAAATATTCCTTTAATTTCTTCACTGTTCCAATCTTTTAATTTGTAAGTGACAGGATCTGATTTTTCAACAATAAATATTTCTTGTGACCATTTAGGTAAATATCCTTTTTCTAATTTATGTTTATACTTACTAACACGAACATAATCACCCGAACTAAATTTACAAGTTATATTTTTCTTATTCTTTTTTTTCCGTATAAAGTTTCCCACACTTGATTCACATTGGAATCATTTACTTGTGCAGGTGCCATTTTAATACTTGAATGTTATGAATGATTGTAATTTTTTACAATTTGATCTAATACATTAATATAACGATAAGTATTCTTTGCAGTAAAATAGCGATACAGTCTTTCTTTTAATGTACGTATAAAACGTTCTGCTAACGCACACTTAATTTCGGAATGAGCACTATAATGATTAATTTCATATTCTTTAAACAATTGTTTTACATGACGATTATAAAATGCACCACCTAAATCTGTTTTTACGTTAAACACAGGTAACTTGAAATTTTTAAAAATTTTTGTTATTGCTTTTACCATTTCAGGATTTTTCTTTGTTTTTAACGGGACAAAATATGCATAACGTGAAAAAATGTCAATACAACATAATATATATTTATAATTATTATTATACTTTGCAATATTTTGCATATCTGCTAAATCCATTTGTAATGTTTCATTTGGTGCACTAACATAATACATTTTACGTTCAAAAACTTTACGTGCTGGTGCATGTAATGTATAAGCATCTTGAGAAGCTAACCATTTTTTAATTTTGTTTTTAGATAACTTTGTTTTGTGTTGTAATATTTGTATACTTGATAAAGAATCAGGATATGAATAATCATAATATATTTTTGATAATTTTGTCATTTTACATACTATATTCTTTCCAGTCTTTAAATAAATTAGCTACTATTGCAGGACTAGGAGATTTTCTTACTTTACGAATACGTTGTCTACTACTTCTACTACTTTTCACTTTTGATGCTGGCGTGCTAATAGGTGTACCAATAAATTCTTTAGGAACATTAAGATCTTCTAATAAATTTTTAAATTCATGAATACCTATAGGATTTCTTGAATATTTTCTTGTACGAACATCATTTACTGAATCTATAATATTTGAACCTGGTATTGTTTTTCCATGAATACGTACTGTACCAGACTTATCCCACTGAATTTTATCACAACTTGTCAATTGTTTCAATAATAGATCTATTTTCCTACGAAGTGTTTTCGGTACTGATTGTAAAATGTGATACAAATGGTAAAATAGAAGTATTGCTATCTTGTTTGGAAGTTGATGATGATGATAATTTTTCTTCTTCTTCTACTTGAATGATAAGTAAAGTAATAGGTTTATGTGAAGAAGATGTATACTGTAAATAACGATGCAAAGCTTGTTGATATAATTTCCATTTTTGTTGTATACTAAGATCACGACGTTTTAAGATGTTATTCATTTCTTCATCTAAACGTGGCTGATGTGAATCTATGGATTTAAGATTCGATTGAATTTCATGTACAGCATTTTCAGGAACTAAAATCGTTTTAAGTAATTCTGACATACTTAGCGACTAAAAATACTACTTCCCACTGCCGCAAGAAGTGGTCCCAAGATTAACGGTAGAAGAGCACCACCTTTCTGTAGTAACAACTTCTTCTTTTTATTCAATGCAGTACGTTGGTGAGATAGAGCACGTAAGATCTTTTTATGTCTACGTAAACATTGCTTCTGACGAGAATTTAAAAGGATGTTTCCTTTTATTGTGTTCTTAGCTACTTGAGATATTGTTCTTATTAAATCCCCTGAAGCATTTTGTAAAATTTGTTTTCGTTTGGTATTCTTGCATTTGCACAGAGCACGGAGCGTGCTGTAGTGTTGTTTCACCTTCAACATCTTGATGCAGACTAAACAAACATTTCTGTATGCATGTCTTTTACGTTAGCGTACACATACATGATTTCATTCGGAAAAATATTTGTACGTATTCGCAACGCATCGTTTGTTTTTTGTGTCAAGCCAAATAATAAATAAGTGTGAGGCTCCCGTGTTACTTCTTCGAACACACTCAAGACTTCCTTACTATACCGAGGCATAATCTGCCTTGCTAAATATTGTATTTGTAATTTATCACGTGGATTTTTAAATACTATAATATAATGTGCATTTAAACTAATATCACGTGCATGTTTTCCTTTTGGAAATAAATTTTGAAAAATAATATTACAGTTAACTTTTTGTGATGTGCATACTTTGTAAATAAATTAGCAACATCGCCATTAGTTTCTGACATTAAATCATCAGTATTAATAATGAATTTTCTTTAATTTCAAAATTATTCATGTCAGGTATTCCCTCTACAAAACGTATTTTTGCATTTGCATCTAATTTTGGTACTACTGCACCATAACACCAAACAATATCATTAAACTTTATACTAAACATTTGATCACCTTCATTAAGTAAACGATTTACAAAACAAGTTTTACCAGCCCTTGAAAGACCAGCGATTAAAATAGTAGAGGGATGCTGAAACTTTAACATCTTGTAATCAAATAAATGTATACAATAGAGACTCTGCTTTATATACACACTCACACTCATACATTGAATATCGAGCTTCAATGGGAATTGTAATATTTTCACAATCGTTGATTGTTCGGAGTATACATAGTAAACGAAATGGATAAAACGTCACTGGCATATAAGATTAAAGCTTGAAGTGACTAGTTTATATATTGTTTGCACAGCAAACGAAAATATAAAAAGAATAAAATAAATTAAGAATAAATTAAATAAATTAGGAATAAATGAAGAATAAATTAAAATAAATTAGAAATAAATTAAAACTAAATATTTTTACATTCATGGTTGTTCGCGGGTTTCATTGCACGAAAGAGACATTCATACAGGTCACATTCACTCATTCGTGGGCCTATAACCCTAAGGTACACTTGCACGTTTTCGTATTGGTTCATCGTCAGTTATGTCAGGTTCGTCAATACGTTTTCGTTTTTTGTTGACCTTATGGTGCGTCTTTGTCTCTCTACAGCTAAAGATACGGAACCCCGGTCTACGAACGATGCTATTTGGGTTTTCTATTACTGTGGATTCTAATCGTCCAGACACTAATTTATAGAAACACTCAAAGTTAATTTTCTGAGAGGTCCTATCATTTAGTGTTATTCCCCTAATTTTGAATATATGCCGAACATCCCCTTGGGCATTTGTTAGCATCATTGCATAATTTTTACAGCCTAGACCTATAAAGGTTATAAACACCCAACCTTCAGGAATTTCATTTGTCAGATCATCCAAATAGTTTCCGAGCGGTAACAAGGGTTCCTCATCTTTTTTCCGTAAGTACATGATACTGTCAGTGTCACAGTAGATTACTCTGTCAGGTCCTACAGTCGTTAGTAGTTTGTAAAGTCTAAGTCTAGCCCAAGAAGTAATAAATGCGGCTAGTATCACATTGGAAAACTGCGTTTTCATTTTCAATGTCTCTGTACGTGAGAATGAGATGGTCATCATCAATTGGTACCACACTTTGAATCTCATACCTTGCCGTAGTTAAATACCTAAGAAAGGTGACCTCATCACTAACGATTATACTCTGCGACATGTCTGTGCGTTGCCCCCACTTTCCATACAATGAATTGAGGTATAGTTAGCACATTGCCTCAATCCCGGGTTCATCCTAATATTGTCATAATTTAATCGTATGCCTTCATGGGCATAATATTCATCGACAAATTTTCGTTTGTCTTCTTCAGTGGTACAGTAAGCAGGAAAACCAGAGGCTTCCTGCTTCATCTGAAGGAAGGAATTCACATAGGTCCCGAAGAGCCCTCCTGAATTCCCGTCTTCAGGATCTAAGAGTTCAAATTCCCATATCTCATGTATATCGATTATTTTGTAACCTTTTTTAAGAGCAAGGTGTAACTCTGGTTGGCAAAATGTTCCTGTGAGAGCACACTCAGCGTCACTATGGGTACATTCGTTAGTGTTTTCTTCTTCCATGCATGTGCGGCAAAGGCCGAAAAGTAATCAACCTCCCGCAACGTATGGTAAGATCGGAAAGTAGAGGTCCTTTGCAGGGACGATTGTGCATTTGACTACACCGTGAATACTTTCCACATCTGGAAAGTCTGGTCCCGTGTGAATCTTAGGTGATTTAACCGGCATAGGTTTACGTGCCATCACCCATGGATAAAGACTAGTAACATCGGCATAGGAAATTCGCTCATCACTCGCACAATTGACGTAGGAACGAAAGACCTCCGTGCGACCACCGTTGTAACAGTTCTTAGGAATAAGAAAATCAGGTAGATTAGTACAACGTTCTTGAACAAACTTTTGCACTTCCTTATCCGTCTTTACCTTATTCTCCCAAGAACATTCCCATATTTCGTATAGGTTTACACCTATACTTTTCAGGTACCTACGGCGCCGCATGGTTTGCTCATATCGTTTCTCCATCGTATTGTACGAGTCTTGAGCATCGTGCAAAACCGCGTCACGGTTAAAGGAAAAACAAAGGCGGCACGCATGGAAATAACAGCCGTAAAAGTCGAAGGCAGCGTTGAGTCCTTCGTGCCATCCATCGACCTTGTACCTACCAATATACTTTTCCCCACCTCTCCTAGCATGCTGGATTTTTATCCCTAATTGGTCTTCCATATACATAAGCCATTGCATAGCTTTCGTACTATACTTGGTCTTATGATAAAATCCCAACGCGGGAATGATAGGAATAGTATTCTCCGGTAAGTGCAAGGTACGATATGTCCGCATTGCAAGACTTGCAATGGTGGATGATGTTATGAAACATTGTAAACCCTCCGTTTTCTCTTCAATGATATCGCTAAACTTAATGACCGCTTCTGTTAGAATTCTAACATTATTCTCACAATAAGCCAGCATATCCCTCTGCAGGTTAAACTCCTCGCCACTTTCCGCACGTTCTTGGTGCCAGGCTTCCAGTTGTTTTCTTTCTTCTGTGCTTCGCCCCTCAGGGTCATAGTACTCAAATGGAGGGTAGGGACCGACATAATTTTGATTCTCTTCAGTATTGAACAAATATGGGAAATCTCCCTTCTTTAAATTTTGACTACGGCCTAACGTTTTCCGTAATTTAGATAATTTCACACCAATATAAAGGAAAGAGTCGCGAAAAAAGATACGGTTACCTATGCTGATATTAAAAATCTTTTGACCTGGGATAAGAACACTAGGTACAATATGCTGGTCTTCTATTAGAGTTCTAAGGCAGAAGAGGCCATCGTAGCGGCAACCATTATGGGCGATTGCCACGATCTTCTGAAAGACAGGACGCTCTACTAACACATGGTTAATAAAATCCGTCATTGTCTTAAAAGAAAACGAACGATTTCCAATATTGTCACCGCACGTTTTACAAGGCTCATCGATACCTTTTCTTATACAGGCGTGACAAACATGATGACAATACACCAGTACAACTTCGTGTTTCCTTTCACCGCGCTCATTCGGTGCCTTCAACATCGTCTCTACATCATAGGTGATGTACATAAACCTTTTCGTATGAACAGGTCGCTGTCTCTGAACAAAACATGTATGGTTTGTATCAACATACGCACGGTACGCTGAACGAAAATGTTCACCACACATGTGATCAGATTTTCGCCCTCTCTTATCAAAGATGACGCCGCAATTGATGCAGAGCATTACATTATCACATACGGATTTAGCCGTTTTATTACCTGTTTCATGGTTTTCAAAACAAACACCCTCAGCAAACTCTCTATTGCATGCATTGCATTTAATTCTGTTTGCAGTATAATCACGTTCGTGAGTATGTTCGCAAAAAATACAACGAGTTTTACACTTGTGTGCACGTGACCTTTCATCATATGCTTCCAAACAATAATAACAATACTTCCGTGCCTTGAGGAAAGTTTTAATGTTACGAATAGGTTCGAAATGACCAATAGTGTTACCTCTTCGATAAAGGATAAAAATCTTATTTTCTGCCGGTTCTCCCGGGTAACGTACTATATATTCCCGGTTATTCTTTTCATGCTCCTCATAAACTACGATTTGATACTCCCCTCCCTTTCAAATATGCTTGAAAGAGGTCCAAATCAGAAAATTCACAAACTTGCTTACTTTCAACGTTAACCCCTGCCATCTCGCAGAGAACTTCTGCTTTAAGAAGCCATGTATCGGAGTTTTCTCTTTTTAAATTATACAAATCATGTTTTGTACCGTGGAGCTTTACTTGGCCCCATACATTAGCCATAGGAAGACAGTAAATATTTCTATTTTCAATGCGAATTAATCGCTTTTCTAAGTAATTTTGGTATTTTGCATATTGGTCAACGGCACTCGTATTATTTCTTCCCTGACCGTGCATACTCTCAGCTATATGGAATCGAAACAATAGTTCTTGCCCCAAAAGGAACTCTTCATTCGAATTTAATACCCGGTCGATCGAAGTGAGGACTGTCCTAGCAGAGAAATTGCCCTTTCTTCTAAACGGAACGTACACTGGTTTGTTGTTGGTACTATTACTACTCTCTATGTATAAACCAATGTAGTCCGAGGGGCGTACATTGGAGATCACATATTCCAACGCAAAATCAATTAAACTTTCGATATAAGCCTCTGGGTTAATAATATTCCTTTCATCACCCACAGTTCTGACGGCAATTTCATGTCCCGTAAGATGGAACTTACGAAACCTTTGTCTGCTTTCTCTTACAACTTCGAAATTACTATTTCTTTGATTATCCCCGCCATTATTACTATCACTACCACTACCACCTGTACTACCACTATTAGGACTACCAGTAGTACCACTTGTACTATTGTTGTTGTTCATGTTGCCATGTCCAACCATTGGTGGAACATTGGCATATGACGGGTCAGGCAGAGGAGTAAAAATCATTTAGTCCCCATAGTCATGATTATCCTGTACACAATATTGAGGTGGATTGTAGACAGGATTTTCTCCCTGGACTTGTTGCGTGGGTATATCCACAGCATTGTCCTCATTTTGAACCAAACTCCTCATTTCTTCAGCTGGTATTTCAACGGAATTTTGAGTGCCAATCCCATTTACTTCATCTAAGAAAGCTAAATCTTCATAACTGGAATGTGGAGTGACTAAGTATTGTTGAATTTTGATGTATTCCAAGAAAATGAAAACTGTATCTAATGGCAACGAACATGTTTCGGGAAGATGCAAAAATATTTCTTTGAATGTCGTAGCATATGCTTGTAGTATTCACTGTCTTTCTAAGAGTAATAACACATATAATAACATGCGTGGAATTAAAATATAAGCTGTTCATTAATTTCCAGTTTCAATATAACTTTTGCAGAACAAGCCTTATTATCCATTACTGTGATTATTTGATTAATATTATCCTTTCTATTTATTTGTTTTGCAAATTTGTTATTAAAAATGTCCCTAATCTGATCACACAATTTTCCAGACAGAATTTTAAGATGCATGATTTTAGGATTTTTTGATTTCATGAGCAAGGAATCAGATCTCTTCGTTGTATAAGAGTACAAAGCGTTAGTATCTTGTGTTGCTCTTGTCAATTTACGTAACAAAATATGAAACAAGATATACGGTATTTTAACTGAAAAAAATAGTTATACAGTTATACAGCCTTTAGTCTATATAACAGCCTCCTAATAGTTATACAGGCCTTAGTCTAACAAAGTGTTACAAGCAACCAGGAAAAGTAACATTGACATACAAATACTGTATTCAGATCATGTGTTGCCTCCCCACTTTTAACGTCCAACCACCGCCACTGCCTAGGACTACCAGGTGGGTCCATTGCACTCGTACGCGTACTTTCTTTAATAATTACTAAGGCTTAGTAAGTATTGAAATTCTATGACATTTCCCTGCTTGTGTTCTTGTATTCTGTTATTTAAGTATTTTTTTTCGTTTCCGTGAGTTAAGTGATAGTTTTTAAAATTTATAGCATTGGGTGCCGAGTGGGTCCATTAAACTCGAGCCTTAATGAAGAAATATGAGGATAGTTTCAGAATAGATTGAGATTGTGGCTCGTAGCGGAGTGAACGTTCTGATAATCTTCTAACTGTCCCAACGAAGTCAGATATAACATATTGCAACTTTGTGTTATTATTTAGTTTGATTGATTTAATTATTTGCAATTTTTATTATTTTAGTAGCAGTTTTTTATTTATTCACTTATATAAGTCAATTGTCAGAAGCATAATACTTGCTTTTGTCTATACAACTGTATTAATTTTTCCGTGGTATGCAGTTGCGTATCCAGGGGGAGTTTCCCGGGATATGAACTCCCAAGAACCAAAATTTTAAAAAGTTGCTAGAATAAAATCTAAGTTTGTGCTTTCAGTCTCCACATTAACAAAAAAGTTTTCCGGAGTAGGACACAGTAGTAGGGGTCCCCGTATGGCGAACCGAGTCAGCAAAAATTTCTCGATTCTGATTGGCTGAGAGAGGTCACGTGATGTTAGGCCCCGCCCACGCGGGAAATTCAAATTTTCCAGGTCACGTGGTATGACGTCATGAGTCACCCTGCGGGAAAATCCCTCATTCTCTTTTATGACTAGGATTTTTAAAATTTGTTCCCTTTTACGGGTAAGATGAGTGCTTTGATACCTCATTCTGATTGGTTGACAGCTATCACATGATCTTAGACCCTGCGATATTTGAAATTCGTTCCCTTTTATGGGTAAGATGAATGCTTTGGTACCACGATGCTGATTGGCTGATAGGTCACGTGATTTTAGGCTCTGGGATTTTTTTTAAAAAATCGTTCCCTTTTACGGTAAGATGAGTGCTTTGATACCTGATTCTGAGTGGCTGACAGATGTCACGTGATCTAAGGTCCAGAGATATTTGAAATTTGTTCCCTTTTACGGGTAAGATGAATGCTTTCGTACCATGATGGTGCTTGGTTGATAGATGTCAAGTGATCTTAGGGTCTGGGATTTTTAAAAATTCGTTTCCTTTTACGGGGAAGATACGTGCTTTGGTATCACAATTTTTGCTTGGTGTATAGAACTCACATGATCCTAGCCCCCCCTAGCCCCATGCGACAAATTCAAATTTTTAGGTTACGTGGTATAGCATCATAAGTTAACATTGTGGAGAAATTTATCACTCTGAATTTTAGAATTAAGTTCCCCTTTAATGGTTACTGTACTGAAGTTCACCTTAAATATTATCGTTTCCTTTTATGAGTAAGATGATTCTTACCTTATATGTTTACATGTGGAGATCTTGTCCTTGAATTAGTAGCCTATGTCTCTGAAAGTAACAATGGTGAAAGAGGGGTCCATCCTTGTCGCTTGTAGATTTCTTATAACACATTGTTGGGAGTTTAAGCGATTTTTAAACGCTCAGTAAGCGCTTCATTAATGGAAACAGTGTTGCCAGATTTTTCTTACCTAAACTGCTCCGATTCTTTTCGAAACGGTTCCGCAGAGTGCAAGAAATTTTAAACTAAAAATTTTTCGAACTAAAAAAATTTCAAAACTAAAAAATTTTAAACAAAAATTTTCAAACAAAAAATTTTCGAACTAAAATTTTGAAACTAAAATTTCAAAAAATTTTCGAACTAAAAATTTGAAACTAAAAAATTTCAAAAAAAATTTTCGAACTAAAAATTTAAACAAATTTTTCGAACAAAAAATTTTAAGCTAAAAACTTTCGAACTAAATTTTCAAATCAAAATAATTTCGAACCCCAAAAAAATTCGAACTAAAAAATTAAAAATTTTTCGAAAAAATATTTTAAGCTAAAAATTTTCGAACTAAATTTTCAAATCAAAATTTTTCGAACTAAACTTTTAAAATTTTTGAACTAGAAATTTAAACCAAGTTTTAGAAAACTAAAAAGAAAAATCCTAAGAAATGTTTCTCCGGGAATCAAACTCAGGTCTTTCAAACCAAAGACGTGTATCCTAACAGCTTAGCTATGAATGAATTCGGTTTTAATCGTGCTTGGTGAGTTTCGAACCATGGTCCTTGAAAATGATACACTTATACTTTAAGAAAATAAATCTGACAGTGTAACGCTTCCGTTCGTGGATTAAAATAAAATGCTGATAGACTTCTTTGTGTGTTGACATAGAAGCACA
Source organism: Thermobia domestica (assembly GCF_964235325.1). Lineage (NCBI taxonomy): Eukaryota > Metazoa > Arthropoda > Insecta > Zygentoma > Lepismatidae > Thermobia > Thermobia domestica. The sequence goes on along the minus strand of NC_137465.1, from coordinate 22,087,314 downwards.
TATGATTGAAAATGCAAACGTCAGCGGATCGTATTACTTCAGTTTTACTACGAACGTGTCAGCATGATTCATGAAAAAAGAAACATTGATATTTTCTTACGGAATATGAGGAAAATGAAATGTTGTCACAATTTAAGACAGGTAGTGACATGATCCTGGCAGAAAGCATTTTGGGATGATGTCATGATCGGAATTGCGATACTAGATGTTGTAACTATTGAGAAACATGAATGACGTCACGATCGATTGTTACACATCGTTTTGGTTCGTGATTCATGACAAAAGCAGCGTTTTGATTGGTTCGTTGTGATGTCATTTTATAAATTTCCTCGTTTCTGATTGGTTGATGATGACATTTTCGCAGCGAGCTAATAAAAATCTAAATTTCATTTTTCAAATCCTGCACCGCTCTCAACTGTGAAGTGAAGAAGATCTGCTTTTAAAAGTGTCTTCATTTAAGCTTTACGGCACCGACTTTTTATTCATTGAATTTGAGGTAAGTTCAGTGAGATTTTATTTTCACACAAGTTTCGAAAATCATTTTTTATTTCATATTTGTGGGCGGATCACTAATACACTGTTTTACTTTTAGTACGAAATATTTAGACTATGAAGGAATTAGTGGAATGGGAAAGTGGGAGTATCCGAATAAACTCACGGGATCGAATCAGGAACCCCCACACATTAAAACTAAGCACGAGAAATGATATGGTTTAGCGTCCCTTCAGCTTAATGTTGAATGTGAACTCCCGTCGGGAATTGAACCAAGGTCAAAGATGTGTGCGCTTAGTTTTGAAAAGAATGCATTACAAAATTTTAAAAACTATGCCTGAGAATAATATGGTTCGATCCCCTTGGAAACCATTGTTTTAGTTTAGCGTCCCCTTCAGCTTAACGTGATATGCGAACAACCACCCGGGATTCCGTACTGGGCCAGAGTTGTGTACGTCAACCATTTAGCTTAGTTTTGAAAAGAATGTATGATAACGCATGAGAATAATACATTTCAGAAAAGGCTTTACAGCAACTCGACGTGGAAAGCAAATCTACCGAGGATTGAACCAGGGCCTTCCACGCTAGAAGCATGTACGCTAACTGCTTAGCCACGAGTGCATGAATATTTGGTTTAAAAAGTTTTACGCTATACAGATTTTGTTTTGATAATTACGTATGCGTAACGTTGATGTTTGATGAATCTCTTCAACTTGCAAACGCATCATTTAAAGGTCGTTGTGAGTGGAAAAAAATGCTTACGCGTATTTTATCACATCTCAGCACTGTTGAAACATTCATTCATTTCATGCATTCTTTTTATCACTATAGAATGGTAGGTCAGTTATATGCTGATGCAATGGTCTCGAGTTTGACAGCAATAAAACACACATTTCAGTAACATAATTATTAAAAAAACTTTGATTTCTAGTACGTGTGCTTTAATAATGAGATTCTAAACGCCACCGCCAGGGAATCAAACTCAGGGCCTTTACATGAATTACTTAGTTAAGAATTTATTATAAACGTTATGATTTCCTGTTTATCAGGTGATTAAGATTTTTCTTTCTTCTTTTCTTTTGTAGCAAATTCACGCTGGTCAATTCCTTTTTTTTCATTACATATTTTTTCGTACCTGTTTGTTTGTTTTCTCCTTTTATTGACCATGGCCGAATCGGGTTTTACTGTTTGTAATGAGATCACTCGTCATTATCGACGATTTAACATTGAGGGCAGAATGTTGTAAGTACAATTTAACGCACCACCCGTAGGAACCGATATTATCCAATACGTGCATAATAGTTTCCAAGCAATGCTGGACCATTTATTAGCCAATGTCGATGATGAGGCTATGGTTGGTTTATCGATAATATCGCCACGCAATACCAATAAACCATTTTGGGTTAGTTTTCGCCAAGCACGAAACCTGACACTGGAAACGATGTGGGCCTCGTTCGAAAGAGTTTTACAAAGTAACAATTCATTTCTCCTGCACGAACCATTCACCATTCATTTTCATCGTGTGGATATTCCACGTGGCTATGGCGGTTTGCAACAAGGAATACTACAAAATGAAGAATTGTTACGTAGCAAGCGAGGGATTGTACGTGTAAAAAATCAAGATTCAAGGTGCCTGGCGTACGCCCTTGTCATTGCTATTGGTCTGAGAAAATACAAGAATGTAAATGTGAAACGACATAAGCAGTATAAAGATCAATCGAAATGTGTTGTGGACGATGAGGTCGATGCATTGCGTTCAAATGCAGGAGTCAATTTGGATCATGGTGCCAGTGTAAATGAAATTCGACAATTCCAGTCATACCTCAAAGAATATAAAATTACAGTGTACACCAGTTTCACAGGCCGTGATATCATGTACGAGGGGCCCAACGACGAAAATCGCACTCCCATAAATTTGATTTGTTTGGCTGGACATTTTGACATCATCCAATCTTTAACGGCTTGTTTTGCAACCAAGTTCTAATGTGAAGCGTGCCATAAAAAATACAGTGAACGTAACAGACATGTGAAAAATTGTCCTGTAACGTGCTCCAAATGTTTACAGAGACCACTATGCGACAAGAACCAAACGCTAGTGCTGTGCAACGACTGCAATCGTCAATTTTACGGCGAAGAATGTTTTAATAATCATCGTAATATTGTATATCATCAAGGGGAACCTGTATGCAAAATGGTGAAGCAATGCACTAAATGCTACAGAGTATATTCTTTTGTACGAAGTGGACAACGCATTCATGATTGCAATGAGATCTTTTGCAATGTTTGTAAGAAGATTGTTCCAGGATCGCATCAATGTTTCATGCTTCCCGATCGACAATGCTTGAAACCTGGTGTTCCATCACTCATGCACGCAAAGAAAGCCTTGTTGATTTTTACGATATAGAATCTATGCAGGACAAAAATATTGACGATAATATGTATAAACACGTTCCAAATTTATTGGTTGCACAACAAGTATGTTATGCATGTTTTGAAAACGCTAATATCGAGCAGTCTTGCAGTACGTGTGGTCAGCGCCAACATATTTTCCAGGGGGACGATCCAGTTTATGATTTTCTCCAGTACTTGCGGGAACGTCGTCCCAATATAAATAGGATTTTCTGTCTCGCACACAACTCGAAGGGCTACGATGGGCATTTTATTCTAAAGACCATGGTAGAACAATGCCAATGGAGACCTGACGTCATATTAAATGGGACCAAGATATTGAGTTTAACGTTGAATAATCTGACATTCATTGACTCTTTGAACTTCCTACCTATGGCATTAAGTAAATTGTCAAAAGCGTTCAATTTACCCGCAACCAAAGGCTACTTCCCACATTTCTTCAACACCAAGGAGAATCAATCGTATATTGGACCACTTCCAGAAACGAAGTATTATGGTGCAAATGAAATGGCCGTCGAAGACAGGAATAAGTTCATGCAGTGGTATAACGATCATCGCAATGACACGTTTGATTTCCAGAAGGAAATTATCAATTATTGTATTCAAGATGTCAATGTACTGCGACAAGCATGTGTTTCGTTTATGACATCATTTGAAGCAGAAACCAAAGTGAATCCCTTCTTGGAGACGATCACGATTGCAAGTGCTTCCAATTTAGTATTCCGCCGGAATTTCCTCAAACCCAACACCATTGGAATTCTACCGGCACATGGCTATCGATGGAGAAGTACCCAATCGATCGCTGCAATGCAATGGCTGGCCTACATTGAAAAAACCGAAGGAAAACAAATCTTACATGCGGCCCGACAAAAAGAAGTGTTTATTGCGGGATTCCATGTTGATGGCTACTACCAAGATCCTGAGACGTTAGAGGAGCACATCTACGAGCATGCTGGCTGCTTTTATCACGGTTGTAAAGTGTGTATTACTACAGGCCGTAATCAACCCATCTATGGCAATCCAGAAGACACCACGGAATTCCGTTATGAACGAACGCAACGCAAAAATGCAAGACTGCGTGAATTGGGGTACATTGTACATGAAATGTGGGAGTGCGAATTTAATCAGTTCTTGAAACAAAATCCAGCAATGGCGACGTATCTCAAGAATCACCCGTACATGAACCGCAGACCATTAAATCCAAGAGATAGCTTTTTTGGAGGAAGGACCAATTGCGTGAAATTGTACCACCAAGTCGACGAAAAAGCAGGAGAAGTAATAAAATATTTCGATATTGTTTCACTTTATCCTTACATAAATAAGTGTGCTAAATACCCTGTAGGGCATCCTAGAATTTATCTACAGGGTGATGAAAATATACCACCAATAAATAAAGTCAATGGTCTGATCAAAATGACGATATTGCCAAGTCAACATCTTTATCATGGTCTCCTGCCTTACCGATGCAACAAGAAACTACTGTTTCCACTGTGTGCTGCGTGTGCCGAAGAAATGAACCCAGACCCTACAGCAACGTGTACGCACAACGATCAGGAGCGGTGCCTCACTGGAACATGGGTATCATATGAAATACAGAAGGCAATAGAATTAGGATATCAACCGGTGGAAATCTTTGAAATTTGGGATTATGACATTGAACAATATGATCCCATCACGAAAACAGGTGGCTTGTTCACGGAATACATCAATACGTTTTTGAAATCGAAAATGGAAGCTTCTGGCTGGCCCAGTTCCTGTGTGACCGAAGAAGACAAATCAAAATTTATACAAACCGTCCTGGAGCGTGAAGGTATTGCATTGAATCCGACCAAAATTGAAAATAATCCTGCACGAAGAAGATTATCTAAGCTTTGTGGTAACTCTCTATGGGGAAAACTTTGCCAGCGTACAAACTTTAGCCAGACCACAATTATTGATCGGCCGGAAGAATTTTATAAAAAACTCACTTCCCCCGACATTAAACTCCATCAAATTGTACCCATCAATGATACGATGTTGTATGCGTTCTGGGAGTACAATGAACATGTGCCTGTTCAAAACCGAAACACCAATGTCGTGTTAGGTGCATTTACAACATGTCAGGCACGTCTGGAACTGTACAAGTACCTGGAAATGTTGCAGGAACGTGTTTTATATTTCGACACGGATTCTGTGATTTTTACAGAAAAGCCCGGAGAGCCAACCATTGAACCTTCAACGTACTTGGGATGCTTATCGGATGAGATGGAGTCTTATGGAGAACGAGCGTACATCAAGACATTTGTCAGTGGAGGGCCAAAAAATTACAGCTTAGAAATATACAATCCAGATACCAACGTCACCAGCTACATATGTAAAATTAGAGGATTTACATTAAACTACAATGCAGGACAGCAATTAAATTTCATCACGCTAAAAGAAATGATTACAAATCAATGCCGTGGACAAGTCACTATTACCATCCCCCATAAAATATGCAGGACCAAAGACCATGCCATCGTCACACGCAAAGAAGAAAAAATGTACAGCATCCAGTACACAAAACGTCGATTTAAAGAACTCAATTCTTATGATACGGTTCTGTACGGGTACGTTAAAAAACAGAAGTTGGAACTGGAAAAAGATGAAAAAGAAAAAAAACTGTAAACACCCAATGAGGCCACCATTTCTTTTTTCCTTTTCCTTTTTCCCCTCCTTAACCACAAAGCAAAAACACCAAGAAAAAAAAGGCAGTACCAATAAGAGATCATAAACCACCAACACTATCAGTGGAAGAAATGTAGTCATCTCGTACCGAAGAAGGAACCTTGACCATAAAGGAGCAACACCTAGAAAAATGCAGTACCCAGAAGAGTTCATAAACATCCATCAGTGGAAGAAATGCTGTCATCTCGTACCCGAAAAGGAAGATGAGCCTAAACACATCCATCCTTTACGAGTAAGTTTTAATTCTCTCTTATCAATATTGACTCGTTTTTATTGTTTCAGGAAAAAAAGAAATTCATAAATTAATCAGTTGTTTCTCCTTTTTTCTTTACAGGATACGTCTACAACATTCGAAGATGATGACACGTCCAAAATATTCATTAAACTAGATCCTGTATTTATTATGTTAATAAAATTGTATGAGAAGAGCACATACCTTTCGTTAAAATACAACAACAAGCTGAAAAAAATATGTTTTATTATTTCTTGAAACCCTGAACACTTGTTTTCAAATCATGGTAATCTTGAAAATTTAAGGTGGAAAATATATCCAAGATTTGGTTTAAATGATTTTGTTCGGAAAATTAATTAAAGAATTTTTAGTGTCCAAAATTTGGTTTTTAATTTAGTTGAAAAAAAATGATTTGAAAATTTTCAAATGTGGTTTACATCTTTAGTTCGAAACTTGTTTCTAAAATTGGTTCGAAAATTTTTAAAATTTTTAGTTCGAAAAAAATTTGATTTGAAAATTTAGTTCGAAAGTTTTTAGTTTAAAATATTTTTTTCGTTCGAAAAAATTTTGTTAAAAATTTTTTAGTTCGAAATTTTTTTGGGGTTCGAAATTATTTTGATTTGAAAATTTAGTTCGAAAGTTTTTAGTTTAAAATTTTTTGTTCGAAAAATTTGTTTAAATTTTTAGTTCGAAATTTTTTCGAAATTTTTGTTTCAAATTTTTTAGTTCGAAAAATTTTTTGTTTGAAAATTTTTGTTTAAAAATTTTTAGTTTTGAAATTTTTTTCGAAAAAATTTTAGTTTAAAATTTCTTGCACTCTGCGGAACCGTTTCGAAAAGAATCGGAGCAGTTTAGGTAAGAAAAATTTGGCAACACTGTTTCCATTAATGAAGCGCTTACTGAGCGTTTAAAAAAAATCGCTTAAACTCACAACAATATGTTATAAGAAATCTACAAACGACAAGGATGGACCCCTCTTTCACCATTGTTACTTTCAGAGACATAGGCTACTAATTCAAGGACAAGATCTCCACATGTAAACATATAAGGTAAGAATCATCTTACTCATAAAAGGAAACGATAATATTTAAGGTGAACTTCAGTACAGTAACCATAAAAGGGAACTTAATTCTAAAATTCAGAGTGATAAATTTCTCCACAATGTTAACTTATGATGCTATACCACGTAACCTAAAAATTTGAATTTGTCGCATGGGGCTAGGGGGGGCTAGGATCATGTGAGTTCTATACACCAAGCAAAAATTGTGATACCAAAGCACGTATCTTCCCCGTAAAAGGAAACGAATTTTTAAAAATCCCAGACCCTAAGATCACTTAACATCTATCAACCAAGCACCATCATGGTACGAAAGCATTCATCTTACCCATAAAAGGGAACAAATTTCAAATATCTCTGGACCTAAGATCACGTGACATCTGTCAGCCAATCAGAATCAGGTATCAAAGCACTCATCTTACCGTAAAAGGGAACGATTTTTTTAAAAAAAATCCCAGAGCCTAAAATCACGTGACCTCTATCAGCCAATCAGCATCGTGGTACCAAAGCATTCATCTTACCCATAAAAGGGAACGAATTTCAAATATCGCAGGGTCTAAGATCATGTGATAGCTGTCAACCAATCAGAATGAGGTATCAAAGCACTCATCTTACCCGTAAAAGGGAACAAATTTTAAAAATCCTAGTCATAAAAGAGAATGAGGGATTTTCCCGCAGGGTGACTCATGACGTCATACCACGTGACCTGGAAAATTTGAATTTCCCGCGTGGGCGGGGCCTAACATCACGTGACCTCTCTCAGCCAATCAGAATCGAGAAATTTTTGCTGACTCGGTTCGCCATACGGGGACCCCTACTACTGACACTGACCCCCCTCGAATAGAAATCCTCGCTTTGCCACTGATTGTATGTAAAGTTTTTTTTATTGTTAGTGTGTTTTGATCATTGCACGTGGTAGACAAACAGATTACTAACAATACACGTCACTATTGATGGTAGAGGAGGAATATTTTTGGTAAATCAATAAACAATGAGGAAATTGATTCCCGACAGACGATAAGATATTAGCAGACTTATATACAAATGCAACTTAAGTTTCTTGTTCAGGTACCGATATTGAAATGAGACGTTGAGTAGTTTTCTTATCCAGAGGATTGGTTAGAAGTTTGGAGCGTAGCACCTATAGCTAATGCAAAAGCACGTGCTAATGCAAAAAGCAAAACTCCGGAGAAAAGCGATCCTACATGGGCTGCCTTATGTTTTGATGACAACATCGGCGCTATTAGAATACCTGATGATGAACTGTTCCTAATTTGTGAAGTTGCAGATTCTTTACACACTCTGCAATATAATTTTATTCTTACATATAATATGACTGTAGACGAAAGATTTCTCATTTTATGGGTGCGCTGTCTCTTTTGACAATATATACCCAGTAAGATCACCCATTGCAAAACACAATGCACAACTATCCTGAAGTGGTCACTTCTAGAGCGGAGGAAAAACTCAAAGTTATCATATATTACAACACAACAAAATCACACGTTCACACTAACAATCATATGGCTCGCTGTTAGATTACAAAACAATGAACAAAATGGCCTATGACAGTATTTTACATAACTGATGGACTCAACACTTATGGTATTGTGTCATCAAAGCGTAATTTCAAAAGAGAAACAGACATTAAAAAAGTTTGAAATGCCGTAAATTCTTCATTTCGTGTGGTTAGCAGTTCGCCAACGTTGAGAAAAAATCACGGAGAATGGAAGTATCCCTGCATACTGAAGAGGAACAGTCTAAGAAATTCTCTCCAGCAAAGAGGGAGCACAAAACAAGAACTTTCTGCCGCAAATGCAAGCTACATGAATGTACTGACATGTAACATTTTCGAAGTGTAACACTCCGACTTTGATAAAATTTGGCAGGTAGATATTACACATAAAATAAACGAATACGTGTTTTTTCTTTTCTGGGGAAAACTGTTTTAAGGGTAAAAGCCTCCACCCAAAATCTGGAGAAATTTGAGGTCCGAAAAACAAGAAGAAGTTAGCCGGAGTGAATGAAATTGTGCACAGATATTATAAACGTTAAATAATGGAATATGTGTTTCGTATTTTCCTGGGAAAAATGGTTGGGTGGGGCACAGACCCCTTCAAACCTTTGATCTCGAAATATCAAAAGCAGTACGTCTCGAAATATCTCGAAATAACAGTACGTCAAAAATGCCTACTGGACATGGAGAATTGCAACGAAACTATGTTTACATTTCATCACGACTTATCAAAGTGCTAATTAATGTAGTGAAAAGTGCCTAAAAAGACATGGAGAATTGTAAAACAATTACTTGTGACTAATTAATTTTTAAATTTTGTTACGCAGAAATGAGTTTTCTTGCAAATTTCAATATTATACTTCTGAATAGTGTTTTACTTCATAATAAAACCTCCCTTTTGCAAAAATAAAAAATAAAAAAGTAAAATAATAATAATAATAATAATAATAAATAAACATAATAAATAAATAAATAAATAAATAAATAGGTTTGTATTTAGTTTTATGTCCCATGGTTTTTCCAGGTAGGCTAAAGAAGACTTGAATTTACTGATTATAGTGGAATCCGAACCACTTTGGTCATTCAATGCTCTCCCACCAGGAATCGAATCTTGAACCTCATACGCCAAAGGCTTGCGTTCTTGCCACTAGACCAGCGAGGAGGGATAAAAGAAACATATATAGGAATATGTAAATTAAACTCACAACCAGACGTGGCTAGTGAGGGAAGTCGTAAGCCAAAGCGTTCCAGACAAGTCACACGAACACGAAGTACATACTGCAGCACTTGGGATTAGCGAATTTTTACAGGGAGAATGAGAAAATCCGATTTCTATGGAATGGTGGATGGATTTGTTTTCCTTCTCTCTTACAAGGGTCAGAAGTGATGGATTACTTACAGCAAATCGTACCAGAAGAAACTGAAGTATTCCTAATTTATGTTGATCAACATTACGCATCAGGTAGTATCTGTAGTATGCGACTTTCATCTTACGGTGATCTTACAATTCAATTTCTTTGCTAGCCTCTTTTGTTTCCTCGCAACATACCCGTTCATATAGCAAAATTACAGAAAGAGACACGAACGAGTAAATTGATAGAAGCTTCGAATTTGAAATTCCAAAAGGTCGAACCTGTCCTTCTTTCATTGTGGATGGACATTACAAAAGGATGAGACCATGGTTTCAACTGCATCGAACAAGAGCAGCGATATGAATTACCGAAGAAGAGGGTAAATTGGAAGACGACTAGCCTTCAAAGGCGCTTGTTCAACTTAGTGATGGATTATTCTCAAAGAAACACCATACTCGTTCAATATCTGATTGGAATTGATTACTGCATAAAGCTGTAACTTTAGGGTATAATGTGTGCAATAAGGTTCGTAGATCGATTAACTTATTGGTTCGTAAAGCAACGTTTTTTTTATTATAGAACGTTACGTTGTTTTTCAGTGCTTGTAGTGTATGATATCAATTGCTTAACTATATAGATTTATATTACGCATAAAGCTGTGAAATATGTATCAGACTTAATGCGGATAGCTTGTTAGATTTTTTTTTCTGAAACTGTGTAATACCATATGATAATATGACTTTTTTCTTTTTTAGTATCAAACCCGATGTTATATAGTCAGAGTTACCATATGACAGATTTTTACCGGGACAGTCCGGGTTTGGAAGCTCTTGAAATGAAATGAAATCTTTGGAGTTTACATCCCACGATTAAGGAGATAGGAGTAGGATAGAGGAGACGGTGATTGTGAGAATGAATGAAATGGTGTAATGAAGAAAGTGAGGGAAAACGAGAGAACTCCGAGTTTATCCAGGCACGCAGATCCCATCTTGCGTCTGACTACCACAAAGCCCATTTGACGCAAGATGGGATAAAACCAGGGATCCTATGAACCAAATGTGAGTGTTTCTACCACTGAGCCACCGTGACCTCCATGAAGACTCTTATCCCGGTGTTTCGCCAGTCTACATTTTGTCCCGGTTCTCAGTCGTGAGAATATGTTCACCGTTTTTTGTATGCCTTATCCTCATTGCGGTATTCTAGATTACGTCTGTTTTACATAGTTTTCACATTAAAAGCTACCTATGTAACCTTAGTTTATAGTACATTTAAATATTGTAGAGCATTGCATACCACGGAGTACAGTTACATACATGCATACATACACACACACACACACATATATATATATATATATATATATATATATATATATATATATATATATATATATATATATATATATATATATATATATATATATATATATATATATCCTAACTATATAAAACTACATGAGCTGACATAAATTATTGAGCACTTCCTGTAGGGCTACAATGATTAAATTTGTCATGATTGTAGCTTTCCGGAACTAACCCACACGAAAATTGTCAAAAGTGAATATTTTTAATTTTTAGGGGGTCTAAAGAGGGGATGAAAAATTTCCCCATGTTATTTAAATGGACCTTTTTTTGGACATATAATCTCATGTTTTACGTACTTAGAATTGGAATAGAAACTTGAAATTCGGTATGCTTACACATTTTCGTTAGCACTAAATAAGTAAATCAGTACAAGTAAAAAATTCCGACCTTAGAGTGGTTTTATAGGGAACTGAAAAATCTTTCCCATGCTATTTATATGGGACACCTTTTACACCCTCAAATTATTGAGCACTTCCTGCAGGGCTACAATGATTAAATTTGACATGATTATAGCTTTTTGGGACAAACCCACAGGAAAATTGCCAAAAGTGAATATTTTTAATTTTTAGGGGGTCTAAAGAGGGGATGAAGAATTTCCCTATGTTATTTAAAAGAGACTTTTTCTGCACCTATAATCTCATGTTTTAGGTACTTAGAATTGGAATAAAAACTTCAAATTCGGTATGCTTGTACGTTTTTGTTAGCTTTACCTAAGTGAATCATCTGAAATGAAAATTTCTAACCGTAAAGTGGTTTCATGGGGAACTGAAAAATCTTTCCAATGTTATTTATATGGGACGTCTTCTATACCCCAAAATGTTTAGGCACTTCCGGCAAGATTAGAATTATGAAATTTGGCATGATTGTAGCCTTCCACAACTAACCGACAGAAAAATTGGCAAAAGTAAAAAATTCCAACTTTAGAGTGGTTTTATAGGGAACTGAAAAATCTTTCCCATGTTATTTATATGGGACACCTTTTACTCCCTCAAATTATTGAGCACTTCCTGCAGGGCTACAATGATTAAATTTGACATGATTATAGCTTTTCGTGACAAACCCACAGGAAAATTGCCAAAAGTGAATATTTTTAATTTTTAGGGGGTCTAAAGAGGGGATGAAGAATTTCCCCATGTTATTTAATGAGACTTTTTCTGCACCTATAATCTCATGTTTTAGGTACTTAGAATTGGAATAAAAACTTCAAATTCGGTATGCTTGTACGTTTTTGTTAGCTTTACCTAAGTGAATCATCAGAAATGAAAATTTCTAAACGTAAAGTGGTTTCATGGGGAACTGAAAAATCTTTCCAATGTTATTTATATGAGACGTCTTCTATACCCCAAAATGTTTAGGCACTTCCGGCAAGATTAGAATTATGAAATTTGGCTTGATTGTAGCCTTGCAGGACTAACCGACAGAAAAATTGCCAAAAGTAAAAAATTCCAACTTTAGAGTGGTTTTATAGGGAACTGAAAAATCTTTTCCATGTTATTTATATGGGACATCTTTTACACCCTCAAATTATTGAGCACTTCCTGTAGGGCTACAATGATTAAATTTGATATGATTGTGGCTTTTCGGGACAAACCCACAGAATAATGCCAAAAGTGAATATTTTTAATATTTAGGGGTTCTAAAGAGGGAATGAAGAATTTCCCCATGTTATTTAGATGAACCTTTTTTTGACGTATATTCTTATTTTTTTGGTAATTTGAATTTGAATAAAAGATTGAAATTCGGTATGCTTCTACGTTTTCGTTAGCTTTACCTAAGTGAATCATCAGAAATGAAAATTTGCAACCGTAGATTGGTTTTATGGTGAACTGAAAATAATCTTTCGCATGTTATTTATGTGGGACGTCTTCTACACCCTAAAATGTTTAGGCACTTCCGGTATGATTAGAATGATGAAATTTGGCATGATTGTAGCCTTTGAGAACTAACCGTGAAAAAATTGCCAAAAGTGTTTTTTTTTAAATTTTTCAGGGGTCGAAAGGGGATGAAAAAATCCTATGCTATTTAAATGGGCGTTTTCTTGGGATACAAAATCTTATCTTTCAGATAGTTGAGATAGGAAAAAAAAGAAAGTCGGTAGAATTCCGCTCCGCTGCAGCTGCCTTTGTCCCCACTTTGAACTCGTATTGCATACACGCCCTTATGACGCTCTGTGGAGGTCTCATTCACTCTGTTCTTACGCAAGTTCACAATGTAACTGAACTACCATAACCAGGTAGTATGCTGCACATACGCAGAACAACAGCTGACCTTCGTCTTATCCTCATTCGCATTCAACTCACGGTGGGAGGTCCAATTGAACACAGACCTCCACAAAAGCGACAGAACTTTTTTGCTTACCTTTATATATTAACAGAAATAAAAAATTCCAACTTTGGTGGGGTTTATTTATAGCATCTCCTTTTATATCTCAAAATTATTGGGCAATTTCTTTAGGATTACAATGATTAAGTTTGGCATGTCAAAGAAAAATTGCCAAAAGTGAATATTTTTAGTTTTTAGGGGATTTTTGAAACGGATATTACGGAACGTGTTTGTTACAGTTGCTTTATATGTTGTATTCTTGTTGATCTCTTGTTAAAATGCACGGTTATTGTTACCTTAAGTTATCATTATAGCGGTTGCTGTTAATTGTTTAATTTCATTTAATGTTATTTGTTTTAAGCAGTTGTGCACTACATATCAAATCAGTACCTCCGATAATTGTAATCGTTCCGAGGACAAGAACCTGCGCTCTCTACACAACGCATCATTCGCATATGAGCATGAATCTCCTTGACATTCCTGGAAACATCTGTACGTGTTCATTACAGACAAAAGTTATAGACGCCGTGATAAAAATTGGCAAATGATACTATAAAAGGGAGATTTTTTCGATTATTTTTTCAATATCTCGGACCGTTTGCAAGATTTGAGCCTACTTCCGTTTGAAGTTTCTAATTCATGTATGATAAGTGTATTATTTCTTCTTGCATTCAGTATGTTATAAGCAAACAGATTACATACACAATTAATTACAATGCCAGTTATAGATGGTGTTCAATGGGCAAAACACTGCAAAAATAAAAGTTTGTCTTAGACTGCAGAAATGGTTATCGTTCTTTTTCAATTATTTGGCCATAAAACAAACGTCTGAGACATATACAACCCCAATACACAACGATGTGGTGTTGCAATGCATAATGCTTAGGATATGATGTTTTTTTTTAATTTCAACACTTCCAGTGTACCCGTAAAAATGTAATAAAGAAATAACAACTATGCTTTTTAAAAATTCAATTGGAACTGGACAATCTACAGAAAATTTACAATCGATCAGTGAAAATGCCATCTATCTTGAGCCTGTTGTTTGCGAGATCTCATTTTCGAAAGGTTTTAGCACAAACATATAAAGTGCACTGCACGAACATATGACATGCGAGGCCGTAGGCTGAGCAAATACGGGGGTCTGGGGGCGAAGCCCCCAGCTGGCCAAAGGCTAGTATATATATATATATATATATATATATATATATATATATATATATATATATATATATAACTACGTTTCTGCGTTTCACCCTTTCCCCCGGAGGTTATGATTCATTGAAGCGTCATAATCAGTGCTATTGGCTAGTCTCTCTGTCTCTCTCTCGCTCTCTCTCTCTCCCTCTGCATAACAGTTTTACTTAGTGGACGCTAAGTACACGGAACATGGATGTAAGAAAATTACAGGAATCAACGACCTGTGGAAAGAGTGGTAAAATGAACTGGACATCCCTGATTGTGAGATAAAATCAATATAAAATTCCTTCTGTGAGCCAGAAACACTGGGCGCTAAGTCTACGGGCGTTACATGCACGGAACCATATAAATAGAAAGTTCATACGTGAAGAAGAAGAAGTTAGTGGAAGATCGTGTAGCATGGAAGGTTCTCAGCTGCGGCAAGTGACCTGCCAATAAAGGCACAATACCTATGATGATGATGATGTCATATATATAAACACAAGGTTGAAGATGACTTAGAGTTTTATAATTGAGGTTTTTGATTTTGGAAATTAGGGAGCTTTTTCTTCATATTGTTATTTTATGTTATCAGTAAGGCTTTTAAAGAGTTTCAATGCGTCAGAACTTGTTTCTTTGCTTCCTTTGTGAATAATATTAAATAATAATAATAATAATAATAATAATAATAATAATAATAATAATAATAATAATAATAATAATAAGAAGAAGAAGAAGAAGAAGAAGAAGAAGAAGAACCCTTCGCTATACACGAAATAATATGAGTTATAAGTAACCGTAGTCCAATTACGGACCTTGTGTAGGGTTCCTTCGCTTTTCTCAAGTACAATTTAAGAAACACAAAGGTTCGGTTCCTTTCCTCAGTGAACCACAAAACAGCACTCAAACAACGTCAACGAACACATCTCCCGCTGGGAAAAATCCGTCCGTGAATGCTTGTACCACGTTTAGTTATGTCTTTCAAAATCGTCAAGAAGTGGCTGTGATGTTTAGCGATTATTTTTCTTTTCTTTAGTCGTTTTCTTTTAAAACCTTTTTCTTTTACTTTCTCATAACTGAGAAATAGTGAACATATTTGCTGCGAAACTGGAGCAATATAAAACACCTGGCATAAGCGTCTATCCTGAACACGGATTGAATACTATAGCAATAGAATAATAAACACTATATAAATAGTAACTATTGACTGTAGCAAAATGTACTGTAATAAACACACTCTTCAATTTGGATAAACACAAAGTCTATTGTGTAATAGAGATCGAATAACATTAACAATAGAATAATAATGCGTCTAAAATCGCACTGTCCACTGTAACTGCGGCTTGTTGTACCTAGGTAATTAAAACCACCAAAACTATTGTTGTAATGTTCTAGAAGCAAATAAAAGCAAAAATCATTATAAAACTTTAACACAAGTGAACGTCATTTTAAGCAGTATAACAATCACTACCCATGTGTCATAGGGATACTGCAATACAATGTCGGCTCTTGAGGGGATTCAAATTGGTAACAGATAAACTTTAATATTTAGCACAACAAGGTACGATAAAATTTTTAGACATGTGTATACAAGAATTACTATTCTTCGGGATACTCCAGTTTCATCAAACATTTTCATTTCACTAATTGTCTCATCATGATTCACTGGCTTCAGTCATTCCCTCAGTTATGCCAAAGGGTGTAATTGTGAGCGTTAAACTGCAAAGAATAATTGGTATTCACTTAAGTTATAGTATAAATAAATGATTGATTAGCAAAGGGACTTTTCTCAATAGCCAGGCACCGTAGATACATCTATTATTAAACGTTAAAAACAAGACGAAATAGAGACTAAGCTCTGGAGATGGATACAATGCGCACATGTGAAAAGCCAGCTGCTAAAGAAGACACCTAACTAGAAATACGTGAACTACGTGCGCATGTATGATGTAAAACCACCAACTAACTGAAACCAAATTATTACGAACCAGAGCTAAACTAGCGCCAATAAAAGTTAACTTAGATAATTAAAGAAAATACCTAAGATCTAATTCAATATAAGTGAGGACAAAAACAGCGGCACTTATTACATGTGAGCAACCCAAAATTAGCACAGTACAGATGCGCGTATGGTATAAGGGGAGGAGGGATTCAAAACACACCGAAATATTTTAGACCTTCCATGGCGTACAAATAAAAAGATGACTGATATTGACTATAGGTGAATTCAAAAAGAAATGGAATAATAGAAAGCCTGTTGTTTATGTTTCTATTACAGCATGATTAAAAATTGGAATATTTAAATTTTAAATTAAATTCAATAAATATGTGTAATAATAAATGTGTTTTTCATTGCTTTTCCGCTTGATTGATTCTCCTTGATATAGAAAATGATATTATATTTTGACTGAAGAGCAAAGTTTGAGAGCCAGAGCTAATTATGTGAGGTATGATTTTCCGGTCGTTTTCCATTTTAACGTATGCGGACTGCTGAGTGTGGTTTCCTGTTTTGTTGGCTTCTGATAACAAAAGCAATGTGAAAAGCTGGATACTTGACATGCGAGGTTAATAATGTCTGATATTGACTATATGTTAAGTCAACAAGAATTGGATTAATAGAGAGCCTGTAGTTATGTTTCCATTAGAGCATGATTAAAAATTTGAATATTTAAATTTTAAATTAAATTGAATAAATATGTGTAAAAATAAATGTGTTTTTCATTGCTTTTCCGCTTGATTGATTCTCCTTGATACCGAAACTGATTTTATATTTTGACGGAAGAGCAAAATTTGAGAGCCAGAGCTAATTATGTGAGGTATGATTTTCCTGTCGTTTTCCATTTTAACGTATGCGGACTGCTGAGTGTGGTTTCTTGTTTTGTTGGTTTCTGATAACAAAAGCAATGTGAAAAGCTGGATACTTAACATGTGAGGTTAATAATGTCTGATATTGACTATATGTGAAGTCAACAAGAAACGGAATAATAGAAAGCCTGTAGTTATGTTTTCATTAGAGCATGATTAAAAATTGGAATATTTAAATTTTAAATTAAATTGAATAAATGTGTGTAAAAATAAATGTGTTTTTCATTGCTTTTCCGCTTGATTGATTCCCCTTGATACCGAAAATGATATTATATTTTGACTGAAGAGCAAAATTTGAAAGCCAGAGCTATTTATGTGAGGTATGGTTTTCCGGTCGTTTTCCATTTTAACGTATGCGGACTGCTGAGTGTGGTTTCCTGTTTTGTTGGCTTCTGATAACAAAAGCAACGTGAAAAGCGGGATACTTAGCATGCGAGGTTAATAGTGTCTGATATTGACTATATGTGAAGTCAATAAGAAATGGATTAATGGAAAGCCTGTAGTTATGTTTTCATTAGAGCATGATTAAAAATTGGAATATTTAAATTTTAAATTAAATTCAATAAATATGTGTAAAGATAAATGTGTTTTTCATTACTTTTCCACTTGACTGATTCTACTTTACACCGAAAATGATATTATATTTTGACTAAAGAGCAAAATTTGAGAGCCAGAGCTAATTATGTGAGGTATGATTTTCCGGTCATTTTCCATTTTAACGTATGCGGACTGCTGACTGTGGTTTCCTGTTTTATTGGCTTCTGATAACAAAAGCAATGTGAAAAGCTGGATACTTAGCATGCGAGGTTAATAATGTCTGATATTGACTATATGTGAAGTCAACAAGAAATGGATTAATAGAAAGCCTGTAGTTATGTTTTCATTAGAACATGATTAAAAATTGGAATATTTAAATTTTAAATTAAATTGAATAAATGTGTGTAAAAATAAATGTGTTTTTCATTGCTTTTCCACTTGACTGATTCTTCTTTATACCGAAAATGATATTATATTTTGACTAAAGAGCAAAATTTGAGAGCCAGAGCTAATTATGTGAGGTATGGTTTTCCGGTCGTTTTCCATTTTAACGTATGCGGACTGCTGAGTGTGGTTTCCTGTTTTGTTGGCTTCTGATAAAAGCAATGTGAAAAGCTGGATACTTGACATGCGAGGTTAATAATGTCTGATATTGACTATATGTGAAGTCAACAAGAAATGGAATAATAGAAAGATTAATATTTTTTATATATTAGACATATTTTTGGATAATATAGAAAATGTTTAAAATATAAATTAGTAATTTAGAATTGGTATTGTTCTAGAAATTGTTAGAGTATGTAGTTTTTATTGTATGGTGTGTTTGCTATCATCAGGATTGATAATAAACTTTTTAAAATAAGTATTAAACATTATTACGAATGGGATGTTTCAGATTTGAGTATTTAGTTTTTGATCACTGCCACCCTGCTTTTGTTTTCAAAAAAAAAAATGTTTGTAACTTCTCTCCGGTGTTTCAACTCGGGAGTGAACTGACGCTTTCAATACTTACAATGCCGTACAATTGACTGATCAATGGACGTAAGTGATAAATGGACTGCAACTAACTGAAACAAAACTTTTTGAATATGAGTCAGAAATGTTAATTAAATATCCAATGGATATTAAAAAATGTCAATGTTTAATGAAATAAAAGTTTGAGAATACGTAAGTTTTAAGGTCAGTTTTTTGTGATTTTATCGTCATTTTACAGGAATTTTATTGTCAATTTATAGGTCACTTTTTAAAAATTTTTAGGTGAACAAGATCCGGGCCCTGTTTATCACCTATAGGATGTTTGTCTCATACACTTTTCTTTAACAGTTAGTGGTTTTGGAGAAGTAATAGGAATGGCATGTTGACGTTCACGGTGAGTTAGTATAGAGAATTTATTCACAATGTGGAGACATCTATTTTTATATATTCATAAATCACTTAGTGATTGACGGTTCTTCTTTTCTTTTAACCTAAAGATCCTTGTTCTCCAGATTACTTTTCAGTGCGCCACATGACAATAATCTACTTAGCACAGATAAAGATCATGGTGTCCTCCAGCAATATTTGCTTAAAATATATTTTTGTCCGTTTTGCGTGTAAATATTGAGTCCAATCAATATAAGAAAAAGCTATAATGCAGAACACACAGATTTAGTTGAGCTAGGTACGTACGAAGTAGCGCAAATGCTATGTTATGGAGTCACGGAGGTGCAGCTTGAGTGTCTGTCCATAAGAGAATGGCAGCAGTTACTCTACAGTTCCTCATAAGCTATAAAAAACGAGACAGCCATCCGAGAATACTGGCTTTTGGCCTAGCCTGATGTTTAAGTTGATGGAGCTCAGTTTTTTTTGGAAAATTGCAAAAATGTAGAAATGTCATGAATATTGAAACATTCATCTAAACAAAATCTTTCTTACGTTAACGCATTAGATCTGAGAATCTAGAAATGCAAAAATTATAGATCATACAGCGATGGAATATTTCATCTTTTCTCTTTATTTTGGTTTATTTATTTAATTTTGGAAGAATGTGTGCAGATTGAGTATACGTGTCCATGCAGAAATTCATGATATATCTCTGAGTATTCATTTTCTGTATCTTCAGTAATCAACTCTGAGGTGTGCTCTTTCACTTTAAATTTTCTTGTACAAAAGTACCGACCATCACGTCCTAGGAGGACAGTAGAAACGATGAATACTATCTAACTGAGTCTAGGCAGGAACGCATGAAGTTTACGCACGGTAACACGGGGTACGTCTGTAGCTAGCAGAGACAGCGTTGTTAAGTATACGCGTAATCGTGGATTGTAAAAAACCCGTCATTTTACAAACAAATTATATATCTTTTTTTTTTTAATTCCTTATACTGAGCTGTGCACTTGCTATCTCCATTGCAGATTCGTTTTAAGAGGTCTTATGCAGAACACAAATCATCCTGCGCTAGGTGGACACTAAAAAGCACAAAAGCTATGTAAGTGAGTCAGCGCAGTACCAATCGGGGCGTTCCACGAGGAAGCGCGGGGTTTATCCGTAGGGAGCGGGTGTGTCAGCGATGCTTGGTATAAGCGTAAACTAGGATTGTGGAAAACCACTGCTTTCACGATACAAAGATATCATTTTGTTAAAATAATTTGCTCGTTATTTTCATCACACGTCATATAATTCTTTATAATTGTACCACTATTTACCTTATAGTACAGTACGTTCATACCAGATTCGACTTTTATTAAGGTCACGGGTTCGATCCCAGCCCCCACCAAGTGAACTTGTGGACAAACACCGTGCTCGTGGGTTTTCTCGGGGTTCTCCTGTTTCCGCCCACTCTCTTCATCCCACCATTTAACTCATCTCTCATAATCACCGTCTCCTTTAGCGTAACCGGCATAAACGTGGGACGTAAAACTAAAAGATTTCATTTCATTTTTTTTAATTTTATTAATACATTTTCACGTAATTCTGCATCTCACAGGTGAGAGCACAAAAGAATATTCAATACTTGCAGATTGCCATACTAAAGTATTATTACTAAGTTCTTCTGTAAATTTTTCATTTATATGGATCCGTATAATTAATCTGCTCCAAACTACGGACGCCAATATTGGAAGTGCATTCCGTATTGGATAAAATTAATAAGTAAAATGTTAAAGAGACATATATGGAGAAAAAAGCAGGCGCACTGTACTTTACTTACTATATTCATTTATAGTATTTTTAAAAGCCATATTCAGCCTTTTTAATCCACTACGTTGTATGAATTTATGAGTTCAATGAGATGTTGTTGTAAAGTCTTTCTGTAAATATAAAAATAAATCGAAGAATCTTTCTTTACAATGTGCTACTTTTGTGATGGGATTTTGTGTATAATGGTGTTTCCTTGGGGTCAGCCTAATAATTGCATATCTTCGACATTTTGGCGCATGGGTCCTTTTTTCTGCACAGTCCGTCGCTCGCCAATATATATATATATATATATATATATATATATATTTTAAATTCAAAAGAAAGTTTGCTGCTGGTAGTTTTGTTGTACAGTCTGCAAAAACTCACCAAACCCACTCAATCTTGTGAAATGCCTCTGCATCAAAAACTTCACTGGCACTCTCGCTAAATTTTTCCAAATTTAGGGGTTTGACATCTTCAGATATATTTTCTCGCCATTTTTGTCGTAAGACAACATGCACATCGCTATCGGATAAGAATACCAACAGAACATTAAGGAGCACATTGTAATACAAGAGGAAGTACGGCAATTTATAAAAAAAAATAATAATAATAATGATAAAAATTTGCAATATTTTAATCACTTTTTGAGGAAGAAATTTGTTACGAGATCTACGTGTATAACCAGGTTAATTAACCTTTCAGTTGCTTTATTTATATCGTAGCATTCTATTTGAATCTAGCATTCCTTGTTCTGAGGTGTGTAAGACTACCAAGCCAATCTAAACCCTGGATAACACAGGATACATATAAAGAAGATCTGAAAGCAGCAAAAATATGTACAATGATACAATATCTATTGAAGCTTTCCTGGCACTAATTGTGAACTGGTCTTCGCGGGATAGCAGCCAGGTGAATACTTTTTTATCTTGCGACGTTTCGAAAGCTGACATCGGCCACATCTTCAGGCGAATATGATGGTGCAATGGAGTGTATGGAATAAAGTCATAGTTATGTATGTATTATTTTATCTAAGTTTTTTTTCTATACCGTATATGTAATTATTTTGTGATTTTGACAACTGTATGCGTGCTCGAGAATACTCTTATTTGTATGCAAAACAGGGAAATAAATAAATAAATATACTCATATATGTATGATTCGACTCTTCTGATTGGTGGTTGTAGTGGCGGCTTCTGATTGGTGCTTGAAATGGCGGGATATGATCGGTGTCCATGTTTTACTCAGTTGGAATCCTGTGTCTCAGTTAAGGTTCGTTTTTTCTTGTATGATTGCAACGGCTTCTTTTATCCTCCTGTTCCAAACTCTTGAGCATTTTGCTATTATTTCGGCATCTGTGAACAAAATGCCATGTTGCTGTTTGATGCTATGTTCACCCAGTCCAGATTTTTCTGGTTGGTTTAATCTGATGTAACTGTTGTGTTCTTTGCATCTAGCTTCAATGGTTCGTTCTCTTTGTCCAAAAAAGAATGTACAACATTCACATAGAATGCGGTAAACTCCAGGAGTTCGGAGACCCAGGTCGTCTTTTGTTGATCGTATTAAGTTTTTTTGCTTTTGCTGGAGGCTTGTGTATTGTCCTGATGTTGTATCTGGCAAATAGTCTGCTGAGCTTTCCAGAAATGTTCCCGGTGTATGGGAGACAGATTGTATCCTTCCGTTCTTCATTAACAGTTTCTTCTGCACTTTTGTCCTTGTTGTCAGCGTCGTTCGTTCTGGTCCTTTTCAGGGCCATATTTATCGTCATCTGTGTAAAAGTCATGTATAGCGTGTAAATATTTTAATTGAAAGTAACTAATTAGACTGTGTGAAATCAACCAGGTTATCAGCAATATGAATAGATAAAAATCTCTCCTAAAATGTGAACATAATTAAACTTAGTAACAAAAAATTAAATCAGATTTACTTCGCAACTAAAGTACCGTATTTAAAAACGTTTTAAAAGATTCTACTTTAAAAACAGTTTACTTTTGATTAATCCGTTCGAATTTATCATTATATAGTTTAGGAAATTCATAAAGAGCTAAGCATTTTCTACAATACAGAAGGAAATAAAAAGAATGGTTGCAATATAACCAAAAGATCACTGTAAACCAATATTTAGAAAACTTCGTATACTTCCACTTCACTGTTTCTCTATCTTAAATTTATTCATATTTGTAAAGGGACATGTAGAGAGTGACCTTACGCAATTAGAACAACAACATTGATGATACAAAATACAAACGAAAGTTTTCTATTGTGGAACATAGAACTGCATTATATGAAAAAGGTGTAAATACGCGGGGATCACGCATTAGAATAGAAACTCCCCAAAATATACTGACTCAGGACTCAAGTCAGTAAATTAAAAAAAAAGAGCTCAATTTTTTACTTAAACATTTAAAAGATCAGAATTTCACATGATATCAATTACATCAGAGTAGTACATTCGGAAGGAGGTCGAGACGAGAACGTATCAGCCGACCCTCGTATATATATATATATGATATGCACACTTCAGATGCATTGTAATACAGTACTGAGTATGTAAAAAAAAAAGAACGAACACAAATAAAATACACTTGAAATCACCTAGTATCTAAATTACGGTCTACAAAAACAAGTGACATTACATCTTGTAACCCAGTTCGTCGAGAAGTAAAAGTCACAAAATGTGAATCATGGCCATGAAGTAAGAAACGTAACAGTTGCAAAACAAACAGCAACCAACAGCAAAACACACTCTTTTAAAAGCATGTGTATGATAGAGAGATGTCTTATACAATTCATTCTAATAAATGACCGAACAATACTATGTTACCTTTTATTTTTGTTGTACGCAGAAAAAACTACATATTGTGGTTTATGATTGAACCAAGATCTTCTCATGTAGCGCAATACTAAATATTCAGTTTCCCTACTGAATAAAACGAAGAGGATACCAGCAATTCATTACCATCCTCCTTCTGTTTTCTTCATCTGTACACATCATGATTATATGGTTGTGCTCGCGAAAAAATAAGTCACATGTATAATCAAAAGAACCAGTTTTTTTAATATGGTATTACTTAACTTTGACAAACAAAGGTTTTCGTAACAAAGTTTCTGGAATTTCTAATGTAAACTTTACATCACATCCCGCCATATGTCCTGTTAACTCCCTCCAGCTTACAAAATACTCGTTCGGTGACGTTTAGCTAAATTAGCTTGATGTATATTATTTTGTTTGGTTTACCATGTTATAAATATTTGCTGCGGGGCTTATCAGAACTTAACTCTCACATATCATTACGGGTGGCTAAGGGTGAGTGCTCAGTATAAAGTCGCTGTTTCGATTCCTGGAGGAATACTTGTGCAGATTTATTGTGCGGATCCATGCATAAATACATTGCATATATACTACTTATTCAGTAAATCGACTTTGTGTATATTTGACAATAATTTCTTGGGTGTGGACTTGCATTTGCATGTACAGACGTACTTTGTGGGACTCAAGTGTACGTACGGAATTGTGCCAAAAAACTAACAAATTTGTGCTAGGACCCCACTAAAAAGCACTTATTCTATCTAACTGAGTCAAGGCAGAAGCGCACAAGAGGGCCTGCCAGGTAGCGAGGGTGTGCGTCACTAAGGAGCAGGAGCGTCGGAAAAGATAGATATAAATATATACAGTCATAGCACAAAACACTGAATATGACTTAACTTATTTACCTTACGTGTTACGTAATGTACGTTAATAAAGATGGTGTAGGTAATATCCCCTTATGTTTCCATTGCTGTAAATTTGTGCTCCAAAGTAATCATGTGGATTCCTTACTAACAGTTCTATAGTTGATTACTGAGGAGTTAACACTTCGACATCAGATTCTTCGCGTTTTATATTATGGTTACTAGGCACGGTATGAACAACATCGTGCATAACAGTTTCGAGTTTTGTTAATGTATTTTAATATAGATACATCTCAAAGGTAAGGACACGTGTTTTGATTATTTATAACTAACCAATTAAAATACTACAAATTTGTTCGGTAAATTTTGCATATCCGTAGATCCGTATAGTAAATGTGCACCAAAGCCGGATTCGTGCATTGCGGTGGTTCGAATTCCAACATAAACTCTATATGTTCATCCTATGTAACCCCGGTGCTCGAAATCACACTTAACTGACCAGTAATTTTGCTATATAACTATCTTGTATTTTCGCTGCTACTGCAGAGCAGGTATGGTTTTAGGGAACAACAAAATCTGTCGTGCTTAATGTGTATTCCCAATATTTTTGCAGTACTACTTTTCACCACCAATATATTGAAATTGCCGTCGGGAAAATCTGAAATCGTAATGCTGCAGAATTGAAGAATAAAGTTTCATCCTTGGAAATCCAAATTATAATAATCCTTTCTCAGTTTCTATAGTGGTATTAGGTTCTTGTAATAATAATAATAATAATAATAATAATAATAATAATAATAATAAAACGAAATTCGAAGTCCTTACAATCTTCAGGAAGTTAAGCTAAACAGGGATTTCATGCTTGAAAATATTCGTTTTTTTCTCTTGTAATTAAGTATGGTTTGATTTTCACGGCCAATTCTGATATTTCACCTTCAATAAATATATATGAACCACAAAATGACTTTCGCCTTCCTTGGTTTAGTGACTAACGCATGTGTCCATGACACACATGGTCCCGTACTCTATTCTCGCTGGGAGAACAAAAAATAGTATCAAAATCGTCCATTTTTATTCTTCTCCTTTAGCCAAGGTCAATAATTGTTGAACGTTAAGGCAAAAATGTGTGTTTTCACTTCACAGACCGGTCTATTTTCGGAGGAAACGACTAAACAATCCAAATTTTTACTTAAAATTGTTACGTTAAACTACATGTATTTAAGATTGAAGTGCTTTTTCAACTCACGGCCATATAGATGTATGGTGATCATATCTTAAGTGCATAATTTATTACATCGCTTCTGATGCTTGAGATGAGTATTTCAGTCAGTATAGATACGTATCAGTTTAATGGAAAATCATATTCAGAAATTAGAAACGTATAATTGAAGCAATGCTCATATTTTAACTTGTGTTTTTTTCACTCTTCTCTCTCTTAGCGGAAATAGTATACTTATACATCATCAAACTGAATGTTCACTTCTTTTTATGTATTTCACCAAAAATTGAACCGAAGTAATCCGCACGAAAACAAGAACCTATCAATTTACACATGATCGGGTCATTTGTTTCCAGCTGAAACGAAAAGTTTCCAACTTCACTGGAATATAAAAGCTCACGAGGTAAAATTTGTTACAATATATCTGTCTCCGTTTATAAGACAAAAACAATCTTGGCATATATCTATTATTTAGTGATTTACGAAATTTGCAAACAGAACGTTTTCTCTGTGAATTTCTTACGCCATCCACAGAAAACTCATCACATTGCATGGCTTTTTTAAATCTCACAATCATGTTCCTATGCTAAGATCCACGCACACAATGTTTGTTCATCACAAGGTCCACTTGGCTATAGGCGAGATAGAACCAGGTACCCCACGCACTAAATGTGAGCGCTTTATCATATGGCCATTGCGAACTAGGTATCCACCTTCCTAGTATGGAAGTGTCCAAGCAAATAGCACTGATCATTTGTCACATTGTTACAACCGGTATACTACATCTTGACCATTGAGGAAAGAAGTTTTATTAATATCAGGGAGTTCTAGCGTGGTTCTTTGATCATCTTCATTATCATAAATATTCTGCCATTAAAAACAGGTCACATACTGCAACTGAGAAGCTTCCATTCTCCACGGTCTTCTGCTAGCCTGTCCGTCTTCACATACGACTTTTCTGTTTTGATGTCAATTATTTTCTCCTTCGCCCCCTCCCTCTCTTTCCTGTCATCGTACCCTCTGGCACGTCCCTCATGATACAGTTCCCTTTTAGCCAACGTCCCAAACGGTTTCTCTTCCTCTTCTTAATAATATTTAAAAGTTATTTTCCCCAACCATTTCTAAGATCCCGTCATTCGTTTTCTGCTCGACCCAGCTAGTTCCCACAATTCTTCTCCATACCCACATTTCGAAAGGCTGTAATCGTTTTCATCATTTACACACATGCATTACTTTATCACGTATTTTTACTATACGCAAGAGACCACATCTGATCAATAATTCGTATTTCCAGTACTTGGGAAGTATTAAGTAGCTACTGTAAGCTACCGCACCTCCTCGAGAATAATGTCAGGAAGGTCTGAAAATATTGTCATATCAAAGTTATCCTTACAGTAATATTTTAACTAAGGCATTTGTGCTGTATCCTCGGGGCACACGAAATTCGAAATAAGCTAAAATGTTACATTTGGTTAGATTGCATTATGTTAGGGGGGCGCGGTGGCTCAGTGGTAGAGCGATCACCTCTGGTGCTTGGTGTCCCGGGTTCGATCCCAGCCCCCGCCAAGTGAACTTTGTGGTGGACAAACACCGCGCTCTTGGGTTTTCTCGGGGTTCTCTCGTTTCCTCCCACTTTATTCATTCCACCATTTCGCTCATCTCATCATCACCGTCTCCTTTAGCCTAACCGGCATAACCGTGGGACGCAAAACTTAAAGATTTCATTTTTTTTTTTTTTTTTTTTTTTTTTTTGCATTATGTTAGGTTGAGTTACAAGTCAGTTACCTTTAACATAGAAACATGTAACATTTTATAATTTGTAGTATAAAATCACTATTTCCTATAAATAAGGCGTTCGGGTGTATGGCATAAAATGTGCAGTTGAAAAGGAACAAACTAACATGTATTAAATGGCTACTTAAAAAAACAAATGCTATCAAACTCAGAGAGGGTACGTAAAGTTGATGAGTTTTGGTGATAGCGCATCCGAAGTGAGCAGGTAAGCGAGCGTACACGCGTAAACGAGGGTAATAAAATCCAGGGTTGTTTTGTTTAAAACAAAATGTTTAAAACAAATTATTAAAACTTAGTTTAAACAATTGATTTTGTTTGAAGCAAATTTTATATATGTTTTAAAGACGTGTATATTTAAGGCTTGTTTTTAGCATATGTTTATTTTGTTTTTGTAAAAAAAAAAAAATGCCAAAAATGAAATTTAATATAATGTGCTCCTTGTTTAGAAGGCTATGTATTTTACTTTCCACGTGAATGTTTTGATTTCTCGTTGCAGCAGCAGTTGGATGTGACCTACAATTTATTTTGTCTCTTTCTTCCTTTGTTTTTATCGTTTATTGTATTGTTTAAAAGCTTATCAAATAAATACCGAGAAGGCGTTGTTGCCGAAGATTCAACTACTTGTAGAAATGATCAGCGGCGCAAATCTGTATTCAATATTGGGGGGAGGCGGATAAAAACGCTTTTTTTTTAGCGATGTTTAAAATGTTTATTAAGTTGAAAAACAGTGCTGTAAAGGACCAGGGGTTTAGAGCTGTTTTCAACTTTGGGATGCAGTCATCCATCAATGTTGTCACTGCTAGAAGATGATAGAGGTGGGCTTATTCTGAGAGGCATCAATTTCATCTGACTTTCCTTTGTAGCAATCTGACACAAATGATTACATTTGTCCCCAAAAAACACATCTCAAATCGGATTATTGGGAGACATTTCCCCTCTGTTCCAAGATTGGAAAGGACATGTCCTTTTCATCGCCCCTGTATTTGCGCCAGTGGAAATGATATTAAACAATGAGTAAAAAATTATCTTCGAAACAAGTTTTTGAGTTCTATTCAGTAAACAAAACAGTTCAATGCTAAATTTCAGTTCTGAAATTAAATATATCACGCATTTGTTGATACAGTGCATGTTGGTATTCAGTCTTCGTACAATTTGGAATCGTTTAACATGAGTTTTACTACGAAAAAAAGGACATCATATCGAGAAAATCAAAGAAACTAATTTTATGCGTTTCGAAAAAACTTGGGTTGCACAATAAATGTGGCTCCAACTTAGGAATTAAAAAAGAAAAAAAAGATACGTGGCATCCAGAGCACAAAGATCCAAGTCCATTTTCAAAAAGGTTAATTTTTGCTCAGCAACTTTGTATTTTCGTAACAAAGAGTCTGAAATAAATTAAACAAAAACCACGTGCAAGCTTAAATGTGAGCTAGAGTTCCATAAAACAACCGCTAGGCAAGGGTGTTTATGGAACGGGAGATCAGAAGGGCTAACGTCCATCTTCCTGCGCTTAAATTTAAGATATTAACATTATATTGTGTACTTTGCAGCGTGGGAAAAATTAACAAGTCAAGATCCAAATGTAATAGTCAGCGATGCATAATTACGTTACGTAAACTCAGGGGGTGTAAAAGAGAATGCACTGAAGGAAAACGTCATACCTTCACAACTACAATCCGAAACGAGAGAAAGACAAACTACGTGACAAGCTACAATCTAGAGCTTTATACGACTGCCGCTAGAGAAGTGCGTCGTTTAAAGGTCATCTGCCCTCCTACCCTGAAATTCAGATTTAGAGCCTAAGAAAGCTTTTGCTGAGAAAAGTCGTACAGAGCAAATTTGAAGACATTATACCGATTAAATACAGAGTTTGAGCAGTTAAAATTCATTTCCCTTCTCGAAATTGGGCCTAAGCAGCTTTTCAGTTTCGATCATATGTATTTTCAGTGAGAGGACCTTATATTTATTCTGTTGGACTTTGCTTATGAAAAGATCTCTAAATCTGCCTTACTTCGCCCAAAATCTGAAATTCAGGGTTGGGTGGGGAAAGCTTCCTTTCTGCCGCCACTAAATCCCTTTAAGTGTGCCCCCTCGAACGGCGGGGAGCTTCCCTGTTAAGCAGTTGCCCCCTGCCCTCCGCAAATTACGGACCTGACAACTTGAAGTGTGCCTCAAACATTACTTTTCGGAAATTAGTTATTTTAAAATGATTATATTACAGGCTGTCTGGAAATACTTGAATTATACTAGAATTTAATTTTAATACTGGAAATTATTGGAATTTTGATCCACATACTGGAAAATCGTTGAATTGGTAATTTGTCAACAATACATTTTTGTAATTGTTAATAGTCTTAAAAACAAATTTTGTATCCATTGAGGTTGTAAATTTTTCCAAAGGAAGAGTTGTACACATTTTGTAATTAAACGTTTAAAGCAGTGGGTGAAGAGCTATGAGGAAAGTTGGGAGACCCTTTTAAAAATGTTAAAAAAATCAAGGTTAACTGATTTATTAAAAATAAAATATTCTTTTGATGATCAAACAATTGCAAACCTGAAATCATCAAGAGTGTGATTATTAATAAAGAACTTTAAAGAATCATCGTATTAGTACTGCAATTTTGCTGATAGTTATCTGAATATACTGGAAATAAGCTGGAATTTTGAAAATGAAACTCAGAAGACTCTCTGTATTAGCATTAGTGTCCTGAAATACCAATCAAATTTTCCAACTAAAATTTCCCCCACCTCCAGGTGACCAATCGAGTAAAAATTATGTACACATGCGTACAATTCCGATAACCCAATATAATTGTTTGAAAAAAAATGCCGCAGGAAATGCCATACTAAATCCAATAGCCATTCGAAAGAATCTACAAACTACTGGTGTTACACAAATTAAATTAGGTAAAATAAGAAAAACGGTGCCTTATCAGTAATAGCTAACAATAATAGAATGTCGGCATTTTGAATCAATACGGACACTGAAAAGTCATTTCCAAAATCGTTTTTGTCACGAAAACGATATTTGATATATTCAGGTGCATTATCATTAGTGGACTACGAAAATATTTAATATTCTTTTTTAGAAAATTATCTGAAATCCAATATGGCCAACAAAAATTCAAAAAAGAACTATATAAAAGCCATTATAGTAAAACGATTTGATTTCTGGTATCAATGTTCGACTAATTGGTATATTCAATTTCATCGGCGCAATTCTATCCTCAGCATTGACAGGGGGACATTTAAAAGCAATGCTGTGGAATATGAGGGAAGCAGTTGTCTTCAACATTGGGAGGCGGGCAGATTTGAGGTTCATTCTGCGGGGAGGATAAGAAACATTACGATAGATGAATCTGATTTCTGAGGTGAACGTGTTGCGTGTTATATATTAGGCGATGTAGATGAAGTACACCCATTTCCTCAGAATTTCTGCCCGTATGTATAGCTGAGACAATTTTCCAGTATGTGGACAGGGACATATCGTTCTCTTTTATTTATTGCGATCTTTGTCTAAGTAGCAGGAGCAAAGTTAATACTGACTGATGTGATCTAAATACGCCAGACGCGATGTTTAGATTGAAATATTAAAGAATACGATTTCTTTTTAAAAATGAAACAAGCTAAGAGACGTCAATTTCACCTCACTTTCCTTTGTGGCAGTTGGACACAAGTTGTCACATTTCTCCCCAAAAAGCACTTTTTAAATCGGATTATTGGGCTGCACACTCCCCCGATTCCAAGATTTGGATACATATCTCCCTCAACCCGGGATTTCCGCCAGTGTACTCGATGAAACTGTAATACTTGTTGCAAGTAGAGAGTAAAAACTATTAACATATAAGTTATTACACGATTTTCAAATATATGTTTGCAAGATCGTGTCTCAAACTGTTCATACTGTTTTCAACATATTTGTTTTCGTATGTGTATTAAACTTTTTTTCAACCATTATAAAAACAGATTGGTTTAGGCCATGACACGAGTTTTAGTATAGCTTTGTCATGTTTTCATACTAGTAATGCTCCAGTTTTAAAGATAAAATACAGCTTCAGTGCACTGTGCGGAAATACATCGCCGTAGTGTCCACCTAGCAGGGGAGGTTAGTTAGGTTTTAATTCTATAAATCTCAAACATGATATGTTACAACCTTCTCACTCCCTGTCCCACAACAAAATCATAACGAGTGTATCTCTCCGTCCAATGGTCCCTTCCACCACCACATGCAGTGCCGCTTACATCATCAAAAATAGGGAAAACAAACATCATCTTTCATCTGACTTCACTCATTCCTCATCAGAAATCAAAATAAATTATCCAATTAACGCGGTAAATTTCCTTTCGTCTGGCGATACAGCAGTTATCCCTTAATTAAATTTAAAGAGTTTACAGAATGGATGTCAGTGTGGCAATTCCATTCGTTAACAGCCTGTGTTTTATTGTTCACTCTCCCACCTAGTTTTAGTCGAATACATGCTATTTAAGTGTTACTAGTGCAAAATCATTACAAGTGCTTTACAACGGACAAAATAAGTGAATGCATGGAAGATAAGTGTTATATATACTAATATCCACCGAAGAGGTATTTCTACACAGTGTACAGAAGTTGTATTTTATGTATACATGCTGAGGGTTACTAATATAAAACCATGACAAGTGCTATTTTAACTCGTATCATAGCCAAAACCAACTTATTTTCACTCCCGTGTCTACGCGTGTACCCACCATCGCTGACACATTTGGTTGCTTCGGATGCACTCCCACTAGCTTTGGCCTGCTAAGGAAGTTACAATTATTTCAAGTGATATAACCAAACTTAAAAATACGAACATATAGTAACAAAGTTGAGTAAACTTATAATACTTAGAACTGTTTCTTATATGAAAATCATGGATACTATAGACATGAATGGATACTGTGTTGTCGTCCAGTTTAAATCCTGCATAAAAGGATAAAAATTATTAGTCAACTAATTTTTGATTTTAAGTGGTTACTTGTAGAGATGTCTTCACATTTAAATAGTTTACAAACCTTCAGTACTAAATGCGAATCCAAATTTACTTAAGAGCCCTTGTACCTATGACCGACCAGGTTCGATTTCCCATGTTCGGGCTGTTAATTTTTATATCCAAAACGGATTCAGTGGTTAGTAAGAACAAGTACATAACTCTGCATGTGGCAGTGGTTAGAACAATAGTTAAATATAGCTCTTAATCAAATCATAAACCAAGATGTACTTATACAGAAATCGCTTTCGTACTTACCCACCACCCCTGACGCGTCAATCGGTGAAGCACACAGAGTACGTATGAACACCAACACAAAATACTAAAAATTCCTGTAATAATTTATGTAAGAAACGTGGAATAACTGAAAACAAAATAAATGCATAGAATAAGTTTTACTTGATCAATAGGTAATTTACATTTCACACTTACTTACGTGTATCCTTTACTAGTATACTTTTATACATACATCTATTTCAATATATATTCAAAACCTACCATCTCATTTAATATATAATAAAAATTTTTAAAAAGGACGAAGAATTGATTTAAAATGGCATTATATCTTATTGCCGGCTTATATTAAGATTGGTGATGCAC
Source organism: Thermobia domestica (assembly GCF_964235325.1). Lineage (NCBI taxonomy): Eukaryota > Metazoa > Arthropoda > Insecta > Zygentoma > Lepismatidae > Thermobia > Thermobia domestica. The sequence continues at coordinate 22,053,833 of NC_137465.1, read as the reverse complement.
GACCACTTAGCAGACGTTGGTTCACTGAACACTTCACCACTTTTGACATTGATTATGGGGGATTTTGTGATGGATTTAGTCTAATTCCGTAGAAGAGAAATTCCTTTTAGTTTTGTCTTCCTATTCCAACGATGAATTTAAGACTCACTTCAAGTTGCACCTCCTCATTGTAGAATTTACGGTGAAGTTACTTGATATACAATAAATTGATAGTACGACGAATGAATTTGTCTTTTCACATAACTTTTACTATCTTTTCATTAATGTTGACGTAATTAAATGCGAAGATTCATTTTGTTCATTGACCAGATATGTACGCAATAGGTTTTCAAGATGTGAGTTCACTTGGTTTTTAAACTAATTTGTATCATTTTTACATATATTCACTAACTTTTACTATAATATTTACGTCGTGAAACTGCGTTAACAATAGAGGATATTTATATTGTTAATTTTACAACACCGTGGAGGATAGCTTAATTAATCACTGATTTTTTCTTTCACTGCAATTACATGTTTACATGTTTTGTTCTTGTTCTTGTGATGGCGTCGCAATGCCAATCTTTGGCGCCTTCGACACAAAGTGTCTGTTTTCCTACGCCTATTAATGGTAGTGAGTAATATTAAAATATTATTAGAAAGCACTCTTTTATAAATAATATGTGTACCATTAAGTTTTATACATATTTGCCATTTAAATAAAGCAATCAACATACCAAAAACAATAGAAATAAATGTCGATGACAACGAGTTTTACGAAACTACTTTTTAAAAACATCATAGCCACTTCACATCTTTTTTGTTTCCTGAGAACGTATCGCAAGTCATCACGACAAAGTATTGTCAAACGTTAAAGAACAGCACCATTATACAAGGTTTGCGTCAACGTATTTTGCATAGAGCCTTAGTCCACTTCCACTGACTGGGGAATTTAAACAAATGGAACCGGAGGGAGGGAGGACACACGCTCACATACCTACAATTTTCTTCAAAGTAATAGTTAAAGTTAATTTATCCATCTCATTTTTTTTATTCGTACACAGCTTGATAAGATCAATAACGCTCTACGTATATCTCTGTTTATTGCAAACGTAAGTTTCAAAATCCCCAAGTTATTAAATAGACCAATTCACTTGTATTGCGCTGATATCGAAAGTTCACTTGTCCCACAATATATGATCTTATATCGCCTCTTGCTTTTCCTCCTCATGGCTATGATGTCATACTCTAACGTCACTTCCGCTTCTTGACAAACTAGTCTAGAAAATGAAATGTCATATGAAACCCAGAATATAATCCAAGATAGCTAACTACATACGAGAATGAAATAAAGCATAAAATAAATGTTGATTTGAAACACGTCTATATATTGTTTTGGAAGTTGGCCACGAAGTATATATACGTGATTACCACTCAGTGTGTTAATATGTTGTTTGAGCAATTAACTGTAGCAGCGATTATAACGGTTCTTTTAAATAATTTATTGATGAGCCATTAATAATGCAAAGCTCTGTTGAAATTCTTCCATTTATTTATACTTAGTTGGCCTGACAACCAGACACCAAAATATTATTATTTAAAAATTATATAACATATGAATATCTTCCTAAAACCAATATTATTTCTAACTACTGTTTGCTTCTTGTTCACAAATAATCTAGTTTATTACATATATAAAATACCTTACGCCCAACTTTACAAGTTTACAGGTAATAAAAAAAAATATACAACGTATCGTGTTACGATGAGTTCAGAAGATTTCAGTTCAGAGAGTGAAACTAATACTCCGAAAGCAGTGGTTTCTCTTCCGAAGAGGATTTCACAACACAGGGAGGAGGCATTCACTGTCGAAGATGAAACTCAGTTGACAATTTAGGAGGAGATTGTTTGGCAACTATGTTATAAAGTACGTCAAATCTGAATCAAACAAATATTTATAAAAGAGGAGGGAAAAATACACTACTGTATGTAAAGAAAAAATGACCTTTTTCTACTTTCAAGTAAGAAATATAACAGTAAACCATAAGAAAAAGACTACTAATATGAACAGGCATTAAATTGAAAATAGATTAAGTAGGAAAATGAATGAGTTCTCTCACTCACTTATTTTATTTTAATGTTCAAAAGATACGGAATTTGTCATTAGCATATATGCCGAAAGACATGTTTGATGTTAAGATTTGGTGATAATGATTTTGATGTTTTAAATATCGAAAATATTATATCTAAAAACAAAAATACCATAATATGTTTTTTGTGAAGTGTTTGTTTAGTCAAATTTAGTGTACATTCGTTGTACTATTTTTGTTCTTTCGTACATTTACGATAGAGTAGATTACATCTACCTATATATGAGCTCTCTAGATGCTCTGTTGTTAGTCTTTGCGCCTTCTGCGCAAAACACCGATTCATTTTCGACACTAACCAATAGCTTCTTGTTTCATATGATATTGATACTACTTAAAAAGGATACTTAACATCAATACAACCCGTCAACTAAAAAAAAGAGTAGAAAAACATACAGTAATAATGAAATACGGCAAAACTTAAAATACCGAGAAATTTACAGACCAGCAAATTAAAATACCCAACAGCGACCAAAAAATAAATTTAACAGGAAACTGCAAGCGCTACATGTATTTAGGTAAAGACGAAAGGCTGCAGAGGACGAGTAAATCTTTCTTTAAATTACTACAGTGCGCCTTAAAAGTTTCCCATTTTAAGCGGAAAATTTGTATAACATTGCTTTTCATATTTTATTTTAAAAATATAAACTAGTAAGTTAGCAAAGGAAATTTTAGTTTTGGCGTTTTCTGGCCTCCTGCAACACTAATCTACGTTGTGAATTCGTAACTATTTACAAAGAAAAACAAGTAACATTCGTACTTCGATAACATGTACTTGTGTATACCAAAAACATAATATTCTAGTACCATGCATTGTTGTGTTTACAGTATCAGATTTTCCATATTTATTCTATTTCTGGATTTTCGTTCTTTAGGTATATCGATATTTCGATATCAGTAGTAGCAAAATTTAGATATTTAAAACACTGGTTTCCTAGTATAATTACATTACATAATTTCCTAGTATAATTACATTCCTAGTATAATTAAAAATCATTTCACCCACTAACCTAATTTCACGGAAAGTAGCAAAAACCATTGTCTTTCACTGGCCCTTTTATAAATTTTAAAACTAACGATACATTTCTTGTTGCTTTCAGATTTGATTGCTTGAGTGTTGAAGGTTTCAAATCATTAACGTGAACACTTTTTGTGTTAGCAAAATGGCTTTTCATTGTTTCAACTTTCCTTCTAACGAAGTTGAAACGAAAAGAGAGAACGTTCCTATTAAAGCTGAAATAGAAACAGAAAGTGAGTCGTTTGAAGAATGTAATTATAAACTATATACTAATAACACTGTTGATCATAAAGATCCTCTTACAATACATTTGGAATGTAAGGAAGAAGAAAGTGCAAGGAAACCAGAGAATATTTGTTCAGAAAGTAATGAGGATGAAACAGTAACTTCGAAACCAATATGTTTGTTCAAGCGTTTATCAACGGCTGATGTACTTGTAAATTCCAAGCGTTTTCACAGTAAGATCAAGCTAAAATCCATCGATTTTACACACAACACGGAAGAGTCTGCCACTATCGGACGTAAGAACGATCTCGTAGAGGACGTTCAAGAAAATGATAACCTTGATGGAGGTGGCAACTCTCAGGCTCTCAGGTACGTTTAAGTACGTTTGTTCCTTCAGAAATGTTCTGTATTAATATTTCTTTTCAACAATTGCAATACTACGTTAAATATACTTTTTTTGTGTACCTTAAACTTAGTTATTTGAAACGCAAACATTTCAACACAAAAAATAGAGCCGAATCCTTAGCCTTGAAAAATGTGTTCAAACGTAACGGTGATTTTTTTGAAATCTCCTCCTTATGGCCTTAAGTGATAGGGTTGAATACTCACATGCTTATGAGTAATGTTATGAGCGATTCTTGTTACAAACCTTTACCTTACGAGAGATACAAATCTTTCTAAGTAAAATGATAACTCAGCAATAATTTAAATAAGTTTCCACCGTATTTTGAGCATTAATTCATTCATACACGAACCAAACCAACGATGAAGTGCATAATAGTTGTTGCATAATGGTTGATTAGTAATTTGCATATTTTATCATCAATAAAGCATGAGTGTGTGTTGGAATTCAATCTAATAGACGTCTGTTAAATGTATCATCCATTGCTGTTTCATTTGTACTCTCCATCTTGATTTCACACTTTCACTGAGAGACTACACAGCATCATTCACACGAAAGGAAAAAAGTACACTATTTTAAATTACTACTAAAGAACAGTAATATTTCACAAGCATTTGCACTTTCGTTTGTTTCGGAAGAAGTGAAAAATAGTTTGCCACTTTTTCTATGCTGAATATATGCACAAAATAAATGTAATAATATTAGTAAAACACGTTTGAACATATGTTACATATATGTGCCGGGAAATAAATGTAAACCATTGGAAAACATAAAATTTATTTACTTATTTGTCATCAACACAACAGGCAAAAACTCAATTATAGTGTTGGTGTATTACGTTATAAATAGACTACAGTTTTCTTAACACGTTCGCTGCTGAGAACGCCCATCGGCGTCCAGTACTGAATTTGGCATATTCGCCGGACGCCTCTCGGCGCTTGTCCCTGCAGCTGATTCACTTGCACCTGCACCTTGCACCAATACCTGCACTAGCGCTGGCGGGAAAGTGAATCAGCTGCAGGGACAAGCGCCGAGAGGGGTCCGGCGTATATGCCAAATTTAGTACTGGACGCCGATGGGCGTCCTCAGCAGCGAACGTGTTAAACATAGGGTTCATATTACATATATCAGTTTCTTTATGCTTGAAACATATTTTGTTATAAAAAGAGCATTGGTGGTTTCAATAGTACGTTGGTCCTCGCTTTTTGCAACAGAACATGGCAGAGTTATCAGCACGAGATTTAATGGTCCGGACATGAAAATTTACTGCTGATATGAGATCCCTATAAGTAAACTTCGTTTGTACTACTTTAGGAGAGAACTCAGATCTATCACGTTTCGCCTTTGTTGAAGTGTAGGGATACGGAAGTGGCCTATTAATGTTAGATAGTTTTCATAATATGGATAGATTCTAGTTCTCTTTTATGCCAAGTATTGATAAATTTAGACTGGACTTTTTCTTGTTTGCTTCGGTATTGTTTCTCAAATGGATTCCATATCACAACAGCGTATTCCAAATTTGATCGGTCATAGGAAAATACATTTTTGTTAGTGTGGCGATATTGCTAAATTCCTTTCCAGTTATTATTATAAACCGTACCATCTTGAGAGATGCATTAATTATGTTCTCTACATAGTTATTAAATGTCAGTTTCGTATCAAATGTAACCCCAAGATCTTTGAATTTAATCGATTTAGTAAGATTTGATTCATTGAATAATTAAACTTTATTTGATATTTTTCTGGTAAACGATAAAATGTTACATTTGTGTATGCTTACATTAAGGTTTTTAAAGGGAGCACCGATTAAGAATATTTTCCATGTCACGTTGTAAATTGAGACAGTCATGGATAGCGTATAGCGTATATTTTGAGGCCATGCCCAAAAACAATTTCGACGTTAATATTGTTACTGAAATGTTAATTAATAAGCCAAATTGTTAACAAGTCATTCTCAGCAAATTGTTAATGAATAAAACGAACAATAACGGACTTAGACACCTGGGGCATTCCATAATATGCAATATAATCAGTTGATTTATAACAGTTGATTTATATATATCAGTTGAAATTGTTAACAATTCATTCTCAGGCAAATTGTTAATGAATAAAACGACCATAACGGACCTAAATTAGACACCTGGGGCATTCCATAATATGCAATATGATCAGTTGATTTATACTCTTTGTTTACGATTATTTAAATATAAAAAAGAATTTGATCAAGGGAGAAGAGAAATTTTATTCACCTTGCTTATCCATTAATATTTTGTGTTTGATGCCGTGAAATACCTTTTCAAAATCTATATACATTACATCAACCTGACATCCTACATCTAACGAATTTGCTATAAAGTCTGTGATAAGTTCATGGTTTGTTGTTGAAAAGCAGCTGAAGCACTTATTATTTTCTCATGTAGATCAGGTTCTGTACTAGTTATTTTCTGTTTAATTATGTAACACATATGTGGAAAAGCGCGATGATTCCAGATCCGGTGCACCCCCTTTCTGTTTAGGAGCAGTGGGTCAAAGCGTAATGGGACATTGTATCAAAAATGTGGTTAACTGAAGCAAACTATTTCCCTTTAGATGTTGTAGAAAGTTACGATCTTCCTTGGTGTATACAATAGGTAGTGTATATATCTTGAGAAAGCCTCTGTGTAGCATTTTCTTTTCAATGTTGTAACAACAATGTTAATAAATAAGTAACGTTAGTTTATTATCCTATGCCAATATTTATCTAATAATTTCCATACATGAATAATAACCATTTTCTGTGCTGTAATTGTTTATGAATGAATTTACTATTTCAATGTATTTAAAATTATCGTGTTAGTTCAGCATTTTGCGCATACACTAAAAGGTGTGTTTGAAACATACACATATAAAAATTATTATGTTGTTTATTTTGTGTTAATTATACACCGAATTTCAAACGATATATATTCATAGTTTTAATGGAGTAGATCCCCCATATATTGTTCTATGCTAATGCCAATAAATCAGAGTAGATCACTTTCGTTAATGGTCATATAACACTTTTTCATTACTTTTTCTATAGTTTTAATTAGCAGAGTTCGATAAACTTTATAGGAATATAAATCATATATGGTATGAACAGACGGATTGCCCTAGATAACCTCTTACTACTTTTCCAATTTCAGGGCCCTTCCTATTTCTGTGTTCTGTTTGTGGTGTTTTATCACTACAGACAATGCAACACATCATCTTTGGGTTGGTCCGTACAATCTGAGTCGTAAATTTTGTGGAAGTATGGTATAGGGGACGCATCTGATTTAGATATGTGTCCGGGAATTCCGTAACTCGTTTATGTAGTGATCAACCAGAAATTCACATCTAATTTGATAAAATTAGTCTTATATCTTAGCAGAGTGGGAAATCAAAATTCACCACGTTGTGATTCCTGTCTATTAAGACAGATTCGTCTTAGTTTAGTTTGCCCCCTTACTGCTGGATACTTGTTCTTTTCATACAGTACTTGTGACATGTAAACTTTTGTGCTAACTTCCGCCTAATATATTGTCTATCAAAGCGCCGGGTCACTTGTGTGACTATTTTTTGCTTATGTAACACCGAGCTATTGAACGATACGCTCTACTGTTCTCGCAGTCTCGGAACCACATTGCAACTTACGCAATTGGTGAATAGAATTCTAAAGTTTTCATGACAAACTGCTTACTAGCTTTAAGAACACACGGCGCGTACCTCGCTTGTGTAACTGTACAGACGCACCCTTTGTCAACAGTAGTACGAACTCAAAGACTACACCACTAATTTATGTGGAGAAGTGGTGAAATAATACCGAGAAAATAGTAATAACACATGTTGCGCAAGGTCAGAGATATGCATCGAGGAAAATTTCGTAGCTTTTGGAGAGGGACAGAATTTCGTGGCCCAGAACAATCCATGAAATTATTACTAGTACACACATCTGCGAAAGCAATACCACAGTGTGGCCTCGAGTATTGCTAACTTCTTTCCAAGGCTGTGTGCTTCAACAGGGATTGAATCAAGAATTGGAAGTAGGTGTTAAACTAGCTCCTTTAAAAAGGGAACTTGCTTCTTGCAACAAGGCTTTCTTGGGTTGTATAGTGGGTTTGTCTGTCTTATGAAACGAGAGAAACAACTAACGTATTTCAACGTATAATATTGTTACTATATATATATATATATATATATATATATATATATATATATATATATATATATATATATATATATATATATAGTACCGCTGAAAAGTTCTCGAACACCTACTTTTTTTTGTCAGCGGTGCCTTCCATTTCAATTCAGGCAGAGCATGTACCATCACCAACTCAGATATTGTTGAAACTTTTGTTTATAGTAACTAGACATGTTTTGTCGAAAAAAAATTTTCCGCCAAGTAATGGGCCATCAAAGACGGGAAGTACAATTTATGAATTGCAGAAGACATGGAAAATGGTCAACTTCGGAGCCTCACCATTCGGCTATGGAGACAGGTAGAGTTATAATTCTTGCTGTAGTGTGTACATAGGGATATAAATAAACTATATTTTATTATAGTTTGGTTTGTTCATGCGTATCTTTTTGTACATAAATTAAGAAATGAACGTCAATTTATCTGAAAAGTCAAAGTTTGCGAATTTTTCTCGAGCACTTCCGGTACGAATTTTAAAATTCTGTTTTCACGGTTGGTAAGACTTGGTTACCCGCTTTCCGGAAACTTTTTTGTATCGCTTCTGTGTGCAACCGTTTTGTCGCAAAAAATTCGAAAAATTTTCAAAAATCGCCATTTTTGGGCGCCATTTTCTCGAAAACACCATCTTTTAAAATTCTGAAATTTCGTCAGATGGTTCAACATTACATGACTAATAAACATGCTAAATACCATTCTCGACCAATGCTTCATGAATTAACTGCAACCTTTTAAAGTTAAGGAAGTTTCGTAAATTTTGATGTCACAGTTAGCAACACTGGGAACAATAAAAGTACAATGATTTGATGTTGTTTGTGGTTCACATTCATTAAATAAAGAATAAAAGGTTATTTGACTTTTTTTCATTATTTTAATCAAGAAGGCTCTCTGAAATAGTAAAATGAGCCTCCCCCTACTCCTTCCGTTTCTTAAACCGAAATAATCTGAGGTAGAAATTACAATTACGAAACACACACATTTTACGTTTACTTGAAATGGCCATCCAATAAATTCTCATGATCTACAAAAAGCCTGAACTATTACCTCAATGATGATTTGGAATGCTCCAGACAGTCTCAATTAAGTGCGATGTCATTACAGTGATCGAAAAAGGACAAAAAAATCGAAACGTTTTCTTACGCGTTCCAAAGAAATTTACTGACTTTTTAAACAGAACAATCCCAATGAAACGTTTCGATTTTTGGGTCACTCGGAATTTTACAGTATTCGACTAAAGTGGGTCAGTCCGCAACCTGCGAGGCAAGTGTGTATGTGTGTGTGTGTGTATTGTGCAAATTTTAAGTTAGCTGCTACTGCGTTGCTACAAATCAAAAGTGCAGCCTGTATTGAATCTGTCATGAGTTACAACGATAACGTTGTATGTAACATTAGCAATCTGTGCCAGCTTACAGAAAGGGATCAGAGGCGAATTATGTGAGCAATATTATGTATAAAGAAAAGAAAGACATATGGAGATTCTGAGATATTATTTGTGTAATCGGTAACTAAAATAAGAGTTGTTGTTACTATAGCAACGTCGTAAATAAATGTATATGTACGTAGACATCTTGACGAGTAAAATAAGTGTGTATATAAAGGTCTAGATATTTTGTGGGATATGCAGAAAAATTAATTTTGTACACTTCTCATGGTCAAATATTAAAAACCAGTTAAGAAAGTGTTAAACGCTTTGAATTATTTTGAAGATTAACTTAGATACGAACCAGGCCCTTACAAAAATTGGTGCCTCACCACGGGAGTTATATAAGTGTCGTTTCGAAGGTTAGTAAAAACGGCAAGCTTTCAACGCGACCTTAATATTACTATATTGCGAAGTGGAAAAGTAATTAAGCGAAATATGGCCATGAGTACGGAAAGTAATAATATGATTGGTGAACAGAGTGTATATCCCGAATTAACTACGAGTGACAATTTGGCTGATCTTCTAAAAGACTTGGCCCAACAAATAAGAAATCAGTCACAACAAATTAAGAACCAATCCGAGCAAATCAAGGACCAAGTACGAAAAGGTGATGAGTTGGCGCAACAGATAAGAAATCAGACAGAACAAATGAAGAACCAGTCTGAGCAAGTTCAAGAAAAATTGGACCAGAAATTAACTCAGTTAGCCAATGACTTTGACGAAAAAATAGTGAAATTGAACCAATGCAATGAAGACAGATGGGAGCGTGTTCAACATCAGTTCAACCAGATAAACCAACATGTGGTGGAAAAATTCGAGAAGTACGAAGAGAAGATAGAAAAAGTAGTACAAAGAAGCACAGAAATGCAAGAATCCATGGATGTTTTAGAATCAACAATTAATGCCTATGAAAACCATATTAAAGTACTGCGAGATGAAGTAAATTTCATAAAGGAAAGGTGTATTCCCGGTACTTCATTCCAGGATACCGAAGGCACGAATCATCCTATAGCCACAGGTTGGGTACCTGATCATCCTCCCAGAACAACATTGGAATTTGATGGATCTTCGAGTGGCGCATAGAGTAGTGACAGAGAAGAACGAGTGAGGCAAACATCCAAGCGCAAACACATCTCCAGTAGAGGTATGAAGACATCCACAGGTAATCAATTGCGGTTTAGCGAAGTAAAGTCGCTCACAAAGTTTAGTAGCGTGCCAGGAAATATACCCGCTAGGGCATTTCTCGAAAAATTTCAGGATGAATGCGAGCTCATGGGTGTAAATGAGTCTCAATTCTTAAAACTATTACCGCATATCTTGTTGCCACCTTGCTTAACAAGGTTTAAAACTATTAGAGGTAGTCTTCATACGTATTCAGATTTTAAGAATGCTCTTTTGTTAAATTATGAAAACGATTTTATGGTAGCAAATAGAGATGCTGTTTTGCGAACTAACCACTACAATCCAAAGTTACACCGGAGTATTACTGAATTTGTAGTATCGGCATATCATGAGCTAAGATCATTAAATCCCAACCATCCGGAATCCTGAATTATAGCTTCAATTAGGATCTTATTGCCATTTAGACTACAACAGTTGTTAATGTCGGCACAGTGCATAAACTTCAACCATTTAATTATGCTCATTCAGAGTTATGAGAGTCAGTCTGCAATTCAGAATAACAATAAGATGCAGGATAGAGGTCAGCGTAATTATGCACGCAATCAGACACAATATGCATCTGTTCGTAATGTAGATATACAACCTGAAAATGATTCTATTGTTCGTAGTTTCAATAATAGAATGAGTAGTTATAATGGTACCGGAAATCAAACGCAACCTAATTATAGAAATGGTGCTAGGAATTTCAGAAATAACAACAGGAATTTCAGTAGGAGTAATAATTATCGCCGATTCTCACAAGATTAATTTGCAGATGGCAGGAATTTCGTAAATAGGAATCAAAATATGGTAACAATTCCTAATTGCTCAAGAAGTACTATCGATTGTGGGATACAATGTAACTTAAATTAGGTTACAAGACAACGTAATTTAAACTAGAATGTGCTGATGTGGGAGGGGTTGAACCCACGTCAGCATCAAATACTTAAGATCAATTTTCTGATTCTGAAACTAATCTAAATCTTTTAGATACTAATATCGCTTATCAATATGTGCCAATTGCTAACTGTTTTTGGAGATTTGATGATGATATGGATGTAATTTAGGTAACGTTGACAAAGATTTTGTATTTTTAAAAACTCTGTACGGCGAGAACTGTTATAACGGTAAAAGAAATCCCTATTCATGCATTAATTGATACCGGGGCTACAGTTTCGCTTTTATCGTATGCTTTTTGGCGAGAAATAACTAAGGATTTTTCGAACCCGAGACTACAAAAGGTAAACAATTTGTTATTGCTTGATTATACCGGTAAACACAAAAAAAGGTTGTTAGGTAAAACTCAAATTGAAGTAGGCATACAGAACTTTAAACTTATGATACCTATATTAGACATTAATGAGCTAAATGAAAAAATATTAATTGGCTTGGATTTCTTAACACAGCTGCGTACCATATTAGATTTCGAGAACAAAACTTTCACCATAAAAACGTCACACCATAAAAGATTATGTTATTGTTCAAAAATTAATTCCTGTATAAGACAGTATTGCATCGCAGAGTCAAACTTTTGGAAATGATGTTTTTAATATTAAATTTGACAGACTGAAAGAAAATAATGCTAATGTGATAAATGAGTCGTCAATTATGAAAGATGATGATTTCTTTTACAAGCGCGTAGACGAAATTTTAAATTCGGCAAGGCCAGTTGATGAGGAAATCCCTTCGTGATTTAAAGATATACTCTACAAACATAACAGGGTATTTTCACGTAAACCAGGATCTTGTAAAGATTTTGTATACACTATTGAAGTGGATACCAAGGACCCCATCGTAACAAAACCATATATTATTCCTTATCGTTATAGAGATAATGTGCGTAAACAAATAGCTGAAATGTTAGCTCAAGGAATAATACGACCTTCCCAGAGTATCCATCTCAATCCATTGCATGTAGTGCCCAAGAAGGATGGAAAAAATCTGAGAATTGTGATGGACCTCAGAAAACTGAACTCGCACATTAAGTTAGAACAGGTGAGATATCCTCCCGTAGATGAGATCCTTGGTACATTACAAGGTAACACTGTGTTTGGGAATTTGGACTTAGTCATGGCATACAATCAGGTGTTATTGGATGAAGGTTCTAAACCATATACCGCCTTTTTGTTTGAAGGTCAGCTTTATGAGTACAATCGCGTAGTATTCGGATTGATTAATGGCAGTGCAGCATTAGCTTCTTGTCTGAATAAAGTATTAAAGCAAGACCTACGTGATAATGTAGTTTATTACGCTGATGATATTTTGATTATGGGCAAAACTCCGAAAGATTATTTGAAAAATCTGGATTTAGTACTGGAACGATTGGGAAATTTTGGTTTAACAGTAAACATTGAAAAGTCAAAATTCTTTCAGCGATCTATAGAAATTTTGGGTTACTTAATAGACGCCAATGGAGTGTGCTATAGCGATTCAAAAGTTCAAGCAATTAAATATCTACCAATTCCCACGAATTTAAAAGAAACTCGGCAGGTATTAGGACTTTTTAATTGGTTTAGGAGATCCATTCCTAAGTTTACTGAGATGGCTGAACCATTGTTTTCTATTACGAAGGAGTACCATGGCAATGAAGAGAGGCACAAGAACGAAGCTTCCAGTGTTTAAAAACCTGCATAATGAGAAACATCCGTTTAAATCATCCAGATTATAGTCGTCCTTTTTTTGTTCAGTACGATGGAGCACTTACAGACATTTCTGGTATACTCTGGCAACCTGGGATTAACACTAATGAACCATCAGTAATACATTGTGTAAGTCGGACTATGAAAAATGCGGAGAAGGCATATACGATAACAGAAATTGAATTATTGGCGGTGCAATTTTCTTTGCAAAAATTTGCCCCATACTTAAGCGGATGCCACTTTACAGTTATTACTCACCATAGCTCACTATGCCATTTGAAGAAAATACAGGGATACAATAGCCGTTTGTTAAGATGGTCCTTAGAAATGCAATCCTTCGATTTCGAAGTTAAGCATATAAAGGGAGTAGATAACGTACCTGTAGATACACTATCCCGATTGTTTCCTACTGAAAACTATCATGTATTGGCAATAAATGTCTTCAAAATTTTACAAGAAGAAATTTCAAATATTACTGTTGATGAATTGCAAAAATCTCAAAGAGAATATGACCCTTATGCAAAGATCATTCAACATCTGACTTCATGTCCAGATAAATGTGATTGCCTTCGTTCTTTGAACACCCTGTATCGTATGTCGAACAATGTGTTGGTAATTAAAGATTTTAAATTTGAACATCGAAACAAAATTTGTGTTCCACCTAAATTGGTGCCCCACATATCGAAAGCTTATCACGATGACTTTGGACATTTCGGTTATCTAAAGGTGTATTCTCTTATAAATAAATCATTCTATTGGAAATCATTTAGATCTCAGATTAAAAATTATATTAATGATTCTGAAGAATGTATGAGAATCAAGCACAACTATCGTTCTATGTATAAACCTATGATGTCCATAATACCTGAACGACCACATTCATTCATCTCCATAGATTTGTATGGACTACTTCCAAGAACTTCCACTGGTGAAACCCTTTTGCTCACTGTAATGGATATTTTCACCAGATACATAGTAGCATATCCTTTGCGAAGAGCAACCGCATCAACGATAGTTAACCGTATTTTAAATGTATACATTCCGCATGGCGGTCCTGTTGAGCATGTATTATGTGATAATGGAGGACAATTTAGGAGTCATGTGTTCTTACGTGGTGTGAATAATGCAGGTATCAAAGTGCATTTCGTGACACCGTATCATCCCAGCAGTTCTGTTGTAGGGAATGTTCATCGACATCTAGGAATGTTGTTTCGACATTGTTGTCGTAATAATCATAAGGACTGGATTAAATATGTGACTGAAATTACGTATTTTCTGAACTATTCAGTGTCTGATACACTTGGAGTGGCGCCTGCTAATATTCACAATGGTACCGATTACGTGGCGCCAATTGAACAACATTTTGGGATTCGACTCGACAATAACAATGAAGTAGATTATTCCCACCTGGTTAGTATGATTCATTTACGACGAGTACAGAAATTTAAATCTCGAAATTCGAAAATTGAAGAACAACAATTGGGAAAAGTTAAAATTGAACCTAAGGATTTGGTATTTGTACGATTACACCCTCAGAGTGACGCTGAATTAAAAAGGATATACAAATTTTGTGATTTGTACGTTGGACCTTATCTATGTTCTAAACAACTTAGTCCTAAGGTATTTGAACTTGTAGATATAACACGGGAAAAACTTTAGGACTACGGAATCTTGATGAAATCAAGCTATGACGGCCTACGGAAAGTACTAGAAAACGGTGGTTAGATGTAGTCAAAACCTTAGTTCCTTCTGAGGTCATGACGCAAGCAAATATAAATAATAATTTAAAAAAAGGGTTCATTGTATTAAACTTTGTTATTTTATCGTTGAATTTCCAGCAGGGTGGAAAAAAATCATGATTTTTTTTTCAAAAAATCATTTTTGTTGATTTTTTTGATTTAAATCGATTTTTTTGATTTAAATCAAATCTTTTTCTTCATATAATACAAGTCGCGAACTGAAGAAAAAACGTTAGGAATTAGTATTAAATGTTAATTATGTCATTTAAGTGAAAGTATTGGGTTTTAATTTTGAATTAATTCCCAATCGTTAACCTATTTCAATCCCAAATAATGTTTCTTAAGCATTAAGGAAAAAGTACTGCAATGTATATCAACATGACACTTTTCTTTTCACGAAAGTTACTGATATTTGGCAGGGGCATAGTTTTAAACAATTGGAACTAGCTAGCGGCACGAAATACATATAAAGTACATAAATTTCGCCTAAAATTAACTAACACTCTATGACCTATGGAACCCGGAGGTTCAATGCCATGTTCACAAAAGCTCTCCTGACTTCTATACTTAGTTAACTGAATCCAGTTTCTATTTTATATTCTTATTTCCGCGAGATCCATCTTAATATTGTCCTCCCATCTGCGCCTAGGTCTTCCTAATGGTCGTTTTCCGATTGGACTTCCAGTTAAAACTTTGAAAGCGTTCCTACTTTCTTCCATTCTCGTTACATGTCCTGCCCACCTGAGCCTCCAAGATTTGATGACCCTAACAATGTTTGGTGAATGGTATAAATTATGCAGTTCCTCATCATGAAGTTTTCGCCATTTCTCATTTCCGTTCCTTTTGGTTCCGAATATTCGTTTCAGTATTTTATTCTCAAATACTTTCAGTCTCCTTTCTTCCCTCAGTGTAAGCGACCATGTTTCACAACCATACAGCACAACAGGCATAATTATCGTTTTATATATTTTAAAGTTTCAAATTCCTCGACACAATTCGCGACGATAAGAGATTTTGAACTGAATAATAACACGAATTCCCTGCAGGAATTCCAAAATTAAAAAAAAAAAATCAAGATGATCAGTTCCAGAAGAAAAAACACTTGTGATTGTTAAAAATATGCTTTAGGCGACATGAAAAACAGTTCAAATACGAGTTGTCCGTGCATTTAAGACATCTATACATAGCAGGCAGGTTTTTATACTTTTCTGTTGGCTATTTTATTTCCTCTGACAATTTCCCCTGCACAGGCGCGGCAAATTTTCTGCGATCACATCGCAGATCGCGGCATGTTCTGCAATGGGGTCAAGTATCCACTTTATCGAAAGTATTATTCGATATTTTAATGCATCCAAAATTTGTCGTATTACGATCCCGAGGAACTTTATGTATTTAGTACATAAATTTCACCCAAATTTTTAAAATCTATTTTTTTCTTTTTGTTTCGGAGAGGGGATCGAACCCCTCTAAATACGCCCCTATTATCTGGAAACAAACAAATAGATGTGGACACAAAAGAGTTTTCATCTTAAATGTCCATGGTGATTTCCTCGTTGGAATAGAAATTTTAAAACCCTGTGTTACAAAGAGAAGAAAGCAGGGCTCATCCGTAACCCGTTTAAACGGGATTTTCCCTGATCGTTCCCTACATGATACTCGTTTTCATACTGCGCTTACATACATTTGAGTCTCATTGTATCATGATTATCATCTTCCATAATGGAAATAACAGAAGAGAAACGGGATTTTACTTACTTTCACTTTAAATTAATTCATTTCGGAATTTGATTTAAATCAACGATTTTTATTTAAAAAATCAAGTGATTTAAATCTTGATTAAAATCGTGATTTAAATCAGACTGATTTAAATCAATCCACCCTGATTTCCAGAATTGTATATTTTATCTGATGTTTGATATTTGTGTTTCATGTCTTTTGCAAAGTTCTCTCATAATTACTTATACGAATATTATAAATATTTAAAAATAAAAGATCGTAATTTTAATGTAATCTTATGAAGGTAATGGCAGACTTATATAAAATAGATGTACTTATTATATGGAAAGAATAAGAATAATGAATATCGAATCTCTTAATTTTTCAAAAGTTTATTAATGTATTAAATGATGACCATCAATGCGTTTATATGTTCCAACCTTGTTGACTTCTGATCCTATCAATATTTAATATTATGAAGATCTTTGTTTGTAAATAGTGTTGTTTGTATATGAAGGAATAGTTGATTTGTACCCTAGAAGGAAACTATCAATTAGGTTTAATTCTTGAATAGCATTATTCATGATAATTGTAATTCGTCGTTATTAATATTGAGGTACATTGACAAATATAAAAATGTGTAATGTTATAATATATTATATATTAATGGACAATTAGAATATTTGTATTAAAGGTGATACTTTATATGTGAGGGCTATTCAAAAGGTAAATGTTTCATGATATCTAACCCAGGGTTCTTTCCTTCATAGTAAAACTATTATGGAAGTCCCGTTCGAGGCGACATCTACAACGATAACGTTGTATGTAACATTAGCAATCTGCGCCAGCTTACAGAAAGGGATGAGAGGCGAATTATGTGAGCAATATTATGTATAAAGAAAAGAAAGACATAGAGATTCTGAGATATTATTTGTGTAATCGGTAACTAAAATAAGAGTTGTTGTTACTATAGCAACGTCGTAAATAAATTTACATGTACGTAGACATCTTGACGAGTAAAATATGTGTGTGTATAAAGGTCTAGAAATTTTGTGGGATATGCAGAAAAGTTAATTATGTACACTTCTCATGGTCAAATATTAAAAACCAGTTAAGAAAGTGTTAAACGCTTTAAATTATTTTGAAGATTAACTTAGATACGAACCAGGCCCTTACAGAGTGACCTATTTCCTTTAGTAGTGTGATCCGTAGAAAATGACAACTGTCTTCTTGAAGAATGTGGTGAATGTCCTGGAGTGGAAGGAATAAGTATGGAGTCTTTAAATATTGATCCTGATGAAAATGAAAGTGTTATGTATGCCATATGGGAAAACAATAATCTCGTCAAAAAAAAACTGACACTTTCTGTTTTCGTATTGTACATTCCTTGTTAAGAATTGTAATTCATGACTACATCAAGAATTAATTGCTATCGAAAAGCAACGTATAAAATTTCAAGATACAAATTCTTTTTTAATTCACGTGGATTTCGCTGAAAACTGGACCGTTATTCTGCAAAGTGAAATTCAGAGTTATCACCGGAATATGAAACAACTGAGTTGTGTTGTAATAAACGACGATAAAACACACGATTCGGCTCATGTACTCATAGCCATAGACAAGATTCTAAAAATACTCCAAGAAAAGCGAAAATATACTTTATAGAAAAAGGTTTGAATACGAGAAAATAAATGTTTACAATTTCCCAAACCGTGTAAATGATTTCTGATGGTGCTGCATCCCACTTTAAAAATCGATTTCAGATGTTCGAGATGCAGACAGGTCCAATAAAGCAGTGGTATTGCAGTGAAACCGGCCATGCATGGTCTCTGCGACGGTATTGAGGGGGGAAGGCGGTGTAAAGAATGTGGCAACGCGACATAACCTTAGGCAAATACAGATACACAGTATTAAAACCGCGGAAGAAAAAAATAAAATGAAATCTTTACGTTTTACGTCCCACGATTATGCCGGTTAGGCTAAAGGAGACTGTTATTATGAGAAATGAATAAAATGCGGAAAGTGGGAGGAAACGGGATAACCCCGAAAAACCAACGAGCACGGTGTTTGTCCACCACAAAACCAACACGGGGCGATCTGGTATCGAACCAGGGACCCCAAGCACCGGAGGTGAATGCTCTACCAGTGAGCCACCGCGCCCCCACTAAAACCGCAGAAGAATTCGTGAGTATAGTGCAAGTACAAACTCCGGGTATTACTCTCCTTTTGTTGCTTGGAACTGAATTCGACGACTTCCGGAAGAGAAAAAGGGAAAGAATGCGATCGGTAACTGGTATTCAACGAAGTCATCTTTGGCTTTCGGAAAATGGCAAAGTTTTTATTGCAGTAACGGGTCACCATGAACTAATTTCATGCTTCCCCCAAAATCGAACTTCTGCAATTCAAAGTGTAGATTTAAGAAATCTGCAAAATGGAACTTTTGTTACATACATATATGTATGATAACCAGTGGTGCGTAGCGGAAATATTATGAATAAATCATGAATTACGTGAAGTTGAAGTGGTGTTTATGCTTCCACATGGACGTTCAGCTTTTGTGACTATAGACAATGTGCTACGCAGTGGCTGATCCAGGAAGGACTTCTGAAAGGGGGGTATACTGCTACTTAGAGCTACGAGCTCCAAACTCTGAGATCGGTTTTATTTATATATAAAATAGAAAAAAATTATTCCCCCTAGATCCACTCCTGGACAAGTTGTGAGTGAGCCAACACCTATTGGAGCACCAGCACGGCTACATGCTATTAGACACCAATCAAGTAAATGATTGGTCCATGTAAAAAATAAAAAAAATAAAAAAAAATCAGTGAAATTTTGTTTCCGAAGACCATTTTAAGTAAGTGAACTTGAAATTTGTGCGTTTCGTAATTTCCACCTCAGATTATTTGGGTTTAAGAAAACGGAGGAGTAGGGTGAGGCTCATTTTACTATGTCAGAGAGCCTTCTTGATCAAAATAATAAAAAAAACAGTCAAGAAAATCTTTTATTCTTCATTTAATGAATGTGAACCACAAACAACATCAAATCATTGCACTTTTATTGTTCCCAATGTTGATAACTGTGACATCAAAGTTAACGAAACTTCCTTAACTTTAAAAGGCTGCAGTTAATTCATGAAGCATTGATCGAGAACGTTATTTGGTGTGTTTATTATTCATGTAAAGTTGAACCATCTGAGAAAATTTCAGAATTTTAAAAGATGGTGTTTTCGAGAAAATGGCGCCCAAAATTGGCGATTTTTGAAAATTTTACAAATTCTCGAATTTTTTGCGACAAAACGGTTTCACACAGAAGCGATACAAAAAAGTTTCCGGAAAGCGGATAACCAGGTCTTACTAACCGTGAAAACGGAATTTTAAAATTCGAACCGGAAGTGCTCGAAAAAAATGAGCAAACTTCGACTTTTCAGATAAATTGACGTCCATTTCTTAATTTATGTACAAAAAGATACGCATGCGCAAACCAAACTATAATAAAATATAGTTTATTTAGATCTCCCTATATACATACTACAACAAGAATTATAACTCTACCTGTCTCCATAGCCGTATGGTAATTGTCCGAAGTTGACCATTTTCCATGTCTTCTACAATTCATAAATTGTACTCCCCGTGTTTGATGGCCCATTACTTGGTGGGAAATTTTTTTTCAACAAAACAAAAAGATATGAGTCTCTTAAAAACACGCCTAGTTGCTATAAAAAATTTCCAACAATATCTGAGATGGTGATGGTACAATTTTATTTATTTATTTTTTTTTTTTTTTTGCCTGAGTTGAAATGGAGGGCACCCAGCGTTTTCTGTGATCCTATTAGTTTGGCACGATAACTTTACCGCTTTACATCAGATGTAGTACTGCGTAAAGAATAGAATTCCACAACAGTTGATGAAATTTGAGAGGTACTGTAGACGGTATGTCAATTTAAAATTCTTAAAATTGAAACCAAAAGAGTCAGTTTGTTATACGTAAATTGCACAGTATAAACAAAAGTGTGTATGGTGAGGCAAAATGATTTTTTTTCTCTTTTGGATAGTGTATAGATGGAGGGTTAATGCAGTGCAAAAAATTTGAAAGAGAAAGTAGTTTTCCAAATTTTGTAGGTGTCTATACATTATAGATATATGTTTTAACGTTAACATATCAACAAGTTATAAACAGCTGTAAAATTTGGAAAGCTACATTCTATTTAAATTTTTGTTAGTACTTTGACTGTCTATGTTTGAGCTTCCCAGACAAAACTAAATTATCTTGTCTCAGCTTCCACACTCTTCTCTATACTGTGCAATATTTATATCAAGTTGTCTTTTTTGGTTTCAATTTTAAGACTGTATAGTGCATGTAGGCTCTGTCTCTCTCCTATGCTCATGGACATCTTACTCTTAATAAAAATGTATCTTTTATTTAAATTTGCAAAAACGAGACAATTGAACAGCAAAACCACTGTGACATGAATAGCGTGTCCAAGTGGCGATCTCATATAATACTTTAATGTATTAAATCTTTCCTGATATATGGCGGCACCCTGTTTTAGAACGGAAGACGGTTTGAACAAAGGCTGAAGAGTCAGCTCCATCCGCCCTTTTAAAACGAGACAGCTTCAACGTCAACACAAATTATATGATAGACAAAACGCTCCTTTCAAAAATTAATGTACTCTGCTTTTCTTTTTTAATTGAAAATTTGTTTTCCTATAAATATTGCCTTGGCATTCGATAATTTTGGTATGGTAAGCTTAGGCAAACGTTAATTTCTATTTTCCGATTACTATACAATTTACACCTTGCATGGCAGGCATGTGGTTCTGTATGCTCTTCCGAAGTTGCACGCCTTCGCTTGACCGTCATCATTGGTAAGGAACAAATTGGTTCCCCTAGTTTTTTGCTAATAGTCTATTGAACGTTGAGGCTTCGCTGGATTTAAGAAAAAAACACTAATACAAAATAAGTCAATGAATAACTAAAATGATTCTGTAGAATCTTTCTGTAGTAAAACTCTATCCCTGATAGTTGTTTATGGTGTTGCTGGGCATTATTCCTCCTTCAGAGGAAGGTATCTGGAAACCAGAAAGGAATTCCACAATCGTCAGTGATCCTTGCGTCCCGTACATTAAACTTATGTATATATACTATGTGATCAAAAGTATCCGGACACTTCGCTGAAAAGTACCTACGAGTTCATGGCGCCCTCCTTCGGTTCTGCTGGAATTCAGTATGGTGTTTTCTCACCCTTAGGTTTGATGACAGCTTCCACTCTCGCAGGCATACATTTAATAAGGTGCTGGTAGGTTTCTTGGGGAATGTCAGCCCATTCTTCACGGAATGCTGAACTGAGGAGAGGTATCGATGTAGGTCTGTGAGGTCTGGCATGGAATTGACGTTCCAAAACATTCCAAAAGTGTTCTATAGGATTCAAGTCAGGACTCTGTGCAAGCCACTCCATTACAGGGATGTTATGGTCGTGTATCCACTCCGCCACAGGCCGTGCAGTATGAACAGGTGATCGATCGTTTTGAAAGATGCAATCACAATCCCCGAATTGCTCTTCAACAGTGGAAAGCAAGAAGATGCTTACATCATCGATATAGGCCTGCTCTGTGAGAGTGACACGCAAAACAACAAGGAGTACAAACCCCCTCCAAGAAAAACACGACCATACCATATCTCCACCAACTCCCAATTTTACTGTTGGCACAACACACACTGACAGATGACGTTCACCGAGCATTCGCCAATACCTACAACCTGCCATCCGAACCTCACACTGTACCGTGATTTGTCACTCCACACATCGTTTTTCCACTATTCAATCGTCCAATATTTACGCTCCTTTCACCAAACGAAGCGTCGTTTGGCATTTACTTGCGTGATGTGTGGCTTATAAGCAGCCGCTCGATCATGAAATCCAAGTTTTCTCACTTCACGCGTAACCATCATAGTACTTAGAGTGGATCCTACCAAAGGTAAATTGCGGTTTGGTAGGTGAAAATAATAAGAAAATATGGAACGGGATTCTTTAAAAGTGGTTGATAGGAATTCAGGGTGACTTGGTTCACTCTAAGTAACATAAAATGGAAAAGTTTTATTTCCGATTCTATGAGCCTTCGGGTCAGGTTAATTACAGGGTCAATTAGTTTCGTATATTTCCCAATGTTTACTAATATTTAAGTATTAAGTTTATATTATATTTTTTCAGTGCTTAACATTTGTGTTAATATTACACGCTGTAAATTACTATCAAAGCTTCAAATCAAAGTCAGGGCTGTCCCAAACATTTAGCTCTATTTGACCTTTTTTCATACTTTCGGAAACGTATGCACAATAAGTTCTTCATCTACTGGTAGCCAGCAAACCCACAACTCTCATCAGGCTGTGATCACTGAAAGAGAATATCAAGAAAATCAATGCATAACTTCAACTTTTGAATTTTCTCAATTGGTAGAGTAAATACAACGGGAGTAATTTAGTGCGTATTGTTTTCAGTTCATTATCTGTTCAGGTTTTCGATGTGACTAATTAATGAAATGAAATATTCATCAATTTCATTATGAATTGTTTTTTTACAAACAAAAAGAACTTTACTTCATATAATATTAATGAAATGTCTCGTCTTTTCAGAACGGGTTGGTAAAGGCAGAGAAAGAATGAATTCCCAAAGGTTTTATTTTAAATGTGAAGTCCTTTTCTAGTTTCAACGTTATACCGGTTTGTAAGTGTTTAGTGTTCATCACAATATTAGGCATATAATATCATATAATTTTCACCCCTTAAAGGATGTTTTTTTTTAAATAATGTGTATCTAGCCCTTAAAACTACTTAGGTATACTTAGTAAGGGGTGTCAAGAAAGTCCTGTCCCGTGAAAATTATTGTGTTATAACTCGGAAATGAAATACGTAATAAGAAGATGAATAACGCAGGAAGAAAGTTTGATTCTTTGACTTATTTTTCTAAGTAGAATACTCTACATTAGTAAAGGGACACTGGGGGCGCGGTGGCTCAGTGGTAGAGCGTTCAACTCTGGTGTTTGGGGTCCCGGGTTCGATCCCAGCCCCCACCAAGTGAACTTTGTGGTGGACAAACACCGTGCTCGTGGGTTTTCTCGGGGTTCTCCTTTCATCATTCCACCATTTTCTTCATTTTATCATCACCGTCTCCTTTAGCCTAACCGGCATAACCGTGGAACGTAAATCAAAAGATTTAATAAAGGGACACTTAAGGAACCGGAAAATGGCGTTTGTTTGCCTGAAAAGATTTCAAAAGTCCTATGCCACAAGACCAGCTCTTTTAGGCGTTCGTATTTTAAAATATTTAAACATGTCTATATGTTGTGAACATGTCTATGCGTTCACACTGAATAACGTTTCATCACGTCCGTAAGAAAATCTAGATTTCGTAATATTTCTGGTCTGATAGGAAAACTGTAATGACCGTACTACATCATTTGATGTGTGGTGGATGCCTGTATATTATATATTAGTATTATGCATATGATATTTCTATATATTAAGAAAACTATGGAAATTACCCCCATCCTTTAAAGCGTAGATACTTCCCCACTGTTCATAGTAAATATTTTATGTAGCAATTTTCATCTCCACTAGTCAGATACCTTTACCTGGCGTAAAATTTCAATCCGTTCTGTTACTTATACTGTCCTCATTCTACTGATAATAATAAATTAAAAACAAGGCCGGTTGAGAGACAATCATAACTGCAGTATAAAATTTAGTAGCAAGTAACCCTTTCCTGAGCTAGTAACAGACAAACTGGATGGCAAGTTTACATACAGAGAAATAATATGCAGATTTTTCTTCTTCTCCCTCTTTACTACTTCATTTACTAAAACGTTGGTGCAGGCAAGAGTTTGTTTTAAAGGATAAGCTTATGTGCTAAGTTTTCTGTCTGTAACAAGAGGGACTTGTGAGGAGATAACTTTAGACATACATTTTTACTCATCCTCTTCTTTTTATGATACCCATTTCAGTGAAGGTAACATGATAAAAACTCAGTTGAAGTTTTTGCACTAGGCCTTTAGGAGCATCTTTTTTGAACTGTTCACTGTCCTAATTTTATGATTTAATATATATTTCCTTCATTTTTAATATACAGAGTATCATTTTCTTAACAATCCCTTTTACGTTTTGAAGTAATGAATACACACTGAAGATTTTCAATATGCAAATAACACCTAGGAGACAGTCTGACAGAGATAGCCTGCAATAGTAATGTTGCAAACCCAGTAAAAAAAGTTTTTTCTTCGAGTGGCATTGTATCAAGTTATTACAAATTTAATCCCACATATAATGCTAAAACACTCAACACAACGCTTATTTCTGAATATTCCAGAATGACATTAGAAAATGAGAGCCTTGGAACTCCTGGATGCCTCTAACTGTTACAATCCACGAGACGAATAGGGCAATGACTTTAGCCTTGAATTTTACAATCATAATATTAGTTATTTCTTACATATCGGCTAAAAACTACATGGAATTGAAAACTCAGCGTTTCTAATAGGCTTCAGAAAACTCAGCGTTTCTTTAAAGTGTTTTAAATATGCATCACGTTTAACGACACAGGTATATTTGAATAGACGTAAAGGTCGTAACGTAGATTAAAATTTATTATCTCATAGCATTGCGAAACACTAGTAGAGATGGTATACTGACAGAAATGACATACTTTGTGCAAAATTGTAACAATTGGTATAGCCTTCCTTTGTCATTACAGTAACAGTGTCTGATAGCAATAATTGCAGCATATTCTCGCAATTCCTAATTTTCTTTTATAAAGTCAATGACAAAATATATAAACATCTTCGTACTTTTGTTTCTACCTTGTTATACCCCGCAACTGGCCATAACAGCTCTGTTGATATTTGTTTACTTGTTCGTTATTTGGCCATAACAGGTCTGTTGATATTTTGTTTACTTGTTCGTTATTTGTTGTTTGTGATGACATTTCGTACAAGTTAAATTTTCTACAAAGTTGGAATTTATGTTTTATTAAAATGTTAATCTGTTCTAGACCTGCACCAAGCAAGTCGCTTGTCGGAGCGACTCCGATAAACCTCGCGTTTCTAAATGTATCGCGATGTAGTACGTTTAGCTACATCGTATTTTTTAAAAGTGTTCCTAAATACATCGCGATCCACCTCAACCGTTTTTCTATCTTCTACGTACAAGCGGTTACGTGGTACGCGTTGCATCTCGTACACCGTGGATTTTCTGCGATTTATGTGAGGCGCGCGGTTTGTCTCCTGCTGTGGTGCTGGGGGAAGAAGAGTAGTGAGTGAGTGGTTGGCAACAGTGTTTGCTGACAGCAGAAAATTTTTGCATTTCAAGAGTAACGGGTGGTTAATTGGGCGTTGCTTCTTACTATGCGTATATAATATTTAGTATAAATTAAATGTTGGATTGTTTTTCATGTACAGGTAAGTTTACCTGGGCAACGATTTCGTAAATAATTCAACACTTTAAAGGCTAGTTGTTTCAGTGTCACGGCAAACCACATGCCATTTCTTACTTTGCCATGAATTACAGGCGTGTCAGTTTTGAGTATTCAACATTCCTGCCGTCATAAATAAGTTTATTTTACCAACTGTTACAACAACAACAACAACAACAACAACAACAAAAGACCTAAGCAAAGTTTTCCTAACCTAAAGACAGTTTTCCTAACCTAAGATCAGACAAAGAACCCAATTGTAGCAGTTTGAGAATAGTAGCTAGAAATTTGAACGAGAAGTTGCTCTATAAAAAATTAGCGTTTTTTCAATCTCTTCCTGATGACTGTGAGCCTTTCCTGACTGAATATCAGTCAGACACTCCTATGACGCCATTTTTGCATGGTATCCTTACTCAGTTATTGAAAGTATTGATGCCTCGCTTCGTTAAATAATAATAATAATAATAATAATAATAATAATAATAATAATAATAATGGACAGGAAGAGTATCAATGGTCTTGATGTTATGGAGAAAAGTGAAAATTAATTAATTAAAAAATTATATTAATTTAATTCGTATCAAGGAAATTGACCTTGGGTATGCAACTAGGTCAGCACTGAGGAGATGTACAGAAGTTAGTAAAACGAAATGTTGTGTTTCCGAAAGCAAGTACCTGAATGTTATCAACATTTCGTGTCCAAGCTGCAGGAGAGGTCCCCGCTAAAATATTCCCTTACAAAAGCGCTGACGTTTCTCAACACCTTAACCGTTGGTCACTCACAGGAAGAAGCTGTTAAACAAATGAGAGCAACGTTCGAAATTTTAGTGCAGAGTAATATTGTCTCATGGTCTGATGCAGAAAAGACAGACAGAGAATACAATGCTCTAGTAGATCAGACATATGTGCGGGAGAAAAAGGAGTCGTACAAAAGAAATGAACACAGACTTGATGACTTCTGGATGAGTGTGTTACCACCAAATGATGTATATCTATGCAAAATAGTAAAGATATGCCTAATTCTTTCCCATGTTAATGCAACATTAGATAGTTTTTTTTTCGGTAAACAGGGAAATAGTAGTTGAAAATTTGTCAGAGGATTCTTTAGTGGCACAGCGTGTAGTGTATGATGCTGTCAATGAGGCTGGGGGCATACAAGCCCTTCCTATCCCAAAGCAGATGATTCTATCAATGAGAAACGCATACGCGAGATTCATGGAAGCCGAAGAATACCGCAGGAAAGTGATGTCAGAAAAAGATCACAGGGCCGCTGAAAAAAGAAGAGCAGAACAGAGACGAAAGGAACTTGAAGTAAAGAAACAGAAAATCGTAAATCAGTTGTCAGAACAGGTTGCTACCATAGAGGAGGAGATCAATAAATTGCATTAGATTGTTTCATTGCATATAAGAAGAAGACATTCTATGATCAGGTAAGAACTTGTACACTTTTTCATTACATTCAACCTTTCCTAATTTTACGAAAATATTTTTTTTTATTTTTAGAATGAGTCGGAAAAAATTTACAAAATGGTCGGGAAAAATCTGGAAAAAGTTGGGAAATTGCTGAGAGAAATTTGCTAGACACCATATTTAACTTCATGAATTAAGAAATAATCATTATCCAAATTCTAGTATTATATAATAATAATTTGGTTAATATGGAAGATAGTCCGGATGATATTCAACCTCTACCATATATTTAGTGGTGTAATATTTACTGTCAGAAAGATCTATGACAATTTATCGGCATAGTATTTCGGATTAGTGAGATGATATTCATAGCGCATAGCAACACAGCGCTGCTTATTTGTATTTAAGTTCTAAATCCAGACCACCCGAACGTTTCTTCTCTGTGCAGTTTTGAAGTCATGTCCTGTCTATTTGGAAACGAGGTAAGGATATTTACAGCATAGGCGGAAGGCTTGATT
Source organism: Thermobia domestica (assembly GCF_964235325.1). Classification (NCBI taxonomy): domain Eukaryota; kingdom Metazoa; phylum Arthropoda; class Insecta; order Zygentoma; family Lepismatidae; genus Thermobia; species Thermobia domestica. The sequence goes on along the minus strand of NC_137465.1, from coordinate 22,025,792 downwards.
TAATATACGAGATTCTGATAATAATTTAAATATATATGTATTAAAGAGTAAATAAAATGATGCTATTATTATGTAGTGAATAAATATGTCCCGTGTGGAAATATTGTCTTTTGCATAACTGTTGTAACCCGAGATGCTTACTGAAACAGGACATGTACGGAAGCTGAAAGAAGAATTTCAATATCATTATAAAAAACATGGTACTTGTTTCTACCGCTTGGTAATCCATCTATATGTAGATATCATAAAATGTCGGAACAAGACCAATATATGTACTGCATCATTAAATAAACACTATTCATAAACACAATATTTAAAATACATACTACGCAGTTTAAACTACATGTAGGTTAATTCATCTGGTCTGCGATTTCATATGGAAACATGAAATAAATAAATACTTACCAATTAATCTTTCTGTAAAATATGTATAAGGAAATTCATGTATATGTAATATTGGTACTCGTTACTCAACTATATTCTCCTGTCTACAGTTAATTCAATGTATGATGTCTAATCACTCATCTTTATAAACAAGCTAAAACAAGATTTTGTGTTTTTACCTATATTTAATTTCAGAGAATTTGAATGTTCTTCCAATTACTGTATTCATTCGTATCGTCAGTCACGGTAGTTATCTAGTCGCGTCTGGTGTGATTGAGAAATCTTCATGACTGCATTTACATCCTAATCACTGAACTTGGATCTAAAATACAAAATCATTCCACGGTTTTCATTCGTGGTGGCGACTCAGTCTACATGCAAAGGCCAAACGGTTCAGTTGTCATAACATCGCCTTCGGTCGACGAAATGGATGATCGATGTACCGGAAAAACAATGTGAAGTGTTACCACTTGTATTACTCAGTATTCGCTGCGTGGTGTTAGATGTTTCCTTGTATATAACTAACTAGAGTTAAGCCTCATTTCGAATATATAAATGTAAATATAATTTGACACTAAAAGAAAGGACACTCTTTTGAAGATTAGAAATATGAAAACATTTCGATAATTCTCGGTTGCACTTTTCTGGGAGATATATTGTAATAGAACAATTATGCCAGTCTTCAGTTTATCATGATTTTATAAGAATGTCTCAATATCCAGTAAGGAATATAATAGAAAACAATTACCTTCCTCTTGTTTCATTATTTTGCATGCAAGCCTTGGAATTTGATTCGCTTTTCACATTATCTCAATATCCGCTGCTCTGTTTGTTCAGTACGCGCCTATGGCGTTGGAGACCCGTGTTCGATTCCCGGCGGGAGCTCATGTGGTTTGGATTCAACGCTAATCAGTAGGGCCACATCTCGTATAGCCTCTCTACTGAATGGGACGTAAAACTCAAAATCAACTCACCTCTCTGTATTGAATTTTTTACAGGCCCCATGAAAGTACGTTTTCCAGAAAAGAGAATCCTTTTACTAAACCAAAGGAAATAGTTTCTTATTCAGAAGTGAAAACACCTACTTCTGAGGGGTTAGTCAGAGGATATACTCGATCACATATGTCAACACACATGTTAAAACATAAAGGTGAAAAATATCTCTCATCCCAAGAGTGCGCTAAGGGATTTAAGCAAAGTTCATATTTGAGAAGTCACATGTTAACACATAGCGGTGCAGAGGCTGATACGCGTCAGCAGTGTGGAGAAGCATTTACTCAAGAGTCAACTTTGGCAACACACACGTTAATTCATACTAGGATTAAGCCTCATACGTGCCAAGTGTGTGGAAAGGGATTTACTCACAAATCACATCTGACAGAGCACATGTTAATACATACTGGTGAGAAACCTTATGCTTGCCTGCAATGCGCAAAAAAATTTAACCGCCGTTCAAATTTGGCACAGCACATGTTAATACACAATGATGAGAGAGGGTATACGTGCCAAGTGTGTGGAAAGGGATTTACTCAAAAATCACATTTGACAAACCACATGTTAATACATACTGGTGAAAAACCTTATGCTTGCCTGGAATGCGCTAAAAAATTTAACCGACGTTCAGCTTTGGCACAGCACATGTTAATACACAATGATGAGAGAGGGTATACGTGCGAACAGTGTGGAAAGGGATTTAATAAACGTTCATATTTGATAACACACATATTAATACATACTGGTGAAAAACATTATATGTGTCATCAGTGTGGAAAGCGATTTAGCGAACGTGGTAAGTTGGCTAAGCACATGTTAACACATACAGGTGAGAAACCTCATACGTGCCAGATTTGTGAGAAGAGATTTACTTGCAATTCTACTTTAGCAATACACAAGTTAATTCATACTGGTGAAAAGCCTCATACATGCAAGGTGTGTCGAAAGGCATTTTCTCAAAATACGAGTATGAAAAGACACTTGTTAACTCATACTGGCGTAAAACCTCACGCATGCCAAGCGTGTGGAAAAGGATTTAATGGTCGTTCAAGTTTGTTAAAACACGTGCTAATACACACCGGTGAGAGAAACATACGTGCGAACAGTGTGGAAAAGGATTTATCAGACGTTCAAAATTGACACTCCACATGTTAATACATACCGGGGGGAAACTTCATATGTGACAAAAGTGTGCAAAGGAATTTGGAATATGTTGAACTTCAACAAATGAAATGCTAATATATACTAGTGAAAAACTTCGTATATGTTCTGAGTGTGGAAGTCGATTTATCGTACGTTCTACTTTGGCAACGCACATGTTAAAACACAAAGGTGAAAAACCCCATACCTGACGTGTGTGCGAATAGATTTACTTAAAATTCAAGCTCGGCAAAACATATGTTAATACACACTGTGGAAAATTTCACGCGTGCCAAGATAGTAGAAAAGCATTCATTCAAAATTCAAATTTGAAAAGACATGTGTCTCCTCAAATACATACTGGAGAAAAAAAAAGTCAAGCTTGCCAAACGTCTGGAAAAACATTTAACCAATGTTCAACTACGGCAAGGCAGATGCTAACGTACACATGTTACTAACTTCATACATGCGAAAATTGGGAAATCACCTTGTTTAAGTTACACTTTAGCAAGGCAAATGATAATACATGCTGTATATACCCTACACGCGTGAGCGAACAGAGATTTAACAAACATTCAGCTTTAGGATGGCACATCTCAACAGACACAGCTAAAAGAGACTCATGTGGGCTGAGAATGTATATAGATAAAGGAATTACTAAAAATTCAAATTTAATTTCTGAAACACACATTAGTGCACAGAGGTGACAATGATCATAACTGCCAAAATCTGGAAGAGTGTTTATTCAAATATCAAACGAAGTATCCAAATGCAAAGTTCATGTTTTGCAATACATTTATCACACACGCAGAAACTTCGCCCTTGCCAATAATGCGGGGGGAAATTTAGTGGAAGTTGATCAAGAAGGGGTAAACACATACAGGTGAAAAATATCAGATGCGCTAAAACTACAAATTGATGTCTAAAAAGTTCATAAAAGAAAAACACGCAAGCAAGAGGGTACCATCACAGGTGCCAAAAATGTCGGCATAAAATTTAGTTGAAAAGCAAGATTTACAACTTTCAATATATATATGTCAGTAACATCATAAAAGCTCATTTTACTCAATGTGCAACCTTTGCAACGATCATAACATGTGCAGATGAAGTAAATCATATTATTACCAAGATATAGAGTGGAATGTATTCGAAGTGGAATGTATCAATGTCATGCGCAAGAAACGATGTATAGTCATGCTAGAAATACTTTTCACAAAGTCTGCATTTAACTATATGCAGTATTATTTATTTTCGATTTCTTTCTGTAACTGTCTAAATTTACTAGTTGTATTTGCAAATAAAGATTACTAAGAAAGAAAAAGGATATTCAAACATAATACTAGTTCTTAATTAGCTGAATTATTAATGCATACAACTTGGCATATATTGCCTTTGGTGCGTTTGGACCCGGTGACGACACTTGGTCGAACTGATTTTTAGGGCACTCATCCTGCGTAAGGGTTTTCCTGAGTTTCTCTCGTACACACCAGGCAATTGCTGGGGTAGCTCTTAACATAATGACTCCAGGCCGCTTCTTTCGTTTTCACGCATTACTGTCCAGAAAGCCAGACATATTGGCGCCTGAGGCAATAAACTGACTACGAATCTCCAAGTTGAACAAGCAGCATTTTACACACCATAGAAGTGCATGAACTGAGAAAGAGCCTATAGTACTTCCCTGTATCTATTACCAAATTTTATAATTTCTCCGTACCGAGTAGGCAGGAACAAGACCGCGTGGAGAGTAGTATCAAATTTTTTGAATATTACTAAAAATATATGGAATATACGTCAGTGGACAATCTTGCTGCCTCTGGCAAAACCTGCAATGGTCCTAATGTTCTGTAGCCAAGGTCACATATTTGATTTGCATATTTAGATATTACACAATATATTAACACTGAGTGCTAAAACCTTCCATATGGGCGTTTCAATAGTGCATATTACATTTTTCTCTTTACGGCTGATCCAGCTTATAAATGTGCAGTCGACAATAAGATTCTGTGTAGTCGCGATTGAATATTGAATCCAATGTCGACGGCAATTTGATCACTGTAATTTACACTTTCTTTGAGAGAGTAAAGTGATTAAGCTTAGCCTTGGGCCTCTGAGTATGTTCATTAGGATTTATTCACAGTCAGCTTTTGGCTTCAAGCGTTATACATCTGACTCTCTCAGGCCATATGTGTAAAGGTCTCATTATAATGCCACCAAGCTTCAAAAGCGTTTGAAAGGTCCAAGCGGTCACGGAAACAACCTGTAAAAAACGGAACTCCAAACGACAGCATCACTTGCTATAGATACTGACGTTTACTGGGCCTCATCTAGAAACAAAGAATAGATGCAGTCATACTTTTCTGATTTGATATACCGGTACCTCGAAAAAGATTCTGTTACTTAATATGTTCCAATTTCTCTTGGTGGTATAGTAAAACATCATCAGCCAAGATGTGTTTCTCTAAACAATAGGATTGATGAGAGCGAACTTAGTTTGGAATATGATTATGAAGAAGCAGATGAGAGGATCCTAGCTCATATTTCGCACATGACATTGCCTTCGGAGTTAAGCAACGTGGTTGTTTGTTCTACTTACACGATGCTTTTCATGATGCCGTCTATCACTACCTACAGAAATGGAAAAGTTCAGGACTGCAAGTACTTTGGATTTCCTTTGGAGCAAGGAAATCATCGTGGTATATTCCACTTTACTCTTTTAAAAGCAGAGTACCGCTTGCTGTTTTAACAGCTCTATCAGCTATTTATTCTTTAACCGGCTTGTAAACTACAAGCAGCAGCTTTCAAAGCAGCATATTCATGTGCGGAATACCTCTTGTTAAAATTTGGCTAAGCACCACTAAATGACGACACGACAAAAAGCATAAGAAGTTTTGCTTCGTGCACTCGTTTCAAGCTTAGATACAATGGATCAATTACATTTCCATCAGTTCCATCAAAAAGAATCGAAACTTTCAAGATTTGGCCCCTACTTTAAGGTCTATCAGTCTTCACATAAAAGGAAGCTATTGCAATGCTATAAATGGATTCATGCTTTGGACCCATCTGAGAAGCTCAATCCGATGGATGGAAGTAAGATTGTATTTTAACTGAACAGGTGACAGATGACTCATCGGAGCCTGATTTTCCTAAGCAATGTAATGGCGTGATGTGCTTCAAAGAAATTGTATGTCCCTATAGAAAATTGAAATATTGTGCTATGAGCATTGTTAATGTTATTGTACTAGTCTGGGCCGACGCAGAAACCCTTATATATAAGTTTTAAGTCTTTATCTGGACTCTGAATGATTTGCAATATTCATTTTAATTATTGGCACTATGTTAATAATTTGTAGCAACATTATCCGCTACGACGTACTTGTTCAAAATTATGTATTACTTCTATTTGTAATTTCGTTTTTTTAATCCACTTTTTTTAAAGTTGTACCGAAAATACGCAATTATTCCATTTTCTCAAATTACACTATAATTTAGAACTATGTGATTTACTATACAAAGGAGTAAAATGAGCAACAAGGCTGTAAATTCGGATCAGTGGGTACGGAGAGAGGCAAGAAATCTAGTAATTCGGCGCGCTGTTTTAAATATGACAACGAAAAAACTATGATCTGGATCATGTGACCGTTTTAGTACTAGTATAGCTGTTTAACAAACACCACAACAACACTTAAGGGGACATAAAAATTCCCACGTGAGATGGGCTAGCGCCTACAATACAGAAACATTGCGATAATGTAAAAACAGCGGATAAAGCTATTTTCGTAACAAGTAAAATCATACTTACTCTTAGTTTTCGTTTAATATATAGCCTACATTTAAACTAAATGTAACATGTTGTATACCGTTTTAAAGCTTATTAAATTCTGCCTTTTTGTGTGCCTTGCTAAAATGTTGAATTATTATCAATTTTCGAGATAATTACGAAAATAAAATTTCTTAATTATTACGTATTTCTAAATTACGTGATTTATATTTCTTATAATTATTATTTAGAAATTTGAAACATCGTCCAATCTGTGTGTGTTCAAATTACCCTTACTTAAAACCTTAAACGGCCCGTAAAAAAGTGGAGTTAATGTGGGGTTATAGTGCTTAAGAATTGATGCCATCTGAATAATGTTTACTGATACCATTTGATCCTTCTCGTAATTAATGGATTTCATGTTCTTGGAGTAATACTTCTCCTTCCTCCTCGAAGCACGATGTTCCCGTCCAATTTAACAAGTTTGTCTTCATTCGCAGCAATATTCTGCAACACTTTCATATCAAGTTCGTACAGAATACCCAAGGATGACTCTAGTTTAGAGCCAAGATATAAGTCCGCCGGCTTATCACTAGTAGCATTCGAGACACACAGGTTAAGATTACATTGCATTTACGTGATATATTGGGCCCAATCGTTCTGATGCTCATTCAAATATGTCCTCAGAACGCTTTTAATAGACCTCATTTGTCTCTCCGCTTGGTTGCTTCTAGGTGACAATTGAGCACTTGTAACATCTTGAATTTCAAGGCTGAACAGATGTTGCTTCTTATAATTGCTGATCAAGGCCTGTGCACGGTCGTGAATAATTTTGTTCGGAATCCCCAGTAAAAATTAAGGTTTACGAGCTTGGTACAGATGGTCTTCGAGTTCAAATTTGTTAATGGTTCAATGATTAGAACTTAGATGCCGCATATCAAATAATAAGTAAATGACGAAACGGACCAGAGTTTGGAAAGGTACAACTGCGTCCAAGTACCAGCAATGGTTTGGTCTTACCTTTTTGCTTGAATAAAATACACCATGTTTCTTTCTATTACTGTTCCAGGTTTGGCACTTACTGCGTTCCTGGACAAACTTTCTCACATCTTTAAACATATTACACCATGATCATCTCATGGCTATTTTGGCTGAGGTCCTATGGTAGCCAGAATGTCCACCCGCAGTTTCATCTTGGTGGAAGAACTTGATAATGGCTAACTTCATAATTTCAAGTACCACGATTCTCCAACCCTGATTCCCATGAAATCTGATTTCCGTAAAAAGAATTCCTTCAATTATGTTGTATCTGTAGAAGTTGGCCAGCACTCATTTGTTCCTTTATTCTTTTTACTCCGTTATCTTCAGCCTGAATCTAATTTAAAGACGATTAAAAAGGGCCCTCCTGAAATCTGCTAATGTGAGATTGACAGTCTTACTATCTGCTTCTTGCCTTTTTGGATATTCTTCATTTTTATTGTGGAACTCAACCCCATTGATCACTCTTCACAAGAATTCGGACAGGAAATTATGGGCACTGCGCAAATGAATAATTTCAAACTGGAAACAAGATATCTTTTTGATCAACGCTCCATATTTACGCTCCTCCTTATGGTTGCCAAGCAACCAAGTCAGAGAAAAATTATTGAAAAAAATTATACAGGCTCAATCAAGTAGATTTCGAAGTTCTGAAGTGCAACACAAAGTGACTTCAATTCCAGTTTGAAAATGTTCTTCGATCAATCAAACTCCGGAACATATTGAGAAAATGGTGACACAGTACGACGGTTTTGGCCACTATCGCATTGAGGCAAGATGGCAGAAAAATTTTTGAAAGAACTATCTCACTGTATGATCAACAGCCGATCCATGTCGTGAACACGCAATATCACATGATCCACGAAGGCCTGTTTGATTTTCTGGAAGGATTCTTCCTCTACATTGCCCCATTTAAATATACTAGGTTTAATACAACGTTTCTGGAGTTAAGCCATTACTTCGGAATAATTATAGAAAATTTTTGTAGTATTTGAAATATCCACAGATACACTTAACCCCTCGGCGTTTTTTGGCTTCCGAAGGGATAACACGGCACTTACTCGGTCAGGACCTATCGTGGAATATTCCCCTTCAAATTCATAACCTAAGAACTTAATTTTAGTTTGAAACAAAAGGGCTTTCTCATGGCAAACTCCCATGATGCCGGAGCCTATTCAAAACTTCCTCTTATGTCTCCAATACATCAAAAAGTTATCGCAGAATATTTCGTTTTTACCAATCATATCGCCAATGCATAAAGCTGGTGAGTTCAAAGGTTAAACACCTAGACCTCATTGGTAATTTTCGATGAACTAATAACCTAGTTGTAGTGCATATAGTTTTATATTTTTTGTATTCCTCAAGATATTCATTTGGAAAAAACCTTTTCTGGTGTTCAGGGATGAAAAGATAGTATCCTAATTTGCAATGGTCGTTTCAACATGAGGACTGGAGAAACTAGTAACATTTGCATTTTTATTCACCTCAGAGAACGCCACTGCTAGCCGTTTCGATTGATTCTTGTTAACCACCGAAAACCAAAAGGTCCTTGTTAACCACCGAATTCTAAATAATCTATTTCTTCCACCACTCCTGACACGAGTCTGATTGCTCCTCAATATTATTTAGCTCTTCTCAATAAAAGTTTAATTTTAATTGTTTCCCCTTCTCATAGTTCTTTTGTATATTTTGCTATTTTATCCGCAAGTTTATTAGTTTATGAGATTTTATATAATCGCCCTTTTTGCGTTTCGTTATCGCAAAATAAATTTATTTTTTCTAATGTAAAGGTTGTATATTCTACTTTTGCAACAGTCTGTGTAGATGTAAACGTGAAACGAATACAAGAAACAATATATTTTCGTCAAATAAACTTCTAGAACATTCTACAAGTTGATAATTTTAGTCGTTCATGTTCTTTTCTTGTTTAAAAATTCTGTGTCAATAACAATTAACTATATTAACCGCTATTAAAATTATATTGTAATCATTTGATTAAAAGTATATTAATAGTTAGTTTAATTAATTCAAATATTCTAGTTAATAAGTGCAGTTGAATTCGGTTGTGTTCTGGAAGAAATAGAGAAAGCGCGCGAAAGAAGAAGAATCGAACGAGGAATTCTATCCATACTCAAAAACTTGTAAGATACATAATGATGTACATCAGTACGTTGCATATTTTTACTTGTAAAGCCTTATTTTATTGTAATTTAGGGACATAAGATATTTTAAAATATGTACTAGGCTGATTATGTAATTCGAAGAAGAAAAGAAAAAGAAATTTGTTAATTATAAGATCGATATAAAAAGATATTCATATGTTTTAAAATAATAGGATTTTGGAATGTCGTTGTCAGGACATCAGAAATAAAATAAAATGGATTTTTATTCAACGAAGTTTGCATTTTAATGGCTCAGTAATTTATTATTATTATTAAAAAAAGGGAACCGTTTTAAATTAGTGCCGAAACGACGGGAATAGGTTGTATCGTTTAGAAGTAAAGCAAAAACGAGCAACATTGAGCCTGATATTAATTGTACTATCTTAAGAAGTGGCAAGATAATATCTCGAAATAATATGAGTGCTACGGATAAACAAAATATTCACACTGATATGAATTTTCCAGAAAAAATGATGGATGTTTTAAAGGGAATATGGGAACAAATTAAGGAACAAGCTCGAAGAAGTGATGAGATATCACATCAAATTAAGGATCAAGCTCAACAGTTTGAACAGTTAGACCAAAAAAAATGAGTCTACAAGCTCAACAGTTTGAACAGTTAGACCAAAAGATGAATCTACAAGCTCAACATTTTGACGAAAGATTAGAGCAATTGCAGCAACGTAATGATGGCATACAACAGCAATTACATCAGATGAATCAGCAAATTGTAGCCAAATTTGAACGCTATGATGAAGATATGGAAAAGATTGTACAGAGTTGCACCGAGGTTCAAGACTCTGTAAATACTATAGAGAGAACGGTAAATGAACATACCCTAGTAGCCTGACAAAATGATCGGCCTGACATCCATAAATGGTCAGTTGAAGTTGGCCCCGACAATCGGGAAAAGGTCGTTATGTCCGCTTTTTCGACAACTTCCCGACGAACCAATTCCCGACGATTTCCCGATCATATTAGGACAATAAGGACATTATCGCGACTGACTACCGACGACTTGCCGACCAAATATGAACAGCTCACCGACTATAAACGTGACTATTTTTGGACAATCTCCCGAGCAAATCCCGATAATACCGACCAATTACTGACGGCTTGCCGACCAAAAATGGAGAGTTCACCGGCGATAGACGACAATTTTTGGACCATATCCCGATCAGATAGGAATAACCTGCCGACGGTATGCGTGAGTGCTTACTAATATCAGCTGTGGATGCTGAAACGTACCTCCCGCAGATATCCAGGGGTGTAGATTCCCTATATCCGCGGGAGTTGCGTTCCTAAACATCTACATCTGATAATAGTAAATGCTGTATAGAGGACTAGTTGTTATCACACAATACATATTTGATACTTACATGCAGTTTAGCTACACCGCCATTCAAAAGAAAGTTTGCCAAAAAAATCTTTAACAATTTACTTGAATTAATATGTCACTCATTCCAAGTTATTGTCCCATGTGTACAAATATAAGAATATAATTTGATAACGAATGCGCCCGGTATTTCTTATAATGTTAGTAGGTGTGTATTCGGCAAAGACGTGTATGTGTCAAATTTCATGTCAAAAGAGCAATAAATAAGAACAATAAAACGAAAATAAAACTTTCTTGTCCATTTAGCAACATTTTGTTTTACTCATTCTAATTTTCGTAATTATAATTCTTTTCCTATTAAATTTACCACAAATATACATTTCTCGATTATACACATAGTATCAGTAATAAAAGTACCCTGCAAGATCACTATCAAGTTATATTCTTACAAGAAGACAGTTATAGATATGTGATAATTATTTTGGATATGAGTGTACGTTTACATTACATTTAACATTAATCTTTCTCTAAATTCCGACGCCTATGTTCCGGCTGCGTTCATGTGCGGATACGGAGTAATTATAATTTTCTAATGTCGTAATTATAGGATATACGTTGATTTTTATAAGGTCTTACAAAGCAATGAGAAAATACATTTGGAAAGAAATATACATGAACTTTTATTCTTCATTTTCACAGAAATAATAATAATAATAATAAAATTGGTTAAAAGAAATGAAACACATTTATGTGCAGAAGCCGCATTATATTATCGTGATGTACATACTATATATTTCAGCAGATTTTTTACAAAACAAAACGGCTCAAGAAGTCATATAAAAATACAAAACATACAAATTGTAAATAGAAACAACGAAACGTGTCTGTTTAGTATGCATATTTCCTTTTTCGAAACAATTATTAAACATATTAGTAGAATTCCAGTTTCAGTTGAAGCTCGAGTTGTACGTGTAAGATATTCTACTGAACAGACTGATCATGTTCAGTAATGTGTGTACAAGTAAAAATCAGAAGCATACCTGTTACATCTATTTATAGAAGTTTACATAGCATAGATTAACTGAAGAATTGACAACGCATAAAACTAAACATTAGATGTTCTTAAAAATAAAAGCTCCTTTACCGAAAATATCTCACTACCTAGCCTTCTATGAAAAAAAAATCGCACAAAACTCAACTTCAGTTGAAATGCAAGCACTAAGTATCCCTGCTTTCAAGTCCTCCTTCCGCATTTAAATGTGAGAGTTAATAAAAGCTCTTAACAAAACTGAAACTTCAAGTAAACCAGTTTGTAATTAAGTTACAAGAAGACTATTTTAATCATTACTAGACTATTGTTACGTAAAAACTAAAAACATCCTGGGAAAGCAAGTAGAATTTAACGAACTTGTTGTGCAGATTCTACCAAGGAATCTTTGATTTTTCATTTCTTGTGAATAATGAAAAATCAACGTTCAATATGAAAAATGTGAAAAGTAAGAGTTAGTCCTGGCAAAACCCTCTATAACTACACTGGAAAAATATGTAACAGAACATACATTTTGGATATCCTTGTCATCAGGGATACTCGAAATGTCCATTCTATCAACAAATTTTCCTAGCACCCGTAATACCATATTTTACAGATTTTTGTCTGTACTGTAACTCGTACATTTCAAATTTTTCATTTGGAACGTTGATTTTTCATTTTTTGTAACATACTGGAAAATCATGTGTGTCCTGGAAAAATCTATGATGAGAAGTCTTCATACATGACATATACGCATTAGTAAAAATGTTCCATGTTACAGAAAGGAATGCAAACATATGCCGAAAAGTCTGGAATAAGAAGGCACTTTTTATGTAAACAATCTGAAGACAAAGTAGTACCTGTCCTCTTTCTCTTTTCCACTCTGAAGATAGACAACCATGTTATTTCTCTTACACAATAACAACGCGTTCCGTTTCAGGGTGTTGTGGCGCATCTCGACCACGACCAGTTTTCTGTCTACGTGCTTCACGTCCACCATCCCTGTCTTTAACGTGGCGAAACCAGTTCTGTATTACGGAATGCACTTCACATTCAGAAGCATTCAATGCGTATGGGCTTCTACAAACTGCACCTGAAAACAATTACAAAGAAATTAGTGTTGCGATTCTGTTAACATATCCTAAAATGTAAAATACATTGTGAAATACAATGTGAAGAAATTGATACACTCTTCAGGAAATCTGTGGAGCAATGACTTTTAAATTTGATCGGCATACTACAATCAGGAATTAAATTCTATGCTGATGGATTTTTTATTTTTTTTTTATTTTTTTATTTTTTTTATTTTTTATTTTTTTATTATTATTATTATTTTTTTTTTTGCCTAGCTTCTATCTACTACCTCACATACTTTTCGGGAGACTGGGACAAATGCATCTGATTCACTGGACTAACCTCGTTGAAACGTTAACGCCGTCTACTCTGGGAGGGTTATTTATGTAACTATAGTTGTCCATTCACGGGTGGGCTTTGGTCTAGTTATTTTTAAATAACACTACCTTATTATAGGAAATTGTTGACTAATATAAAGCAACGTGTTCTTACGTGATGTTATCAATCACCGGTAGTTATTTTTGTTTTGACTCAAGATTAATTTCACAGGATTCAATTAATTTTTAATTACCGAGATTTGGAATAGAAGAAGGTGACAAGAACGCCCTATTAATACGGTAAGATTGGGACATATGCTTGGTGCTGCTGAGGAAAATGCTGGAAAATCTCAGCTAAGATAATCTTATCCTTTTGATGCTTATTTCTGTCTTGCAGGTATGTCGAATTTATGGAAAATGATGTTCCGAAAGACGTCAGTTGCATTATTGTGTATTCCATCTATAGATGTGCAGTTCGGCTAATTGTTTGAACTTCCCCTGCTGGATTTTACAGCAGTATCTCTTCCTCCCCCTATCCCTCTTTTGACCGCATTTACGGGGTTGCAATGTCGCAGCACCCACTGTGTCTCGTCTCTCTTACTCTCACTCCCAATACTATCACTAATGTGAAACAGATGACAGGCCTCCACATTTCGCTATAATCGAGCATAATATATATGTATAAGAAAACTATATATGTTGAACAACAATCTTCTAATCCCTGACTGAAAGGACAGCGTTTGGAACTGTGGCAACTAAGTACTCCACTTGGACTTGACGAGCGGTTGTCAAATGCTAGAAATGAGGGTTCTGGTTGGCCATTTAGTTATCGGGGGTGTTTTCCACAAGTTCTCGCGGACGATGACTTATTTATGGCACTAGCCCCCACACATAGAAGGCGGCATCCTTTATATACAAAATGCACATGTATGGAGGAATAGAGAATAATAGCAGTAATAGGTATATTGAATTTTTAATTTTTTAAAAGGCTTTAAGTAGCTTTGACTCACACCGATGAAACCCACGCACACGGTGGTTCTTCAACACAAAACCTACATGGCACGGGCCGGGATCAAACCAAGGACTCTATGCACCAGAGGCGAGCGCTCTACCAATGAGCCAACGCGGCTCCAGTAAATGTACTAGTAAGAATGCTACCATAAAAACAACTACAGCCTCTAGAGTACAGACGGTAAAGGTAACATATTTGTCATAAACATATTTAGGAACAAGCAAAAGGAATAAAAAATGAATACATAACATTCAACCTGACAAGTAACATTCCAACATGAAGTATAACGTATAGAGAAAAAACTTCTAAAATGCAGTACATGACATTAACTTACCCTAAAATAGTCGTTAATGTTGTAAGAAAATTACTTTATTATCCTATTCCACCTGAACAACAGCAAAACGAAAAAATGTATGTTCAGCAATTTACAGTTCCAGTAAAATCATAAAAATCTGATGACGCTAATTAAACGCAGCCAGTCAATCAAACCACCTAAATTATGCAAACTAATTCAACTGGATCCAGTCACAACAGTAACTACTCGCATGCATAGTTTACTGACAGAAATCGTAGCATCCACACCCGCGACAGATGCTTTTGTTGCATGCATGCATGCGGAGTTCACTAGTAGAAGTTGGAGAGCGGTCGCTCCTCAACGGTTGGAAGGCGGGACTATCTGGGGACCTGACAGTCAAAATATTCTTTTCTTTTCTTTCGTTACAGTATGCAGAAAACACATTATTGGTATTATTAATGTTACCTATTAAATTACAGTCCAAACATTAAAGCTGAATGAATTTCCTTCTACCTAGCTATGGGGGATATACGGAACCAAAAATGCATTTAAATCGCACGAGAAAAATGCACCTTGACAGGAATGGAACAGGAACTGTCCAAAGAATCTGAAACAACAGCAAGATTTAACAGTCGAGAGTTTGAATATATTTTAGGGTCCTTCTGCAACTTTGGTTCAGACTGGATGGATGGATGGTGATTGATGGAATGGAAGATGGGGGGAAGAAAACGGAGAACTCCTAGAAACCCCACGCACATAGTGTCCACAAACCCACATGGCATGAACTGGGTCCAATCCGGGGTCTCCACGCACCAGAGGTGAGCCATTTGAAGTATGTATCCTACAGCTTTAAAAATGTTAAAATTTCATGATACTTATAGGGGAACCCTGATTTGAAACTCGCTACACACTGACAAACCACCGGTGAGGCCTTCCTTACAGAGTATTAGAAGCCTACAACTGAAAGCATCCCGAATACTCACCTAGTAGAATATCCATCAATTTCAGGTGCCTGAGAGGTTTCTTGTTGTGCTTGCCTGTCCAGTTAAATTGAAGTGCCAAATTATTGCAGAATAGTTTTTCCAATATTCTTCGTACGATGTGTTGTATCTTTCTTCCTCCTACAAGACTCAGTTCTAGCTCCTGCAATAAAAACACTTAGACATTTAGAGCGAAATTTGACGTAGATCACATGCAGAAGCATATCATTTGAAATATATGAAAAACCCGAGTAAAATTGCGTAATATTCGCTGCCAGGAACAATTCAAATCGTACATATTAATTGTCTATGTACAGGACACAATCAAGAGATGAAGGCACACCCAATTTCGAACAAAGATGCCTCGCATGACATGAAGATAAATATGTTCGTTCTCTTGACCTTCAGCAGGTAATGCAGGTACAAGATGCTTAAATTCTGTTTAATGCTTTGCAAAATGCAACTTCATAACCTACTTTAACACACTTAACTGAGTGCATAACCTACTTACGCATTTAATGCATGCACTTAATATGTGTTCCAATGCGCTGCTCGAAAGTTTCCTCAAGGACATACCTACTTCTCCGAAGAACCAACTATCACTTACATGTCCAATGCAAAAACTTCTCAACGGTAAAACATCATCAGTGAATTTCTGAGAAAACTTTACATGAAATTGGTATGTCTCCATAACTTATTGCACTTTGGGGAAATAAAGTGAAATCCAATATGAGAGACGTTATGTCTAATATGCTATACAGATGTACTACTTGAGCTCATGCAGGGTGTCTACTAAAAATCCAAAATGAAGTATCGTGACTCTTTGTGACCTTTTCTTTACCAAACCATAACATTTCGTAACATTCTCAAGAGTGTATTTGGGTGCAAATTAGGCCGAATTTTCATGCATGCGATAGAAGCGCGTTTTTCTTGAGATTTGATAGTGTCTAAAGCAGACCATATACATTTTTGGTGGTGAATTTGGACATTTTATAGAACAAAATTTTTAAACCTGTACTTATTTGTGCAGATAAAAAAATCGTGACCCAAAAGCTAACTTTCGCGACTGTCATAAACGTTTTCGGATTTCGTGACCGATAGACACCCTGTCATGTATGTAGTTCTTTGGTCGCATTCATGGCCTCACTTGTTTTAAAGAAATTAAATGGGTGGGTCCGAGCTTTCCAGTAATTGTGTAGATGAAAAAGCTGTAGACCATAGCTATACATAGTATTGTAGCGCGATTTTGAACTTTTCAATATACTTTAGTATGTACTATTACGAGCTTAATTTATTTAAGGTCTCTCAGCAACATTGGTTAAAACCGATGAATGTTGATGGGATGTTTGGTGGAATGAAACGAGAGAACCCGAGAAAACCCACGCGCACGGCGTCTGTCCATGAAAGTCAACATGACACGAGCTAGAATTGAGCCGGGGCTTGACGCAGCAGAAGTGAGTGGCCATACATTAATTAGTACCACAGATATTTTCTTCCCAATTATTAGAGACATGTTTTGAGGTATTCGAGGTGTAAATGACAACTTTTCCTCAAACATGAGCGTGTTTCATATCATCGAAAGCTCGCAAGATTTCATGTACAATAAACTTCATTTCAGCTTAATATAGAGCAACAAAGAGCACTGTTAACCCCTTAACTGTTTATGGCGTATATATACTCCATAACGGATGCTACTTTACACTGTGTAGTTTTCTTGCGAAAGTCGCTTCCACACTGCGTAGTTTTTTGCAGTCGCTTAGTTCACAAAGAAATGGATCTGGTGTTTATCCTGAGATGTATCGTTCTTCTTCTTCTTGCTATACTACTACTACAACTATTGCTATTACTACTACTAATACTGCTGCTATTACTACTAATAATAATGATGGTATAAATATACCACATTGACTTGACACCTAGTCTTCCGTTTTAGGCGCTGCTATCGGCTGAAGGAATTCCACTCTCTTTCGCTAAGGCTTTCTCGCTTAGCAGCTGCTGAACCCTTATTGGCTCAACGCGTGGGTGTGAGCTTTAGTTCGCATTTTTGCCACGGCTCAAGACATTTTGGCAGCACAATAGTATTATTAGTAATAGTATTAGTAGTTGTTATAATAGTAAAGTGGAGTAAAGTTTACGACTGAGCTTGCTGCGGTCGTTATGTAATGTTGTTACTAGTACTACTACTAATAGCTCACCTGAGAAGTTTACAAAGAAAGAATAAGGATTACGTAAAATTAATTGTATTTACAATTATGTGATGTTTTCTGTATGAAAAAAATTGTAAACTTACCAGAATCTGCTAATTGTCCGGTGAAGATAGTAACCACTCTTCCACTCTATTAATGTCCTCCACAGTTTTACAAGGTAGTTTTATGTATTCAGGGAAAGATCTAGTAGCCTCTGGTTTGGGAGCAAAATTTTCTATAATAGTTTTTTGCTGCTCCCTCACTTCTTCCAGCTTTCTTTCAATTTCTCCAAGGTGGCGGGAAATCACTGCCAAATAGTTTTCGTCCAATTCGAAATGCCTTTCATTTGAGTTATGATCAACAGCTAATGAACTTCCTTCACCTAAAATTAAAATGGGATAAAAAATAATGGTCGGAATGCAATTGAAAAATACAGACTAACTTGGAAAGAATGCGCGAGGCCCTTGGAAAGAATGAGTACAGAATGATTTCTGTGGTGCAGCATTATGCACCATGGTTATTTCACGAACAGATTACGAAACTTTTTTTTTATTTCGATAGTAACACTGTAGGTCAAAGCTCCATGGAGTTGCCCTTTTACATACAGAATGGGTATGTAATTGTAATACACTCGCAATTCCTAAACCACAAATGAAAACAGAAGGTGTTGCAAATACGTGGCGAGCATTTTTTACTAATTTCAGTGGCGAACACTTGGAGTTTGTAGTCCATAAACTAACAGGGATAAGCAAGTAAGAGTACGGTTTAAGTAAGTTAGGTTTTTATTCATTTACATTCTGATAATATTTAACGAGAACAATTTCGTGGATTATAACAGCGAAGCCAACGAAAATGTTCTCTCTACAAATTTACATTTACAGTGCTCATTCCTCGAGTGAGAAAGGAAACCGGGTGTTGAACATGTACAAAACTATTTATAGTGAACATATACAACTGTCTTACCACAAGAGCTATTTTCGTCAAGGTTAAAAAAAGAACATTCAATCGGGCTTTACCGAGTTCTTAACAAAACATGTGATAGCTGTGTAATTGCAGTACAACATTCCCTCTGCACTTCGTCGTTCGCCAGAGCACAACAGACTACTAAATTATAGTGTTCATTTTCTTTATCCTTCATCTTACGGCTTCCCTGTGCCTCTTTACATAACATGTCTGTTTCTTTGAATTGATATTAGCATCCTAAACAAGCAGATGAACTACTAAGGGAGGACGGAGTCTACAGTATTTGTTAACGGGCACTGGAAATAAACCATTGCGTTCGATGGACACCGTCGAGACTTGAACCCGTGAGTAGGCGGCAGGTGCAAAGCAATAGATATTACCCTACTCACCAATATAGCAATAGATATTACCCTACGCTATACACCAATCCTTCTTAATAAATAATAATAATAAAAAAATCATTCATACATAAATATGCAAAATTCGGCATATAACTATCACTATCAATACTACTGCCTATTACTGCTATTACTAGGAGCTTTTATTATACTTTCGGTCGAAAATCAGGCAAATCAGGTGGACGGTCAACTTCAGAATAAATGTCGTTACAGATGGATAGCAATTAGGCCTAACTTCACTTACTATCCTCCATAGGTTTCTCACCACCACTATGGTGGAAGAACATATAGTCCTACGTATATTTACGTATTTCATCCTAAATACAATGGCTCGAGACTCCGAAAGTTATTCTCTTTGCGTTTACCCACTCCAACACACTTTCCTTAACATCACGTTTCTCATATAAATTTGACTTTACTTGGTGTAGATAAACTGATCCGAACCCAAAATCGTATTCATTCTGTTGGACGCATAGGCCTACCTGCTTCCTTTCTCGTTCGAGATACAAAGACCATAAATTAAGATTTCCTAGTGATCACAATTTACAATTTTGTTGGTTTCGCTATTGAATCCACGAAGTCACTCCTGTAAAGGAACACCAAGTCATTATTATTATTTAAAATTGTTATAAAGAATGACGAAAATTACCTTGGAATTACTCGAGCAGAAGGTTCTATCAAATTCTGACTCATCTCTTACATTTTCGGGTTAGATTAGAGCTTTGTATTTCTTTTAACAGAACATGCACTAAAAAAGAAGCTCCGTTACTACTTGCAGATTGAATTCAGGAGGGCTCAGTAAATATAATGTGACATATGGCATAAACACTACAGTGCATAAAATATGAACCAACTTGTACTAGGTGGCCATTAGAAAGCACGAATGATATCTAACCGAATTAGGGCAGGAGTGCAACAGTGGGAACCAGAGGTAACGAGGAGGTGCGTCCGTAGAGAGCAGGCGCGTCAGCGATGGGAAGTACACGCATGAACGAGTATAATGGAAGAAGACACGCATACAATACTTTCACCATTACTCAAAATTCGGGTTCACTCGAGCAAACGGTTCTACTGAAAACAAAATTTATAAGTAAAATACGGTGTAAAACACTTTTCATAAAAGTAGAAGATTGTGAATATGAGTAATTACTGTTATTGGATATCATATTGAAATACATTTTGAATGGCAGTCAACGTATTCTAAGTGTAACTATTTACTGGAGCGGAAGAATACAAAAATGCAAAGGTGGAAATAAACGGCGGGAACATTCTGTTCGTGTTA
This sequence comes from Thermobia domestica, assembly GCF_964235325.1. NCBI lineage: Eukaryota > Metazoa > Arthropoda > Insecta > Zygentoma > Lepismatidae > Thermobia > Thermobia domestica. The sequence goes on along the minus strand of NC_137465.1, from coordinate 22,005,445 downwards.
GCATTGGACGTTTGCGATGGAAGTAATGCAAACATACAATTTTATTACAAAGAATTGTGATAAAACGCGTTATGTCAGAAAGTTTTTGCAGCGTCATTGTATGTTGAAACGTAAAATCTACTGTGCGAAGTGTGGAAAAAAAGTAAAAACTAAGAACAGATGAATTTCTTCTCGCAGCGGGCCATTTGTACCCGGGAAAGCAATGATGTCATTCTGAAGATAGGAATTATTACAATTATTTAAGTTCTTTTGAAGCTAAAAATTATTGCGGATATTTTATGTATTTGTCCACTGTTCTCGCTGGTGCGTATGCCCTCTATCGCTGACGCGCCTGCTCCCTATAGACGCACCCCCTCGCTCGGGTCCCCTTGCTGCGCTCCTGTCTGGCTCGGTTAGATAGCATTCGTGCTTTTTAGTGGCTACCTAGCACAAGTTGGTTCATGGTTTATGCACTAGCTCCTCATTTAAAAGAAACCTTAAAATGCACTAATTGTGTGAAAATTTGGTTGAACCTTCTGCTCGAGTAATGCCCAAAATTCATTTCAAAGACTGTCCATTGACAGTAATTACTCATATTCAGACTCTCATCCTTCACGAAAAAAGGTTCACATAGTATATTTGGGTAAACTTTACATGAATGTGCTTTGCGCTCCAGCTGCGCATCGATAAGTAGAGCCCTTTTAAAAAGTATAGTAGAGTAGGGTAGGGTAGAGTAAAGTAAGATAGAAATAAGTAGGGTAGGGGTTAGGAACGGGTTAGCTTAAGGTTAGGTAAGTTTTGATCCATTTTCATAAAATTATTCGAGTGTAATTTCTCGTTTCTGAGTGAGTATATCTGCTGGAGTGGGCGTTGTAAAGTTAACCCGTATATTTTAGCTATAAATTTTCTATTTGGCAGAACCGTCTGCTCGAGTGAACCCATTACCTTCAGTTACTTGTGTTGATAGGGGCATTCTTTTATGTGTGACCCTTGGTTTACAATTATCAAAAAGAATTATGCCTGAAAATGTTAATTTATACATATATGCAGGCCTGCTGTTGTGTCTGCTCTTTTTCTACCACTTCTCAAGCGAACCGTACATTTGAGTGTTATTTTAAAGCCCTTTAGTATCTATGGCTCAAACCATGCACCATACATATAATGAACAAATACCAGGGATTTAATTTTGGACAAGACAGGGGCATGTTCTCATGTACTTTTGTTGAGTATGCATAATATAAGCTGATGGCCTCGTTCTGTAAACAAAACAATCAGCTTGATACCTACAAATTACATTAAGGATGAAAGTTGATATTTCTTCACCAACTTTAGGGAACACATATATGCACTTCTACATAATAATTATTTACTGAAAATACATAGATTTAATTTATAAGTAATAAAGAAACACAACTCACCTTCCCCCGCTCTACTTCAACATTCAACTTCTTTGCCTTACTCCCAGAATTCTCATTCAGTGTTGCCAATTTGGGGGAAAAGTCGCTAAATCTAGGGGATTCGCCTTCCAGGCTAGCGACAAAAAATAATTTTTCCGATTAGCGACTTTTTTGGTGATTTTGGAATGACGATTTGGCGACTTACTTACAAATCTAGCGACTTTTGAGCTGCGAACAACTTGTCCTAAAATAAGTACTATTAACTCGAATCAGTTTAGATATATGTTTATATTTCTTTTGCTTATTTGAATCAATGCAGGTGTTGACGAGCTGGGAAAGTAGGCTACGTAACATTTATCTATATATTCCCGCTTTATTGCTGTTATCTCTTACCTTTTAACGGGAACCAACTCCAGCTTTTAATGTCCTCTAGTTTACAGAGCTTTCGTTTAGAGACACAAATAATACATTACCGATAGCAAACAGATTATCTGTAGAAGCGTGAGTAGAAGTGAAGTAGGCCTATGTAAGATTTTTTTCTAGACCTTTAATTTTGTTCGTTTCTCTAAACTCACTTTTGATTTCGTTGAAGCAAAATTTATCATAAAGTTAAAAATATATAAAAGTGAAATTTTTGTAAGTTATACAATGGGTCTTTGAGAATTTCATATACGTTCTTGTAGCGTAGCTAGTACTATGGCTTGAATTGATCACGTATCTTTTATATATATATATATATATATATATATATATATATATATATATATATATATATATATATGTATGTATGTATATATATATATATACATATATATATACATATATATATATATATATATATATATATATATATATATATATATATATATATATATATATATATATATATATATATGGATAAAAGAGGCTAAATTCGACGAAAAATTTATTTAGCGACTTTTCACCCAAAAGTGGAGTCATTTCGTCTCCTATTTAGCGACTTTTTGTATCAACTTGTTGGCAACACTGTTCTCATTCCTAAACTTCAGCTAACAACGACGCAACGAATCGCGAGACACGTCTGTTAGTGACACAAATTCAATATCACACAAGTCCATTATCTGGATGCACAACAAATGGAATTGACAATATTTAAACGAAATATATAATTTTAGATCTCTCCGTTCAATTTCTTAATTTCAGAATTGGCGACAAACTCCCGATGTAGGGGAGGAAAAAATGCCGACAAATATTGGCAGTCCTTTTCTGGACGACTTTGATTATCGGGCCGATATCGGTTAATCGTCCCAATAAGGATGCTTTTTTCCCGACAATTTCGAACATAGGGCCTACGTGCTACATTGTCCTGAAAAAGACCGGAAGATAAATGGACGATGCCGACCATAAAAGTACATCGGCCCCATGGTTTGTGCTACTAGGGTACCAATCAGATTAAGGAGTTACAGAAAGATATGTCAGTTCCCGAAGTTTCACACAAACATGAATAAGTTAAGTGAACCTGAACCTTCTATAGAAACTGAAGAGAAATTAGATCCTAAATTTTCATTGACAAAGAAATATGACATTATTGATTTAAATATACGGTTGGAATAAGCTGAATGTTCGAAAAACATACTGCGGTATTGATTGGATCGGATTATCCCGACTTCTCCCTTCGTTCAAATGTTTTCAATTGTCCTACTGATGATGTGTGTAACGAAAATTTTGGTATGTATCAATGTGCGAAAAGTTATGATCATTTTCATCTCGTGGAGGCTATTGACTGGTTGTATTCACGATATATTCAACATGATATTAATCCTGAAGATGAAGTAATGGTAACAGAATCATATAATGATATGTACACGACTTTGGTTCATGCAGCAGGAAGAAAGTTGATTCCAGTATTCGTGAAATTCAGAAAGAGAACGTGTGTTCCCACCAATGTTTGTAGTGATTGGCCGATTGAGTTCAATCTGTCGAATTGTACATTCAACGAAAAGACCAAAATGATGTTAGTAGACAATCCGATGGTGCTTTCACAGAACGTGATGCAGTGCGTTGGTTTCCATAATCCAAGTGTGATATTGCAAAATTTTGAAAATCTATCGATCGTGCAACACGATAACCTTAATCGAAACCAAATTCCATACATTCATGTGAGATTAAAGTGTGATCCCAATGTGCAAGATGATGTTAAATTCACGAGTATCGGTAATGTAACCGAACCTAATTACAATAGGAATAGAAACTGTGGTAGGACAGATTACCGTGAATATTGTAGAAAGAATAGGTACAGACACGACATCTCGCCACCAGTAAAACGAATGAGAACAACCTGATTTTACCGGTAAAATAACCGAACCTAACCTTAGTAGTAACGGCAATAGTGATTGTGTTTCTCAACCTATTCCTAGTGTAGTAGGATTACGTACACCTAAGAAGCATGTAAGCATTAGATCTAATTTCGTTCGATGGGGACTTCGTAGAAATTTCATAGATGGCGAAAATTCATAGAAGTAAGAAACGAAGAACTGTAGAAGTAAATAACGCAAAATACTGTGTTTTCGTTTATGACTTTCAATGTAATCTAAATGAATTCGTTGGTCATGTAACTTAAGCTAAAGTTACGGCGTCAGAGCAAGCCGTACTCAATTGGTTTTTGCTTTATTTCACTTGAAATATTATTATGATTACGTTTGTTATTCGTACCTTACTTGAGGTCTATAAAGATAATTTAATGAATCGACGAATAGAACAATTCGTATTTTTATGATGTTAATAAGACATTAATTATTATGTTATATTCTGATTATTATCATATTTCAATCTTAATCTATATTTTGTTCTACTATATCTTATATCCGATCATTTTACATTCAAAGGACAACTGTATGGATATCACAAACATCTTTTCCAAACTTTTCTTCATGATGCCCACTAAATAATTATTAAATAGTAACAAGCATTTAACGGACCCGAAAAAGAAAAAAAGAACTTAAAATCAAATAACTTGTAAATCAAATTTCGAATGTGCCTTATCGTCGTTGAAACGTATAAATGAATGAAGACGATGATAAAATTTAAAATAAATACGATAATAATATTGTTATAAAATTAAATATGATATGTATGTATATTTATATGAATTGTAATTTTCAAGTATACGAGGTGCATTCAAAAACTCGAATGATTAACATGTAAAGGTAAACGGTCCAGAGTTCCTTTTCTTTTTACTGAGTAAATAAATCAGGGTTGAAAAAAAAACATGATTTTTTTTTAAAAAAACAATGTTTTTTATGTTTAAAACATGTTTTTTTGTATAAAACGTTTTAAACGTTTAAAACAAAGTACTTTGTTTTAAACAAAAAAACATGTTTAAAATGTTTATTTTGTTTAAAACAATAATCTAAATAGGCATATTTATTACATTTTTACACTCTTAGGTATTGCTTGTCATCTATATTCAACCGCTAGATCAAATTTCGGGAACTTCCCTAATCTCGATCCGCCCAAATATTCAATTCCGGAGAAAGAAATCGGAAATTTCCCGATCTCCGTTCACAGAATATGTAGTTTAGTTTTTTTTTGTGTTACGTTCTATCAGGGCTTTAAACCTCAATGGCTCAGTTTTTAAACCTCAAATTAAGGCTGGAAGATGGTTTTGGTACTAATTTATTCCTGAAAGATGCAGCTTTGCTGATGTGCATTTTATGTATGTGGGAGGAGGGTAAATATCGTATTTTTTTCAACAGTTTTTTGGGGGCCATTCCCCCTCTTGGGGGATAGATTCATAAAAATTGTTACGTGAAGCAATAAAGTAGGCCACTACATGGTAATATCGTGTATTTGTACTTCTTGCTTATATGGGGTAGCAGGAAGGGGTCAAAGTTAGCCAATTTTTGGAGTTTTTTTTACGTAAATTACATTTATTTTTACAACAAACATCAATAGCTCAGTCCTTAATTAAGCTAGAAAGATTATTTGGTACCAAAGTATTTTTGAGGGATCAAGCTTTCCGTCAGTTGCATTTTATGTATACAGGGGGTACGTATGTACGGCTGAGAGAGGGAGGATAAAGTTTTTTTTTTAATTTTTCATCAAATTTTTTTCATCAGGTTTTGGCGGGTATTCCTCATCCCTTTGTGGTACATCCCTAAAAATTGGTATGTGAAGCAATGAAGTAGTCCCCTACAGTAATCTACAATAATCTATCCCCTACGATAGTAACCTGTATGTGTATTTGTTGTTTATAGAGGAAGAGGGGGTCAAATTTGGTTAATTTACATTTATTTTCGGGACGGTCCCATATAACAAAAGACATATTTCACTGAAGTGGTCTAGAAGCATAATTCTTGTTTGTATACATGATGTGTGCAGCAAAAATGACTTGCATATGGACGTGGTACTATAGTGGAGGAGGGGAGAGAATGTCTAATTCAACGAATGTTTTTCTGCGTATACCATATTTTTTAAAAAAAAATATTTCCTACATAAACGAATTCATTATGCAATGGCTACCATTTCTTATATTATTGTCACAAGGATGTGGTCTACACATTAGCATCATTTTGTCAGCGTAGGGAGACTGCAAGGGTTGCCAGGGCCCCCGCAAAGTCAATATTTTCATATTTTTAATGATTTTTATGTCTGTTCTTTTTCTACGAATACAGCGGGAATTTCACGAATGTTACCTCGTTGGAATTTGTGGTCTATAAGCTTTCCAATGGTGTATAACTCATGACTCTGTGATAATTAGGGGGATCAGCAGAGCCCCGAACATGAGAGTCTACCGTTTTGTTAAAATCCCTGGCGGATGTTTAGAGTTAATTGTGTTGTTATGCCGTAGACACTAATCATTATTAGCTACCCATGTTGAAAACTGTTTAGTTTAAATGTCATTTGCTCGTTGTAGGCTAGTCACTGCTCTTTTCTATGAGTTGTATTGTATTTGGCAGAATATTTCTTCTAACTTATGATGTGAGAACTGTTCATTATTATGGAAATAATAGTGATCAAAAATACCCAAGTTTTGAATTTGTGAATTTGGATCTTAGAATAGTGTATAGTGTATTTAACCTTTATTATTCTTGGAAATTAAGAAATATTCAAATACTTCACTTGAATTTCTGTTGGTTTAGCTATACGCAGATTGATGTGCAGAATTTCGTTCAGTAATTTGCTGTTATAATAAGAATATAACTCTGCTTGTAATTTACTTAATGCACAAATCCTGCGGAGGATGGGTTGTTTGCTAGCAAATGAAATTAGCTTCTTCAATCTGATATTTTAGTTGTTTTAAACATGTCCAACCAGCATCGAAAAAAAACACGTTTCAAACAATTTGTTTAAAACGTTTAAAACAAACTGAATAAAAGAACAGCCCTCGTTTTAAACATGTTTTAAACACTTGTTTTAAACATTTTGTTTTAAACATATCAACCCTGAAATAAATAAAAAGAAAAGTCTGTCGAGCGCCATAATATACAATAGTACGTTGTATATTTTTACTTGTAAATCCTTATTTTATTGTAATTTTGGGGCGTAAGATATTTTAAGATATGTAATAGACTGAGAAGTGCATCCTCGAATTACAAAATCGTACATGGCAAAGAAATAATAATAGTAATAAGAGCTAAAATATATATGCTGTAATTTATATGCTAGACAAAAAACTAAATAGGATATATGTGAAATATATCTATAAGCGTAGGTATGCTCTGAAGAAAAGTTTTCAAAAAAATATGATCAACGTAGCCTATGTGTGAAAATATGATTATCCTGTTAAAATTATATTTTTTCCACTACTAACCGGGTACTGCGCATGAAATTTATCGTACCCTACATTTCTGAAAATCAAATAAAATGATAGAATTCTTGCAGTACGCTTCATCACTCGAGAAGTTGTGAGATTAGGAAGTCTGCAGACAATATCAGAAGCTGGCACTGAACATTTCTTTTTCTTCTCTGGGAACACATAGTTAAGATTCACTTAAGACGAGCGTTGGAAAATTCACATGAGAACGTGCCCTGGGCGCTGGTTGATTAGTTACTGCACTGGTATACGTATGTTCATGCTCTTGGACAGCTACCAGCTATAGAAACAAGATGAAACGCGTTTTCCTCTTCGTCTTCTTGTCGTATATTGGCTAGTTATTTTGGACCCCCGACCCACCCATCCTGCGAAGCTAAGAACAGAAGCTTGTCGTAGCATTGGTAGCTATTTTGGAGACCCCAATCCTTGCCCATCCTGCGGAGCTAAGAACAAAAACTTCTCATAGCATTCGGTTGATATTTTGGAATCCCTGCCCCAGCCCCTCCTGCGAAGAGCGAAACTGATTTACCCTTGTTCCTATTCCCACTGAAATGCCTGTAGGTTTTGAACTGAAGCTGTAATATTCAATGATCGATGCTTCCCAGCAGATTGTATGAAATTTGTCCTTTGAGCGAATTGGTCTTAGTTGCTAAGGTGAATATCGTATTTAATGATTTTTTTGAAAACCTGGGATGGAAAACCGTAAATGCAGATACCCTCATAGACTGGGCGCTGAGTGGTTAGTTTCGAAACATATTCCCATAGAAAATGTTGACTAGTAATCAAAATCACTTATCCAGAGAACCCAAAGATAAAATTATGCGAACGACTTTGAAATTAGTATAGCCTAGAAGTCACACGAGAAATTAGAAGTGGTTAATGCGACACCGATTATTGAAGACTTGATTTAACTTGTGACATTTTTGTCGAAGGTAATCACGTGTGTGTGTGTTTGTATGTGTGTAGGACGGTAAAAGAATACTTGAAATTGAGATTTGACAGAGTGAAGCTGTGTTCAGTACATCGTCTTCCGCTTGAATGTTGTAATAGCGTGATTGTATTTGGTGCTTCGTGTTCTGCTAGATTTCGATAGCTGTCAATAAGTGTGATCACCGGACGTTTTAATTAAAATAGGTAAGTAAAAAATAAGCTAGAAATAATAATATATTACAAAAAATGTTAGGGCCCATGGTTATCCCTGAAGAATAAAACAGTTTGTTATGTGTTCATTTAGCTATAAAGGCACTCGAGACGAAGAATAATATGTATTTACTCAAAGTCGTTTCGTATTTGATAATGAGAATGAAACCTAACGTTAAAACACACACACACACACACACACACATATATATATATATATATATATATATATATATATATATATATATATATATATATAAGCGAATGTGAATGAGTTAAGAAAATTTTTTCTCTTCCTTGGACATTCAATTCAGTGTTAAAATGTATTCAGTTTCAAGAGAAAAAGATAAGATGCCAGTGTATGTGTTTTGATTATTCGTATTTCAAATCGTTCACAGCTGGCGTGATAGATGTCTGGAATCTTGCATACAGCAGATACTGAACGATGAACGATAAACACAAATCACTTGTAGTTGAATGATTTTAACAAATTTTACGAAATAAGAAATATATTATGTATTTTAATTTTGATAATATCATGTCCACCAGTCTGTCTGTAGTATGTGCTCGGGGACCAGCAAAAATTAACGCGAGCTGGAATCGAACCAGAACACCCCAAGCATTACGTCACCGTTTCCTAAGTGAATGTTAACAGAATAAAATGTAGAACAAAAGAGAGGTCAAACCACAGCACACATGCAATGAACATTCGTCAATATACCTATGAAATATAAATAAAAGTGGATATCTGTCTGTCTGTATGTATCTGGTCTGTTCGAATGCGAAAGGTGATCAAAATTTGGTCATGTCTCAGACCAAGACGAAGCAATAATGTGTGTGTTTTAGGCATTGATAGTATCATATCATATAGTTTTAAATAAAAGTTTATATCAGTCTGTGTGTCTGTCTGTCTCTCATCTGGAGGGAAAGACAAGGAAACTGAAAAGTTATCAAAATTTGGTCATAGCGTTACACAAAGACGAAGCCTTTTGAGCTTTTTAAACTAGAGTTTACGTTACTTTCAGTTATCTTAATCCTCATGATGTAAAGAACACCTCACTTATAAAAGTGGGTTATCAAAACATGTAAAAATAATTTAAAATGATCAATATTAGTGTGAAGTAGAAAAGGAAAAGTAGTATCTCCCATAGGGAAAATGAACGTGCGTGTAAACGTCCAGTATTGTCATATTTAATTAATTTATTGAAATATTTAAAAAAAAACTCTGTATATGAGAGTACAATAAAAACATTTCATTAGTGTTGTACTGAAGAAAATAACGTTAGACGTCACAAGACAAACAACTTTCAAAGAGAAAACCCACAACGAAAATAAGTTACAAGAACTGATTACGTACAAGTTGTTTTCACTCTCTCAAACTACCTTAAAAGCTTGAAAAATTTGGAACTATTTATCTGAATCTCAATCACTCTCTTGTCTTCGCTACTCCGTCATCTTGCTTCTTGCACTTGGACTTTGAAGCTTCGACAATGATCGTCAATATCGAGAGAGAGAGATCTCCTAACGTCAAATGTAAGTTCTATACCTTTTGAATAATCAAGTCTGTTTGAAGAAGTAATTTCTTCTGGCAGTCTCCTGCAAAGGTCTCAAGCATAACAGCTCTTAAAGCAAAATTTATCATTTATTAATGAATTAATATTGTAACACTTTGCAGACTTTTTTGAGCTCACTTAATATTAGATATTTGATAATATCATGTCTGCACATATGTAATAATGATATAGAGATCTTTGTAATAAACATATACATTGAATTTCTTTTCTTTCAAATACTACCAATTTATCATTTAACTGTTATCTTGAGTAATAGTATACTAACCATTATACGCATTTATGTCTAAGACTAATTAGCATTTAATCAAGTTCATAAAATTAGTAAAATCATCATTAAATTAAACATGGCTTTCCCTAGCAAACAATAGAGACCAATCATTCAAAAGGCATATTAGCATTTGCTATGCCGATAATAAGAGGCCTACATTATGAAAATACTTCTTCATGAGCATTAAAATACTACATGTGTACGTATCTCTGCATGTCTTAATGGTTTCTGGCTTACATTTCTATTTTGGGTTTTAAAACTTAGGACAAGAATTATTTACAAAATGGCTCGTAGACAGCACAACAATAATGCATCGTCTAGTACTCCTTCTGTTACTTTCCGTACGTTTATAGATACCTTTTCAAATTCCGATGGTCAAGACGCGAAAACATTAATACAGAATTTTGAAAGATTTTCCTTATTACATAAATTGAATGAAGACACCCAGGAACAGGTCCTTAAAATTTCGTTGACCTAGTTTCCAGCGCTTTGGCTTAATAGAAATGAACAGTATTTAAGTTTGTCGTGGTCCGCACTGAAGGAAAAGTTCTTGGAACAGTTTTCTTCCTCCTCCTCTTCCCTAGAGGCTACACTCTTGTTTCAGAAACGACAATCAAACAAAGATGAAAAGCTCCTTTCGTTTCTATATGAGAAGTATGATCTGTCTCAGCGCATTTCTCCCCCCATGCTTTTCAAATCGTTTTTGTTGCAAACGATCATATCCCTTCAACCACGTCTTGTACGGCTATTTGCTCAACATCAATTTGATAACTTTTCGCAATTAATAGCAAAAGCACAAATCAGAAAATTCTGCTGCATTAATAAGATATAGAACTGAGCAAGAAAATAAACAAGTAAAATTCCATGATTCTGCTACCTCCACTCCCACCCCTTCTCTTTCGTCAGAAGAACAGCTAGACAAGATTTCTAAACAGCTCGAGGCGTTACAAGTAAGTTTAGCAACGCGAGCTGAAGCAACACAGGTCATTGCAACTGTTTCAAAACTATAACTTGAGGAAAGTAAGCAAAATCAGTATCAGAAGAAATCTAGACGTGCTTCTCCTCACAGGTATATTAATAAACAAAACGGTGAAACTAGACAAGCTACTTCTCAAGGTAATAATAAGAAGAAAAATAAGTTTTCAAATGGCAAGCAAAATTCTAAACGATTTTATCAACAATATTATGCTGTTCCCCCTTTTCCGTATCACATGCCACGATTTGGGCAGCCTTATGGCTCTTTCTTTCCCCACAATGCCTTTCCTGCTTTAGAATATGCACCAATGCCAAAAACGGGGATCAAGAGGGGCTGGGCACAGTGCATCTTTTTGGTTTCCAACCCCGCAATCAAATCAAACTATACCAATATATTCACCTCAGAATTCTAGGCCGAATAATTTCTTGCATGAAACTTCAAAATTAAATCCGGAAGCTCCATCCTTTATACCATCTGCACATACACACTTGCAAATTTCTTCTCAGAGTGCAAACACTCCTCAAGTTAAGCATTCATTTGACTTGCCGTTCAAGTCGAATTCCAGTCAAGGGCTTCATGACATTTCTCCGTTACAGATCCATTCTTTTACCAGTTGTACTACCATGAGCAAAATAAATGACGCGTCTCTTTATTTTGAAGTTTTTTTGAAAATATCTCCGTTTTCTTTATATGTTCGAAATTTCGGAAGGTTTCCCCAGCAGGACAGGTTAATAACAAACCCGTTTTTAATATTTGTGTAAGATATTAGCTTAAAATAAAGAAATTATAAGCAAAAAACATTAAATCGACAGAAATCTCGAGAATTACCAACTCTGCTAAAGTGGGAAATTTTCAAGAACACGAGGGAATTCTGCATTTCAACACGAAGCAGCGACATCTATGTCATTGAGAGAAATGTGGATTAAATCTACAAACTAAACTTTTAACGAATATTTCTAGTATGTCTTATTATATGCATTATCTGCAAACTCCAAATATATGAATATATGCTAAGTATTAACATAAAGATAGAGCAAATAGTGGAAATTATCTATGGAAAAGGACGAATTGGTAGGACGATCGTAATGAAATATCGCCTTTACCGGAACAGGCTCAGTTCACGTAAAAAAACAAATAGCTCAGTTAGTTAAAGTAACGAGTCTGTATGCTGAAGGTAGCGGGTTCGATCCCGTGGAAGTGCCGTTATCATTTTTATCACTACACTACGGTTATTTTTTTTATTTTTTTATTTGGGAAAGAATCAAATTGTAACGTATGTGTAAAACTCATGACGATACCAAAAAAAGAAAAAATGCTGTTGTCGCACTTGTATTAGCGTCCCTAATTTTGTTTGCAAACAGTTTCGTAATTATTTCCCCTGTGCTCACTGCTCACCATATGCTCGCTGGCGCATAACGAATGTTTCCCAGTAAATGTTAATTCTAGTTTGGAGAATTTTATAAAGTTTCACAATATTTCTCACTAGATAGTCTTCTATCTACGTGTTTGGATATTTTGATAACAGATTTCCCTATTAAATGTTTAATTTTCCCTAGATGTTTAATTACGGAAAAGTTTCACAATGTATTTGTATTGAATTGAAATTGTTTTGAATTTACTACATAAGGTAAGTAGACCGAAGGAGGAGAACTCAAGTAATTGATATTCTACGTAAAAGCAACCTATTGTAGAATGATGATGCTTCTTACCTTCAGCACATAATCTTTACGTTAGAGAGTCAGACAGAGAAAAATCCTGGTTTTTCCTCCTCTATGACCACCCATCTTAAACCTCTACATATCATTGTTCGTCTCACAAAATTTCGGTGCTCCAAAAACATTCAAATAATAATAATAATAATAATAATAATAATAATAATAATAATAATAATAATAATAATAATAATAATAATAATCCTGAATATGCCATCCTTACATAATGTAGGATATCTTAGTTTCCTAGTTTAAATCTTAAATATCTTAGTTTAAAATGCTTTCTTTAGTACTTATTTGAGCAACCATGTAGGAGGGGGTACGACTTTTTATTTTGCCCCTCTCATTTCAGTAGCCTTCCAACAGAAAGTAATTTTTGATAAGCAGGACAGACAAAATGAATAAGAAATATATTTACAGCATCCTCTCCCCTTTCATGATTGGAATATCACGTAATATTTTTTATTCTACGAAAGATGGCCCTGTGCGGTTAGGGGTAGGTAACTAAAAAAATACCTAATATATAGCGCCCCTTGATTGTAATATTACCGCTTCTTTATTTGTACGAGGGAGCCCCTACACAATCAAGGGTGACAAAAAGAATAGGAAGAGTGTCTATTGATTCCAGTGGTGGATCCAGCACGAACTTCTGGGGGAGGGGAGGGGAAGTGAAACATTCTTTTGATGATGTGAAGCTGTCACAAATTACCACTTAACTAAACTAAACAATAGTGGGGGGAACCGGAACCCAGTCAGTTTAAATTGATGTAAAAGTTTAATTTTTGGCTTCATATTAAAGTTTTGGTTTCAAATGAGAATTTCAGTCCAAGTGGTCAATGATCAAATCTCGTGGGGCTCTTCAGTGTAGGCTAATACGGCCCCCTTATGAGAAAAGGCAAAATTATTAACATGTTTATAACTTTCGAATTTTTCGTCTATTTTAAAGAAATATTTTGCTTCGTATTAAAGTGTTGGTTCCAAATGACAAATTCAGTCCGAGTGGACAATGATCAAATCTCCGGGGGGTCTTCAGTATAGGGGGCTACGGTTCCCTTATGGGAAAAGGCAAAAATATGAAAATGCTTATAACTTCCGAATTTTCCGTCTATTTTAAAGAAATTATTGGCTTCATATTAAAGTCTTGGCTTCAAATGACAATTTCAGTCCGTGTGGACAATGATCAAATCTCGGAGGGCTCTTCGGTGTAGGGGTTTCGGCTTCTTTATGGGACAAGATTCACGTAGTTGATATTGCAAAATTGTTTTGTATATATAAGTGGAAACTTGCACCATTTGGTTAATTTTACCTCTTATGTTTTGCAGATTCATATTCCAAGCAATAGTTACTTCGCAGAGCTAAAAGAAGGCACTTACTAGTTTCATTAAAATGAAATGTCTTTTATGAGAGAAGCAGACGAACGAACAGGCACCCAAACGTTGGTTGAGTCGTACGGTTGAAACTCGTTAAGCTCGCTTCAATTATTATTATTATTATTATTATTATTATTATTATTATTATTATTATTATTATTATTATTATTATTATTATTATTAATAATAATAATAATAATAATAAAGCATTACAGGGACCTTTGGTGCAGTGGGTCCGTGGCTCGATTCCACTTCGTGCCAAGTGAAATTTGAGGTGGACAAATACCGTGTGCATGGGTATGTGTTTTCTTGAGATTTTCCATTTTCCTCCCACTTTCTTCATTTCACCATTTCATTCATCATCATTCTCCCTTAGCGTAGGTGCATAATCGTCCAACGTTAAACTAGATATTGCAATTTCAATAATAATAATAATAATAATAATTAATTCAACTGAAAGGACTGTAATTTATGTGGACAGCAATTATCATAAATATGCAACCATTATAAAAACAATGCTTTGAGTAGAAAGATAATCCTTCCCAAGTGTTAACGAATGCGCACGAGATAAGACATGTCTCGAGAAAGAGACAAGACGCGCTTTGTGACATCCAAGATAATACGAGGCAAATGTTTTGGACACGAGATAGCTTGTAAAATGTCTCGTCTTGTCTGGAATGTCTCGAAAACAAAAGTCTAAGTTTTAAAATTATTTTTCAAGATCTATTCTCTCAGAAGTAGTTCTCTGCCTTAAAATTAATAACGACATTTGTGATTTAAAAAAAGATAAACAATGCCTAAAGTTAATAGCTAACTTTTCGAAAAGAAGCTTTGAAAGAAAACGATAGTCCGTTGCCATAGAAACCGCCGTTTCCAGGGCAACAGGTCCTGTCACGGTTAGCCAATATTGAAAGAAAACTTAAACGAAGATAAAAGAGCTCATGTATATATATGTAAACAAAGAGATAAATAAATGCAAAGTGCAATGTACTGGAGTCGCTAAAAATTAACTTTCTTTGAATGAGAACGATTTACGAAACATCATCTACTAATTGAAGTCATGATTATTTTCCAATACAGTAAATTTCAATAAACTTTCTTGTTATCGATAATTACTCCATATCGGACTCCAGAAGAAAACTCATCGAAACAACTTATTGACCGTGCCAATAGCGACTACTCTCAATCATGACTCCGTTCTCTTTCATTTAGAAATAGGAAAGAAAGAGAAGAAAGTAGAAGGGTAAAAGAAGGAGGTAGGTAAAGAAGAAAGAAAAGAAATCGGGTATTTTAATAAGAAACAGATTACTGGATAATTCCGGAAATATAGTAAAAGGTCGGGAAAGTCGTTGAAAGATGAATCATTCTAAATGTTATTAACAACTAATCAATTTTGGAATGCTTCGGAATAGACACATGTTCCCTCATACCACCCAGACCTAGCTCCAGGCACCACGATCGTGGGGTTGCCCAGACCTAGACCTGGAAATGAGAAAAGTGAAATTTAATTCTTTGTACTGTTACTCTAACCGGTGATTGATAACCATTCAGCATCTGAACTCTGTTCTCTAGGATCGACCACACATATGAATTAGCCAAGAGGAAAAAAAAACTTATTAACTCAATATAAATTTATGTATCGTATCAATAAAAGGTTCGACTTCCTAGAAGAAAGATGTCGGATTTAGGCTCTACCTGCTATTTTTGTTTCACTCCTAGAGCCGATTTAAACCATTAGTAGCGGTCCTTCATGACCTAGGTTATTTACCTTAACACATATGTTAAAACATGACACATATATTATAGATGTTAACACAACAGATGATATCACTAAAATTGCTTATATTAAATCTATCATGCATTCACTCGCTCACTCACTCAGGACAGTGTATATATGTTTAAAGGAAACCAACTAACTACAAAGGTACAAATAGTTTATTACATCCATAGTGAAAAGAAAAGACAAACAAATAATTATGAAGAAAATATTAAAAGCACAAGCTATTGGTTATATATTAATAGAGTACATAGTGTTATATTCTAGTAAATTTTTATATATTCAATCATCTTGACAAATAAAAATAATTACATATATTGTATCTTAGGCATGCTAAATCAAAATTATGATTTGCGACATACGCAAAGGAGACACTTATTTCACTTTTAAAAAAAATTGACAAAGAGGAAAGAAAAGAGAGAGAAAAAAAAGAACTTTTTGGTGTATCAGAACTTATATGAGTCTCTACCTCACATCGGGTAATAAAATATTAATGATTTTGAGCGTTCAAATCACAAATCACGCACTACTCGTAGTGTCCAGAACATTTCGCTCCATTTAACTTCGTTCGTGTTTATATATATCTCTATATGTATATATATATCTAGTGGTTTCCAAAAAAAACCCATTCATCGACTATATTTGGTTTATAACTCTTAACAGATTGTATCTGCAATCGCACACTGCTACGTTTATACCCATCTAGGGATTTCGAGAAAATCACTTTCACTAGAGGAAGTTTCTCCTCTTAGACGGTCTATTTCCAAACTTATTAATCGAATAATTTCAAGTTATTTATCCAACACTGGGACACTTCACGAGACCTTTCATTAGGATCACTTTCGTATCTGTTTATATGCATGGTTCGGATTTAAGAAAAAAAATCTTCCACAGGTGTACGGAGTATGATGGTTCAAATTGAGGATAGAAGAAAAATAAACTGGTCAAGTCATAGGATACACATGTAGGTGAGAAGGATTCAAGGTGCACTTTCCACAATGGTTTTAGGTTAATTGTTCAGGGATAATATTTGTTATGATGTGGGTTACGTTTAAACCTGCCGATATTTTTTCAATGCATGCCATTATATAATTACAGAGGTTATCACTTACATTGATTCAGAAGAAAAGGAAAATTACTTAAGTGTACGGCGGTATTCTTAACAAAATCTACATTCTTAAATTCGTCGGAAGACTTCTGGTAAACTGTAGCAACCAATACACGTCTAGGGGGACAGACACGAGCGCTCTTACATATATTCATAATACATTTAATATCATACTTTTACTTTAAAATCATATTCACATACTAATTACACATACATTTCGAAGTATTTATTTCTCTCTCTCTATATATATATATTTATAATAAATGCGCACACATTTAAATTAATCACCCCCAACAATAAAATTTTTACAAGGTTGCAAACATTGTCCCAAAACAAATGACTTCCGACATTACATATGAAAAAAGAAAATCGCTTTTCTACCTGATACCGCGCATCTATAAATTTTCACTTTTATATAATCAGTTCGTGCTTAAATCATGAAAAAAAAACTTTGTGCGGCAGGTTACGTAACACAGAGCATTGCTAAAGATATAACTAGATAACCTAAAATACAATTTCTGGGCCCAGGTTAACTACAAAGTAATCGAAAACCAAAACAGAAAGGAAAGTGACCAACGGATTAAAAATAACTTAAAGGGACGACGGTGAAAGAACGTAATTGAAGTGTCGTCAAATACTAAGTCTTTGTTCATTTCGGCGATAGGTCAAAATGTGATGAAGGACCCAATCATTATCTACTCTATCCATGAATCGTGTCTTGCAACGTCTCAGCTGGTAATTTCAGATCAGAGTTGTACGTTAAATAAATCGTAAGCGACAAGTTCAAAATCGTGGGGGGTGAAGGTTGAAAATTTGAAAAAAAAATCTCGAAGTAATGAAGACAGAGAGAGAGAGATAGAGAAGAAGGAAGACGAAGAATAGGGGCGCCAAAGACTTAAGTGAGAAATAACTAACGCTACAAAGATAGAAGTCGAATTTCGCTCTCAACAAAATCCATAGCCAAAATATTCTTAATATGCCAAAAAGGGTGGTCTACTCAAATACGTAGACTCAAGGGGCGCCCTGCTGCCAAGGATGCAAGTTCTGTGTCCATCAGATCCCAAACCCACAAGAGTTTGCTTGTAAGATTGAAATCCGATCCCCGTATCCGGCCCAGACCAGCAGGATAAAAGGAGAGGGGGAAAGGGACCAGGTAACTGCGTCCCCAATTTTGAAATCTCTAAGTAAAAAAAATATTCGACCCCTTAGAAATACTAAGAAGGTTCGAGGACAGTAATGAAACTAGAATAAAAGTATTATCTAAGATATCCCTAACTAATGATTTTGCCGAAATAAAAAAAATTAAATAAACTGAATTTTGGATCGGTGATTTCTATGCCAAACCTCACCGATAGCTACCCTGCGCAGACACGCCACAGTCTGGGATGTCGTTAATTTCCCTCGTCTAATTAAACTAAGAAAAGAAATGAAAATACTTAAAGGGACTAGAATCGACATCCGGGTACGCGAATAAATTTCAATAATTAATTGTTTTGATTCTGTAACCCTATCAGAGCTGTCGCCTCCATGAACATTGTAAGCTAGCCCGAGTAGGTAACGTGAAGGAAAAAAAAATCTCACGGAGCAGGATATTCTATTTTAAAAACCGACCAGAAAATATAATTCACTACAGCCCTGTTGTATAACTGCTACTGTCTTTTCATAATTTATTATTCAATATGTCTAGTCAGCGATTATATGATGCTACCTATTCTATCAGATGGTATTACTATGGTTGATTATTACTATAACACATTAAACTACAAAGTATTACCACAGTCCGACTATATATTGCCCTCCAGTCCGCGTGATATCATGGTGCAGGGGTCAGAACTTGAGATGTTTGTAGCTACACGTATCTATTCAATATCTATATATCAACACACGGCGAAATATTCACTGGGCTACTATATATTTAACTATATGGGCGTTCTATCTTCTATATTCATTTACTACAATATTCATACACTTTATATTCATATTCACATTAATATTCATTTGCCACGACGCTATATTCTACAAACACCCTGTTTCCTCTATCTACGCCCAGCCTATTTACACATTTCATCATAATACTTTAAAATCTATAGTCACTACAAACATTTCCCATTCCGATCACCGCACGACAACCTCACTCGAACTCAAGACTCTTTCACACACACACAATACTATGTAATACCTGGTAGCTTTATTAAGAACAAAAAAAAATCCTACGTATGTTCACTGAAAATAGAATTATCCGCGATAATATTTAATGTTTATAAAATTCTGCAGCAACAATGAGCTTCTGCAGCCACGAAGAAAAAATGGACATTTATTATAATTTCAAAGCGAAGAACTAGCATCATATCGCCCGACTTCTGTTAAAAATTTACGTATTGTTTATTTATTTAAATATCTCGATTTCTAGACTAGGCAGAATGTTGAAATTTTCAGAATATATTAATTTTGGGTCACTTGACCTAACTGTACATTCATATGGGCTGTGAATTATACCTTCTAGGTTTTATTTCGGAAAGAAAGGTCAATTTCATGAAATCTAAATCACTAAGCACCTCGACAGAAGAATGGCGGTTAGTACTGACTTTTGACACTAGGGCTAGCGACGATATAATCAACCCTTGAACAACTGAATGTGACCTTGTACACGGAATTATTATACTATATTAAGTTCACTATTAAATATTGTGTATGAGTTCACTTAATGACGGAATAATAAAGAATTTATCGCATAGTAAATACTACACTGTCCATATTTAATTATCTCACACACTCTTTCATCACTTAACTACCACAATTACTACTACTAGAACATGTTTCTACATTACGAACACATACATGACACATTCATACTACACACTACATTAATACATGTTATACTAATAAATATACACAGACAACATTCATATTTTACCATTTTAAATCGGCTCTATGAAAGGAAAGGGGAAGAAAGGAAACAGGGCCAACTGGCCCTGTATTCACTAAATCACATTCTTGAGTGTTTAATTAATGCCCTGAGGGGACATATCGGAGTATTAGCTAACAATAGGACCCCTGCCCTGAAGGGGCAGGAACCCGGAAACAAACTAAATGTTCAACTCATCCCGCTGGAAGCCGTACTCCCAATTTGGGAGTCAGATAGGAGCCCTTACTGTAAATTTACACGTACATTGTGATTACTATTCTAACTACAACAAAATTAAATACCGCCATGTATGCTAAAAAAAAATCACTCGCTACCTACATAAAGAAATCTCTATATGGACAGGTCTTGTAACCCTCAATTAGCAGGAAAATTGGAAGGTGGAAATATGATGGGAAACACTGATCTTCAGAACCGGTTTTAGAAAAGAAAACAGAAATCACACCACTTCTGAATCCTGTCCATATCGATCGGCAGATGAAATCTTGGCGTCAGTATATTGCCCTTACTATTTCAGCCTTTTTTAGTCCAGTTTTGACTATGAAATTTAACAGTTTTTGGCTCCTCGAGACTTCCAGAGATTTAGAGGTTAAAAAACTCCCAAATATTACCTTGTTTGCAGCTGTTCTACTCCTTTTTCAACTTTTTGAGCTAGACGATCCAAATCTAGTGTCTTCAGCGAGACGTTCCGGCATGGAATGGAATAATTGCGCCCTAATATAGCGTGGGTTTATCAGCCAATCAAAACTAAGCATTTTGGCGGTGGGGCTTTGAAACTAATAAAATTTGGTAAAATCTGGATTAAACTAGATTTTAGAAGGACCTAGGTATCTAAAAGAGAGGTGAAGGGTGGTCCTGCAAATTCTGTCGAATTTTAGATTGGTTATTTGATCTGAAAAGTTCCGTCCAATAGTGGATCTATATTTTCGGATAGCACTGACACCGTAAGAATTGTAATAATCCATTTACACATCCATATACAAGACTTATAATTAATTTAAAATATAAATAAAGATATTGATTCCCAAAACTATAATCCGTAATGAATTTTTTACAGTTTTTCCATGTTAATTTGAAATAGAATAATGAACAATATTACGAATTATATGAACAGCCAGAAATTTTTTGTTAACCGTCAAGTACAGTCGATGCAAAAAATTTCGGGCACCCTCCTATTAAGGACATAATATCATTAGACTGTAATGGCATATTACAGTTCCCCGGCGTCGTTAAAAAAAATTTTGTTTGAATAACAAAATTTTGTTGAATAGAATTAACATGTATTAATACTAATAAACTAACTACCCACTCATACTCTCATGCACTCAAATGAGACAGTGTAACATTCACTTTGGGTATTGAGATAGAAGTTCCCGTTTTTTGTCCTCGGTACAGTTGAAAATCTTAAGATTTTGGAAATTGTGAGTTCACCTTTTAGGTAGCAGGAAAACACGAGGTAACCAGTTCGCAATGTTCCCATCGAAAGTGGGAAAATGTTCAATATCCCGGAGGGACACTTTAGAGCTCATACTAACTTAAGCAGGGGAATAGTTACTGGGAATTAACATATTATCCTGCACAATCGGAGTCGTCACCGGATTTACCACCGACGACGTCGTAGCGGTGTTGTAATTACCCATGTAAGTGAAAGGGATTTTGTTGGTCGTATTGAATATGTTGGGCTCCATCCCCGGACCAATCGCACCCATGAACAACGACTCAGA
Source organism: Thermobia domestica (assembly GCF_964235325.1). NCBI lineage: Eukaryota > Metazoa > Arthropoda > Insecta > Zygentoma > Lepismatidae > Thermobia > Thermobia domestica. The sequence continues at coordinate 21,983,703 of NC_137465.1, read as the reverse complement.
ATGGCACCCATCTCCTCTTCCCGGCAACACGCTATGTGATTGTATACCTCCATGTAAGGAGGGAGCACTCACGCTAGTGACCGTAGTCGTCACAACACTCGACTGATTCGGCACACTATTGGAATTGAACCACGACTTTGGTTCTGACTGATACATGGGGTAGTGAGTCGCAATATCCCGTGCATCAACTGACGTTAAATTTTCTTTTCCTGCGCCACGGGTAGTTGTTATAGCGGGTAATATTTCTGAGGAATCGCTACCGGGGAAAGGATAGGTTACCTCTGATTTTTCGCGACTAGATTTTGTCATTTCTTTTCGAATATTTACTATGTCGTTCTGAATTTTCGAAATTTTCTGGTCAGTTACTTCCAGTTTGGTTTCCAATGATAAGTCTGACAAGGTTGACTTTAAACTATCAATTTCGGCCTGCTGTGTTTCTAATTTATTGTTGATTTTATGCAATTTGGTATCCATTTCTTCAATTTCAGAATTTACATGCTCTAATTTACCCTCAGTCTCCTGCTGAAATTGCTTTAGGGACTGTTGAGCCTCGCATCTGACCAAATCAATTTCAGTAGACATTTGCTCTCTCAATGTAGTTATTGAGGAAGCAAAGTCCGAGCGTATGTTGTCGATTTCCTGGGTTAGTACCTCAAATCGAGATTCGGTTTCTCGTTTCGAGGTGTCAAATTTCTCATTTATTTCGCGTCTCATCTCCCGACTATTCTTGTCTATTTTTTCATTTATTTCGCGGCTATTTTCATTCATTTCACGTCTCATCTCCAGGCTATTATTATCTATTTTCTCATCTATTTTTTGTAGCATTTGTTGCAATGAAAGGAGGAGAGCGTCATTGTTAGATGACACAGTCTTCCTTTGCTTTTCTTTGGGTTTATCACCAATTGGATCCCCATCTTTTTCATCATCATCGAGGTCAGATATCTCCACTGGAGATATTTGGCCTCGGTTCTTCGGGGTACTATACCCTCGCTCACCGTCCGAATCGGGATGTTCATTTTCTTTTTCAGAGGATAAACTCATGGGTTCACGCGACTGGTGGAGCTTCCCCTCACATTCTTTGTAGTATTTAACTATTTCACCAGCCCGGACCTTTTCTGCATTTTCAGCAGTATCCTCTAAATTAATACAACTGAAATGGATCCATTTCAGCCCACATTCGTGACACCTCACTAGCCTACGAGAGACGCGAGCTCTTTTCTCACTACTTTCTAAAGTACATTGTGTACATGAGACTTCCGCGTTCTCGTGTGATACTACTTCCCTATTAGTTGCCATAGTTTCCATATAAAAAGACACAATATAAACACGTGCAATTATATCCTTATAAACTAACAATACTTATTAATCAGGTACTATTCATAAATTAAGGGACTCCTATCTAATTCCCTCCTTGGGTCAACTTCCAGCATTTTCAAATTTTAGAAGTCACTTTAGCAAATTCCTTCATTTCCCCCTTTCTACAGAGAGAGACAAAGATAGCAGAACAGCCAATGACTATAATTATTTAATCTCACTGTAACTTTTTAATTATGCACCTTTTGTGGCCAAGTCAATATGTGCTCGATCCTAAACAGTGTTTAATAAATAATTTCAGATTCGTTACCAGGGAAAACAATTGTTTCCATGGTAACTATCCGATGTCAACGGTCGCCAAAATTGAAAGAAAACGATAGTCCGTTGCCATAGAAACTGCCGTTTCCAGGGCAACAGGTCCTGTCACGGTTAGCCAATATTGAAAGAAAACTTAAACGAAGATAAAAGAGCTCATGTATATATATGTAAACAAAGAGATAAATAAATGCAAAGTGCAATGTACTGGAGTCGCTAAAAATTAACTTTCTTTGAATGAGAACGATTTACGAAACATCATCTACTAATTGAAGTCATGATTATTTTCCAATACAGTAAATTTCAATAAACTTTCTTGTTATCGTTAATTACTCCATATCGGACTCCCGAAGAAAACTCATCGAAACAACTTATTGACCGTGCCAATAGCGACTACTCTCAATCATGACTCCGTTTTCTTTCATTTAGAAATAGGAAAGAAAGAGAAGAAAGTAGAAGGGTAAAAGAAGGAGGTAGGTAAAGAAGAAAGAAAAGAAATCGGGTATTTTAATAAGAAACAGATTACTGGATAATTCCGGAAATATAGTAAAAGGTCGGGAAAGTCGTTGAAAGATGAATCATTCTAAATGTTATTAACAACTAATCAATTTTGGAATGCTTCGGAATAGACACATGTTCCCTCATACCACCCAGACCTAGCTCCAGGCACCACGATCGTGGGGTTGCCCAGACCTAGACCTGGAAATGAGAAAAGTGAAATTTAATTCTTTGTACTGTTACTCTAACCGGTGATTGATAACCATCCAGCATCTGAACTCTGTTCTCTAGGATCGACCACACATATGAATTAGCCAAGAGGAAAAAAAAACTTATTAACTCAATATAAATTTATGTATCGTATCAATAAAAGGTTCGACTTCCTAGAAGAAAGATGTTGGATTTAGGCTCATCCTGCTATTTTTGTTTCACTCCTAGAGCCGATTTAAACCATTAGTAGCGGTCCTTCATGACCTAGGTTATTTACCTTAACACATATGTTAAAACATGACACATATATTATAGATGTTAACACAACAGATGATATCACTAAAATTGCTTATATTAAATCTATCATGCATTCACTCGCTCACTCACTCAGGACAGTGTATATATGTTTAAAAGAAACCAACTAACTACAAAGGTACAAATAGTTTATTACATCCATAGTGAAAAGAAAAGACAAACAAATAATTATGAAGAAAATATTAAAAGCACAAGCTATTGGTTATATATTAATAGAGTACATAGTGTTATATTCTAGTAAATTTTTATATATTCAATCATCTTGACAAATAAAAATAATTACATATATTGTATCTTAGGCATGCTAAATCAAAATTATGATTTGCGACATACGCAAAGGAGACACTTATTTCACTTTTTAGAAAAATTGACAAAGAGGAAAGAAAAGAGAGAGAAAAAAAAGAACTTTTTGGTGTATCAGAACTTATATGAGTCTCTACCTCACATCGGGTAATAAAATATTAATGATTTTGAGCGTTCAAATCACAAATCACGCACTACTCGTAGTGTCCAGAACATTTCGCTCCATTTAACTTCGTTCGTGTTTATATATATCTCTATATGTATATATATATCTAGTGGTTTACAAAAAAAAACCATTCATCGACTATATTTGGTTTATAACTCTTAACAGATTGTATCTGCAATCGCACACTGCTACGTTTATACCCATCTAGGGATTTCGAGAAAATCACTTTCACTAGAGGAAGTTTCTCCTCTTAGACGGTCTATTTCCAAACTTATTAATCGAATAATTTCAAGTTATTTATCCAACACTGGAGTATCCATATCGGAGTATTAGCTAACAATAGGACCCCTGCCCTGAAGGGGCAGGAACCCGGAAACAAACTAAATGTTCAACTCATCCCGCTGGAAGCCGTACTCCCAATTTGGGAGTCAGATAGGAGCCCTTACTGTAAATTTACACGTACATTGTGATTACTATTCTAACTACAACAAAATTAAATACCGCCATGTATGCTAAAAAAATCACTCGCTACCTACATAAAGAAATCTCTATATGGACAGGTCTTGTAACCCTCAATTAGCAGGAAAATTGGAAGGTGGAAATATGATGGGAAACACTGATCTTCAGAACCGGTTTTAGAAAAGAAAACAGAAATCACACCACTTCTGAATCCTGTCCATATCGATCGGCAGATGAAATCATGGCGTCAGTATATTGCCCTTACTATTTCAGCCTTTTTTAGTCCAGTTTTGACTATGAAATTTAACAGTTTTTGGCTCCTCGAGACTTCCAGAGATTTAGAGGTTAAAAAACTCCCAAATATTACCTTGTTTGCAGCTGTTCTACTCCTTTTTCAACTTTTTGAGCTAGACGATCCAAATCTAGTGTCTTCAGCGAGACGTTCCGGCATGGAATGGAATAATTGCGCCCTAATATCATAGCGTGGGTTTATCAGCCAATCAAAACTAAGCATTTTGGCGGTGGGGCTTTGAAACGAATAAAATTTGGTAAAATCTGGATTAAACTAGATTTTAGAAGGACCTAGGTATCTAAAAGAGAGGTGAAGGGTGGTCCTGCAAATTCTGTCGAATTTTAGATTGGTTATTTGATCTGAAAAGTTCCGTCCAATAGTGGATCTATATTTTCGGATAGCACTGACACCGTAAGAATTGTAATAATCCATTTACACATCCATATACAAGACTTATAACTAATTTAAAATATAAATAAAGATATTGATTCCCAAAACTATAATCCGTAATGAATTTTTTACAGTTTTTCCATGTTAATTTGAAATAGAATAATGAACAATATTACGAATTATATGAACAGCCAGAAATTTTTTGTTAACCGTCAAGTACAGTCGATGTAAAAAATTTCGGGCACCCTCCTATTAAGGACATAATATCATTAGACTGTAATGGCATATTACAGCTTCATTAAGGGTGAACCTGAAAGATGTCCACAAACTTCGGGAGGTGATTCGTGACATCAAAAAGAGACAAATGGTCCTCTTGCAGTTTTCGAATTCAGCTTCGTTGTCGAGATACAGGGTTGCCAACTGGTCGTGTTTGAGAAACTCACTGGGAATAAATTCAAGTCCAAGAATAAACTACTACTCATATATTTTTCAGGTCAATTGACTTATACCATGTTGTAAGGTCAAATATTTATTTATGAAGTGTGTACAAAATTCGCCAGGGTCTTTTCTGAGAAAATCGTCGAGAAAAAGTCACCTCCAAGAATAAACTACCCCTCGTAAATTTTTCTAAGAGAAATATCTGATACTGCAATATAGGGTTGTTAATTAAATATTGATTAATGAAAAATAAACAAAATTGTTAAAACCATTTTTGAGAAAATAGCGTTTTTCGATTTTCGGCTGTTTGTAAACCACACTTATTTTAGGTGGTAGGAAAAAATGGAAAAGCTCCTGTAAGAATACTAAGTAAACCCTAAGTTTAAAATTTGGTGTAGATAAGTTGAACGGTATGGCCTCTAGGCGAGTGCATATAAAAGTGTGCCGAACGGACGGACCGGAAGGACGGGTGTCGAAAAGTCACATTTTCGGTATGTAGACGCCATGAAACATGTAAATCCGTTGAAATCTGAATTTGATATTATTTTCACAATCACTATATTTTCTTCTCTATTTTGTCGCTCGAAAAAGAAAAGCCTGAGTTTACCACAAAAAGCTAGGGAGTTTCTCAAAAAATATTCAATTACAGGGCCACCGCACTAAACTTTTTCAATTCAATTTCTTAACTGTGTTAGGCCGCAGTTGTTACTGAAGTGTGTATTTGGATAATACGAATAAAATTATCGTATTATTCAAATACATCGAATGTCAGACTATCGAATAAAAAACTTCGATTGAAGAAAATCCATACTACAAAACTAACTCACACTTTGAGCACATTTTCATTAGACATATAATAGACCAATTAATGTAATCATTGTTTATGAAATATGAAAAAAATTAAATGAGTCACTTTGGGAAAGTCGTTCAAAAAGAACACGTCAGGAGTAACCTACCTCTTGTGAATTGTTTCGAACAATGAGTTAAGATATACTTTTGGTTATTAATGAAATATTTATTTGCGAAATTTGAACAAAATCGCCTGTCGTTCAAGAAAATTGTCGGGGAAAAAACCTTGACCCCAAAAATAAACTATCCATTGTAATTGTTTTTCATAGAAATGACAAAATATAGGGTTATTAATGAAATACTTATTTATGAATTATCAATAAAATTGTCCGAGTAATTTTTGAGAAAATCGTGAGGGAAAAATAACTCCCCGAATAAACTATCTCTTGAGGATTCTTTCAGGGTAAGCGAGTTATTCCATATTACTAGGTTTTTAATGAAATATTTATTTCTGAGTACGAACAAAATTGCTTGACTCATTTTTGAGAAAACCGTGGAGGAAAAACACCCACAAGAGTAAACTACCCCTCGCATATTTTTTCAGGACAAACGAGTTTTGCCATATTGTTCGGTTATTAACGAAATATTTATTTTTGAAATATGAATAAACTCTTTTGAGTCGTTTTTGAGAAAATCGCCCAGACAACACTCCACCAAGAATAAACTACCCCTCGCATTTTTTTAGGACAAACAAGTTATGCCATATTGATAAGTTATTAATGAAATCTTTATTTATGAAATATGAACGAAAACATTTGAGTCCATTTTGAGAAAATCACTGAGAAAAAAGTCACCCCCTTAGTATAAACTATCCCTTGTAGATTTTACTCAGATAAATGCCTTATACCACAAAATAGGGTTGCTAATTAAATATTGATTTATAAAAAAAGAAAGAAAACAAGATCGTTAGAGCCAGTTATGAGAAAATATCTTTTTTTTATTTTCCTCGTACAGGAAACTACCCTTGTTTTGGGAGTAGGAGGGAAATAAAAAAAACTATAGGAAATACTATGAAAATCTTAAACTAAAATTTGGTGCAGATAAGTTGAACGGTATGGCTTCTAGGCGAGTGCACAGAAAAGTGTAGCGAACGGACGGACGAACTGATGGACATGTATCGAAAAATAACTTTTTCGGTGTTAGGGGCTATAATACGTGTAAATTCGTTGAAATCTCAAATTTGATTTTTTTTTCGAACACCATACTTTCTTCTCTCATTTGTCACTTCAAAGTAAAAGGAACTCAGAACTACAGATAAAAGACACCTACTTTTACACATAGACATTTATTGATTTAAAACTGTTTTAGTTTGTGTTATTTCACTTCCAATTGAAAGGTTTTACAATGATTAACGGCATACCAATGACGAGACGGAAGTTTTCAGGAAGTAAATGCATTCAGAAGTCTAGACTGCATTACAGCCTGTTTTTATTTCTGCAATTGTTAACAGCTGTAATTTCATCCAAACGCTACATGAAATAATTTTTGGTTGACGTCATTATATTACTATTTTAGTATTGTTCTCTTCAGACTTGGTTGAAGTTTTGTCTTAACGATTACACATTTTTTCTTTCTTATTTCATCGTTACACATAAGAACAAAATGTTATGGTGAGTGGATAGATTCGAACCTACGAACATTGAGTTTATATTCTTCCAACACTTTACCAATGGACCAAGCTTTGTCTTCACGTTAACGCCGGTTACAGGGTTTACTACGATTTAAATAAAATGGCTGGTTGTTAGAATTCCCTGCTCACATATTTCGATAAATAATTTTCATTGCTTCGTAGATACATAGAGCAATGTTTAGATACACATTTTAGGAGAGTGAATTTTGGTGTATATAATAATTTCATGCGAGGTAAAAGCTAGATAAGTTTTGATAAAATGTTTCATATGTAGTTCTTAATAATAAGCTTGCTGTTCGGAGTGAAGTTCCAAGGTTCAGCATTGCCTAGCAGTTTTTGCTATTAATATCCCTTCTAACAATATTGGCAGTGGACAAAAGTTAGCCCGTGTTGAAGCTTTTTGCTCCTAATTTAGTTATTTTACTTATTTAAGGAATATATTGAAAATTGTCAGCAGGCACGTATGCAGTAATTTATTTCGGGAGAAGTCCGACTTGAATATTAGGATAAATTATAATAAAATTTAAAAGATAATACTTAAATTTAGGCTAAATTTACAGAGAAGTTGGGATTTCAGAGGGGAGTCCGGACCACCTGGACCCACCCCTAAATGCGTCCTTGTTTGTCAGTAACGTTTCCTCATTTTGAGACCCTCAAAAACGTCGGATATATAAAGGAAAACGAGTTATTTTCGATAAAATATCACTTCAGAAGACGCGACAGTTTTATTGCACATCTTGGTATCCCAAGTTCACAAGGGCAAGAATTCATTAATTTTGATTCTCTGTCATTGTGCTCTATCGAAAGGTTAGGTTTGTAACATATTACTCCTACGAACAAGCATGACTGGCAGATAGGAATACTGAACACAACTCCAGAGAAATGCATGCTGAACTTACGTTTATAGCTACGCTTTGGTGATTTGCCCTCAAGGTCAATCGAGTGGTAATTCAGTTCCGTCTCTGTTCTTAAGCCATGTTCGTATTACTTCGAACAGTTTTGATAATGAAAAGCATGCCTCTTAATATAACACACTTCTTTCGCGTAAGAAATCGAAACTCAGTTGGTCAGAGCAACTAGTCTGTAAGAATTAGGTTGTTAGTTAGTTAGGAGCCCAGTACGAGTAAGGGTTTTTATTACTATTGTTTTTATCTTTTTTATGTGAGGAAAAATCAAATTGTGACATCGCGATATCAAATGTATTTGATTAGGTAGCTTTGTCTTAGCTAAACTTTAAACATCAGTAACCGTCGAAATTATTTCACCAACTGATCACTTACTGAACATTTCAAACACGTCAAACCAGTGGCATAACATGAAGGTTAACCTCTCCTCCGCAGTCCTTAGTTATGCGTCCGTACTTTCAAGGGCGGACTAAGGGCCGGACGACTGCCCGGGGCGCCAGAGAAAGAGGGGCACCAAAACGAGCCTCAAAAAGTAAATTTTATAACGTGCTTTCTACTGACGTTTTTGGTTTATATTCTTGTAAAGTAGTGGCAATTATATGATCTTTTTCCATTTCACTATGGAAGAAGAGAGTTTCATAGTACTAAGGGGGCTGTATCGAAAAATTGAGAGATGGCATGTAGAATAAAGAGTGTTAAATAATAATAATAATAATAATAATAATAATAATAATAATAATAATAATAATAATAATAAATATGAATGTCTTTGGAGAGCCGAAATTATGTGAGACGAACAATGATATGTAGAGGTTTAACATGGGTGGTCATAGAGGAGGAAAAATCAGGATTTTTCTCTCTCTGACTTTCTAACGTTAAGATTATGTGCTGAAGGTAAGAAGCATCATCATTCTACAATAGGTTGCTTTTACGTAGAATATCTATTACTTGAGCTCCCCTCCTTCGGGCAACTTTGCTTATGTAGTAAATTCAAAACAATTTCAATTTAAGACAAATATTTATAGAGAAAATTAAACATTTAATAGGGAAATCTGTTATCAAAATATCCAAACACGTAGATAGAAGATTATGTAGTGAGAAACATTGTGAAACTATAAAATTCTCCAAATTAGAATTAACATTTACTGGAAAACATTCGTTATGCATCAGTGAGCACAGGGGAAATGATTACGAATCTGTTTGCAAACAAAAATTAGAGACACTAATGCAAATGCGACGATATTTTCTCTCTTTTTTTTGGTATCGTCATGAGTTTTACACATACGTTACAATTTGATTCTTTCCCAAATAAAAAAATAAAAAAATAACCGTAGTGTAGTGATAAAAATGATAACGGCACTTCCACGGGATCGAACCCGCTACCTTCAGCATACAAACTCGTTGCTTTAACTAACTGAGCTATTTGTTTTTTTACGTGAACTGAGCTTGTTCCGGTAAAGACCATATTTCATTACGATCGTCCTACCAATTCGTCCTTTTCCATAGATAATTTCCACTATTTGCTCTATCTATACGTTAATACTTAGCATAGATTCATATATTTGGAGTTCGCTGATAATGCATATAATAAGACATACCGTACTAGAAATATTTCGTTAAAATTTTCGTTTGTAGATCTAATCCACGCTTCTCTCAATGACATAGATGTCGCTGCTTCGTGTTGAACTGCAGAATTCCCTCGCGTTCTTGAAAATTTCCCACTTTAGCAGAGTTGGTAATTCTCGAGATTTCTGTCGATTTAATGTTTTTTGCTTCTAATTTCTTGATTTTAAGCTAATATCTAACACAAATATTAAAAACGGGTTTGTTATTAACCTGTCCTGCTGGGGAAACCTTCCGAAATTTCGAACATATAAAAAAACGGAGATATTTTCAAAAAACTTCAAAATAAAGAGACGCGTCATTTATTTTGCTCATGGTAGTACCACCTGTGAAAATGTAAAGCGTACAATTGCTACTCAATATGAGTCACATGCCGTTCCTCACCATATAGTTCCGCCTACTCAAACAAATACTAAAGTAACAGTGCCTTTGATATTTAAGAATCAACTTCCTTATGTGACTGGTTCCATTTTAAACCAGCAATATAACTTCTTACTCGACACAGGTGCTATGACGTCACTAATCCATTACTCTTTGGTACCGCGAAATTGCAAGATGTTTCAATTAGCCACTAAAGTTTATGGCATAAGTTCGACACCTTTACACTTGACAAAAGCAGCCTGTATTCCCATAGTTATATCTGGTAAAACTTTTCAGGTTTTATTCCGTATTTCACCTATAGCCAACATTCTCATTCCACTTTCCAATAAATTCTTAACTAATCATGAGGTTAACATCTCATATCAAGCTAACACAATCACTCTTACTCATTATGGGGACACACACAGATTTCCCCGGGAAAGTGATAAAGAACCTCATTGTCAGCTAAAGTCAGTAGAAATTGTAGATTTAACTTTTATGTTAGAAAAGGCACAGCGATAACCCCTAATTCAATAAGATATGTACCCCTCACTCCTGACACTCCAGTTTCCAACACGGAATTTGTCATTCAAAATCCTATAATAAAGAATATGCAAGGATGTGTTTTCATGCAAACTGCAGTAAACTCGAATAATATGTATTTACCAATAGTGAATCCCGGAAATTCTAAACGTTATTTGCAGAAAGGTACTCACATTGCTCAGGGCGCTTTATTACCAAAAGATACACAAACTGCTCATATGTATCTTATCCGTACAATTTATGAGCCAACAAAGAAGCAAACACGATATAAGGTTGCCAAACGCCTAGAGAAAATTAAACCATATATTGATTACAGTAAATTTAATATAAACCCAGATTTAACACAGGAACAGAAAGACAGATTACTGGCAGTATTGAAACGCCACCCATCATGTTTTTTTTTTTTTTGGTACAACAAAGATTTTCAGATAATAGATTATTATTCAGCTACACTCAATGTGGTTGATAGAGAATCATAGACGGTTCCCACCTACAAAATACCGTTTAGACTGTGTACCAAAGTCAAAGAAAAAATACAAGAGATGATTGATAATGGTATCATCTCAAAATCGGATAGCTTTCATAGAAACAATCTCATTGCTATTCCCAAATGGGACTCGAACCAAGTCCGATTGGTTCTAGATCTTAAAGAACTTTCGTCTCGTTCCAAACCTGTAATTGAATTATCTCCAGGTGTACAAGATAAATTAGACCAATTAGCACAGGATAAGTATAGTATAAAAACGGACATGGAGCAAAGCTTTCACCAGATAAAGTTAGATGAAGCAGATCTCAAGAACTAACTAGCTTCAGTGTTCATCAATTAGGATTTCCACATAATCTTTTCAAAATGAATACGTTACCACAAGGCTTTCGTACATCCACACTAATTCTACATAGAATTGTCAAAGATATGTTTCGAGACTTTTTCCCCAAGGAATTTCTCTCGTATGTAGATGACTTAATATTTTTCAATAGCACATTTGAAAGAATGCTTCGAGTTCTAGAGAAAGCATTACAAACAGAAGAAAAATTTGGTCTTTTATTTAGTCATAATAAAGCACAATTTGGTGTTTTTAATTTAAATTTTTATTATTAAATTATTTTAAAAATTTAAATTTTATTATAAAAAATGTAAATTTTTAGGTTATATAGTAGATCAGGACCACATCACACAGGACCCTGACAAAGTTAAAGCGTTAACTTCCCTCGAACAACCACGCAAAACAATTAAAAGGATTCTTAGCAGCATTACAATAGAACAGAATGTTTTATAACAAACTATCAATAGTTGCTGCTCCTTTACATAAATTTGCTGCATCGAAATACAAAAGTTTAAAGTGGACTCCTGAACTAACTGAAACTTTTGAGAAATTAAAGCAAATGGTAACATCTGCTCCAATATTACAAATTTATAATCCCTCAGCTGAACACATGTTAGTCACAGATGCTAGTTCTGTCGGCTGTGCGGCTGCGCTCCTACAAAAATTACCAAATGAAAAATATTGGTCTATTGTTCAATTTGCTAGTGCTATTCTCCCACCTAGAGTAAAAGCATACCCTATATATTTTGCAGAATTGTTTGCTGTTTTCTTTCCGCTCCGTAAATTTTGCAGGTACTTAATAGGAGGACATTTTACCATCTTCACAGACAATTTAGCATTAATAGCTGTTAAGAAAATCACTAATCTTACTGCACAAATGGTCCGATGGCTAAGTTATATTCAAATCTTTGATTTTACTATTAGGCACATCAAATCAAAACAAAATTCTCTTTGTGACTATCTCTCGAGATATCCTCTGGAATTATCTCCGGAAGAATATGAAGAGATAGAACCGGAAGAACATCCGTATGCTTTTTTGGTTTTAGATATCAACACAGACAAGGCGGAATTACAACATTTAGATCCCAGATTTTCTAAGATATACAGGGTGTTACAAAATCAGGACACTAATCATCCCAAGTATGCATTTTGGTCCAAACAATATGTAGTACAAAATCATAAGTTATATAGGATAATTTATACACCAGCAGAAAACAAATTACGCTTATGCATTCCCGATTCATTGAAGGATACAGTACTTCAAGAGTTTCACTCAGACACCCATCCTGGCTTTCATAAAATCAAATTTCTCATTAAAGATAGATATTATATTCCTATTCTTCAAAATTGGCTAAGGACAAAGATAAATGGATGCATTAAATGCAATAAGTTTAAACGTAATTACCGCTCGAATGAAATTCATATACAGATACACCCATCATCGGCACTTTTTGACACTTGGTTTGTAGATGCCATAGGCAAGCTACCCACTTCCAATGGTTACAATTATATTTACGTTGCGACAGAGGCAGTAACCTCCTTTGCGGTGGCACAACCTGTCATGACCACAAATACATTTCTACAATATATTTATGAGAATATCATTTTGCGCTATGGCACACCAAAAATTTGGTGTGCCATATGGATAAGGCTCCAAACCACACTGTTATCAAAGTACAAGAATTTTTCAAATCCCTCAATATTCAAGCAAAATATGTATTACCAGCATCACATCGCTCAATAGGCTCTGTTGAAGCAACAATTTCAAAAGTTCAATCGGGTATTCGCTTTCTTTCAAAATTAAATCATTCATCCTGGTCCCAATACGTAACACAAGCAGTAAGCGTCTGTAATAATACGCCCCTGACACAATCAGATACAGCTCCATTTACGTTACTTTATGGGCAACAGTTTAGGTTTCCAATAGACAATATATTACAAATTCCTTAAGAGAAAATGGATCAAGATAATAGATTGTTGCAAATAGATGAACTTAGATCCTTGGTCCAATTTCATAGGAATAGAGTATTTCAACAATCGAAATCAAAAGCGCAAACTAAGCCCAGAGATTATCCTTTAGGTAGTTAGGTAATGGTAAACAAACTATACGCGAAAAAGGGTGAATCGCCATCAATGTCTGAGTTATATACTGGACCACATACAGTTGAAGCCAAATCATATCACAATAATGAATATATCATAGACATCAATGGCACATTACAGCCCGTAGCAATAGATCGTTTAAAGATCTACATCCCAGACACATCACCGGATGCTGCCTTTCAGGCCAAATATCGTAAATATATGGCTATCAATGCTCCAAAATAATATCATATCAATATATAGATATTTCTCATTTATTACGAATAGCTCTTATATATATACAAAATAATTGATCTCTTTAGCATAGAAATGTTTTACATTTCCTTCAGGTAGAGATGAGAGAATGAAAAAAATATATATAGTACTTGCTTCAATATTTAGCATACTTTCTTTCAAGCATGATAGTTAACCATAATTTCTTTGATATTTAGTGTATACTTATTAGAATATGCATTATATTTGTATATAGATAGTATATATATATATATATATATATATATATATATATATATATATATATATATATATATATATATATGTGTGTAAATAGATAACTATAATTATCTAAATTTCAATATTACTTTGGATTAAGTTAATATATATGTCACCCACCCACCTATTCTTTCCCTTCCCCTCTTCATTCTATCAATAATACCACCCGAATATAGATATAGTACTCACTCCCTCTCTGCGTCTGATTCACACTCGCTAGATTCTAAAACAATGTGTACTATGACTAGGCAACAGAGCTTGACTGGCAAGTTTATGGGTGTTAAGTCGAAAACGAATTTAGCTCAAGGATTTATAAAATATTCTTAACACAAGGAATTTTGAAAGGTATTACTTTTCTTACAATATTTCAGTGCTCACTTCGAAATACATTAATAATCGTGTTCAATTATGTTCTTTGCATAATCCAAATCTACTATGAATTTTCATTAAATCTTAAGATTTTCAACAGCCCATATTTCAAAATTTCAGAATTCCATTATCCACAAATTTCTTCTTCCTTCTCTTTTCTTTATAACCGACAAAATAAGTTTTCCAACTAGTCATACACTCTCCTTCACACGTCACTTCAATTCTATGACTTCTATATTTCGACTTTAAGAAAGCATTTCCCGTTATTTGCATACTTCTATCAACATATTTCTAAGAAGTGTACGTAGTTTATAATTTTCAAGCCAGCCACTATGGGATATGCTGAATATATGTGTAATACAAAACAAACCCATTTTCCCATTATCCCATTAAAGTCGCGTTTTCTTCCCATCCTATATACCATTTCCTTCCCGTTTATGTATATAACTTCGATATTAGATATTAATCTCTCATCTCTCCTCATCCTACACAGTACCACGCTATCATGTCGTCACCAGCGGCATTCAGCTAACTTCAGCCTCCTGGATGATCTCGTCTTCAGAGATCACAGATGTCTTCACCACATGGACATTCAGTCAAGTCTAACCGCAGACAGCAGTCAACACAGCATCCAAGATACATACATCTTTACCAGCAGTCCAGCAGCAGCTCTAGTTGCAGCAGGCGATTCCAGTGGCTTCTCCAAAGTTCGATTCATCGACTTGTACTCCAGCATGGACGCTACCCAGTTACTTCCAGTGATCCAGTCTCACTTGATGGTCTCCAGTTTATTCCCTCCCCACCACTCATGTTAATCAGTCACACAAAGATATCACAAACTATCGTCTTCGACTATCGTTTGTGTTACCTCTTGTGTTCATCTTCGCTCTACAGCATCTCTGTTTGGGTCAACATACACCCACACCAGCCTTGCAGATGACCGGCGGCAGTGCTAACATCTTGTCATCGCTTTGACATGAGTTTGCAGCCAGGGTTTCCAGTCATCTTTAGTCAACGCCGACATAATGTTCTGTCATGTCATCCCTCGCCGAGCTTTTGGGACTGATCACCCCAGAGGACCAGCTTTCAAGGATGTACCACGTTACGTCGCCCCTACCTGATCCAAATCAGTGTGATTCTGTGGAAGGTGCACCGCATATGAATCAGTACACTCCTGCCTATGTCCTGCCTCCTCACTAGATGCTCCATCTTCTCAAGTCATCGCTCATCGCAGTTCATCATACAAAGGAGACATTCCTTCTATAACCTACTTGCTGTATCTACATTGTCAATTTTAACTTTCTCTATGACAATGAACTTGGCTTAATGACACAGTAAACCACCACGCTACTATGTTTACAAACACTTGTGTAGTGACTCACAAAAGTGAAAGTAATACTAAATACACCCAATTTCAGTGTCACTGTTTCAAGTTACATTAACTATATACAATGAACACTCGCTACTTCGTACTATTTATTGAAATATTAAAATTTATTGCTCTCGTTTTAAATTTGATGCCTCTGCATACAAACAAGAGAACAATCATAGCAGAACAGGCTATGTCATCTTTAATTCATTTATAGAAATAATAAAAGCAAAACTTCTGTATATGAGTGTACAATAAAAACATTTCATTAGTGTTGTACTGAAGAAAATAACGTTAGACGTCAAAAGACAAACAACTTTCAAAGAGAAAACCCACAACGAAAATAAGTTACAAGAACTGATTACGTACAAGTTGTTTTCACTCTCTCAAACTAGTATAAAAGCTTGAAAATTTGGAACTATTTATCTGAATCTCTATCATTCTTTTGTCTTCGCTACTCCGTCATCTTGCGACTTGCACTTGGACTTTGAAGCTTCGACGATGATGGTCAACATCGAGCTGAGAGAGAGACCTCCTAACGTCAAATGTAAGTTCTATACCTTTTGAATAATCAAGTCTCCTTGAAGAAGTAATTTCTTCTGGCAGTCTCCTGCTAAGGCCTCAAGTATAACAGCTCTTAAAACTAAATTTATCATTTATTAATAAATTAATATTGTAACTTTGCAGACTTTTTTGAGCTCACTCAATATTAGATATTTGATAATATCATGTCTGCACATATGTAATAATGATATAGAGATCTTTGTAATAAACATATACATTGAATTTCTTTTCTTTCAAATACTACCAATTTATCATTTAACTGTTATCTTGAGTAATAGGATACTAACCACTATACGCATTTATGTCTAAAACTAATTAGTATTTAATTAAGTTCATAAAATTAGAAAAATCATCTTTAAATTAAACAGTATGGTCAAGATGGAAACTATAAATAAACAGTTAAGCAACATTTACTATAACCCTTCACATCCTTCTTCGTTTTCAACTGCATAAATGTTGTGGATAGCTACAAAGAAGAAAATTTCTATACACTGTATAAGAAAGTGGTTACTGAAGCAAACATATACGTTACACAAACCAGCACGTCGTCGTTTTAAAACAGATGCCTATGTAGTGAATATCATTGATAATGAGTGGGAAAGTGATTATGATCTTCAGTCTCTTCATAAATTTAATGATGGATATCGTTATATTCTTACAGTGATAGATGTGTTCAGTCGGTGAGCCTGGGATCTGTTATTAAAATCTAAAAGTACAAATGATCTCTTAGAAGCATTAAAAATAGTTCTCAAAGACACAAATCGAATTACATTCCGAACAGATAAAGGAAGTGGTTTTACTAATAACCAATTACAAGGATGGCATAATCAGTATGATAATAAAAGATTGGTGACATGGTACGAATTAGTAAAACTAAACGTACATTTGATAAAAGGTACATGCAAAACTGGACTTGAGAAATATTTAAAGTGAAAAAGATAATATCAAGACATCCACCTGTTTACGAAATAGAAGATTTAGACAAGGAACCAAAGGATGGATTATTATATAGAGAGGACTTTCAATCTGTGACGTGATGAAAAACGTTTTACATAGGTAAAATCATACGTACAAGAAGAAAAGGTAGCAGAAAAAAATATCTTTTTCATTGGAAAGGATATCCTTCTACTTTCGATTCCTGGATATCCTGCATCATTCGTAAAAAAGATCGAGAAGTACAATGGATCCTGATGGAGATTTTTACGTTACGCTTCCCAATAATAGTTCTATGGAATATTTTCCTAACTACACCTTAAAATCATACACTACCAAACTTAATCAAAAAATGGAATTTCGTGAAAAGTTGGAAGTGGCTAAGGCGAGATTCATTATCCTCATTCAATTTTAAAAATTAATGAAGAAAATAATAATTTCTTACAAACTTGTAAAAAGTGGCGAATAAAAGTTTGTTACTATTCCTGTATGTTATTATACTGACATTTAAGAATTGATAAAGATAACTATTACGCACAACAGGTTCACAAATTTTCATATTTCCTACGCTTGTGAAAGTAATACCTGTTTTATACGACGTATTCATAAAGACATAGATCCAGACGTTGCATTATCACCAAGTGTTAGTGTGATGTTGGGATTTGATCCAAACATTGGTTTAAAGGATATGCAACAAGGCCAAAGAATTCCAAATTTACGTTTAGGACTTCCATCTAAAATGTATGTATATTGTGATATAATTCAATCAGTATTTGTTGGAGATATAGTAGCACAATTATTACGTACCATAAATATAAATCCTGTGAATCATACATTTCGAAATAGTGTTATAGAAATTTTTAATCTTCTGAATTATGTGCCTACAGAGAAGATATATTTTGAACACATCAAAATATATATAAGAGATAGTACAGGCTCTCCACTGGTATTCACTTTGGAACTGTTTGCGTTAAACTATATTTTCGATCAGAGCGCCAACATCAACAAATATCAATAATCCATATTTACAATATTATCAACAACAAGCTCTTTCTGGAACTCGAAACGTCTATGTAGGATCGGGGCTGCGGTGGCTCAGTGGTAGAGCGTTCATCTCTGGTGCTAGGGGTCTCGGGTTCAAATCCTGCTCCCGCCAAGTGAACTTTGTCGTGGACAAACACCGTGTGCGTGGTTTTTTTCGGGGTTCTCCCGTTTCCTCCCACTTTCTTCATTCCACCATTTCATTCATTACTCATCATCACCGTCTCCTTTAGCCTAACCGGCATAACTGTGGGACGTAAAACTCAAAAAATTCATTTTTTTATGTAGGATCACCTTATTAAGTTGGACATGGTAATGGAAGTTTCCTTGGAGGATCATTTCGTTCTTTCATGCCATTAGTAAAACAAGGAGCTTAAACAATAGGAAAGGAATTATTAAAATCTGCAGCAAACATTACTAATGGTGTCAACATCGATAAACAACATATTAACGATCCCTTTCATCAACGAATGGGTGAAGCGAGGTCCATCTTGCAAGAAAAAGCTAAAAATAAACTGAATAGGAACTGAACTGCTAGGATCTGGATATCAGCGAAGGAAGAGTTATATATCATTCCATCTTTAACCCTTCATCATTACACATCATCAAGCGCAAGAAGAAGGGCAAGTGGAGGCGTACGCAGAAAACAAAGAAAAATCAGTCTTATAAGAAGAAGAAATTGTAACACGATATCTTTGATTAAATCAGCAGCATGGTTTTCTTACATCATCAATACTGCGAGTGTATAAATAGTGAACTAGGTATTTTTCCTACAAAACCAATGCAAACCAGTACATTGTATAACCATGTTGTTAATATAAACTAATCAGTTCACTAGCTGATAATGCACCTATAGAATTTGTCATCCCAGGGACAAGTGATGAATATATAGATCTACCACTACACTTCTTTACATTAAAGTTGAAATCGTTAACCCTGACGGATCAGTATTTGAAAGTGACAGAACTGTGGGTCCTATTAAATTCTTTTAAATTCTACGTTCAGTGAATTGGAAGTGTATTTAAATAACAAAACTGATATCATTTCTATCTCATAATCATCCATATCGATCATATATCGAAAAACTGTTAAATTATCATGATTGTGCTAAAAATATTCATCTTTAATGTACATTCTGGTTTTAAGATACTCCTAGACATATGGATGCAACGTCTAGTGGTAATAGAGGATTTCAACAACGTTATGAATTAGCAAAAACAGTGCAAAATTCGACATGCTTGGACATCTTCGTTGTGATATTTTTAATCAGGATAAATATTTAATCCAAGGAGTAGAAATACGCATCTAGTTAATTCCTGCAAAGTCAAACTTTTGTCTCATCGCTAGTGATTCATTTGTTGAGGCCAAAGTGAATATTTTAGACGCTGCTTTAGATATTAGTAAGATTGAAGATAATCCTACAATAAAACTAGCACATAACATACTTCTACAATCAACAACCGCCAAATATCCTCTCACAAGAGTTCAAATGAAGTCGTTCGCCATTCCAAAAAATCTTCAATCAAAAACAATCGATAATTTATTTATGGGAGTATTACCAACTCCAGTGATTGTGGCGTTTACAAAAATTATGCTTATACAGGAACAATAACTTCAAATCCATTTCATTTCAAACATTTTGGCATCAATTTCTTCTCATTATACATTGACGGAAAATCTGTACCTTCAAAATATTTACAACCAAATTTCGAAAACAACCTCTAAGTTTCTTCATATCACACCTTATTCTGTCAATCAGGTATTCACTATTCCAATCATGGTGACAACCTTCCTCGCCTTGAATTTTTTCAAGGATACACTGTCTTTGTTTTCGACATTACGCAAGATGGAGAAGCCAGCGCTGTGCAGCATTGGAACGTTACACAGCATGCATGTGTTCGTCTCAAAGTTCATTTTAAGAATCCTCTACCAGCACCTGTCTCATGCATCACATATGGTGAGTTCTGATCTCTCTTAGAAGTGAATCATCATAGGAAAATCATTATGAATTTTTAAATGTACGTTATTATTATTTAAATACCGCAACATATATGTACATGTCTGAATTTTTATACATGATGTCTTCTAAAATAGATTTATTGAATGCACTTCAAACGAATTACTTATTTCACAATTATTCCGTTGACGTATATGCAGCGAACGAATTACCAACGCATATTCCACAACCTGCAGCTGTCATCATAAATACAGATCCAGCTAATAAATCCAGTACCCATTGTGTATCCGTATATATTACTGATGGACGTGTTCACTACTTCGATACATTTGGATTTCCACCATATGCAACATATTCAATTTCTACATAGGATTTCTCTTTCTTGCACAATTAATAATAAACAAATTCAAAGTGTGAAATTGTCCCTATTAGGACATTATTCATATCTATTCCTTTGCCTCAAACCTAAAGGAAAGTCGTTAAATTATTTTCATTATACCTTGTCATCAACTCCGGAAAAAATGATCGATTATTATTACAGGTAGTAATTTCTCCTCTATACATATAATGTCTTCACTATTATTAATAGTGATTTCTTTTTCGTTTCTTCTGGATACTTTTTGTTATAGATAAAACAAACATTAAATTCTATCTATTACTGCACGTAGTCATTTCTCCTTCTTTATTATATCCTGTTTTGTATACGTATAATTTCTTCGTTTACTGTTTTATTTGCTCATCATTATAGACAAAATAAATTTTATGTTTTTCAATGTTTTTCTTTAAAAAATTTCGTCAGCGTGTGTATGGACAGCATCATTGTACAGTATGGCTTTTATCTACGTTTCATGATCATCATTATCACCATCATCGTCATATACGTCATCTGTGGAGTCATTATCAAGTTGCCATTTAAAGACTATTAAAGAACTGTGTGTATGTGTAAAGGTTTCTTTTTTAAATAATTCGCACAGTGAACATGAAGAAGGAAGAGCTTAAACATACTTTTTTTAAAAAAAAAGATGTACTAACCATCTTTTCTCTTGTGTTAATATTATTATCATCAATAAAAACTTTGTATTCTTCTATTTTCTCTTTGAAAACAAATTACTTATTTCTTATTTTCTTCCATTTCCTAATAAATGTTTTATGATTTATACTTTTAAAATCATTGAATTAAAGAATTTCATACTATGTTTTGAAAAAAGAATCTAGAACTGATTTTTTAATTCAATGATGTCACGATATAACTACATAATAATAATAATAATCATTTCAAATAATTAATCAGACATTCTTTCGGAAATAAACCAAGTATTTGAATTTAATATTATTATTGATAGGATTTTGTTTTAAAATCCAATATTAATTATTCTAAAGTTTCTCTTTCAAAATAGAATGGTTGTAAGACACAGTTGTATAATAATTATGAGTTGATATACTAACTTTTATTTAACAAACATTTCAAATATTTGAATTCATTATTATTATACTTAATATTTATAGTATAAAGGAAAAATAAGTTAGGATTTTCTTATCATAAAAAACATGACTACACTAATTAGAAATCCTATCATGTTCAAGTGTATTATACAAAACAAAATAGAAATAAACATTTCACTTTCATTATATTTTTTTTATTGAATTTATAACTACTCTGTTCAGTATAAATCAATTTTCTTCTTTATGAACAGACGTCCACTTCGTCGATACCCTCCGAAGGTTGACAATTTGTTTCCCGCCACCATGGTTCTGTCTGTACAATATGAAATAAATCAGCCATAATTGAATCTATGAGTTTCTGTTCGCAAAATAATTTCCTTTCCAATTTAATCTTTCACCGTCAATGTTCACATCACTGTTCCTATCAAGAGAGACATTTGGAAAACTGGTGTCCATTTCATTAATAATACTCTGTTCATCTACATATGTTTGACTTCCGGAAGTCCTCTGCAAGCAAGATACTGCGATTGTACATGGTTGCGAATAGTATTTATACAAAAATCAAAATATTCGTGTAGCACAACACTGCAAAATTTACCGTTCTCCACAGCATGTTCAATACACGGTAATATTTTCAAGAAATAAAGCCATAATTTGAAGTTAATTACACAGTATTTCGGGAAGCATGAAGCGTTATTTCTCTAACTTCACTAATTTTTCACCCATTAGTTTTCGCACCACCAGTTCGTTTTTTCGTCCAAGGGGCTTCAAATAGTTATCCAATACAAGACGAAAAGACGAAGAAGAAGAGGAAAATGCATGTTTCATCTTGTTTCTACAACCGGTAGGCGTCCAAGAGTATGAGTATAGCAACATACTATTTTAGAAAGGTTTAGTATCCCTGCGAATGTTCCCACGGCCAAAATTCTCCCACGCGCTAACCAAGTTCCTGATCTCTACTTCGCACTAAAATTGCCATTCATACTACTCTTAAAATTGCCATTTATACTACTCTTAAAATTGCCATTCACACTACTACTCTACATTCAAAGAAATCATCTTCAGGATGAATTATATCGAAGAACATTCACACGGAAAGTGTGTGTGTGTGTGTGCGTTGGTGAATCCGCCAATCTTTGTAGGTCGATCGGTCTACACAGCAGCACTCTGAGCAATTTTTGCAAAGCGAGCATTTTGTAGTGGTTGCTCGAAAACTTTTTTACTTTTAACGCGTGCAAGACCATTATAGGGGTCCCCCCGCGAGTTCTTTTGACTCCGCTCGTTTATACGTATACAGCCGGTTGTGCGTGAAAAGTGTGTATTCAGACTGAAAAATTTCGTTTCTCGATCGGTGTGTATTCCGACGCAGTGCCATCTACGTGTGTATTGCAAGCAGGAACTAGAGCAATTCAAACTCGCAGCTGCTGCGTTCACCATTGTTGCCAATCAAGTATTTGTTGAAATGTTAAAGAAAATTAGCAGCTTTAGCAGACGACACGGTAAGAATTCGGATATAATAAATATAACGCAAAAATAACCCTATGCCTAAAATGTTTTTATTATAACTGAGGGGAGGGAGAGGTGTGTATATATAAAGATAAATCTATATAGGTAAAATCGAAAATCACTATGTTTGTGACTATAAATCTGCTGAACCGCCTGACCGATCTCGATCAATTTGTAACATGGATGAGGTTCGAGGTTGTGCTGGTTTTAGCCTATTCACTTTGATAGTAGAACTGGGGGATGGGGGAAGGGGAGGGGTATAAAAATAAATAAAAATTAATAACTCCCGAACCACTCGACCGATCATGATCAAATTTTCAACATGGATGAAGTTCAGGGCTGGGGTCGTTTCTATGATTTAAATTTGGCGGAGCAACGTAGGGGCGGAGAAGGAGGGGGAGATATGTAAAAATCAATTTATATAAGACTGAAAGTGACTATTTTTGTAAGTTAATAAATCTTGAACTATCCGACCGATCTCAATAAAATTTTCGAGATACATGGAAACATTTTTGTAAATTCACTTTAACGGTAGATCATACGAAAGCGGGAGGGGAGGAGAACTTATAGATAAAAATTAACAAAACTAATAACTTTTAAACCACGCATCAATCTCGATCGAATTTTCAACATGTATGAGGGTCGGGCCTTGAGGGCTGTTTATCGTGTCACTTTGACGAGCCAGCATAGGGGAGGGGGAGAGGGGATATATGTAAAAATAAAAATAAAAATGACTTCTTTGTGACTTCATCACTCTTGAACCACCTGACCGATCTCAATAAAATTTCCACATACATGAGTTTTGGGGGAGGGATTGCTTTATGCTATTCACTTTGACGATGCAACGTAGGGGAAGAGGAGGGGGTAGAAATTTTAAAATGATCAAAATGACTTATATTAGTGTTGAATCCATAGTTTTCGGGGTCGATGAGAGAAACAGTGACACTTCTGATGCTGTTTCAATCGAAGTTCAGCCCTCATACTTGGGGAGGGGAGGGGGAGGATACAACGTAAGGGAGGGGAATAAACGTTAAAAATGATCGGAAATGACTAAAATTAGCGTCGAAACCGTAGCTTTAAGATTAGCTGAGATGAACAGTGACAATTCTAATGCTATGTGCCGCAGCACGGTTAACGGAGGGGAGGAGTTATATATAATAATGGTCGAAAATGACCAATATTAGTGCCTAATCCATAGTTTTCGGGATTATTCAGATGAACAGTGACATTTCCGATCCGGTTTAAATCCAAACCAACCCCACCAGTTGAAGGAGGGGGAGTAAGAGAGATATATAAAAATGATCGAAAATCGCCAGTATCAGTGTCGAATTTATAGTCTTCTGGGTCGCTTAGATGAACAGTGATATTTTAGATCCTGTTTAAATTCAAATTTAAACCTTCGACTTGGGGAAGGGGGAGAAAGTGGTTTAAAAATGATTAAATATGACCCATATTAGTGCTGTGCTGAATCCACATTTTTTGGGGTCGCTGAGATGAACGTTGACATTTGCGATGGCATGCGCCGCAACATGGGGGAGGGGGTTATAATGGTCGAAAAGACCAATGTTAGTGTTGAATCTATAGTTTTTGGGATCGCCGAGATGAACAGTGACACTTCTTATGCTGTTTAAATCCAAATTCAGTCCCGCATCTTGGGAGAGAGGAAAGGGAAATAAATAAAACGCATAAAAGTAACCCATATTAGTGACGAATCCATAGTTTCCGGGGTCACTGAGATGAGCTGTGACACATCCGATGCTGTGCCGCGCAACATTGAAGAGGAGGAGGGGAGATATATAAAAATGGTCAACATTTTCCGATATTAGTGTCTGATCCGTAATTTTGAGGGTCGCTGAGATGAAGAATGACACTTCCGATCCCGTTTGAAACCAAATTCTGCCCCGTAACTTGGGAGAGGGGGAGATAATAAAATGAAAGAAAACGATTAATATTAGTGTCGAATTCATGGTTTTCGGGGTCGCCGAGATAATAATGTTCATTCCGATGCCTTTTAATTCGATGGCATTCAAAACAAAAACAGCATATATCACGGGTACTAAACACATGATGCCGTTCCGATGCCGTTTAATTTGATGCCATTAAAACAAGAAAAACAAATATTCACCTGTACGAAACACATCAGGTACGAAATTGTGCATTTAAGTATTCATTTCACCCAGCAAAGCGGGTAAATATATGCTAGTAAAACTTCATAATTGTGGAACCACTGAACCGATCTCATTCAAATTTTCAACTTGGATGAAGTTCGGACCTGGGATGACTTTTATCATTTACGTTTGACGGTGCAATGTAAGGAAGGGGTGTATATATATTGACAACCCAGCCACTCAGTGCCTAGTTTGGGGATGCAATTTTGAGTGCAACTGGATGCCTTCCACTCACCATCTAGAATGAGTGGGATAAAACTAATATTCATATGCGAGAGGCTTTCTTAACGGGGATAAATTCAAATAAGAATACGTTAACTTCATTAAATTGATATCACTATATTTCTCATAATTAAGATTTTACTGTAAGATTTCGTAATGCATTTAATGACGGATATTAGGAACGATTTGCCAGACGAGTATAGCAACGGTCGAGTATTGAGCCTTTGAGCCCTGAGTCGGCGTAACACATACCTGGAAAATCTGGTGTCGCTCCAACGATGACCTGGTGTCGAACCTAGCTCCTTTATGATGATACTCCTGATTGCTGAACTGCGAGGACGAGCATTGAGGTATGAAATCCTCTCAATAGCTTATCTGGACGTGACGTTCTACGTTGTTAATTAATGTAGTTTACGATGAATTTCCTTTCGCTGTCATCTGGCTGTCTGGCGATTTTAAACTCAGTTCTCCAACAACTCGATTTCCAAATACTGATCTCCAAATACCGATCTGCCAATACGGATCTCCACTGACCAAATTGGTATCCAAAGACTGATCCTCAAGACACCAAGGACTGATCCTGAACCTCTCTCATCCTCTGGTTTTGTTGAGCTTGATCCAACCTACGTCGTCTGCTTGTCGTCTGCTTGTCGGCACGTGCGACCCGTTTTCACATGGAAAAACAAATTCCTTCCATGTGTCAAGACTCAAAAACTGCAACTCTCGACACACTCTGATTTCTCGATTCTAAGCAATTTCCGCATATCCGTGATTTCGTGAAATTTGTGAAATCTTACAGATTCTCTTTGTACAATGCATAGAATCTGGCTAATGCGAGAATAGACGCATTGTCTACATTTCCTTCCTACATTGCCAGACTCTCAACGAAGACATTCTTATTGACATTTATTTACAACAGACTGCTGACACTGGAATTAACAACATTGTGCAGCTTGCATTATATTTCATACATAACATTCAATCACCTTAACCTTAATATACGATTCTTGTAACGCAAACATTAAAATAAAATTGAAAATATACAAAGTAATTAACTCGAAAAACGAGTGTTGCCACATGGCCCCCCTTAAAATCTTGGTTGCTTCGCAAACCAAAGTAGACCTCGTAAGAGGGCGATTTTTCATGAACACCCTGTACAATATACAAAATGAATCAGTAGTAAAACATAAATGTTAATTTGAAATTAAATAAAACATGAGTAACTTTGCAAAATAGTAATATAGACAATAATTGATATTCCTTCACCTAAAATATTAATAATATATATATTTCAATCTTTAATCATTTACTTAATTCATATAATTATAGGATACAAAACTTTTCAATGAATTACTTGCTCATCGCATTTGCACAAGCACTCTGTGCAAAATTATATATATGTTCATTTACAGGTACTCTTGGTTAATCTCTCTTCGCAACAGCGCTTTTAGGGTTTCGTATTACAAAAATCTTCCACTACTCTTTCTGTCCATACGTGCCAACTGCCGCATTTATTGGCCGTATTAGTACTGGTTAATCATCATTTATTTCCACTGCCATTAGATTGGAAATCTAGAAAACAAAACTCTTAACATAGTATTAAAACATAGTACGATGATATCTTTACGTAGCACTGTAAAAAACTGAAAATATAATTGTTTTATTTTCATCATAAAATTGAACCACAGATATTTTAAAGTTGACGGAAATAAAATCTTGCTGCAGGGCGTTGGCTACGCTGCTAAAAGTTCCAACTTGGTAACTGCTGGTTCATCATTTTTCGACCAAGGTTAATCTTATTTCCGCTCCAGCAACTCTGTTTGCGCGTCACTCTTGTACGGATAACACTGGATGTTAATATGCACTACCAAATATTTCGTTATTTGTCTTAAAATATTGTGTTTTATAGCACAACTACATCGCACGGATAAAAAACTCACTTTTCATGTCTTTCGGGCACTCGGTTTTCCCGTGTTTGTCGAAATTTTCAAGAAAAACGTCGGTTTTCGTGGTTTCATAGTGTCCCATTAATGTATTGGTGTGTTTCTCATCTTCTGTAGTGACGTGGTACAAGTGTGTGTTTTCCCACTCAGTTTCGGTGCTCTTACTACAATCTGCTTTACTACGATCTGGCAAATTATTACAAATAGTGATATCAGTGCTTTGTGGCATAGTTTTAAGTGTTGGTTTGTTCTTATTTAATATTGTGGCGTAGAGTGGTGAAACTTGTGAAAGTACGTAAGTCTCAGACTCATCTCTACCACTTACTTCTAAATCTATATTTGATCTTACATTATTTTTACTATTTCTTACACTATTTTCGTATTTTCTCTCTATCCTATTTAATCTTATCAAAATATAACACGTAATAATTACTATTACAACTAATACTCTTCCTAAAACTAACGCTGATACTAATAATAATATTGTATTGATGTCCATTTCCTTCGTTTTTGGATATTATCTGAAATAGACGAGAAATAGATAAAGTCGGGATAGGCCTACTTAAAATTCGTAGAAAATTACATTTATTATAGTTATTTAAATAATTAATATTCCTATCTTGTGTCTGCTTACACTTTTTGCGTCCTAAAATTCGCATATTTTTGAAGCAGTCTCATTTTGTTCTTTCTGTGTCGAGCACACTTGCTACTTTCTCAGTAATTCTCGTGCATGACCGTTAAAACTTTAACTATGTGTGAAATCCCTCTAACCATAACTCGGAGATTCTGTTTCACACTTAAAAACTCATCTTTTCACTCTTTTTCTACCATAAATATAGCACTAAATTATATTCGCTATATCTCTCTATATTTAAACTTTTATTACTTATTTCATACGTATTTATGTAGTTTAGACTTTATTTTAACCATCTACGTGATTAAATATCATTAATTTTATTAAATAGTAATTTTTCTGTAATTTTAAAAATATATTTCATAGATTTACGCTCGGACTGAGCTTTACGCAAAGCCTACGAGGTTCTCTGCGCGGCGGGATAATCACTGAATCCTTCGTGTTCGTTCGAGTTCACTCGGAACACTTCGTATTTCGTCTGCAGTGTTCCCTGAGACCTGGAGTGGAGACTAACCTAGCCTCTCACGGGGTCTTGTCTGTACTCTCGCGCCGGGTCTCTCTGTTCATATTCTTACCTCTTGCTGTTCAGAACGTCCAAAAGCTCTTTGACGCAAATCCATACTGAATTATATATGAGCATTGCTCGTAGCGTTTGCAAATTACATTCCACAATAAATTAAATAATTCTAATGATTCTTTTCAATCAATATTGATTGATTATTACTAATTGTAGTAAAATATATTATTTTCTTTTTTTTCTTTTCTAAAACTTAGAAAAATTTTTGGACTTTTAAAAATAATTAGTAAATATATTATTACTACTTAAACTAAACATTCTTCAATACTCTTTGTGAACTATTTCTAGCTTTATCTATGCTTATTCACATATTTTAACCCTTTAATTTACCATGTACATACTACATAAAATTCGTTATTCGTTATTTTATAGAAACACTCATAATATTTATGCATAGATATTATCTACTACTACCATAATAGTAATTTATTACTATTTTGTCTATTCTTATCTATTATTAACTATTTCTATTGTTATTATTACTAATATTATTACTTTCTACATTTATTTTCCTTATCCCTTCTTGAATGTTTGAATGTTTTTGACTTTATCTATCTTTGTTTGATGTTACTATCCTAGATTCGTCTAGGTTATCTATTCTCATCTATTTCTATCCTTATTTCACTATTTTTTTCATTTCTTTCACACTTAAAACGGAAATGGGACATCGTTCGGTACCGTATTACAATACAACCTATTCGGTTTGGGTAGTAAAACCTATTATGGACTATTATAGACTATAGACTTTATTTACTTGACTTCATACCTTCATTTGGTGATGGTGTTTACTATTGGTGATGGCTGTTTGGTGAGTACGGAATGCATGATTTGTATACACTTTTGACACTTTTTCATGTTTGTTTACATTCGACTTCATTGTTTTTTTTTTCAAAAATTACCAATACTTAATTCTAATGTTTACAACGTGGTTTACAACCTTTTCTAGACTTTTCCGTTCTAGTGCACGGAATATTAAAACATTTTTATACAATATGACACTAAATGATTTTATTATTATTGTTATTATTATTATTATGGTTCATTGTTTTCTACTTTATATTTTCTTATTGATTTATACAGTCTACAGTACAACGCTATTAATGCAACGACTGAAACAACTAATACTAATATGATGGCTGCTATTACATACATCATGTAATTTGTTTTGATTATTAATAGTGGTACAGTGATATCCACTTTCAGTTTTAATAAATTTTCCGCTAGATTATTGAGTTCTTCGTGGTGTATACTAAAATTTAACTGCTTGAGCGTCCAATTTCCTATCAAACTTAGATGTTTATTATTTACGCTTATTACTTTCCTCGTTGGAATCGCCAATTCTCCAAAAATTAGGTTATCAAATGAACTGTAATCAATGAAGTACGAACAATTATTCCCAAAATTTACCTTCGTCGATGTAACTTCATGATGTTTTCCTAGTTTAGTTACATATCCTTCTACCAATGATGAGTATAATACTCCAGCATGAGTATATTTATATACTACCTTGCCTAGGTATTTCTCCGTTTGTTGTTCGCAACCACTTAGCGATCCATTGACAATAATGTTGTTCAAGCACTTAGCTGCATCATCTAATGATATCTGTTCGCAAAAATACAAGAAACTCTTGAATTCGCATTTCGATCGATCTAGGGGGCGCGGTGGCTCAGTGGTAGAGCGTTCACCTCTGGTGCTTGGGGTCCCGGGTTCGATCCTAGCCCCCGCCAAGTGAACTTTGTGGTGGACAAACACCGTGCTCGTGGGTTTTCTCGGGGCTCTCCCGTTTCCTCCCACTTTCTTCATTCCACCATTTCACTCATCTCTCATCATCACCGTCTCCTTTAGCCTAACCGGCATAACCGTGGGACGTAAAACTTAAAGATTTCATTTCATTTTCGATCGATCTAACGTATGATACATTCCATTAGCTAAGTATACCACTTCCGGTAACTTGTAATATATTCGAAAATTGTTCATTAGGTAACCCATTGAAATTACATTAAACATCTTTGATACAGTATTTTCATAAACAATAGGCGTTTTTAGCAATAAGTCGATGTTGTTTTCATTATAGTTGTATTTCATTAAGTAAATCGATGACACTCGATAAAACATTCCTATGTCGAAACGATAAATTGAATGCTTCAAAATATCATGACTAGTTATAAATTTGTTCACATCTAAATTCGATAAAATATGATAGGATAATTGGTTACTAAGTATGTCGTTAAATATTTTATTAACTCTCTCTCTCTCGCTAAATGAGAAAATAGATTGGTTAAAATTTTCCTTTGAGCTTGCTGCAAGTAGCAATACATCTCTTGCAGTTTACTCCTTACATTCTGAAGAACATGATGCACCTTTACTACCACACCATGCATTATTGATATTTCCTCATTATGTGATATTTTTAACTTGTGAATTTCTTCAGCTAACACGTTTTCATGTTCAGACAGTTTCTGAATCGATGTTGACAATTGCTGCGTGTGTATTAGGTTATAGGCTGACAAACCTATAGACCCAAATCCTAATAACATAGACCAAATTGAACGTTTAGTTCTTGTTGACTCCATGCATTTAGAACTGCCGTTTATAAACACAAATTGACATGGTATTGAATTTATTATATTAATTCTAAATTGTCTTTCCCTTTCTGCGTACTCTTCTAAAATATCGTATGATTCACTACAAACTTTGTGCATAGGCACAGCTTCGTGAAAGTTTACATGTAATCTGATAGTTGTATAAACCATATTTGACGCATGAACCGCCAACGAATCTTGCGTTAGAGCTATTCCTACGTCCTTCATAGTTAATTGATGATGGTCGTCTGACTTTCCAAAATGAACCATAACTATCAACTTTATCCATTGTTGATTCCATTTTATACTGATTCCTTTTCAGTCTCGAATAAAAGTCTGTAATTAGTAAAACCTAATATTAATTTTTCTTGTTGCTATTCATTTATTTATATATTTGTGTTTTAACCTACTGTTAACAATTTATTTATTCTTATGTATTTTATATTTTATTTTATTTTCTAGGTGTCAACTGATTTTAATTTTAATTTAATTTCACATTCCATACATTTATTTATTTACTCAAAACTCTAGTAACTACAATTCAAAAAGTGTCTATCGATTCGGGAATTTTCCTGATGGAGATTAGCATTTCCTCCAATCTCGGGTTTAGGGTTTGGTTGAGAAAGTGCCCCCTTTCTGACACTTCATCGGTAGACCCAATTTGTACCATAGTTACATTAGACCCTATGTTCCCCATCAGGATGCCGCGGTCGGCAAGAGGGATTGCCGCCGTCGACGGTGGCAGGCCGCCGGTAGGCAGCCGGCACCCGTCCGCGGCGGCACGACGATCTACTTGTTCAAAATTGCCGACCTTTTGCCGAGGCGGCAAGCGGTCGAAAATCGTAAAAAATAATGCCCTTTGCCAACTCTTTGCCGACTGTTGCCGACCGCCAGAGTCGGCAAAACAGTCGGAAAGACCTCTTTCCGACCCTCTGCCGACTCCTTATGCCGGCCTCTTTTCGACGGCGGCGCCGGCGCATTTACTGCACCTTTCCGGCTGTTTGCCGACTGCTCGGCAAGGCAACTTTCCGACGGCGGCGCCGGCGCATTTAATGCTCATTTCCGGCTGTTTGCCGACTGCTCGGCAAGTGAACTTCTCGACGGCGGCGCCGGCGCATTTAATGCTAATTACCGGCTGTTTGCCGACTGCTCGGCAAGGCAACTGTTCGACGGCGGCGCCGGCGCATTTTATGCGCCTTTCCGGCTGTTTGCCGACTGCTGGAAAGGACCTCTTTTCGACGTCGGCTTCCCGATTCTCCCACTGGCGGCATCCGACTTCTTGCCGCCGTCGAAAAGTGGCCCTTTGCCGACTGGAAATCAACGCTTCAGGAAGGCAAAATTTTCATCAGCTTTTACATTAGTCTTGCCTAAGTCTTCCTCCATGCTATGATTTCTCGACAAGGAGCACCCTTGGAAGTTCTTGAAGTATAAACTTGCATTTTTTTGTGTGTCCCAGTACAAAATTTGTTCTTTTTGCTTTTTTGCAGCACTTTCAGCCAAAAAACAAGAAATTGAATGGGACATGGAAGTATTATATACTTTCAGAACTAGCAATTGTGCCCTTCATGAGAAATCATAGCACGGAGGCAAACTTAGGCAAAGCTACTGTAAAAGGTGGTGAAAATTTTGCCTTCCTGAAGGGTTGATATCCAGTCGGCAAAGGGCTACTTTTCGACTGCGGCAAGAGGTCGAATGCCGCCTGTGGGAGAATTGAGAAGCTGACATCGAAAAGAGGTCCTTTCGAGCAGTCGGCAAACAACCGGAAAGGCGCATAAAATGCGCCAGCACCGCCGGTGGAAAGTTGCCTTTCCGACCAGTCGACAGACAGCAGAAAAGATGCGTAGCACTGCAATGAAAATCATGGCGGATCCCCACCAGTAATAAAAATGAAATGAAATCTTTAATTTTACGTCCCACGGATATGCCGGTTAGGCTAAAGGAGACGGTGATGATGAATAATGAATGAAATGGTGGAATGAAGAAAGTGGGAGGAAACGGGAGAACCCCGAGAAAACCCACGCATACGGTGTTTGTCCACCACAAGGTTCACTTGGCGGGAGTAGGGTTTGAACCCGAGACCCCTAACACCAGAGGTGAACGCTCTACCACTGAGCCACCGCGGCCCCCCCGCACCAGTAATATTGCACTCGGTACATACGCAGTACATTTCTACAATTCTCAGTACGATTTAAGTGCTATATAGAGGAAAAGTATCTGGGAATGACTTACAAATGCTTAAAAGCGAACCAAAAATAACAACTGAGCAGCTAATAATGAACGTTAAGAATAATTCAATTAACATGTCTGTGCGCCTAATGTGAAAAACTTATAACAGTCAGTACATTTTCCCCCTGAAAGCACATCTTTCACTATCACGACCACTAGGAACAACACTGTTCTATGCAATCAAAATTTGCTTGTTGCAAACGCTTTCTTCGAAAAAAAAAAAAAAAAAAAAAAGCCGCAGCAATCCGTCGGAAATACGGTCTTTTTAGGTTGTCGTTTTCCCATCAACTATTGGAAAAGGATTTTAAACGTCAATGATTTTCTAAATTTTTTTAAAGTACAGGGGTCACACTCCCAATGGAAAATGAGATTTAAATAAAAATTAATGAAGTAAAAATTATAAATAAAAATACTGTAATAAAAGGTATGTGGTGGCGGAGAGATTCAAACCGAGCCTACACGCAAAAAAAAAAAAAAAAAAAAGAAGAAGGTTAAAGTAAACAAGAAAAAGGTGGAGAGTAACCATGTTAGTTTGTCAATATATGGAAAACAGAGACGTGTATCCAAGCAGCCAAGGCAAAATGTCTCTGCATTTGTTGTAACTTTGGTATTTAAAAAAAAAAAAAAAAAAAAAGTGGCCGGAGCGATCACTTGTCTGCTTACACCCATGACTATATTCGAAGAAACCAAACACTGAAATGCACTAAATACAAGTTCTAACGACTAAGCTGTCAGTTCTAACTCTGTGCCTTAAATATTTATTTAAATACACTTTAAAAGTGGAAATCATATTAAGATAAAATAACAATTAAGTAGGTAACTAATTGTTCATTTAATGCGTTCCTATATGATTTATACATTAATTGTATACAATGAAACAGAAAAATGTGAGAAAATAATTTATATCGTAAATGAAACAGCCACATGCACAGTATACTCATAGTGCATACCCATTATATAGAGAAAAAAGGTTAATGAAGTTATTTACATAAAAAATGAAGTGTTTTAACATAATACTTTGCAAAGATCCTTTGTTTTAAAGGAATTCTTTAAGAGAATAAATGAAGGGAAGATCACAATTTTTTCTGGTCTATATTAGCACTAAAAACACACCAAATTGTATTAACAAAATACAATGCACATCGTATTAACTTATATACATTAGCCTATGTAATGAACCTTATCATCATTTAGAAGTTATATGTAATATACCTTCGGATGTACTACTACTTTTTTTTTTTTTTTAAACAGAAATTTGTAGCATTCCATAACATTGAGTTTTAACACGGATAGCCTTCATACAGTATGTAAAATCAGAAAAGCAAATATATATGAAGTGATTACAATGTTCAAAAAAGCACTATATTATTCTAAAGAATTCCTGCTATCCATATTTTGTCTTGAATAACTCAGCCATTTTTCTTTTTTAGCCCATTGATATATACGAGGAAATCTTCCTCTGTTTCTTTGAGATTTTAAGGGTTTTACTTTTTATTATTTTTCTTCAGGTCTATTTAAATGTCTCTTACTTTGTGGAAATAAAATTCTGTGTTGTATGTTTTTAATATTCATAAATGACATCTAATTTAAATAATAATATACTTATATATACTAAAAGATCATTTTGACAAAGCAAGGGACATTTAAATAGATATTCAGAAGAAATCAGTAAAATCAGAACATCAAAAATTTTATTCATTTCAAAGAAAAGGAAGAATACTTCCCCTACAAATCAATGGGATAGAAAAGAAAGGAGGCGATGGTACTGAACCTCACCGTTAAGGAGCTTGTACTCTGAGAAATATAATTACACTTTCTCTCTTAACTGATTCCACGAAAAAAAAAAAAAAAAGTTAAGAACAATATCAAACAACAGTTGTCTTTATAATTGAAGAAAACTTCAAACCTATGAAATAGTAATGTAGAATTTAAATAGCTCAGAATCAGGATTGTGAGGATATAGAGAGATACAGAAAATTTTACAACACTGCATAGAAAAGATGAAGTAATAATAAAAAAAGAATTTAACGACAAAAACTGGGATAGGGAGACTAAGGTAATATTGGCAAAACAAAAATCAATTTCAAAGCCGTAATTCTCAATATTCGCTTCAAAGGTAAGTGATGACCATAATTCCCGTGTGATTTGAAATAAACCGCATTAAAATGGGAAATGTTTTACAAATGTTATGATTGAATGAAATTCACCCGTTCTAAAAGGAAAAAAAAAAAAAAAAACTGTAGTCCCACATATATCCTACCACTCTTCACAAATAAGTTTAAGGATGTTAGTACATATGATTTTTGTCAATACTCTCCGTTAGTGGCGTAGGGAAGGGGGGCCCAGAGAGGCCGGGCCCCCAAAGAGGTCCGACAATGTAGTTTGATGTTTGTAATTTTTTAGATATTTTTGTGTTTATATATTTTTTGTTTGGAATTGTTCCATATGTACCTATAACAGCACTTGCCCCACCAAACACACATCCTGGCTACGCTACTGCTCTCTGTGGGTCTTCTTCCATTGCAACACTTCTGTATTTCTTGAGCAACATTTCCCCTTGCTTCCAGAAATAAATGAACTATCTAAAATAGAACAAATATAATGCTTTGTAAAATATACTCTTCAATGTGTACGGCGTTGGCACATCACGTATATTTATTACAATCGAAAATATACTTCATCACACCAAAACCAAACCAAACTACACAGTGTAATAGACCTTGTTGCAATGAACCGGCTTCAACGCTATATGTTAGACGCTATATGTTACAAGAAAACCTGTAAGAGTAATGAAAACTATAGTCACTGATGAAGAATTCAATTACGTCGAAACAGTTAACTTTTACTTAACCTTTTGTCACTTGCGCTGTTGGAAAAAAGCAAACAGGTGAGTAAAAACTAATGATTTTTACGAATGGGGTCGCATTAGCGGAGTCACCCTCACTGCTATTCCTCAAGTGGCTCCTTCCCCTCTTTCACCCTAAAGCTCGCTGACGTGCTGCAATTGTAGTAGCTTCCAGTACAGGTTGAGGAAATAGTTTCGTCTGCGTTTGCTTTTTTCAAGCGCGCGAGTAGTTCCGTGATAACACTAGCAAACATATATTTTTATGGAGTTTGAAATTTTCCAACGCGCGATCGTTAATGTGATAATTATTGTTTATGAGTGAAGTTTTGTTTTTCTAAGCAACGTCTCGCTTCTTGAATAGAAGTGAGATAGAGAAGTGGCTTGACAATATTAGTGATGAGTCTGATGTTAACTATCGAAAATTAGTGGCTGCTGAAAGTGATGCGAATTGAAGTAATGAAAAAGTGAATGAAGATGATATTGATCATGATAGTGAAGCAGATAAGAACAGTGTAGATGCAGATTCAGATGCAAACGATATGGATGTGAATTACAGTTACAGTGAAAATATTGTTTCATTGGGAAAGACAGGAAAACAAACTGTAAATAGTAACTGGCAGCATCAGCAAAGACAAAGTGTAAAAACATTGTGAAAAAGATGCTAGAACAGAAGTTTACTGCTAAGGGTATCACTGAGTAAACAGTTTTTTTTTGTTTTTGTTTTTTTTTCGAAATTTATCGATATAGCCGTGATTGATGAAATTGTAAAATGTACTAACAATTATTTGGATAAATTACGAACAAGTTTCGGCGAAGAACGCACTGCAACTGTACAGCAACTTCAAGAGCAAAATTAATGACTTTATTTCGACGTCTTTATTTGATTCCCAAAAGAAAGGAGCACGTGATGATGTACGATCATTGTGGACATGTGACGGAACAGGAATTCTAATCGTAAGAGCAGCAATGAGTTACACGAGCTTTTTACTGCTACTCAGGGCATAAGATTCGATGATTTCGAAAGCCGATCTCAGAGAAGAGATATTGACAAGCTATAGACAAAACACACTGACTTGACACCTAGTTTTCTGTTCCAAGCGTTGCTATCGGCTGAAGGAATTCACTCCCTTTCGCCAAGGCTCTCTCGTTTAGCAACAGCTGAACCCTTATTGGCTCAACGCGTGGATGTGTCGATGGTTTGAACTTTAGTTCGCATTTTTGCCACGGATCAAGACATTTTGACAGCACTATAGCAACAATTTCAAATATCCTAAGTATTTACTCAACAATTGCATGCATTACTTCAAATAAGTTTACTAAATATATTGTTTGTATCTCAAAATGTCAATGTTGGAAAAAAGCAAACGCGCGAGTAGTTATGTTACTAAATTTGGCGCGAGTGACAAAAGGTTAATCTTTATTACAACAGTACGGTCGCCACCCCAAACGAGAATCAGAAAAGAAAAGAAATCCTGCCGTATATCCAATGGTAGGAATTTGAGTTTCTTGAGAAATCTTTGAAACATTACCTTGAAGCTGCAAGTTAAACAATAAATCCCTAAGTCCCTCACCAGACAAAAAGATGTATTAAAATAGAATATTATATTTAGTGAAGATAGCATTATATTACTTTGAAATAGAACTTCGATACGCGTCAGGGTTTTGCGACACTATTGTATTGGCAATTGAGAATTTTGTATTCGGCTGAATACAAAATATTACATCTTAAAATAAAACCTTGTTAATGGAGCAAATAAAATGCACATATACTTAAATAAACTACAGGTAAAATCGATCAGGTGAGCAAAAAGGATAAAAGTTTCAAAACAAATACATTTTATGTTCTCCTAGGAGTCAATTTGAGTAACATATCTAAAACACAAACCATCTGTAATAAGAATTCAATCGAATGAACATAACTTTGAGAAACGCTATAAAAAAATATCACAAAACTATAACTTTACATTTGTTCGTTTGTCTGCCGAGCTCCTTTATGGCTGGGCGTGGGTGACCCGGGTTTGCTTCCCGGAGAGAGCTCACGTGGTTCGGATTCTACTTTAATCAGTAGGTCCCGTCTTATATAGCCTCGCTGCTGAAAGGGACGTTAAACACAAAATCAACTCAACTTTCGGCCTTTTAAGTTAAAATTTTCAGAGTACAATCACGAGACACTCTAAATTCCCTGTTTAGATTTTGGCGGCATACCAACGTAATATATCAAAATGGCGGCCATTTTGTCAAATGAACGAGTATCTACGCTACGAAGCGCAATTTTCAGTCTTTTAAGTTGAAATTTTGACGGTAGAAGCACAAGATATGGTAAATTTGCTGTGTAGTTTTTCTCGGCGGTCCAATGTAAAAAAAAAAAAATCAAAATGGCGGCCATTTTTTCAAAACGGCAGTGAGTAGACAATTGTTGCAAGTTGTGACAATGACAATATTGAAATATAAATCACATTTTAACACTTTTACCCCAAAGACATTGAAATATTTCGAAAAAAAAACAATTAAACCCGAAAAAACCCAATTAAACTCGAAAAAACCCGAAAAAATGGGCCCAGGTGGGTTTGGCTTTTTCAAAAAAGCCCGGGTCTTTTCAAACCCTCGTTCATGATGAGCTTTCCTCCTCAAAAAAGTTTTAATAGTAGTCGCTAATGGTTTTCTACAGATGTTAATGTTAAATTGTTAAATTTTTTCAAACTTCCGATGTCCAAGGTTTTGTACCTACACATCGTGAAACAGTGTCAGGAGGAAGGGTTAACACTCGGAAAATGAAAATGAAATATTTGAGTTTTACGTCCCACGATTATGCCGGTTAGGCTAAAGGAGACGGTGATGATGAGAGATGAATGAAAATGGTGGAATGAAGAAAGTGGGAGGAAACGGGAGAATCCCGAGAAAACCCACGCACACGGTGTTTGTGCACCACAAAGTTCACTTGACAGGAGCAGGGTTTGAACCAGGAATCCCATGCACCAGAGATGAACGCTCTACCACTGAGCCACCGCGGCCAGCAAAAAATCAAAATAAGACAGTCTGGTGCAGGTGTAGTTTTGGTGCACTACATTTTGGAAGATTTACAGGTAAAATTCAATACTTTCCATGAAAAGACATGTTTATAAGGAACGAATTTCTACAGGTAACTTAATTACATACAATGTAATACAACTGTATCTTACGTTTACTAATGTTAAACCATTACAAGTGCTTTACGACGAATAAAACAAATGAGTGCATATGAAAAATGGCTCTATTAGATGTTATTTTCCACGGGCGGCTTATTTCTGCACCGTGTACACCGGCATCATATTTCTGCACAGTGTGCAGAACCTGTATTTTGTTTACAAGTGGAGAGTTACTAGTATGAAACAACAACAAGTGTTGTTGAAACTTGTATTATTCTCAAAACGCACTTCCTTCCACTACCCTCACTTCTCCGCATACACACTATCGCAGACGTGCCTGCTCCCTTAGGACGTATTCCCGCGCGGGCCCACCAGCGTCGCCCTATCTGACTCGGTTCGATAGCATTCGTGCTATTTAGTGGCCACCCAGCACAGATTGTTTTGTGCTTTTTTGCGCTGTTTTTATGCTAGACATCTGGAAGCCTTATTTATACGCAAATCGTAAAAGAATTATAATTTTTCAACAATTACTTCTAGAGGTCCCCTTGAATTTTATTTATGCCAAGTAAAATATATTCCGCCCATTTGAAACCGACTAGGGGACAATAAAAAAGAAACTGGTGAAAGAATTATAATTTTTCATTTTTTTTTTTTTTTTTTAGTATTGCGCCACAAGTAAACCTGTACACAAGAGCGTTTAACCACTACCTCATTTCTCCTTTTTTTTTTTTTTTTTTAATTGGAAGTTTTCGCTCACATGTGAAACAAGTCCTGCAGTATATAATCTAGTGGATCTTATTAGGTTACTAAAGATACACTAAATACTAGAGAATACTAAAGGAACACAAACCTTGTCATGGCACAAGCATTATGAGAAATTGTCCACGTTTCTCTAAGATAATTATCTTGCTTTTTGGTATTTCGGCTTAAAACTTATGTACAAATCCGAATTTGTGTTCGTTCAGGTTTATTTTCGGCGCACCACCCGGAATAATTGATGAAAACTTTTCATTATTTCACCAATTTCCTTCTTATTGCTTCTAAAATATTTCCACTGGGCGACATGAAAATATCACACCTGGCATAGATAAAATTATTAACTGCTTCTAGCAGCCATGTTATCCTTTAGCCTCCAGTTGGTTACCGATTAATTTTCTCAGTGTACCACTCACCGCGCTGACGTTTTCCCCTGGAGTAGGATTTCTGCTTGGAAATAGCGTTCCTTTGATTGTATTATAAGAGTGCAGCCTGTATACCACCTCGCTTTATTAAGTATTTTAGCCATAAGAAAAGGTTGCGGGTCACTTTCTCACTCTAGTATGCAACAACTATTCACAAAAGACAAAATCAAGCTAACATCTCTAGTAGTACGTCAGAGCACTTAATCTAAAAATTATTTAATCTAACCTAACCTAATTTAGGAATTTACTGTTGCATCGCAGATCCAATTTGAAAATCGAAAAAAAAAGTACCAAAACGTACTCCGATCGGTTATATTTGGTTGGATTAGATTAAGTTACGTTCGATTACTTTACATTAGCTTAGGGGCATAAAAACTACAGTGCAAAAACACGAACGAACCTGTGCTAGTCAGGGGCAGATCCAGGACGGATTTCTGGGGGGGAGGTAGGTTGTAATACTACTACTTTGAGCTACTTTTAAATACTCGAAACTCTGGAATGGGTTTTATTTATATATAAAGTAAGAAGGATTTCTGTTTGGGAGGGGCAATCGCCCCGATCCCTCCCCCTGGATTCGCCCCTGGTGCTAGTTGGCCACTAAAGAGCACGAATTCTATATAACTGAGTCAGAGCAGGGCAACGCTGATGGGCCCGCGCGGTAGCGCGGGGGTGTGTCCGAAGGGAACAAGTGCGTCAGCGACGGTGGGTATACGCGTAAGCGATGGTAGTGAAAACATATGGGCTTTGGTAATCATACATTTTTCAATATCACTTTTTATGGTTTCATACTAGTAACGCTTCAGTTGTAAACATAAAATACAGCTTTCGTACACTGTGCAGAAATACATTGGCGTTGAGTTAGAAGACACTTATCTTAAAAACTAAGACATGTAAACTTTTGCAATTTCAAGAAGAAAATAATGTACTACAGTTTCTTAACTGTCCCTCGTTTTGTAAATAAAAATTAAGTGAAACCTTTAAGTTTTTTGTCCAACGGTTATGCCGGTTAGGCTAAAGAAGACGGTGATGATGAGTAATGAATGAAATGGTGGAATGGAGAAAGTGTAAATAAACAGGAGAACCCCGAGGAAACCCACGCAGACAGTGTTTGTCCATCACAAAGTTCACATGGCGATGGCTGGGATCGAACCCGGGACCCCAAGTACCAGAGGTGAACGTTCTACCACTGAGCCAGCGCGGACCCTACAATTGTAAGCGAGTTCTTGATATACCGGTAACTCTTTACTTTGGGCAAGGCAATGATATCCTGTCAGTACATAGTATTGCCGAACGAGCGTTAGCGAGTGAAGGCGGGTTAGAGCCCCGCAGGGCACGTTGTTTTCTGTCTTTCCTTTTTGGGAACTGTAACTATAATTGCGGGAACCAGTTCAGATGACTTGGTTATTGTCACTGCCTTGCCTAAAGTAATGACTTGCCGATATACCTTAGGGGGTTCGTGAAGGTAAGCAGCAAGGCAACAAATAGAATCGAAGTTAATACACAGGTTGGGCTAGGTAGTACCATTTAAATTACTTTCTTTGATACCCGCCCCCCAAAAATTTTATATGCCAGAGACGCCAGTGCGCGGGAACATACTATAACCGAATCTTTTTCATGCGCAGCAAAAATTAACATATGTAACACAACATATAAAATTCATGACAATTTGAAATGTATATGCATAATATTAAATTAACTCACCAAATGTATATTGCTCTCTCCACTTAATACTCAATGAATTTTCCATAAAACGATGAGCGTCCTGCTCCTTCGGGAACTGTTGCAGCCTGATTTATATTTTAACGCAATATATTTATATTTATAAACATTTTATCGCCATTTGGAAACTCAACCCCAACGAACTTTATGTTTGAACTC
Organism: Thermobia domestica; assembly: GCF_964235325.1. NCBI lineage: Eukaryota > Metazoa > Arthropoda > Insecta > Zygentoma > Lepismatidae > Thermobia > Thermobia domestica. The sequence goes on along the minus strand of NC_137465.1, from coordinate 21,941,111 downwards.
TGGCCCACACTGCATCACCATGTGACAAATGAAGAACGCGAACCGAACATACAGGCAGCGCAACCAGACTACGATTTCTGCAATCAGGCTCTTCAGCGGCAAAGGCGGCTCGGCGCCTGTCCGAGCATCTTTTCAAGGTCGGTCCATCCGCTGTTTGCCGACCTTCTTTCGGCTCCTTTACTTGTCGGCACGCCGCCAACGTTTCGGCGTCTTTCCGACAATATTTGCCGCGGTCGCCGTCCGCTGTTTGCCGTCTCCTCGCAAAATGTTTGTCAAGGATCCTCTCGTACTTGTAATTTATTTTAAGTATTTACTTCTCATATACCCTTTACGTGCAGTCCCTTTACTACATTTCTTTTCATGCATTTACCTTTTTCGTGGTCGGCACGCCGTCAACGTTTCGACGTCTTTACAACCATCCTTTGACGCCGTCGTTCCGTCCGCTGTATGCCGACTTTCTGCCGACTCCGTTTTCATAAGACATATTTTATGGAATTAGTGCCCACCCACAAGAAAAACCTTCGGACAGTTTCAATTTTTACTTCATCATTAAAGAAGATACAGGCTCTATTCATTTTCCAAAATTCGACTCTTTGCCGCTGGTACGCGTTATTGTAACTTTCGCCGACGTCGTGCCGACGTCGCTTTTCAAGAAATTGCCGGCAGTCTCTTTTTGCAGTCGTCGTCCGACTGTCTGCCGACTGTTTCGAGAAAGCTTTATACGAGGGAAATATAAGCCCTAATTCGTATTTTAAAGCAACAAATTACCTTCTAACTCTCTTTGTTTTCTGTTGGTGAACGAATCTCTTTTTGCTCGTCGCGGTCGAAAATCGAGCGGAAAGACGCCGGTGTCCGGCGCCGGCAATCCGACCGCGGCATCTGGTCGGCATGCACAAATTGTCCGACTATAGGCGGCAGGATCCTGATGGGGTTAAATATTCCCAAAAAAAATTTTTTCACCAAATTTAAATTTACTCTTCGCCATCCGATGTTTGATCTATATCACCAAACTTTTCACCATTTTTACTCTCTACAAACAATTTTAATCGTCTTAAGTCTATAGTGTCACTCTTCTTTTCACCCTTTTTAGTTTCATACTGCACTTTGTATGAATTATTATTAATTTTGTCCACAATTACCCCTTTTGTATTGTAACGGTTTCCGAAACATGCCGGCAAACCTGCTCTTGGCATTTCTCTAATTAAAACTTTTTGACCGATCTCAAAACTTGGTTGGTCAAACTTTTTCTCTATTTGCTTCTTCTGAGATCTAAATTTTCTCTGCAAATTTTTATACGCCAATTGTCGTGCCTCTTTTATGCTCTGAAGTCTCACCTCATTGTCGACGAACTCGCAAGGAATGTCTAGGTCCTGCTCAAGAAACGTTCTTGGTTCGACTCCATGCAATAGATAGTACGGCGAAAAACCAGTACCATCATGCACTTGCGTATTAAAAGTAAATATCAAACTTGGTAGTATCTCATCCCAGTTTGAAAAGTCTTTATCAATGTACTGCTTCATTACTTGTTGTAATGAGCCAATGGCCCTTTCTGCGCTTCCTATCGAATAATGAGCACTTGTATTCGCAAAATGCAATGGCATTCCAAATTTCTCTGACATTTCCTCCAAGATTTTGCTGCGGTGAGATGACAACCTATCCAGATGGAGCTGAGAAGGGACCCCATGTTTCGTAATAAGATCTTCGAATATTACTTGAGCAACGATCTCTGCCGTTACTGCGGGTACCGCTCTAGCGATAACAAATCTAGTAGCATTATCTACAAATACTAGAACATACTTATTTCTATTATTACGAGACAACTTGAAAGGACCGACCTCATCCATTACAACTGACTGGAATGGAGCATAAGAGGGATACGTCTGCGCGTGAAATGGTACTCTTCCTGTTTTCCTTTTCTGTATCTGACAGCTTATACATTCACCTATTTTCTCCATAAAGAATTTCTTCATATTCGGAAAATATATTAACTTTAGTGCACGTTTGTAACACTTCGTGTAAGAGAAATGTCCACCACCATACACCGAACAATGTAGGTTCTTAAATACCTGTTCTCTTAATGTATAAGGTATACATAACAATAACTTTGTACCGCCTGCCATTCGTTGTGTTCTGTATAGCCTGTTGTCCTTCACCGTATACCATCGAGCTTGTTTTTCGGCTTTTACGTCTGCATCTTCTGGATGTTCAATTGCGTGCATTATCGGACCGAAAAATGAATTTTTCGCTGTAACTCGCCAACATCAATATCCTTGTCAAAGGTCAAATTGACTTGTAAATCTTCGGAATTCACTTTCAACGTTTCTAACTCAATATCATCCACTGTTGGTTCAATGTCGGTGTTCCTGGACAAAATATCACTAGGATTCTTTTCTCCAGGACAGTGCACCGGTGTGTACTTATACTGGGCTAAATCTAAACTCCATCTCACAAGTTTCGGAGCTAACTTCGGCGATGTTTGTAAATACTTTAACGCCTTACAGTCGGTATACAGTTCGAATTCTTTATTGAACAAGTAATAATTAAATGCTCTTAAAGAACTTATCACTGCCAATATTTCTAACTCCACTATATGTCTGGTCTTTTCTTGTGGACGTAACACGCGACTGTAATACGCAACTGGTGTCCATTCACCATTAGCCTGTTTCTGCAACAAGACGCCACCAATCGAACTAGTCGATGCGTCAGTGTACACTCTCGTGTCCAAATCTTCCCGAAACGGGGCTAATAATGGTGCATTCATTAACGCCGATTTCAATTGTTCAAAAGCCTGCTGATGTGATTCAGTCCATTCAAACTTGTGACCCTTTTTCAAAATTGGTTGAAACGTTGACGTGATTTTGGCATAGTCCTTGCAAAATTTTCTAACGTAATTCGTTAGTCCAAGAAAAGATTTTAATTGCTTAACATTATTCGGGGCCTTACACGCTTTAATTGCCTGTATTATCTTCGGGCTAACCTCATATCCTGCGTCACTGACAATGTGTCCGAGAGCCAAAATTTTCCTTTCTATGAACTGACATTTCTCTACTGATAGTTTGAGACCGTAATGCCTCAACCTTTTAAAAACTGATTGTAGTACGTCTACCATTTTCTCCTGATCATTCGTATAAAGAAATACATCATCCATATAATAGGAAACTGACTCCGGATTTACGTTTGCCAGGGTCATCGCCATTATTTTTGTATATATAGCGGGCGCTTGTAAATAACCCATCGGAAGAACTCGATATGAATAGGCTCCTACGCCTGGTATATTGAATGCGGTATACTCTCGTGACTCCTCAGAAATAGGCACTTGATGGTAAGCCGACTTCACGTCCAAAATGCTAAAGTATTTATGTCCTCCCATGCAAGTTAAAATTTGATGCATTGGAGGCAGCGCAATGCTATGCAACTTCACGCATTTGTTCAAAAATCTACAGTCGAGAACTGCCCGAATACCTCCTGACGGCTTTTGTATGAACAACATAGGAGAGTTATAAGCACTAGCACTTTCTTCTATTATTCCCTGTCTTAACAAAATATTGATTTGTTCCTTCACTTTATCTCTTAGCGCGATGGGAATGGGATATTGGTGTCTTCTAAACGGGACTTTCGTTTCCAACTCGATGTGGTGCTCGAAATGTTTAACCTGACCTAATTCATCATCTTGCCATGCAAAAACATCCGCAAAATTATAACATAAGCTCTCAATTCGGTCCTTAATTTCAGGTTTCGTCTCTGTTCCAAATTTCAATCGAGATTTGTCAAAATTCTTACGTGATCTTAAAATACCGTCTATATCCTCATTCGATAATCCTTCGCTCTTCAATTGATCTTCATCTACACATTCCTCAGCTTGTCCTAACGTTACATTTGGCCTTAATAAAATCGATCTATTGGATGGATTAATGATTTCAATCTTATTATTCTCAGCCGATAAAAGTGCGCGCGGGATCAATACATTGTATTGGGTTTCTATCTTTCTGTCTGGCTCTAACAAGTATTCCCTGTTATTCCAAGAACTAACCAAATTAACTTCCACAGTAGTCTTAGTCCTAGGTAACAACCGTACCTTATGACCTAGTACCCATCTTGGTCTAATACAATGTTTTATACCAATAGCTGCATTATCGGATACAGTTACAGATTCCTGTTCTTCCCTTTTCCTATACCTTGGCTTTCTAAATCTCTGCAACGTCAATTTATTCAGACCGTAATTTATTTGGCAATTCTGGCTTTGTAGAAAATCATTCCCGATCAAAATTTGATACGGAAAATCCTTCACTACACGAAATTCCAAATGAAATGTCTGTCCAGCCATTTTAAATCTTACAACAGCGATCTTATTCACTACTAACACATTCTGTCTTATTCCACGAATACGTGTTGGTCTAGGTGGAACTAGCTTTTCATTCACTATAGATATTTGCGACCCTGTATCGATCAATGCTTTATGACTTCTCCCGTCGACTTCTATCGGAACGTACAACATGTTATTCTCGGTTAATGTAGAGGCTACTATTTCTCTAATTTTCGATTTACCTCCTGTAAATGTGCCTCTGTCATTTACAGTATTACTCAGTTTAAATTATTTGCGCTCGTAGCCTGATAGTACGTTGGGCCATTAATTTGGTTTGGTACAACTGGTACGTATTGTACTTGACCGTTCACTTGACTATGATTCTGGCACCATGATGGACCATTAGAACCGTTAGCACAACAACTATTCCCTCGTTGTTGCCAAAAATTCGTTCTTCTTCCATTTCGGTTACCACGCCAATTATTATTCCTAAATCGTCTTCTGTTATTGTATTCATTAGGACCTCTATTTCTATTATAGCTATTATTATTATCCCGATTCCAATTCCTATTTCCATTGTTTCTATAAAAATTCCGTCCTCCATTACGAACATTTCTGTTTTCTCTAAAATTACTACTATTCTTCTGTTGCTTCGAATCTCTGTCGCTTTTATCTTCTTTACTATTCCGGTCCTGAAACTTAGTCGCTAATGTTAACTGTAGTTTTTCTCTAGCTCACCCAACTGAGTGATACTTGGTGGTTCCTGCTTAATTTTAACATCTTCCCTATTCCTAATCTCTTTCTTCAAAAGCAATTTATCTACTTCAACATCACTATCCTCATCTTCTACTTGTTCTCGCATTTTCTTAAGAAGGTCTTTGACGGTAATTTTTCCATTCTCTCTTTTGACACGTTTCTCTACTTTACACTTATTCTTTTCGACTTTCTGGAGATCTTCCACAAATTTGTCTATCGTCGAATACGAGTTAGTTCCTACTCTTTCCATGAAGTATGGCTGAAGGCCACCTACTATTATTCCTATTTTCTTTTTATCGTCCATGCTAGCATCTAATCTTTCGCACAATACTAACATGTCGTACACATAATTTATAATGGTTTCATCCTCAAGATGCAACCTCTCTCTTATTCTTTCTTCTATATCTAATGTCACGTTCGTTCGTGTAAATTCCTCTATTATACTTTTCTGTAATTGTTTGTAACCAATATCGCTAACATTCCTCCTCTTCAAAAATACCTTCATCCACTGCCTACCATTTCCTTTAAACACGCTTGGTAACAGTTCCTTTCTTTTGTCCTCACTCACGCCTGCCATTTGACACGCGTCGTCAAACTCGTCGAAAAATCCAACTATATCATTATCTACCTTTAAATCAAACTTCGGGAGTTTGTTTACGTCTGAATAGAACATTACGCCTGTCGCCATCTTATTTTCTTTTGAACTACTTGAATGCTTATCACCTATTACACTACTTTCAAACGGAAAGATGGATTCAAAATCTTCTGTGTACGATTTTGCTACAGGACTAGACGGAAAGTTTTCTACGGGTCCTAATTTCAAACTAGGTTTAACACTTTCTTGCTTTTTCTTACTCGAGGTAGCAATATTAAATAAGCTTCCGACTTGTACTCCTCTCGCGGCTCTTTGTGCTCTCGTACGAATACTTTCGTTACTCATTTACTTACTAATTACTTTAATTATTTATTCATATAAAACGTATACTTCGAGCTACTTTAACTAATTGGTCGGGAGGGTCGGATAAATTTTCTTCTTATTGCAAAACCTTAAATTCACATTACATAAACTAACACCTTATAAATAAGTACCTTAAACTAATTCGAGAAAATACGTTCAACATCCTTAATATTAAACTTCATTGTAGAGAGGGTGGGAAGGGTGGGCTTTATTTACGAATAAAACGTAATATAATATCATTCAAACTACGCCAACATGAAGGGTGGGAGGGTAGGGACTTATTATTTACTGAGAACTAAATAGTTCCGCCGGTAATCGAACCCTGAGCATACTCCACCATGAAGGGTGGGGAGGGAGGGCTTACTTACTTATTTACTGTATACACTAGAATCGAAACACAGCATCTCCTACCATGACAACCCAGCCACTCAGTGCCTAGTTTGGGGATGCAATTTTGAGTGCAACTGGATGCCTTCCACTCACCATCTAGAATGAGTGGGATAAAACTAATATTCATATGCGAGAGGCTTTCTTAATGGGGATAAATTCAAATAAGAATACGTTAACTTCATTAAATTGATATCACTATATTTCTCATAATTAAGATTTTACTGTAAGATTTCGTAATGCATTTAATGACGGATATTAGGAACGATTTGCCAGACGAGTATAGCAACGGTCGAGTATTGAGCCTTTGAGCCCTGAGTCGGCGTAACACATACCTGGAAAATCTGGTGTCGCTCCAACGATGATCTGGTGTCGAACCTAGCTCCTTTATGATGATACTCCTGATTGCTGAACTGCGAGGACGAGCATTGAGGTATGAAATCCTCTCAATAGCTTATCTGGACGTGACGTTCTACGTTGTTAATTAATGTAGTTTACGATGAATTTCCTTTCGCTGTCATCTGGCTGTCTGGCGATTTTAAACTCAGTTCTCCAACAACTCGATCTCCAAATACTGATCTCCAAATACCGATCTGCCAATACGGATCTCCACTGACCAAATTGGTATCCAAAGACTGATCCTCAAGACACCAAGGACTGATCCTGAACCTCTCTCATCCTCTGGTTTTGTTGAGCTTGGTCCAACCTCCTTCGTCTGCTTGTCGTCTGCTTGTCGGCACGTGCGACCCGTTTTCACATGGAAAAACAAATTCCTTCCATGTGTCAAGACTCAAAAACTGTAACTCTCGACACACTCTGATTTCTCGATTCTAAGCAATTTCCGCATATCCGTGATTTCGTGAAATTTGTGAAATCTTACAGATTCTCTTTGTACAATGCATAGAATCTGGCTAATGCGAGAATAGACGCATTGTCTACATTTCCTTCCTACATTGCCAGACTCTCAACGAAGACATTCTTATTGACATTTATTTACAACAGACTGCTGACACTGGAATTAACAACATTGTGCAGCTTGCATTATATTTCATACATAACATTCAATCACTTTAACCTTAATATACGATTCTTGTAACGTAAACATTAAAATAAAATTGAAAATATACAAAATAATTAACTCGAAAAACGAGTGTTGCCACAATATATATTGGCTGTTGTGGTGGACAAATACCGTGCTCGTGGGTTTTGTCGGGGTTCTCCCGTTTCCTCCCACTTTCTTCATTCCACCATTTCATTCATTTCTCATAATCACCGTCTCCTTTAACCTAACCGGCATAAGCGTGGGACGTAAAACTCAAAGATTTCATTTCATTTCAATATTGGGTGTATCAGACCACCAGTCTTAGGTATTTTTCTCAGCTCGTGGTGCATGTAGGCACTGGAAACCAAAAATTCATGACAAATGAAAAATGAAGAATCAAATGGTGATACTTCCATATCCAGTGGCGTAGCGGGAATACACCAACGGGGGTCAACTCCAAAAATTTTAATGAAACTGGTATCAATTTTGATTTCTTTAGAAGTAATATTGAAAAAAATAACTTTAACGGGAAACACTTTTTGTTATATTCTACGGTCTGGGATTTACATCTGTTATTTGTTGAATTGCTACTATCAGACCACCTGGTACAGGCATTTTTCTGTTCTTAGTTCAAGTACACACTTCAAACAAAAAATGAATGACTAAATCGTATGTGAAGAATATAATGGTGATACCTCCATATCCAGTAGCGTAGCGGGAATACATCAACGGGATTAATTTTAATTTTTTTAATGGAAACTGGTACCAATTTCGTCTTCTTTAGAAGTATTACTGATAAAGAAACAGCTTTTATGGGAAACACTTTTCGTCATATTCTACGGTTTGAGATCTACTTATATTATTTGTTGTTGAATTGCCACTATCAGACCACCCATTTCAGACATTTTTCTCTTTTCGTAGTGCACGTAGACACTTCACGGAAACTGAATGTCCAAATCGTATGTGAAGAATCAAATGGTGTTGCTTTTATATCTGTGTTGCTGCTTCTATAATGGTGCTGTTGAAATCCATATTTAGCCAATCCAGAAGAGGGGGGAAAGGGAAATACATAAAACGGATACAAAATAACCCATATTAGTGTCGAATGCATAGTTTCCGGGGTCTCTGAGATGACCAGTGTCACATCCGATGTCGTGCCGCGCAACACGGAAGAGGAGGAGGGGATATATATATATATATATATATATATATATATATATATATATATATATATAATGTTCAAAATTTTCCGATATTAATGTTGACCCGTATTTTTTATGGTCTCTGATATGAAGAATGACACATGTGATCCCGTTTAAAACCAAATTCAGCCCTGTAACTTGGAAGAGGGCAGATAATAAAATGATCAAAAATTATTATTAGTGTCGAATTCATGGTTTTCCGGGTCGTCGAGATGATCAATGTTCATTCCGATGCCTTTTAATTCGATGGCATTCAAAACAAAAACAGCATATTTCACTGGTACTAAACACATGATGTACGGAATTGTGCATTTAAATTTTCATTTCACCCAGAGAAGCGGGTAAATATATGCTAGTAAAACTTCATAACTTTGGAACCACCGAACCGACCTCGTTCAAATCTTCAACATGGATAAAGTTCGTACCTGGGATGACTCTTATCATTTTAGTTTGACGGTGCAATGTAGGGAAGGGGGATATATATATATATATCGGGTGTAACAGACCACCAGTCTTAGGCATTTTTCTCAGATCGTAGTGCATGTAGACACTGGAAACAAAAAATATCTGATCAAATGGTACATGAAGAATCAAATAGTGATACTTCCATATCCAGTGATGTAGCGGGAATACCTCCACGGGTGTCAACCCCAAAATTTTTAATAGAAACTGGTATCAATTTCGATTTCTTTAGTAGAAATATTGAAAAAGAAATAACTTTTACGGGAAATCCTTTTCGTTAAATTCTACGGTTTGGGATCTACGTCTATTATTTGTTGAAATGCTACTATCAGACCACCCGGTTCAGGCATTTTCTGTTCGTATTCCACGTAGACACTTCAAACAAAAAATGAATGAGTAAATCGTATGTGGAGAATAAAATGGTGATACTTCCATATCCAGAGGCGTAGCCGGGATACATCCACGGCGGTCAAGTCCAAAATTTTAAATGGAATTTGGTATAAATTTCGATTTCTTTGGAAGTATTATTGAAATAAAAACAACTTTAACGGGAAACAGTTTTCGTTAAATTCTGCGGTTTGGATCTACGTCTGTTATTTGTTGATTAATTGCTACTACCAGTCCTCCCGGCACAGAAGTTTTTCTACGTTCGTAGTGCACGTAGACACTTTAAGAAAACTGAATGACCAAATCGTATGTGAAGAATCAAATGGTGTTGCTTCTATATCCAAAAGAAATCCATTAACATTATGTGTACTTTACAAAGTTTATGACCTGAGCAAATAATACCCACTAGAAATGAAAATAACACTACAGAGTCATTGTATAATGCTTTCTGTATTGAAAGCCAAGACCATTAATGTCGCCTATACAGAGCTCTATATTTTTCTCCATATTAATATGTACGAAATAAGAAGTTGAAAATAAATTGTTTTAACTGCTCATATGCCGCGAAAATCTTACGGAGTATATTTCAACAAAATATTCCCTCGAAAAACTGAAGTTGGCAAAAAACGTGGAGATTGCAACACTTTTAGTGTTTGTCTCAAGCTCTAATATGAAAGCAGGATGCAAAAATAACAATAATGGGAATAAGAGCAACAGCATATTATTGAAACTTCAAAATTGCACTGAAGCTTAAGAGTTCCCGAGCCACTACACTCACCCCAATGCAACGCTGGTCGTGCCACGTGGCAAAGGTGATACACGAGGTTGTACTTCCTCACAATGAGTTTATTAAGTTGCGCAGAAAAGAAGTGCAGTAGCCCAAACGATTCATGTGATCGAATAATTCCCACTCAATTCATATGATCGAATAATTCATTTGCGTAAAAGAGATGCGCGGAAACCTAACTGATTCAATGAGCGAATCATTCCCAACCAATTCACTTGCGCAAAAGGGATGCGCGGACGACCAATTCATATGAACGAATTAAATGATCGAATCATTTTAGTGAATCAAAGTAAATGAATCGATTCTCCGAAATGAATCGTTTTGCCCATCACTACATGTGACAAATGAAGAAAGCGAAACGAACATACAGGAAGCGCGACCAGACGACGATTTCTCCAATCCGGCTCTTCAGCGGCATAAGCGGCTCGGCGCCTGTCCGAGCATCTTTGCCGAGGACGGTCCGTTCATTGTTTGCCAGCTTTCTTTCTGACTTGTTGGTACGCCGGAAGCATTTCGACGTCTTTCCGACATTTTCCGCGGTCGGCTTGCCCGCTATTTGTCGTCTTCTCCCAAAATGTTTGTTAAGGATCCTCTCGTACATGTAATATTATTTTAAATATTTACTTCTCATATACCCTTTACGTACAGCCCCTTTGCTACATTTATTTTCATACATTTCCTTTTTTATGGTCGGCAAGCCGTGAGCGTTTCGACGTCATTACATCCATCATTTTTCGCCGTCGTTCTGTCCGCGGCCGACTTTCTGCAGACTCCGTTTTCACAAGACATATTTAATGGAATTAGTGCCCACCCACAAGAAAAACCTTCGCACAGTTTCAATTTTTATTTCGTCATTAAAGAAGATGAAGGCTCTATTCATTTTCCAAAATTCGAATCGTTGCCGCCGGTACGCGATATTGAAACTTTCGCCGATGTCGTTTTTCAAGAAATTTCTGGCAGTATCTTTTTGCAGTCGTTGTCCGACTGTTTCAAGAAAGCTTTATACGAGGGCGGAAACTTTATTTTGAGCTCTAATTCGTATTTTAAAGCAACAAATTACCTTCAAACTCTCTGTCCCCTTTTGGTGAACGACTGTGATTTTGCTCGTTGCGGTCAAAAAAAGCGATGAAAGACGCTGGTATGCCTTCCTAGTTGACGAGAAAAACAGGAACTTTTAATCAATACTACACCATTTCTCGAGAATGCAGACCTATAGGGAAATCGGAACAGACAGGGAAGTAATGAAGGAATCCAGAAGTAGAAAATTAACTAACGTTGCGGAAGTTCTTTGGTAGGAAGAATATTTGCCTCATGTGTCATCGTTTATTGTTAACAGAAGAAAAGGAAGAAAATTACAACTTGCTCATCGAGCCTTGAGACTACAATAGTTAGAGAAAAAATAAAATCTTCTTTATGCAGGTTCATCACAGGGAATCGAATCCAGGACCTCTAGGATGAGTTACGGAATATGCCCAACCCCTGAAATTATGTGCAATATTTTCCAGAATACATGGAGGGAAAAGCCGAACCATAAAAACCTCTGAAAAAACTAAAACATTCTTTAAATGTCTCGTTTCAAGCACAATTCAAATAAAGAGCGAAAATTACAGTAAACATAGTACGGCATGATATACCTAGATTGCAGCAGGGAACAGCCTTACAACAGAGAAGCACTTTGTCGATCTCCATAGAATTTGCCCATGACATTAGTGCGCAAGAAGAATGGCTCTTATCGATTTATAGTTGGCCTTCGGGAGGTGAACTCTCACGTTATCGCCTCGACCTTTCCAGTACCGGCCATGCATATCTAAATAGAAAGTGTTTTTCTTTTCGGTATTTATTCGTAGACCGAAGAAGTATGTATCTGCAAATTTCGTCCAATCATGTCAGTCCTTCTAGGCTAGCTGTAGGACCAGACCTATAGGATTTTATTAGCACATACAGCCCCCTGCACTCCCGACAAATAAACCAAGATAAATTCTTTAAAATTATTTTCGTTCTCAAGATATTAGCGAAATTAAATTTTGCAAGCTTTATTACATTCGAGTAATTATTTTAAGGAGTATGCCCCCTGTTACCCGTTATATATATATATATATATATATATATATATATATATATATATATATATATATATATATATATATATAATAGATTTTTTATTCTAAGCCAAAGAATTATGGATTCTAGAAGTTTCGTTACAATCGTCTCAGTCCTTGTAGGTTAAGTAAGACCCGACTTATAGGATTTTATCGGGATATATACACCTTCCGCTCCTGCCAAATAATCAAAGAAGAATATTTTTAAATTATTGTCGTTCTCAAGACACTAGCGAAATTAAATTTTGCAAGCTTTATTTGAATATATATATATATATATATATATATATATATATATATATATATATATATTTCTTTTTTTAAGTATGCCCTCTGTCACACCTTATACATGTAATAGATTTTTTGTAGTCTAGAACAAAGAATTATGGATTCCTAAATTTCGTTTCAATCGTTTCAGTCCTTCTAGGCTAGCCCTAAGATCCGACATACAGGTTCTTTTCGGGAAATACGTCACTCTAAGGTCCCTCCAAATAGGAAAATTAGAATATTTGAAGATTATATTCGTTCTCATGCCGTCACGGGGATTAAATTTTATCTCATTTGGATAGTTTCATGTGTACGCCCCCTATCACATTTTATATACGTAAATAGAATTGGTTATCTGTTAATTATAGGCCGAAGAGCTGTTAGTCTTGCACGTTTCGTTCAGTGGCGGTTTTAACGGGTAGACCGGGTAGGCACAGGCCTACGCAAAAATTCTGAAAAATATATAAATGCTAAAAAATACAATAAAGAGTAAATATCTTCCACTATTTCTATTAATGGTAATTACTTATTTAATAAATAGAATCAACCACTAATATAAAAGTAATTGCCTACTGTCATTAAGCAATCAAATTGTATATGTGTCCATACCCAAAATTACAATCCTAAAGTAGCCCCTGGTTCCGTTCCAAGCGTCTCATCCTAGCCTTGACCCAAGAACCGAATATTTACTAAAGAGTATTCGCTAGAAACGTATTAATAAATATTTTAAATAAAGTTGGAAAGAAAATATACACTTCTCTGTTGAGATTCCACTACTCTTGCGTAGATTTAAGTAAGAGCGTCACTTAACATTATTCTAACTATTAAACTACGCACTCGAACACAAAACATAGCACCAATCTCCATAACAAACACGGCAGCAATCAGGCGCGCGCTTTGCAGTATCGGGAATTTCCCGTAAAGTGGTCAGCTGTGCTTAACGCAAAGATGCCAACCTGCAGTGGACGTTTCTCCTCAATGTTGTATTTCAACGTGTTTCCTTTTTGTGTTCCTTTGCTTCTTTCTCTTTTTCCCTAACTTTTGTTTTAGGAAAGAGATACGTAATAAGTCTACATAATGAGCCAGTAGGAAACGAGAGAAGAGTTGAGCTATTGATTAATATAAACGCATAAACTCAACAATGTATAATGTTAAAAGACATTTGAAGTAAAAGAACAATTTAGAAAATTTCCCCCAAAAAAATCACACTAAAAAGGTTCCCCATCCTATTTCCAATTGATTCGGATACTTCTCCAAACTTGAGAGCAAATCCCGCAAGTTGACAACACTGATTGAGGAAAGATAACTGTAACCCCTTCGTCTCCACCTCACCTCTTTGTGTGTTTTTCGAAGGGTATGAAGTTTTATATACATTGTTGGTACTGAAAGCTTTTACACTCTGCAGGCGTTTTTGGTTCCAGCCCAGGACCCAACAAACATAGAGAAACACTACATGGGATATCTTGAAAACTACTTAATATAAGCTTCAGATGTCTCCACCATCGTCAACAAAATATAATGAATAACATGTCCAAGCTCTCTACGAGCATTATTTCTGGTCGAAGAATTGATCCCAACGAGGTCGGTTTGACAGCATGTGCCTGACGAGTTACGTATATATATATATATATATATATATATATATATATATATATATATATATATATATATATATATATATATATATGAGTGTGTGTGTGTGTGTGTATGTGTGTGTGTGTGTGTGTGTGTGTGAGAGACATAAAATCTCAAGAGCTGCTTCATGAGTCATCACCTGATTTGGTCAAAATATAGAGTCGAATGTTAGGAATTGTGCTTGTTTTAGAACCATCTTTTTAAACCGTAAGTGGTTTAAATAAACGATTTCCGTCCCGATCATTGATCACCATAGAGCAAAAACGGTAAGACGTGCCGTCAGTCGGTTTTCTACGACCTAATAACATATTTAATCTCTGTTATCTGTTCTCTACTAAAACTGGAAATGGTTCAAATCAACTATAATATCTAGCGTCAATAGATATTGAACTACATGGAGCTAAATCTGTACAAGATAGATAAAAGCAATTTCCTCTAATCAAGTAAGTCTCAAGTGTCTCGAGAGTAATTTTTAACTCGTCCATTAATCTTAAACTGATACCATAGATCGTAGAAATTAACTACTTCCGGTGCCAGTATTAACTTCAAAAAACAAGAGCCAGAAGTATATTTTTGAGTTTGCATTATTTTCAGAGTTCTACAAATAGCTGCGACCTATGATTGATGGCTATAGAATAAAACTATATAATAGATAACGAGAAGCTATTAAGCGTGCTAAGAACATATTTCGTATCCAGTCTAATCCCTCCACTAAAACCGGAAGTGGTAGAAATCTATTACCGTTTCCGTTTTCGATATTATCTATGGAAATACCAGGGGGTCTACACCTGGTACTGCTTCGCGTGGTGTATACAATTTAACCTGTCAAGTTGGCCACCTGCTTATCTTGGTCTGGTTGGTCTTGAACCTGCATTCTCCCATAAGAGATTCGTTACTTATTACTCTATAAGTTGGCCACCTGTCTATCTTGGAAGTTGCCCGCATCGAAGCCCATGATGATAATGACAAATTTACCTCCGTATCTTGGCCTCGCAAAATACCGTTTTGTTATTTTTCTTAACTTTTTCGAACTTACATACGAGAGGCAGATGTTCTGTATTTGGGACTGGAGACAAGAAGCATAGATTCCCACGATTTGTTCTTGGACGTCAATGGCCAAAACACTACCCCGATAAAGGGGTGTTGAAAGAAGATGAGAATAAGAAAAAGCACGTACAGGAATTCAGGAAATTGTTTAGCCTGTCTGTTTTGGTAAAACCATTAGGTATATCGGCTCATTTTATCAGTGGGAAGCTTTAGCAATTCCGGGAAATTCTCAAGGTCAAAGCTAACCATATCAATTGTCACCTATTGGCACCTGACGACATGTCGAAAGATAGCGGAAATTCTGAATTCCCTTAAGATTTTCCCAGTGCATATCTGCCAAAAAGAATAAAAGAAATACATCTAGAATGAACCACGATAAAATGTTTGTCACTGTTTAGTCAGTTTAGAGCAAGAAGAAGAGAGAAAGAAAAAAGTATTTCCGATTTCTGTGTGTGTGTTCAGTGGAAGGGGACGTGTTGAGTTCATGAATTCATAATGTATTCAAAAGTAGGAAGTTGAATGAACTGTGCGTAAAGAAGAAAAAGAAGTGTTAGATTTGATAAAGGTGTGAGTCAACGCTCAATATCGGTACAATTTGGGGTATCAAAATCTACGGTAGGGAACATTAATAAAAACAGGGACTCAATTATTAAAGCCTGGAAAGAAAACTGCAATAATGATAGGAAAAGAAAATTACGAAAAACTTATCACGAAGTAGTCAATTCGTTAACCCTTGAATTTTTTCATAAGTGTCGAGAGATGGACATTCCTGTTATAGGGCCGATGCTGCAGGAAAAACCAAAGGAAATTTCCCGAAGATTTCAAATTGAAAACTTTCATGCTAGTAATGGGTGGTTAGAATCATTTAGATCCCGCCATAACATTAATTTTCGTTTCCTTTCCCGTTGATCTGCAGGAATAGACACAAAAGTAGTCGAAGACTGGAAGTTAAAATTGCATGAAATTAAAAGTGGTTACCCATTAGAAAACATATTGAATGCTGATGAAACGGGATTATTTTACCGCCAACTCCCACGGAAAAGTTTGGTACAGAAAGGCGAGAAATCCAAAGGAGGAAAGCTTGCTAAAGAAAGATTAAGTATCCTTTTGAGTTCTAGTACTACTGGTGTAAAGTTGAAGCCATTAGTGATCGGTAGTGCCGCACGTCCAAGGGTGTTCAAAGAAAAGCAAATCGACGTTAAGAATTTGCCAGTTCATTGGTACTCGAACAAAAAGGCATGGATGACATTGGATAGTTTTGAAAACTGTCTTGAAAATTTAAACAGTTCAATGAAAAAGTAAAAAACGCAAAATTTTGTTGATTATTGTAAACGCAACCAGCCATCGCAAAAAAAAAAAAAATGACTTTAGCAATATCAAAGTGAAATTCCTCCCTCCACATGTAACAGCAGAAGTTCAGTCTCTTGACCAGGGAATAATTAAGAACATGAAATCTCGGTATCGTCAGCACATGCTGCAATATGTTGTAACTGCAGATGAAGCTAGTATCAATAAGGCGGACTCTGTAAAGTTAATAACAGTGTTGGACGCTATCCGTTGGTTAGTCAGTGCCTGGGATCAAGTTTCAATGGAAACAATAAAGAAGTGTTTTGGTCGTGCAAGATTTTACAGCGAAGTGCAAAGTAGTGAATCTGGTGATGCAGAGATTGTTGAAAGACTAAATGAAGTCATAAGTACGTTTCCGTTAAACACTCAAGCAGATTTAGTGCCAGTGGATGAAATAAGTCGAATCGACGATGTTTTATTTGTTCACGAGGAAATCCCAACTACACCAGAAGACATCTTAGAAACTATAGTAAAAACAAGGCAGCATAAGATGTCAGTGTCTGAAGATATGAAGATGATCCGGAGTCGCAAGAGATAAAAGAACAGGTTGCACTAATGAGTCATGCAGAAGCTTTTCAAAGTGCGTCTCAACTTCTTGTATACACATCCACTTATGAACCTCAGTTTACAGATGAGAGTTACATTGGATTTTTTCAAAAATGAAAAAGCAGACAAAAATAGTTGACTATTTAGCAATAGACAAGAACAGTAACAAAGGAAAAAAGGTCGTATAAACTGAATAAAAATGTTCAATTTATAAACTTGTTTCCATTTTTTTTAAAGCTGAATAACTCAGTCTGCTACAATATTAATTTCAATGAACTGCGTACATGTATTTCTATTTTGTGGTTGTTTGTGTTATTGTGTTTTCAGTGCGAATAATTCAGTGTACCAGACTAGTTTTCAGGAAGGGAAAGGTATGTACACATATTAAATAAATTGTTGTTTTTTCGAGTTCTGCATATTGTTATGATTACCCAATATACATTATTTAAAAGTAGCTTTCGTGCCATTGCTTATTAGAATTTTACAATCAAGTAATACTAGAAATCCTATTCTAAAAATACACCAATCACACTTATTTTCTGTAAGTTGGCTACTTTTCAATGGAACCGATGGTGGCCAACATTGATAGGTTGCACTGTAAATGGTACTGCTTCGCGTGGTGTACACCTGGTACTGATAGTTGTTATTTGAACTTTTTCAGAACCCGTGATCTAATTTTTAAATCAAATAAGGCAAACTAGAGGTCATATGTAAACTAGTTTTACAGATAATTTAGCAGTAGAGCACAAATTATTTACCAGTTTGCCCATTCAGCACTGTTGAGACTTGACTAAGGCAAACAAAGTATAGTTCAGAGAAAGTATAGTTCACCTGGAACCAAGTTGAAGCCATTCAATTACACAAAGAACATTATTGTCTTTATGTTAAGTTTAGTGCCCCTAGTACTTATGATAATTTTTTGCGGAGAACACCTGAAGAGCTGATTTTTAATCATTCCGATGGGACAGAAAGTTTCATCCATATTTCCAGCGAACTGAAGATGTCACATGAGTGCGAGTTTGAGAGTTGGCCATTGAACTCAGTCTGGAAGTGATTCACGCAACATTAAGTCCTTATGGAACTATTTCTAAAGTAATCAATGGACAATGGTCTGATAAATTACATTTTTCAGTGTCTAATGGAGTTCGTGTTTTGTATATGACTCTAAATAAACATGTTCCCTCTAAAGTGACATTTCAAGGTCATCGTGCTACAATTATGTATCCTGGTCAGCCCCCTACTTGATTCTATTGTAGCAGTAGTTCGCATGTTTTTTAGTCATTGTAATAAACGTCAGCCTCGTAATCTACCTGGCCGACATTCGTCTGGTACTTTACAGGTGACTAAGTTGTTCGTGGGACTCTTACCTCAAACGCCTCAGTATTCAACCTCTACTTCGTCTCGTCCCACCACGGCCTCGTCAGAAGCTGTGAATATGACTGAACTTGAACCAGGTGTTCCTAACACACGAGATGTGCAACTTTTACCCTCCTTACGACCACCAGATTTACAAGCGTTATCTCCTGTTACTACTATTGCTATCATACCACGTTCAGATATTCATACTAATGTCACTCCTACATAAGTTTCGGAGAGTTCCCTGCCTGCTCCTGTGCCTCCCCTTTCTGTTACTTCATCAAGTATACCCCTCCATAGTGATGATGTGTCTGCTAACTCAAGTGCTCTCCTTGACAACTTTATAAGTGAACATTGCGCTGACAAACTATTGCTACCTACCGTCAAAGACACAGGTGGTCGTAACAAAAAACGAAAAATATCGACAGCCAAGCAATCGTCACGTGATCATCGTGTACTTACTTCGGACGGTGGTAAGTCTTCTTCAGAGGCACCAAGTGAAAGTCAGTTGTCTCTCAAGGTTACTTCAGCAGTTCCTACTCAACCATAGTGTTTACGTTTTTGGTGTTTTATTTTCGTATTGATTTATCTGTTCCTCGTTCCCCAAGATGTTTGCATATTGGAACTTGTTCATTCCCCTAGTTTTTTTACTCCGTATGTTATGTTTACCTTTTATTTTGCAACACTTAACTTTAACAAATCTATCAGCGTTCTTAAATTTACTGCTTTACAGGATTTTTTACGTTGTCGTTCCATTGATGTTTGCTTCTTACAGGAAGTTGGTACTGCCACCTTTGTGAATATTCAAGGTTACAATGTTCATAATAATTTCACTTACAATGCTACAGGTCAAGGATACAGTTCAAGGACGCATTCTTGCTCGTCAAGGATACAGTTTGACAATGCTTTTTACCATTCATCTGGTCGCTTAATTAGTGGTATGATACGAGATGTCAAAATTTTGAATTGTACTCACCTTCGCGGAATAATCAAAGGACTGCCCGCACCGAATTTTTCGAAACAGTAGTTGCCCAGAAATGTGCCAAAAATTATGCTGGGCATATTATCGGGTGTGATTTTAGTCGTGTCATACATCAATCACAGCAAATTCTGGCCTACGATTATTGTGCTACTCTGCACAGGTTAGTAACAGACCTTTGTTTAAAAGACGGTTAGCTTGCGTTACATCCGGCTTCCCCAGGTTTTACCTTTTTCACGTATACAAGCTCGTCCAGGATAGTATTTGGTTTCTCAACCTCTGCTTTCGCATTCTACTTCATATGCAAATTTCCCCCACATATGCTTCTGATCACTTTGTACCATATTTAAGTATTATGTTAAACGTTAACAAAATACCAAGAGGCAGAGGTCTCTGGCATCTCAATACATCTATTCTAGTGGAACAATTATATGTACAAGAGTTTAGCGATACCTGGCATCGCCTCGTTCAGCGGCGTTCTCCTCGTAAAACTATTGCTGACTATTGGGTATACAATGTTAAACGCACATTTCGTTATATGTCTATTTCTTATTGCAAAGCTAAGGTGCAGGGTTTCAATCAAATGTATAATTTTTATTATGGTCTGCTACATAATTTATATTCTCTGGCTCTTCAAGGAGACCAACGAGTAGCATCCATTAAAGAGGTGAAGGCAAAACTATTACAAATCCATCGTCGTCAGCGAGCGGGAATTCATAATTGTAGTAAAACTCTATCCATGGATTCCGATATGTTTGTTTCTGTATTAAGGTCTTGCGTGAGCGTCAGTGGTCTAGGTCTCAACTTATTGCAGGGGCACTGGTGAACAGGTAGAATCCGTCAGTAAGTTTTCTGATATACAAGCTATCATCCTTCGTTACTACCGAAATTTATTCAATTTGCAGGATGTTGTTGCAGCACCCCCCATTGACTACTTTGCCCATCTGCTGCATAGATTAACGGCGGAACAAGGACAAGTGCTCACTCAACCATTTTATCAGGAGGAAATGGTGCAAACCGTCCTCACAGTTCAGAATTTTAAAACGCCTGGAATAGATGTACTAGGTGTAGAGTTATATAAAAAAATTCATTTAATGGGGCCCATGCTTACTGAATGGGTGAATTATGTACTGCAAGTAAGCATTTTGGACGAATCCTCTCGGACTGCTGTCATTGTGTTAATTCCGAAGAAGACTCATCCTCGTACAGTGGAGACCTATATCTTTACTCATCTGTGATTATAAAATTATTAGTCGATGTATTAGTGCCCGACTACAACCTGTTATTGCCCAGCTTGTTGGGCGTATCCAACATAGTGGCCTACCACATAGACGTGCCCAAGATATTGTTGCTGCTATTCGCGACGTCATCATCTACCATGAAGATATTGACCAATGTGGTGCAGCCTTAGTTGCCTTGGACTATTCTAATGCTCTTGATCGAGTGAATCATACATATTTATTTTCTTGTCTTCAAACCTATACATTTGGCGATGACTTCTGTAATTGGATTAAGCTGTTATATTGTAATTGGACAATTAAACTCAAAATTAATGGATACCTCAGTTCTGCATTTCACATTAGTAATGGCACCCAACACGGCGGTCCCTTGAGCAGTCAGTTTTTTATTCTAAGTTTAGGGCCATTTCTATATAATGTCCGAAATGCTCTTCATGGTGTCACGATGTGTAATATTTCTGTGCGAGTTTGCTTATTTATGGATGATGTTACATGTTTCACAACTGGTCACTCCGAATTCAATGTTTTACTACAGCACGTACTACTCTACGAATCAGTAACCGAAACTAAGCGTAACCCTAATAAAACGTACGTAATGCCTCTGGGTAAGTCACCCAATATTACTACTACTTCCATTGGTCAGCTACAACAGTCATTTAAAATCTTGGGAGTGACTTTCAGTTCTAGTGTGGTGGACATTATTGCTAATAATATTGGCCTTAAAGTCAACCGGATAACTTACGTTCTTGACCAAGGTCGATTTCCAAATCTTAGCCTCTTATCTCGCTTAAAATATGTGCGTTTGTATGGGTTATCTCAATTATATTACTTTGCCCAAGTCCTGCCTTTTTCTGCGTGACATCTTGCAAAAGTCCAGACAATTGTTGGTAATTTTCTGTGGAAACCTATGATTTTTCGTGTTTCCTATCAAATTTTGTGCAACGATTTCCAAAACGGTAGATTAAATTTGAAAGATGTCAAATTGCAGACTAAAGCCCTATTGCTCCAATGATGTTTACGTTAATTTATAAGCACCCTGATCATCCTACCACTCAGCTTCTCATGCACTTATTACACTGTGTTCCATTAGAAAACCCCTTCTATCTAGGACATCTCCCACCTCAATATACTTATCAGAAACCGGTTTTGTATTATGTTTCTTATCGATTGTTAAATCATGATTTAGACGAAGTGCCCTCTGTCGTAACCCTCGAGAATACAGAGGCCACTCGAGGGTTTACGCCTCTGTCAACAAACTGTATTCGACTCTTCGCCAATCTTGTAATCATGCTCCTATATTGTTACTACGCATCTCCATCATAATTGGCAACGTATATGGCGTGTTTTACATGCCCCTTATTTAACTTACCGTGCAAGATTCGTATGGTTTATTTGTGTGCATCAAATTGTTGATACTGTACCCCGATGACATTCACTTGGATTTAGTGACTCTGATCTTTGTGATTCTTGCAATGTAAAGGACTGTTCGACATCGTCTTACAGAATATGGAGAAGCAACAGTGGTGTGGCCCCAGTTCTGTCGCTATATGGCCAAACTTGCGCCGCACTACTCCCACGGCTATACAATAGACTTAATTATTTTTCCCGGCATTACTTTCTCCGAGGACAAAATATTAAGCTGTTAATTGGTTGATTGGCAACACTGTTTTATATTTGTTAGCAGAATCTCAGAAACTTGTTCATACTTCCTATATTATGTTTTTTATGCCCAGCAAACCCAAATTCCTTTTGCGTTGCGCAATAGGTTATTCGCAGTTTTTTTGGTGGGGGGGGCGGTATCTGCATAATGTATCTCAACCTGTATCTGCCCATTTGTATCACCTTCCTTATTTTGTTTATTGACTTGTACTGACATTAAGTTGCTATAAAAAATGGTAAACCGTTAGACTCCAAATCATAAGTTCGCGGGGTCGATTCCCATCTGAGTCAAGTCTCCTTTTTTTCTTGTATGAAATTTTATTTTCTGCAATGCATAAAAAATTGTATAAAATAACTACATTAAAATACATCAGTTTTATATATATTCATATAATTATTGCAGAACATAAGTAATTATCATGTTCAAAATATAACGTCTGAGTTGGGTATTCACATTACGTTGGTATTATATATGTGATTGTTAAATACAACTTAAGAAGATCGAATAATAGTAATAAATAAGTTAAGTAGTGTATTTATTTGCAACAATTGTCATATAGAGGTTACTTCTCAACACTCTTATTACAGCAGGTCATTTATGTACTTGAAAAATTATTCAAAGCATAAAGAGAGGGTATAAACAGAGAATCGAAAGTCGGAACGCTTGCAAGAAATTCCTGCATCCCAAAGGTCACATGAGAAGGCTGGAATTGTCCTTAAGAAGCATGCCACAACAGAAACTCTTTACTTAGATGCTGTTGTAATATGAAAGTGGTGATGCCTTGAATTGCTCTCTCTCTCTCTCTCTCTCTCTCTCTCTCTCTCTCTCTCTCTCTCTGTTATCTTATCTGTATTTATATACATAAAAGAGGATGTATTTGTGTGTTTCAACATACTTCTGATATGCCTAGATCAATTTTAACCATATTTCTTACAGTCTGGAAAAGAGTACTGTAGTGATATATATAAAAAATGCTAGAAAAGGATCGATATTAGTATCGAATCCATAGTTTCGTGGTTGCTTAGGTAAATAGTTCAACTTTCAATTCCCCTTAAGTCCAATTAAGCTCCCATTAGCACCCACGATGATTACATAGGGACGTAAAAATATCGAAATTAATCGATATTAGAGTCGAATCGTAAGTTTTCAGCGTCGCCAACAAAGCCGCATTTTCCGTTAGTCAACTAGGCCTGTGCCTAGAGGGCAACATGTTTGAAGAGCGCAAAGTTAAAAATTAAATAATACTGAATTAAATAAATTCCATACTTTTTCGTATGAAAAAGTTTAAAAATCGAGAGGAAATATTCCATTTCATGAACAATCCTCTTTTACTATTTTAATATGTTTAATGATAGCGTAAGAAATCTAAAAGTAATTCAGAACGTATTCCCCATTGGTTATATTTTGTTACGTAGTTGTAGCTTAGCAACCAGTGAGTGGTATTTAACTGTAATAATTGTTAATTCACTAACTAAGCATACTTGACTTAAGATTTATTTTTATGTTAGGGATGAAGGGGTGGAGAAATATGTAATTATTTGGCGTGCCGAGAACAAAAGAGCGTAGAGACACCGAGCTTCTAACTGCAGCACTGCTCGCAAAATTAGTAGGTAGAAGTTTTATTTGCATTTAAGACCAAATTCAGTCCTAGCGGTGGTAATATTAATTTGCTCTGCTATGAGGAAAGAAGGCCGACAGTATTCGGAGTACTGCGGCAGGGCAAGCCTGTTTGGCGCTACTCGAGCTGTTTGAACCTAGCTACATAAGGGGAAGAACCAAGTCAGTAGTCATTCCAAAAATGCAGGAAAGTGGTAGAAGTTAGGGGAGACGGATCCAACCATATTATAGTTCATCACGATATTATTGTTCATTTGCGAGCTTATCGTGAAAATTTTAGGGGTGGAGTAAAAATATAGGGGGAGCCAGGCCCACTAGACCACCAGGGGATACGGGCCTGGGAAGAACACAACAATATAGATCATCACAAGTTTAATTATGAACATCACGTCGTCTTTTGAGTTGAGTTGATTTTGAGTTTAACGTCCCGTTAAGCAGCGAGGCTATATGAGACGTGGACCTACTGATTAACGTGGAATCCGAACCACAAGAGCTCCCGCCGGGAATAACACGTCGTCTTTTGAATAACAATATAGTCGAATAGGGGTATCAAATACATTTTATTAGCCTATTGGCCCCAGGGGTAAAAGTGAAGGAGAATGCGGGGACGCTGTATCCCCACCTCGAAAATAATTAAAGCGTCCACCCAGTTCCGAAAAAAACTATAATGGATATAGATAGGCAGGGGAACGCCATGGCGTCATGCCGCTACCTACCGTCTTCCCACCTTTGAAGATCCACTTTTACCACTGGTTGGCCCGGTATGTCAAATGAGAGGTAATTTGCATGGTGTAAGACACCATTACCCTTCACACCATTCCAAATAATTGCCCTTATCTTGCAAACTGCATACATTTTGATCTTACTACTGTGTTGGGTATCCAGGAGAACTCCCTGATATCAAAACTAAAGCGTCTATCTCAAGAAATGGTACTTCAAAGTTTCTGCAAAATCTGTTCAATTTTGAACTTTTAACGCTCATAATTCGAACACGCTTGCGATCGAATATTTCTCCGGTTGCCTAATTGTTTCATATGTAAAAAGGCGTCGACTGACCATAATATCGGAACGAAGTCAGAGTAATATCCAGCGACCTTCTCTAGTTAGTATTTAGGTTTTTGGTGGACACACTCCATGTGTGTGTATGGATTTTCTCAGAGTTTCTCTTAGTGCTCCTACTTTCTCATTCTACCATTTAATTCATTCATATCATCACTGTCTCATGCCTATATGGCATAACCGAGAGACATGAATGTTTTTTTCTGTAACGTCCTATCATTGTGCTTCGAAGGAAAGATAGAAGGTGATGATGACAACGAATGAAATGGTTGAATGAAAGAAAGGGAGGAACCCGAAGGAAACTCCACTTATGGTTTGTCCACAACAAAACTCACTTGGCGCGAGCTGGGATCCAGCCAAAAACCTGACTCACCAGAAGTGAGTGATCTATGTCTACCTCTTATTGATCCAATATTCTAACGAATATTGTCCGTGAATTCCGAATTGTAAGTGATTTACCGCTTGCTGTTTCAACATAAGAATAAGGAGTGGAGATGGAACACATGCTTGGGGCGCTGAATCTATATCAACAAATAATTTCTTGTTGTCGCTTACCGTTTTGCTCTATGTAAATTGAAAGTGTGATAAGGGACAATGCAGAGTGACTGGATGAAGTAGCTACAATCATTGGCATAAGTCTCTGTTCAATCTGTAACATTATCCACGCTGTGCTCAGATTTCGAAATGTGTGTGCCAGGTAGGTATCACGCCAGTTGATAGACGAACTGAAGCAGCGATGTGTTGATGTGTCACGAGATTTTGCCACGCCGCAAACGAGAAGGTAGTGACTTTCAGAAGAGATTCGTTACTGGGTATGAAACATGGGTGCACTATTACATTCCGGAAGTAAGAAAGCGAGCATGCAATGGCAGTGTCCATTATCGGACACAACCGTCTACAGGGAAGTTAGTACTTTCTTCTGGGACTAAAAGGGTGACATTTTGGAGCGTTACTGCATAGGGAACGCATAGTCAATAATATCTTGTATTCCGATCTCCAAAATGGTCCTAAACTTACTATACGAAGTAACAAGGACTTCTGAAAACAAATTTCCTCTATAACATAACAATACTCGGCCTCATACTACTGTCTGCGCAATGGCTGCGATCATTGAAAATCTTAATTTCGTTCTCCTTTCGTACCGAATCTCGCCTCAGTGGTTAAAGGCACTAAAGATAAAGAAGTTTCAATCTGATGAAGAAGTGCAAAGCATGGTGTATGACTGATTGCGTATCCAATAAAAAAAAAAGTCTTTAGAGGAATTGGGACACCTTGTAAGTAACGGGAAACGTATATTGAACGTAGAGTGGATTGTGTTGAAAAATGAAATTCATTTGTTCCATGTTCACTCAATATTTTCTTTCTTTAAGTTTTAAAGGTTTTTTGATACCTCGTAACACCAGAAAATTGTTGTTTCCGTAAGTACCGGATATGAAAATGGGGATACAATTTTAACAACAGGTTCCAAGAACCTGAGAAGTTCTAATAACCGGATCGGGCGAACTAGGTGAATGACACCATTGAGTAAAGCAATAGACCACTATGCTCTGTCAACGATCATGAACGTCCGCAGCGGAGGCAAAGGGACAATCGCTTTACCCTGCTTTTTCGAAAGGTGTTTGGTTGTTTCAAAACGCTTTTACCCAGAAACACACACCAAGGAACATTATATTTGGTTACACCTACTAGAATATTTAATATAGACCTATTTAATGTAGTCCACAAAGATACGCAATATGCCTCAAAAATAACTGTTTTGCATCATGCGTTATGCGCATCAATGTATGTCAGGGTTTTGCATCTTCCCCGACCTCGGAAAAATCCTGCGGGTGTTTCTGGATAAAAGTGTTCTTATTCGGCAGATGTGCATAGTATCAAGTATGAACCAGTACTAAAAGATAGCGTGAAATTGTTTTGAGTATATGCCACTATAAACAAGAATTACAGAATCCATACTTGTTATTATTGTTGAAGATCATGAGATATATGAAGTACAGCAATCAAGGTGCCAAAGCATGTACTTGCAAAACACTTGGAGAAATGAAGACGGTTAAGTAAACTAGTAGGTTTTAATAAAATTAGCTGTAAATAGCTCGGTAGATAGATCACCTCTGGAGCACAAGATCTCTGGTTTGATCTCACTTTTCGCCATGAAGACTTTCTGGGTAAAAGATTAGCTTCTGCTCTAGATTAATTAGTCACATGTGATTAACTTCGACAAATACTACCTCCTAATCAGACTCTCTGAATACAATTTTGGTAACCATCCTTTAGTCAACCCCGTAGTCAGGGGTGTAGCCAAGGGGGAGCCCATCGGGGCCAGCCCCCCCCCCCCGCAAATAATTTCTTGCCCCCCCCCAAATGACCAGCTTTTAAAACATCATAGTAAAATTATCTCGCTTCATTCATTTAAAAGTAACAAAGTTTATTGACAATTAATAATTTACGGTAAAATAGTATGGAGAAATACTGTTTTACCATACCGATCGAAAAATAGTATGGTATCTCTACCTTATACCTATCGAAAAATAGGATACTTTTTTGTGACAACAGATTACACAATTTACTGCGATTTATATTTGACAGTTTGAGGACAAACATTTTAACAAGGTACTATAAATACAGCCATAAAACAAAGGTACTAAACTGATTTGTAAGTACAGTATATTTTCATATGCTTTAACAAGTGTTTTAAAAGACATAGAGGATGGAACATTTTGTGAGAAACAATGTTTTTATTTAATTTGGATTCCATTCGCTCTCTCTTTTATTTCTACTCAGTGTAATAAAATAGTATTTTGTTAGTCACGAATAATAAATAAATATTTTTGTCAGGAAACCGAAAAGAAATTAAGTGAAATTTCAAAGAAAATCAATCTTGTGTAGAGAGGTTATGTATACAAGGTCTTAAATTTAAATATAAAGGTAACCAAGAAAAGTTTAGTTGCTTTTTCACCCACCACCTTCGAACATCGATATGTCACCTAACCTGGAAGATCAAAAATAGTCCCCATCAGCATCGACGACCTTCTGAAAACGTTCTAGGAGGCCATGAAATCCATCGCGGTAGAACTTGGTGGACCGTGAAACGAAGAAGATATCGGGTGCATTTTGGAATTTAACTAGGGATTTGAACTGGCGTCCTCTAAGGTAATTGTCCAAAGAATGGAACAGGTGATAATTGGACGGTGCAATACCCGGGAAATATAGTGGTTGCAATACTGTTTCCCATCCAAGGCGGAGAATGGTGTCCTGAGTCATCCTAGCCACGTGGGACTTAGCGTTGTTCCGTAAACGAGGACCCATTTGCAATTCAGAACTGATGGCTCCAGAGTTTTGAGTTTTTGTTGAGCACAGCTCAACTCCTGACACTACACAGTTGCATTCATACTCTGACCAGCTGGTAGCAGTTCCCGATGCATGATGCACCAAACACACATAAGGACCTTCTTCTGGTACAGTGCTCTTTTCGGCTGTTTCGAAATCGCTTCATGGGATGCTAACCAATGATGACGGTGCCATGGAGCTTCGTATAGGACCCACTTTTTATCACATGTCAACACCCTGTCCAGAAATGGCTCCGAAATAGTAAATAAACACAGGCGACTGCCGCGTTGCCTTCTGGCCCGGAGTCAAAAATTGTGAGACCCATCGACCCAACTTGTAGTGCTTCACAAGTTGATGGATGTGTGTAGTGCCCTTAGTAATTGTGTTATTTTATAATGGTAATATTTTTAAGTAGTATTGTTAACTCTCTTTGTAAGATCTGGCAACATTGATACTTCCGCTGTACTAGGGAGAAAGAGATTGTGTACCGCATGGCTTCTCGATATCTGTAAAAATGAAGCCTAAAATTATAGTTAATCTAGGCCTCTCGTAGCCATCCTCCTTTTATTGGTAATCAACAGTTTTGACAGAGCAACATTGAGAGTAAGTGAAGTTTTACGGTTACTTTTTCATCATAATTTTGGTGTACAATTTCCAAGAGGAATTTATAAAGAAGAGCAGGTGGTCTCCCACGTGTTTTGTTACAGCTACAAGTTTTTGTCTGTCAGTGTGTGCCTCTCCATTAATTATATTTTAAGTTTCTGTGTTCGTCCTAGTGACATTCTCCATTTAATACGATAATGGCAATTTTCGTGAAGTTTTTCTTAGTTGTGATAATGTATGAAATCATAATGAAGCACTAAAAACTTCTGTGGGAACCCGCCCCATGCACGCTCTGTCCGGTATCATATCAGTGAAGGAAGCAATGTATTCAACCTCTAGCACAGAATCATCAAGAGTCCAGATCTTTACAAGGATTGTAACGAACCAGCAATGTACCTTCCCAGGAAGTAACTTGGTTTTCACGTACAAACGACTTAAAAGCTGATTCCCATTCATATATTTGCTACAACACTACTTCCTTGAACTTAAACATGTACTTCAACAAAATATGGCTTCTTTACATTCTAGTGTACTTGTTACAGTACCAAGTACTGGATTCTATAGCTACTCATGGCATTTTAGTAGCAAGCAGCATGTTTATTCCAAACCAATATCCTTTCATATGTGCTGTTGTGAACCAGTGCAGTCTCTTAAGTGAGCAGTGTTAGTCTATTAACAAGCAGCTTGTAGAGTGGTGCAGGATTTATGCCAAACGCATATTCAGTTGGAATAATTTAGAGGCATTTTAGTGGCCCATAGCCCAGGTGAATGAGCAGCATGAAGAATCTACCTGTTATTTTCGCCGCCGCTCGCTCACTGTTTAGTCGAGCGACAATGCAGTTCTGGGACATGTTATTTTACACTACAATACATTTCTCTGGAGTTTTTCTTACTTTTTCCATTATTAAGGAGTTACCTTGGAGCCCCCTTTGGTTTAGCTCAGCCCAGCCTTGACTCAGGATCAACTGGTAGTGAGATGAGTTGCTTTTGTGTTAGTGTTTCGTATATGAAGATGGGCAGTTTAAAGGTGTTTTCCTGATAAAGGTTGCCTTCCTAGCAACCACATTCGTCATTTTTGATGAGTATGTTGTTTTTAGTTATGTTCAATTATGTTTGAGCATGTTTGTGCGTATTAAAGCTCATCTTTGATATAGCCTGTTAATTTATCAGGCCCAGTTAAGCTCTTCGAAAGCTTACTTTTTCTAAGCCCTCTTTAGTGTTTATAATGTTCAGTGCTCTCTGAGTTGAGTGAAAGTGGCATATTAGCCAGTGCTTTCTCATAATAATAGTGAATCCTCCGGCTATCTCTCCAAGCTCATTTCAATGGTGTTCTTTGAAGAACTGTGTTTACAAATGTGGTGCACTACTTAATTAATAGCTGTTTCGTGTTCTCACCGGAGCTAGGTGTCCCTTATAATCTCCATATAATGTTGGCCACTCGCATTTTAGTGCAGTTGTGTTGTTTACACAAAAGTGTTTTTATCTTATCTTATCTTATTGAGCATCAATCCTGAATACTTGCATCATTCATTAGTGAGTATGCTTTGTGCATATTCTCAGGTAAGAATCACAATGTTGAATAAACAAGCTTAACGCTATATGTGTTCATGGCAGCTTCACTCTCACCGGGGTGGAGCATAATGTTGCCAGTTCAATCAAGAAAAGGGCACAGAATGCCCATATGTGGAATGTAAATCTCATAGTAACAGGTAATCAGTCTCAATGGGTTATTAGATGAATGTGTATAATTTTATTGCATACCTTTTCTTAGTGGTAACAATTTTAATATTGAGTTTTGCACTTATGTTTGGATAGTGCACATGTAGGCGCGCACCCGATGGTGGGTATACGCTGGCTAGTACCTTATAGCTATATTATTATCCTTGAAGTCTAGTTGCAGTGTACAACAATTAACAATTATGATACGATATTATCTTTTGCATAATAAATTTAAACTATTTCTTTCATCATCTTCAGAAGTGACAATTCTTCTGGAATTTGGTAAGAATCTAACTTGCATATTATTATGAAGTGTGTTAATGTTTCAATCATCATACAAGGGAGGAGAAGATGGTTGTCCCTCCTCAATTGTTTATAGCTGCAAGAATTTTGATGTAATCATGCATCAGTAACTGAATACTGTTATAGTTATGCACAAAAGTATAGCGTTTGGTCCCGGACAGTACCGTAGTTCTTGATTAAGCATAATAAAAACTCTCTAGAATATAGTTTATGGAGAAAATAATAATAATAATAATAAGCTTAAATAGTGTTTTTAGTTTTCCAGAAGGAAATCAAAATTGTCCTTTCTTTCAGGCCTCAAAAACACTAGCAGCAAAACTTTTTTTGGACTTTGTATATTGTAGCGTCCCCCCCTCAAAAACGACGGGCCCCCCTACACCAGAGATGTGCGTCTACGCGTAAAAAACGATAATTTACGTTTACGTGTCAACTATGCGTAGACAATGTAAACAACGTAGACTATGTAGAATATGTCAACAACACGTAATTTAATATGGCATCGTGGACAATAAAGGATCTTTATTTTGTCGTTACCTTGCAAAATTGCGTACAAAATAAAATGCCTAGACCAGCGAATAGTAACTTTCGAATACTTAGTTTCGTCATGAAGGAAAATGAAAAATATTATGCATTTTGTAAAATATGCAAGAAAAAATTGGCAAATACAGCATATTCAAGACTGAAAGTTCACAGGTGAGAATTGGTTTTGTAAATTTCATTATAAAAGCAATGCTCGAAGTGAAAAAATCTAAGGAAGTGGTATGTGCATAGCAGAGTAAACATACAGATTAGATAATTCCCTCTACTTTTTATGTTACTCGTTTCCATAATCTTTCGCTGCACGCATATTTGCGGATCCCAAACGTTTCAGATATCCTCTGATCTGATTGGTTGATACAGATATGATATCACAAGACATGATCTACATATAGCACAAAGTAAACGGCAAATGATGTCGGCTCTGGTAACTGAGTGGGCTAGCGCAACAAGCTAGTAAAGAAAGTGTTTTTGGCGTGGGTTCAAATCCTGCCTACGGACAGTTTTTCTCTTACTGCCTTTAAAAAATTTTATAACGCTTCTTTCGTTAAAATAAGATTAAAAATAATATTCAAAAAGTGATTTAACGATCATTTTTTTAAATTTTTCATTAAAATAAGTTTGCCCTTGTACTCTATAGATCCACAGCAAATGTAGTAGTAGTACGTTCCCCTTGTAGTATATAGATCCACAGCTAATGTAGTAGTAGTAGGAACGGGTTAGAAGCTCCGCAGGGGTTGTTTGGGTTCTGTTCTCGACATCAAATTGACAAGAATGCTGAAACGTTTGGGATCGGCAAAAATGCTCGCTGCACCGAAGCGAAACAACTGAATGAGGAAATATGAACAAACGAGCAACGAAATTGTTCCTTACATTTGATAGTGGTTGTCTACATAGTCTACACGGGAAAAGGTGTCATGTAGATTACGTATAAATTACAGTAGACAATCGCGTAGACGTAAAATTATAGTTTACGGCACATCACTGCCCTACACAAACCTGCTGGCTACACCCCTGCCCGTAGTATGACTTTAATCAGACGTCAAAAGGACTCTGCATAAGGGCCATAACGTATAACTGCCGTTTTCTAAGAAACTTTTGCCATATAAATTATATAATTTTCCCCTAAATGCAAATTGAGTTGCCCTTTGACCAGAGAACAATGGAATTTTAGCCATAATGTATTAAATCTCTAAAGTAGAGATAAGTTTTACAGCAAGGATTACAACTAAGCTTATAAAACACCAGTTTTGAGCGTACTGGGAGTCTGTTTTGTTTAAAAGATGAAATGTATGTAATGATTTTGTATTAGTATAGGCATTCTTAATCTGCACCGTAAAGACATCTAGTTTGAGAGATACGCATAATGTTTCATGAGTTAAAAAATCACTTTAGATTAAAGAATATAATAATTCATATTAAAAGCAGGCAGTATTGAGTAAGTTGGAAATAAAAAAACATGTTTCTCTTTGTTGTAAATCAAATATAAAATGCGATTGTGTCTAAACATTTCTCTATCCGTAACTCATGTGGCAACATCGCATGTGTCACAATGTGCTCTACCATCTAGTGAGAAAGTTTTACCCTAATGGGGTGTTTACACTTAGTCGATTTGCGTTCGATTCAGTTGAATTGACGTCACTTTCAACTGAATCGACCGTGTAAACAGAAATTCAACTTAATCGCTTGTTGATCGATAGCGACTAATCGACTAGCAACTGAATTGAAAGACGTTCTATTTTCTGTGGTCGATTCTACTTTCTTCTGCTATAACACCGCAAATTGTACCAATTACTTTTTGCTTGGACATCTTTAAAACTGCCAGTCGATTTCGAATAGACCACAGGAGAGCGAGTCGACAAGAAGCATTCAATTTCGGTTGAAACAATTGAACACATCCATCGATCTGATTCGGCCTAGTTGCTTCGATTTAGTCGCAAATACTGCGAGTCGATTAAGCCGTGCGACAAAATCGACCAAGTGTAAACGCCCCAAAAGGGTGACTAGAGATCCAGGCACCCAGTTATATATATATGGAGAGTTCGTCAGTGGCCGTTACGGCGAGTACATCATGTTTTGTGTGCTCTGTGAGGACGAGAGTTGAGTGGGCCTTTCTATACATATACACTACATTTAAACTCTTTTTTCCATTTACACGTTCATACATTCCCTTCTTTTTTCACCACTTTTTTCAATTCATTTTACACTCCTACTTTTCTCTACCTTTTGCCCTGTCCATTCTGGCCTTCAGCCCACTTTAACTGTTCGAACTTCTCTCCCAATTTTAACCTTTACCCTATTGTGGCATACTTCTCTCCTGATTTGACTTTTTCCCGATTGTGACATTACTTTTTTTCACGTATTTTTTACTTTATCATACTTATTACTTTGTACATGTCTTTTACCTTTGTACTCATCTTCTTACTTTGTATCAGTTTTCCACTAATCAAATCATTACATTTTCACGTTTAACAACCTTTGTAAATTGCCAATAAGTCTTTTTCAAGACAGTGGCAACGTCTTATGCGCCACTTATATGACGCTTCTACAAACAAACACCCAGTCATAGGAATAAGTACAACGTGTACAATTTATTTTTAATTTCAAACATCCTGCTCAAAGAGGATGATCCGCTCTCGTCCTAGATATCCGTAAGCCAGTTTTATATTTATCACCTATATGACGTTTGTCTGACAGTGAGACACTTTTCTTTAATCGTTAGTGTTTTTGCAGAAGAAGAAAAGAAGAATGGCACGTTAATGTTCACGGTGAGTTAATATAAAGTATATATTTACAATGTGAAGACATCAATTTTTATATATTCATAAATCACTTAGTGATTCACGCTTCTTCTTCTTTGTTTTTGGCCTATGTTTAGCAGAAGGGGTCCAGGTCTTTTCTCTAAAAAATGTTACAGTTTTGGTAATTTCTGTTCACATTCGGTTAGTTTAGGGTAGGGTTGGTTAGTTTAAGTTAGGTTAGGCTAGTTTAGGTTACGTTAGATTAGTTTAGTTTATGTTATATTAGTGTAGGACTCCCGCAAAATTTTCCAAAAAAAAATGATAGAATTTCGCATATTTCTACTAATATTACGTTAATTTAGGTTAGTTCAGGTTAGCTTACGTTAGTTTATGGTAGGTTAGGTTAGATTTGGTTACGTTATGTTACGTCTAGGTACTTGCTTCACTCATTTCTCCTGTAAATTTTGCGTTTTATACGTGCTTCTGGACCCCTTGTACTAAACATACCCCTTGTTTTTTAACCCTAAAGGTCCTTGTTCTGTAGATTACTTATCCCTGCGCCTCATGATAATATCTTAGCACAGATCAAGTTTATGGTGTCCTCCAGAAATATTTGCTTAAAATACATTTTTGCCCGTTTTGCGTGTAAATATTGAGACCAATCAAAGTAAGAAGAAGCTATAATGCAGAATACACAGATGAAGTTGAGCTAAGTGCCCACGAAGTAGTTCGAATGTCATGTTACTGAGTCACGGAAATGCAGCGCGAATCTCGTGTAACGGAAGTGCAGCTTGAGTGTCTGTCCATAAGACAAGGGCTGCACTTACTCTGCATTCGCTCATAAGCTATAATAGTGGAAAAAAACAAACACCCATCCGAGCCTTTTAGCCTAGCCTGATGTTTAGTTGATAGATCTCAGGCTTTTTGCAAAATTGCAAAAACGTAAACATTTCATTACTATTGGAACATTCATCTAAACAAAATCTTTCTTACGTGAACGCGATAGATCTGAAAATCTAGTAATGCAAAAATGATAGATCATACAGCGATGGAATATTTCATCTTTTCTCTTTATTTTGGTTTATTAATTTCATTTTGGAAGAATACGTGTGCAGATTGAGTATACGTGTCCGTGCGGAAATTCATGTAATGTCTCTGAGTATTCTTTTTCTGTATCTTCAGCAATCAAATCTGAGGTGTGCACGTGCACTCCATAGTGTATTTTCGCTTTAAGTTTTCTTGTACAAAAATGCATGCACCATCATGTCCTTGGACGACAGTAGAAAGCACAAATATTCTCTAAACGAGTCTAGGCAGGGACGCAAAGACGTTTACGCACGGTAACACGGGGTACGTCTGTAGATAGCAGTCACATCAACGATGTTAAATATGCGCGTAATCGTGGATTGTGAAAAACCCGTTATTTCACAACACAAATATATCTTCTTCTTAAAAGTCCTTATACTGAGCTGTGCACTTGCCTTTCCCGCTGCAGATTCCTTTCAAGAGGTCTTATGCAGAACACAAATCATCTTGTGCTAAGTGGACACTAAAAATCACGAATGCTGTCTAACCGAGTTAGTGCAGTAGCGAATCGGATGGTTCCACGGGGAAACGCGGTGGTTTATCCGAAGGGAACGGGTGCGTCAGCGATGGTTGGTATAAGCGTAAATTAGAATTGTGGAGAACCACTACTTTCACGATACAAAGATATCATTTTGTTAAAATCATTTGCTTATTACTTTCATCGCACGTCATGCAGTTCTTTATAAATCTACCAGTACTTACCTTATAGTTCAGTACGTGCATACCAGATTAGACTTTTATTAATGTATTTTCACGTAATTCCTCATCTCACAGGTAAGAGCCCAAAAAACTGTTATTTACTTACCTACTTCCATACTAAAGTATTATTACTAATTTCTTCTGTAAATTTTTCAATTATATGGATCCGCATAATCAGTCTGCTCCGAAATACGAATGGCAATATTGGATAAAAGTAACAATAAGTGAAATGTTAAAGAGACATATATGGAGAAAAGAAGCTAGTACACTGTATTTTACTTACTATATTCGTTTATAGTAGTTTTAAACTCCATTTTCAGCATTTTTAATCCACTGCGTTGTATCAATTTATGAGCTCACTGTGTTGTTCTTGTGAAGTCTTTCCGTAAACAAAAAAGAAATCGAGGCATTTTTCTTTATAAAGTGCGACTTTTGTGATGGGATTTTTTGTATAAAGGTGTTTCCTTCGGGTAAGCCTAGTAATTGTATATATTCGAAATTTTCGCGCATGGGTCCTTTCTGTACAATCCGTCACTCGCCAGTATTTTTGTTCTTAAATTCTAAAGTAGTTTGCTGCTGGTAGTTTTGTTGTACAGTCTGCAAAAATTCACAAAAACCACTGAATCTTGTGAAATGCCTCTGCATCAAAAACATCACCGGCACTCTCGCTAAATTGTTCCAGATTTAGAGATATGACATCTTCAGACATATTTTCTGGCCATTTTTGCCGTAAGACAAAATGCACATCGCTATCGTATGAGAATAACAACAGAACATTAAGGAGCACTTCGTAATACAAGAAAAAATACGGCAACTGACAAAAGGAAATTTAAAGATAAAAATTGACAATATTTTAATCACCTTTTGGGGAAGAAATTTGTCACAAGATCTACGTGTATAACTAATTAAATAAGATTTCAGTTGCTTCATTGATACCGTAACATTTTATTTGAATCTAACATTCCTTGTTGTAAAATGTATAACACTACCATGGGAATCTAAACCCTGGATAACACAGAATCTATATGAAGATGATCTGAATGCACCAGAAAAATGTACAATGATACAATAATTAAAAAATCAATATATCAAAGGGTTTGCGGAGAGCGCGTTATATGTAAACACTTGTAATGTTGACTCTAATTTAGAGATAATTAAAAATTGCCACATAATGTAATATTTCATAATAACGGACCTGTTCAATAAGTATAGCAATTTTTGACAAATGTGTAGTAATGATCCAGCACTGTCCACTTCCAAATTATTATTTAAAAAAAAAATGCAACAGTATTTCTGTATCAACATCCAGTTATTAATACAGAAATAATAAAAGATTGTTAAATCGATGGAAAATACTTAGCTGTTGTAGTTGGCATATTCGCCAAGTATTGTAAATAAAAGCATTAAATATATTGCTGACCCCTGTGTTTTCTCATAAATATGTCATTCTTAAATGGAGAATTAGTTAGCATATTAGAATTTACAAAACTAAAACAAATGTATAAAAGATGTTGACAAATTAGTACTTGAAAATTGTAGACCTTTTTATTTCTCTCAATTTTCTCCTAAATTCGGGAAACTCCAATTTGTGTTTGGGTAACATCCTTGTAATTTAAAGAGGATGTTCTAACAAACGAGTAATATGGCTTCGTTAAAGAGAAATCTAAAACAACTGGGATATATATATATAGTGGGATAGATATATATAATAAAAATGGTTCATAAAATTTAGATAGTAAGGAGAGATATATAGGTGTTATTTGTTTCAACTTTGCCAAGCCTTTGAGTTAGTTGCACATGGAAATATTGCAACCTTTTCGAAGAAAAAGACTGTACAAGCAATAAATAAAAAGAGCTCGAAACATTACTGAAGGAAAACAAACCCTTTAAACAAAAAATTACATTTACATAAACTTTTACACACATATGTATATTTTTTAACGATCCTTGTTTTGGTTCCGACGATTATTCTCTTCTCGACCACTGTTTTCCTTTGGAACAAAAAGCAACAGTTTGCATACTACAGCATAATCCCTAGTGTGCGATCATTAACATAATCACCGTAGAATAAATAAAACATTAATCACCATAGAAGTGATCATAAACATAATATTTAAATAATTGAATCTACATGAAATCGTATTTTTTGATCACTTGTCCCAGTCGTGAATAGATTTACCAGAAAACAATAACCACAATGTTTTGTAACATTCTTTCCTCTGTTTACACTGTGGAGAAGTAACTGAAGAAAGTAGTAGAGGCTACTGAAATCATCCCACAAATAATCGAGTTGGGCACGGTTACAAGGACATATAAAACCTAGGGGAAAGTCGTATGTTAGTTATGACCTTGACGGCATCCATCTTGAAATCCGCCATTTTGAATTAAGATTAACATTTTAAATGGGAATAGTATAATATGATACATAATTTCGGGCTAGAATTTAATCAGGAAGACAATGGTGAAGTTAGTATTAAGATACGCCTATTTGGGGAAAAGCTGCAAGCATATTAATTCCTTATACTTTGCGCGTAACTCCCTTACCTCCGCTTCTAACCCGCATATTAATAAGTACATTAAAGCTTCCATAATACATATTATGCGTAGAGGCAAGTTGTATGGTAAGGGTAACGTTGACGGGTTCCATCTTGAAATCCGAAATTTTTGAATTAAAATTAAAGTTTTGAAAAATGAAAACAAAAGCACGTGTCGCCTCATTTTAATAGTAAATTTTTCCAAAAACCAGAGGCATGGTGGAAAGACTACAAGGTGGTTGCATGCATATGTCGCCAGGAGCGCTGTCGTGGCTGTGACGTCATCTGGTTTGCAAGAGACAACGGGAAACGGCGAGGCTTTAAGTGGCAAGTGGAAATTCTTTGTTACTTTGTTCTTTTAAATATCGGGAATGCTTAACTGTGCAGTGTACGGCTGTAGTAATTATTACAGAAAAACTAAATGAACTAATATAAAATACTTTAGATTTCCTCAAGAAGAGGGGGGATGTCTCCAGAAATGGATTTTAGCTTGCAGGAGAAAGGACAAAATAAACCTAAAATATGATTAAGATTTACATAAAAATAATAATTAAATGCAATGTTAAATGAAATTCTATAAGGACGATTTCATTATGTACTTTCTTTTTAATATTAATAGTATGTAATATTAGTATATAGGGCTACACTAGCTTGTGTTGACTCTGTATAAAAAAAATCCAATAGTACGATTTAAAAAGACGAACTTTGAGGCAAGACCCGGATTCGAAATCATGAGGGAGGGGAACCGACAGAGGTGATCATTTCCTTCTACATAAGATATCGAAACAAAATTTTCCTCACAGAGGCAGGCATATAACTCGAAAAGGGACGCACGGTGACCTAAGGGGCTTACATCTCTCGAGTTACGCAAATGGAGAGCATTGAACGCGTTAAAGTAGTTCAGGTCCCATTTCATTCTGGAGGTCTGCATTCCTTGTAGCCTCGGTGCTTAAACAAGACGTTGCACTTCAAATTAACTAACGAATGAAAGCTTTGTAATAACGATTAACGGTTACAAAGATATATAACAACGTATTAGATCAAGAGAATAAAGTATCCACTTACCACGCCAGGGCAACATTGTCGGGACATTTTTACACTCAGATTTTGAAATTTTTGTTCATTTTAATCATAACTTTGTATAGTTTACTTTACACATATTTAGGGGTTCCCTCCAGAATTACAAAATTAAGAATGACTGCAGTAAATTTTAAAATATGGTAGATTCTCAACCAATCAAGGAAGCACGCTGGCTCAGTGCTAGAACTCTCACCTCTGGTGCAAGGGGTACTGGTCCGCTTCTCGGTCAAGTGAGTTTCTGGTGGACAACATCGTGTCCGTGAATTTCTCGGGGTACTCCCGCATTCTCATTCCACCAAATTCCACATAATCATTCACTTGCATTTATCTTTTGTTTCACCTGCATTTATCTTCTGTCCACGGGACAGAAAAGAGAAAACTTATCCAGAAAATTAAGAAAATTATGTAATTTTATGGTTTATATGTTTTCTAGTCTAGCTGTAACACCCCTACATCGTCTTCACCTACGCCTAGTACTTTGTTTCTTGCTTGAAATAGTCATGTTGCAATTTCTTTGTTTGAGGTGCTTTGTATATATAGATATTTATTTCTATATATTTTTAGAACACAATAGTATATGTAACGTTTTATTTCGAACCAATGTTTAATAATACAGTTTGTTATGGCGTAAATTTTGACACTAATATTCAGAGAACTGTCAGTTTCACCAAACCTTTTGTTCAGATACAAATTCTATAAATAAGCGATCAGCGATTTCAAATAAGATGATTTTTTTTTATAAATCAAAAACGATAATTAAAATATTAAATACTCGCGTCCCTGCTCAATAAAGTTTTTAACCTCTCCTGAGATTCTGACGGAACTTACATTGGAGCAACCTCTTAAAAAAAAACTGTCCAAGCATATGAAAAACATACGTACGTGCATTTCTGTTTACGAAAACAATGAATTCTCCCATGGGATATTCTAAAAATTTATGTGGGGTCATCAGTAAAGAATTCTCTTTCAAGCAAAATAATAATAATAGTAAATCAAAATCGATCGATGTGTTACGAAAATATACTTGAGCATACATAAATATATAATAATGAAATGCATTAACGACACACTGTGTTATAGATTATTCAGGCCTTTACATACTCGAGTGTATTACTTCAGATGTTTAAAAAAGAAAAGAAAGAAAAAGCATAAAATGTAGTGAGTAATATTGGCTTGTTCAAGCTTCAAAGTTGTTTAATATGAACTGATATTGCTATTTCTTTTGCTGTTGTAAATATCTTCCTTTGAATTAACTTAGCTTAAGCATTGATTACATTACGTTTATATAATTATTGTTTGTACTAAATTTTTTACTTCTTTAAGCACTATAAATAAAAGAGAAGTTTGCCTGTAAGATATCAGCGAGCAAGCGCTTGTTATAAGTTCATCTAACTCTCGGTGGTCACGTCTGAGGCCAAGATGACGTCATGCTAGTAGTCTTTCCACCATGGCAACAGGTATGCTTATTTTTGTTCTATAGTTGGCCAGTATGAATTTAGGACTGCTTCTAATGTTCACCAAACGTCCATTACTCGATCTTTCAAATTGACAACACTCCTAATTTTCATGTTTTAAGATTCCAACTGGCACTTTGCAATTGTTGCCATGGCTGATGTTTTCTAAGTTTATTACATTTTTTTTAAGAGATGCGATTTGTCAGTTCATGAATAGTGTTGGGATAAGCAACCAGCAATCTTTCTGATTTTTGAAGATTTGCAATGAAATTATTTATTTCCTACACCTGTCCTTCAAAACCTCAACCTCGTTTACTAGCATGAATCATGACACAACGAAACAACTCCATCTTTGTATTGAGGTAATACCGAAGTTCTAACTTGTAATGGATAGTAGATGAGAGGAGACGTCAAATGAAAACTCATTTCAAAAAGGAAAACGAAATATTATTGTTGTGTAAATCAATCGTCTTTTGTTTTACTTTATATTTATTTCTTTGTTGTTTATTTATTTATTTATTTTCTATTGTGAAGTAGCTGTTTATTAGATGTGAAGTGACCATGTGATAATTGTGTAAACATTTAACTTACTTCGCCAAATTCAATTATTTTATTAAATTGCGACTATGTTCTACACAATGATGAACTCTTTAAAATCCATCGGAACAAAACTTTTATTAAGATTATACTTTTCCAGACAGCTTCTGTAATCACATATTTGTTAATGATCACGACTAGTTTCCTTATTGCCTTTACGCATCGCCTGATACTTCCCCATTCACTGAACTCCAAAGTCATCATTTCGCAGCCAGACAAACGCACGGATGACACATCGACAGGCAGTATTCGCCACGAAGTTTAGGAAGGTGTAGGATCATCGGAGGCAAGCAGATCCTGCCGTTGGAGGACGACCGACTTCATGTCCCGAGAATACCATTCTGCCGGTTCATCGCCGCAGGCACATTTTGAGTTTGACATCTGAGTAGTGGCATGAAGGTGTAGAAGAGTATCACTGTAAAAGGCGCATCGTCAAGGGAGAACTCGACGTCCCTGGCAGTCCAGCAGGATTAAGATCCTGTTGTTGGCTGATTGCAGAACACCAAGACTCCTCCAGGGATAACCATTCCTCATCCAGATGACCAGGACGACACCATTCTAATTGGATTTGTTAGGCTAGTGCTCATTCCTTTATCTTCGTTAAATCTTTTTCTTTCTCTGACCTATTTCCCACAACTAGTCATTTTTCAAAATTAAAATATTTGAATTTCATTTAAATTCAACCATAATTTTACAGTTGAGTACTGTGTTGTGTATCAGTTTCATCCCCATTTTGTTGCATTCATTTAATAAGTATTCTGAGCTACAAATGATGGCACAGAACCGGAACACTATATGGTAATTTTTTTAGATAGACAAAAATGTCATTCGTTTTCTAGCGATGTTGTCGGAGGTTCATATTTTTAAGATTTATAATCACTTTTAGTCTGGAACTGGATTAAATTACACCTCTTTATAAACAAGTTACCTGTTTTCATATTATGTTGATGGTACAAACAGCGTGTTGAGAGTAGTCACATTATGCCTCTTTGATATTTTCTATCATTGCTGCTGTTCCTTTTAAGTTATATTTATTAAAAATTCTTTATTGTTTGTCGTTTCACAATATGTGGGCTAGATTTCCTGATAATTTTGTGTTCATATAACAACAATTTGTTATTTCATTTGTATTTCTTTACGTCACACATAGGCCCATAGGCTTCTCATGTATTCTGGTTTGAAATAATTAATTCTTAAAAGTTCAGAAAGATTGCTGGATGCTTATCCCAACAGTATTACTAAACTGACAAATCGCAGCTCTTAAAGAAAATAATAAATTTAGAAAACCTGAAACATGGCAACAATTGCAAAGTGCCAGTTGGAATCTTGAAACATGTGGTGAAAATTAGGAGTGTTGCTAATTTGAAAGATCGAATAATGGACTTTTCGTGAATATTAGAAGCAGTCCTAAATTCATACTAGCCAAATATTGAACAAAAATAAGCATACCAGTGGCTTTTTGGGAAAATTTGCTATTAAGATGAGGTGTCACATGCTATGGTTTTTATTTCTCAAAACTTCATTTTAATACAAAATGGCGGATTTCAAGATGGCTGCCGTCAAGGTTACCCTTACTGTATCACTTGCCTCTAGGCACAATATGTATTACCGATGCTTTTATGTATATATTATCATTATTACACGGGTTAGAAGCGGACTTACACGCATCATAAATATAAGCAATCAATATGCCTGGATCTTTCCCCAAGTAGGCGTATCTTAATACTTCATCGTTGTCACCATATTACCCTATTCCCATTTAAAAAATCTTAACCTTAATTCAAACTGGCGGATTTCAAGATGGTTGCCGTCAAGGTCTTAACAACCATACGACTTCTCACTAGGTCTTATATGTATCTACATGGTTGTTCTTTCATTAACACTCCGTTTACAAAGGATAGTAAGCGAATATGCAGTAATCTCCAATAAGCACATCACAACTCTTAAAAATTATAAAAAATCAAATAGAAAATATGCACTATGGCAAAAATTTCTGTCATCGCACATAGTACATACATGTCCTCTATCAGAAAAGAACATTTCATTGTGATCGGAGCCAGACAATTGAGTGATGTCCTTTGTTAGTTGACAGTTTGATTATTGCTGACAAACGGCTCTGAA
The DNA here is from genome assembly GCF_964235325.1 of Thermobia domestica. Classification (NCBI taxonomy): domain Eukaryota; kingdom Metazoa; phylum Arthropoda; class Insecta; order Zygentoma; family Lepismatidae; genus Thermobia; species Thermobia domestica. Next base: position 21,897,176 of record NC_137465.1, on the reverse strand, counting down.
AATACACTGATGGAAATAACGTAACGGAAGTTTACTGCGATCATTGTATCTTCCCATCTGAAGCCAAGTCTGATGTTACTTCAGCAATTCTTAAATTAGGTCTGGCGCGGATTAAGAGAAAATATAAAAGATATACATTATCAATTGAACTTTCCAGAATGAAAATGTAGTAACATTACTAATTTAACGTCTCACGATCATGACCTTCAGGCTAAAGGAGATAAAGATAGATGAAATTACTTTCGTGTGCTTTCCATTAAGCTAGCATTGAAGGCAATGAAAATTCAGTTAATTATTATTTGCTTTGAGATCACGCCTAGATAGGGGTTATTCGCGATCAAAAGTGTTTGTAGTTCTCGGCCAACGCCAAGTTCCATGCGGTAGTTGCTAACTGTATCATATGAATGTATAGTCCCTAGGTATTAAAATAAAATATAGTATTTGATTTAGTAAATGTTATTTGTTTTTTAAAGGTAAGAGTCAATAGTTACGAAAGTACTAGGTTAAATAAACAAAGAAATAGTAGTGAAGTAAACAATTTGTTTTACTACGGCCGTGTCCAAAAGATACAAGTGTGCATTCGAAGTACGCTTATTTCCGGAACTGACGTCACCTAGTGTGCGTCAAAAGGTCCAAGTTCACAAGTCTGCGAGTGCATAGTACATAGTGTGCGAGGATGTACACTACGTTAGCACACTTGCGTACTTAAAATGGCAGTTCTTCGTAGTGGGAACAACAATAATGTCAAAGTGACTTAATAAAATTTTAAAAGACATATTTTTAATACTTTTGTTTAGGTGAATATATTTGTGGGCCGATCTAATAATAATTTACTTGATAAATATACCAATTAGTGATTTTACAAGTGGAATATAAAAATGTTACGCAAATAACAAACGTATTTACGTTGTGTTCTTTGGGTATGCAATGGAGTATAGGAAAAGCAACCAAATGTTTCTTTAATAATGCTATAAAGCCATTTGTTTTTAAATATTACATGGTTTATGTAGCTTAAGTGAAATAATTACACTATCGGTAATGGAGCTATATGCACGTAAATGACAAATTTTAATGGCGTATGAATTAAAATGTTAAGCTCTAGCATAGAATAATGAATACCTAGATTATTTATTTCTCTATAGCTAAAGCTACAGCTGCAGGTGCAAATGTTAATTCGTAGGTAGATAGGCCTAATTTTCTAGTTTTGATTCTAAACAAATTCCTTTCAAAGCTACCATATTTCCTTGCGCTTGAGAAACTGTAGACCTAATATTCCAATTACCATACATTTTGCATTTTTGATAGCTGCCCAAAAGTGAAATACAGATCAGATGTTTCTTTCTCCACATTTATCAAAGATTTCACAAATTCCTCTTGGTAAGTCTTTACTTTGGCCACTTCATTTTTTTTCTTTTTTGATTCTTCGATTCAGCGATTTGATCTTTCGGTTCCGGTTTTGTGAACAGGAACCAACATAGTAACTAACTTATAAGTTAGTTACTGGGTTGGTTCCTTTCTGTGCCAAAGTTTAATATTTAATTCACATAGTATTGCCGAGCGAGCGCTAGCGAGTGAAGGCAGGTTACAGGCTCACAGGGCACATCTTTTCAATCTTGGTTACGAATCGGTTCATTGAACGATTCATTGAATGAAATGGGCAAAGTAAAGACTTGCCTTCCTTTTAATTCATATAATCCCATTACGGTACCCATTATGAATTGATTATGAACAAATCATTCCTTCCGTATAGTTGAACAATGAGAGCCACTACATTGCATACTGTATTTTTTCATAAAAACGTCTCTTAATTTTCATAAAATTCTTATTAGATTAATAGCAGTTTTTTATGGTTATATTTGGACCAGGGTTGCCACACTCGAGACTTGCGATGATGCCAAACACTATGCTAGATTTTTGTAAATTATGCCAGATTTTCAAATTATCTTTCCTAACTAATTTTAAAGACCCGCCTCTACTTTTCTTCATTATTTTAATGAAGTGTTTCAACTGTATTCATGTACAAAGCTAATATGACGCTGTCAGGAATGATGGTAAATGGCACGTTATAGAGGAGGATGGTCGAATTTATATTTTATGAATGGATAACATTTTAAGAAACATATACACAACATGCCGCTTCCGACATAACCCTAAAGCATTTCTTTTAGCAGTATATTACTAGCTGTCCCCTGATGCTCATATCCCCTCCGCTCTCAAGTTGTAAATTGAAAAGAGACAGAAACATTCCAGTTAACCACACACTCAGATTTCAGTTGACAGTAATAAAACTATGGGTAAGTAGTAAACAGACTTTTGTAGAATCACGTTTTGCTTATTTTTGAACATTTCTGTGAATTCAACAGTACAACAGCGGAAATACTGACTAGTTTTATTACTCCTACTATCGTTCAACTAAAAGGGATAATTCCCACGGTCGTTGAACTATCTAAATTTTCGTTCTTTTTTGTTCTTCAGAGGGGAGAATGAAATTATGCTAGATTTGGCCAAGATGCTAAAGTCAAGATGCTAGATGCTAAATGCATGTGAATTATGCTAGATCTAGCACCAAGATGCTAGATATGGCTTCACTGATTTGGACGACAGGATTTGTTTCGTTACTGAGTAAGCATTTTCGTAGTGGGAAGCAAGGAGAGACAGCGGATATATTTCAAGAAAGGTGTAGGGCGCTGAAAGCATAATGAAGTGCACGCAAATGTTGAAGTGTATACAATGTACAGAACTCATTTTAAGCGGAATTATAAGATAGTAATCTTATATTTTTTGTTTTCTTAACATATTACTTTAATTAGGGTTATCCATCTTGAGTACACGTGATCCTTATAAATTGGTATTTCACACCCGTTAATAGTGACATAATAGTTTTTTCTTGTAAATTTTGGTCCTCATGTTGTTGAACTCCACCACCTCTTTCCTTGTCATCCTTGTAAGTGTTAATTTTGGTGTACATTAACAATATGGAGGCACTATTTTAAAAATTTACGGGTAAAATCTATAGACTCACAAAGAGAGAGTAACATATAAGGAACTTCAACCTCAGCATAATATGGTAGAAATAGTCTAATCAGTATGCCTGTAACTGAAGCAATACAGTATAACGACGACAATTATAGTGTCCTTCTTGTGTATCTACCGTACATAAAGGAATTATACTCAATATGAATTCTCTCCCAAAGTAGTTTTTAGCCACAATATTGTAAATAGCGATTTCCCCTCGGTGTCCTAACGCTCTTGCAAATTGCCTACTTTCACCTGCAATAAAATTCTTAATCTGCTTCGCAACAGTGTCATCAGCGCCCTAACCACCAGTGCTACTTTTCTTCCGGGGAATTAATAAATATTCCATCGTGCAAGCATGCCTAATAAAATAGAACCGCCAATAGTTTAGTGGTTTTTATGCTGATAAATATTTGCAGATACTGCAAAGCTGAAGCTGTTGGCATACATGAAAGAAACTCTTAAGTCATTTTATGGTTACCCCATATTGTCAATCTGTACGATATATTTAATTTTAAAATGAAAATAAAAAAATGAAAAAAAAACATGTTAATTTTTCTAGTACGCGAAGCTCTCCCTTCTATTGTTATCAATGTTCCATATTCCACCACGATGAGGCGCTGTAAACAAGTGTGGATCAAAAGCTAATTTGACGAAGTGTACACTATTTAGTGTGCACTCCATTTGTAGACTTCGAGTGTGCATCCTCGAAGTGTGCACTATGCACTTTTGGACACGGCCTAAATTTTATACATAAATATACAAGTACGAAAATAAAAATGAATACTTTGTTTTAAACCACGGGAATTTAGTGTTAAATTGCAGATTTTATTTTAAAAGGCAGTAAACAAAAGGGGAGGTAGAGTTTGATGCACAGTAAGAGATTAAGTTTCTTCATTTATATACGAATCTGCTCACGTATGTACATTAGTCTCCAGTGCCGCTAAAGGATCGGCACGGTTTAAGAGCCAGATACTAGATTCATTAATAATACGTATGATAAAGGGTAATTTAGTTCTTACGCAAAAAGAAACGTGCTTCTTTTTCTCTGTTGAAGGGGAATAAGTTAATAAAACATCCGTTGCGCTGCCCCAAAGCGGCCATATAGTTCACCATAGTTGCGATGATTATTATTATTTTGGCAAACAATAACTTTTACCTTGGAATTCTTACAGTGCAATATGAAGGATCTACATATGTATACCTAGAGATCGCATGTTCGATTCTTATATGTAAGTTAACCGTTGGAAACGAACCTCATTGATTCCCGACTCCGCCAATGCACACTATCCCACCGACGCTCCGAAAGCATCTTAAGTTATAACGTTTCCATAATCAGATCTAAACCGTAATTTTTAAAAAAAATATTCTTAGAGGAACCCCTTCACGCTGATCTACTGGCCAGCCCGTGTGCCTTTAGAACACATGTTCCCGGGTTCGGTTTGCGGTGAGAAAATTGTATTTCACAATCATCCACTGTTATTAATTAAGACTCCTTTAGCCTAAAGGACATAATCATGGGATTTTAAAATAGAAAACAATAATTTCATTTTCGCACGTTTGAGAGGCTGCGCCGTTGCCGGTACCGTGTTCGGAAGGCTTCAGGAAGAGCCAATAATGATATTGAAGTATATAGCGCACCTTTTATATACGTTACGGAAAAATATTTCTACGTAGACAGAACTATTACTTAGTTACCAGTGCACTTCCAATCACAAAGAGTGAAGTCTTATTTTCGGAATTATTCCGCTAATTCCCGTCTGTTTTTAATAAGCAGAAGTAACTTATCAATAATTACAAAGCACCTACAAAACTTCTTTAGAGGTAATTAATTGGTAGCCATACAAGAGAATTCTTATTTTGATCCCTCGCATTAGTGGTTCTTGGGCAAATATAGAACAATGCGCCGAAGGCACCGGGAAAAGCTAAGTGTTGGTAGTTGCAATGCCATTGCATATTCTAACTACATAAAATTAAACACTGATGAATCACAGCTTTTGCAGAAATTCTACGTTTCCTCAATATAGACCCTCCGCAATGACGTAACCCTTCGCTGCGGGTTTATCGAAAATTTACATTTATTATCATAAAATTTGTTTCAGGGATATTTACGCACATGCATTACTTTATCACATATTTTTACTATACGCAAGAGACCACATCTGACCAATAATTCGTCTCTCCAGTACTTGGGAAGTATTAAGTAGATACTGTAAGCTACCGTACCTCCTCGAGAATAATCACAGAGGTTTTAAAATATAGTCATATCAAAGTTATCCTTACAGTAATATTTTAATTAAGGCATTTGTGCTGTATGATCGGGAAACACGAAATTCGAAATAAGGTAAAATGTTACATTTGGTTAGATTGCATTATGTTATGTTAGGTTGAGTTACAAGTCAGTTACCTTTAAAACAGAGACATGTAAGCTTTTATAATTTGTAGCATAAAATCACTATTTACGTACAAATAAGGCGTTCGGCTGTATCGCATAAAAAAGTACAGTTCCAAAGGAACAAACCAACGTGTACTAAATGGCTACTAAAAAAACAAATGCTATCAAACCGAGAGAGAGCACGTAAAGTTGATGAGTCTTGGTGATAGCGCATTCGAAGTGAGCAGGTACGTCAGCGACGGTAAGCGAACGTACACGCGTAAACGAGTGTAGTAAAATCCAGGATTGTTTTGTTTAAAACAAATTATTAAAACTTAGTTTAAACAATTGATTTTGTTTGAAACAAATTTTATATGTTTTAAACACGTGTATATTTAATGCTTGTTTTAAGCATATGTTTATTTTATTTTTGTAAAAAAATATGTCAAAGAAAAAATCTGTCATAATGTGCTCCTTGTTCAGAAGGCTATGTACTTTCCACGTGAATGTTTTGATTTCTCGTTGCTGCAGCAGGTGGATGTGACCTACAATTTATCTTGTCTCCTTCTTCCTTTGATTTTATCGTTTATTGTATTGTTTAAAAGCTTAGTCGAAGATTCGACTACTTGTAGAAATGATCAGCGTCGCAAATCTGTCTTCAATATTGAGGGGGTCGGATAAGAACGCTCTTTTAGAGATATTTAAAATGTTTATTAAGTTGAAAAACAGTGCTGCGAAGGACAAGGGGATTAGAATTGTTTTCATCATTGGGATGCAGTGAGCCATCATTGTTATCACTGCTAGAAAATGATGGAGGTGCACTGAGAAAAAAAAATGTAGGTGGCATACTTAAAAACGTAGGTTACATTCGTAATTCCTGTAGTTTCTGGACTTAACGTACAACCGTATATAACATCCTGCAGCAAACGTATAGCTGAAAAAGTATGGATTATACGTACTGTCTGCATAAGTGCAATGACGTCAGTCGTGTGACGTCATCTGCAGTAACAAGTATATACGGAGGTAATATCTAGCTTTGTGACGTCAGGACCGTATGTAGCATGTGGGTTAAGAATGACGACACATACTGACTATCAGGACGGAGCATAATTTCAAGAAGTATGCAATATACGTTCTGTACGTATGTTTCTTGCGTTCAACCCCGAGACAGCATCTATATTGTACTTATGCCCCGTACGCATGACTACATACAGCATACGTATTGTACGTATGTATTATACAGATTTTCCTTATGTCGCTCACAGCTTGTTCAGATACAACATACAGAATATCAATATGCGCCATACAGAGTGCACATACGTAGCTTACAGACTGTCTGCATGCAGCATATAGATTATACTTATGTCGCGTACAGGTTGGCCATATGTAATGTATGGATTTGATGTATGTAGCTAACAGGTTGTCTATATGAAACATACGGATTTTACCTCTATCGCATACGTATTGCCTTCTTGTAATATATGGATTGGACATATGCAGGATCTAGATTGTACGTATAGTGCACCATTATTAAAGCGCTGCAACATACTGCAAAATGCATGATACATTCTTACTGTAATGTTGTCAAATATTGTTTTACTTTGTATGAAAACAAAAATAGCTTAAAATATGGTTGATCTCCTTTGTGCCAATAATAATAAAATTCACAATACTACACTTTTCAAATCTTAGTTTGGAGCAGTGAAACTGTCCAAAGGAATGTATTTACCTGCAGGGTGTCCTATAAGTTTGGACTTCCTGCTAATTCGTTGGAAAGCTACTGCAAAGCCAAGTGTTGAAAAGTGACACAAGCGTTAATTTTAAAATTATGGGCACAAAGGAGGTTAACCATATGTTAAACTATTTTCGTTTTCATACAGAGTAAATCAATATGTGATATATTACTGTAAGAATTTATCATATGGTTTGCAGTTAGTTAGTTGCAGCACTTCAATAATAATGCAAAATGCACAGCCATATACAATCCTATATTCAAACTCAAACGAACAAGATTTACGTACAATCATTTATTAAGCTGTTATCGTCCATTGCTTGTACGATATAAAGATTATTTTACCTCATTCTTTTCCTTAATAGTATCTTCTTCTAAAGTGCAGTTGTTACCACAAGAGGCCTCAGTAGAATTTTCCAGAAATAACTTCTCTGTACATTTTAATTAACAGGTAAGTTATGTTTTTTTTTTTTTTTTTAATGTCGCAATAATTAAAAGTATGGTGTCAGCCGAAAACGTGTTCGCTCAAAAGATTATTCCTACTCAGTACTCGCCATTAAAAATGCAACACCAAGAAGGGGACAAGATAGCTGCGCCAAAGTTCCCAGGCCGATACCTAATAGTAAGTGCATAATACTGTTAACGTCCGCTGTATTTGCTGTGTGACAACGTAGTGACAGCGGAGGCGCTGTGCAGCCATCGACTAAACATATTTATCCTTCCCTGCTATAGACATTCTGCAAATTTGGACTTTCCTGGATGCATCCTTCTTAGTGCAACATTTTAAGAAACGAGCAGTTTAACAGTCTCATACATTGCTTAAAGTGAGAGCAATGAAAAATGAAATGAAATCTTTAAGTTTTACGTCCCACGATTATGCCAGTTAGGCTAAAGGAGGCGGTGATGAGAGATGAGTGAAATGGAAGGAAGAAAGTGGGAGGAGACGGGAGAACCCCGAGAAAACCCACGAGCACGGTGTTTGTCCACCACAAAGTCCACAAGGCGCGAGCTGGGATCGAACCAGGGACCCCAAGCACCGGTGGTGAACGCTCTACCACTGTGCCACCGCGCCCCCTGCGAAAGAGCAATGATTCTCAGAATTACTTGGAAGATATATATATATACAATAATTTAAAACGGTTATTTTAAACTTTGCAATTCAGAGCACGAAAAGAAGTATAGCTAAAGGAATACTGATTTTAGCCAGATAGTAACTAGTAAACTCAATCACACTCAGTACCATTAGTTGCTTGGTGTTATCCGTAAGTCAGAGATCATGGTATCTCATTTCGTGTAGATTTTTGCATTTGTTTAATGCTAAAAATGTATTTTATCGCTAATTGAACCCAGTACCATATATATACCGACAGGACGTATCTTAGTCACAAGGTGACATGAGTGAAACACTAAACTATTCGATTGACACCTGCGGCCTTGTCAACACTAGAGAAAGTTACAAAGTGATTAAGTAAATAAGGAACATAGTTCATACAAAGTATAGCGATGTATGAAGTCTCCGTTTCATACGACTTGGATAAAATATACATCTAAAAATAGCAACAAAGAAATATATAATGATTTCTCTTGATAATTTGGATTAGTCCAGAATTCGAACACAAATACGTTGGTAAGTCCAACTTTTTTTTCTTTCTTCTTTCTTCGGATTCCCAATGAAGTTGACTACTGAAAAGCTGAGTTATAGATTCTGTATTAAAACAACACCTTCGCTAGAAATGTTCAGTATACACATTGTCTTACATACAGAACAATATATTAGTTATTAATGCATGTCTGAAATAATAGTGCTTCGTATAGAATTTTACTTCTTCCAATCGTAATAGCACAAAGATAAAAATATTGCAAGGGATAATGTTCTTATTACAGAGAAAAAGAGTTGAAATGACTTAACACTAACAAACATTTTCTTTAAACAGAGATAATATTTTATTCTAATTTATGGAAGAAAGAAATAATTTGTAGTACAGTATCTTTATTAGGGTTATCTATTCGTACAAAAGAATGTAAGTACAATTGGGTCTGTCTTCAGAAAGGACGTGCTTTTAGCCACAACCTACACTGCTTCTTTTGACGGTCTTTCAAGCAGAATCCTGGTTTGATGCACGAAATACCTGCAACAAAAATCAGAAAATATTTAAAATGTTACATTCAGTGTGCTTAACTTGGTTGTACTTGACAATACAAAATATCTTAACATTTTTGAGATTAAATGGACAAAATCTGTTCGGTCAGGTATGGACTTTTGGGTTGCACGTAGAAAAACTATGAAGTGTTTATTGATGCTGAACAACAACTCAAAATGTATTATTATTCAAAAGTAAGTGGGTACCCCAATGGTGTTCGGGGTACCATGGGATACCTAATGTCTGTACTTTTTAGATATATGAAAATATATGTCTCTAAAATGTAAGGAACTGACATCTGTTTACCGAAAACCTCAACTCGGTAAGCCTTATGGATATCGAGATAAAGAGCGACACTATAGAAGTGTGGGGTTTGCGTACTAGATGGTGCAGTTTCGGAAACGTAATTACGAGAGCTTACAATAACCTCAAAAGTAGTTTCAATTAAATACATTACACACACACCCTGATGGGGATTTTCGGGTACCATGACTTTCGCAGAACTCTCATTTCTAAACATTCTAAAATATGTCTTAATAACGTTAGAGGTGTGTGTTTACCGAAACCGCAAGTCGGTACGCCTAACAGTTACCGAAATATGGTGAAATAAAAAGCGACACCATAGGTACGTGGAGCTTGCATATTAGACAGTACAATTTAGAAAATTAAAATATGACTATCAAGATATTGTCAAATAAAGGGAGGATCCATACAGTTATGGGGTTTTCGTGTTAGGTGGTAAAATTTCCAAAACCAGTCATGGAAAGTTAATAAAAATCAGTAGCAATTTCATTTTAATGTAATTAGGTATTTCCATGGAGTTTAAGAACATCATGGGGTCTACCAAGATTAAATTTTAAAAGCTTTGGAAAATATATTTTGACATTTGTAAAGAGTATTAGAAATATGTATTTACCTAAAACTTCCAGCTAGTACATCTAGTAGCTAGAGAGACACCATACAATAAAAACGTATTAGATCTTGAAATTTCAGAAAACAATTATTGATCCTAACAAAAGCTAAATAAGATGGTACTTCTATGGGTTAAGTGAGTACCTCAGACAGAGTTAATTTTTTTGTCAATATCTAATATAGCAAGCGAGATATAAGGAATTATGCATTTTATGACGTAAAAATAGAGACGCACATGGATTTGTACTTTTGAGTCTTTGCTGTAAGAAGAAGAAATTTCAGAAAATAACCGTATATACCTTAATAGACAAATAAATGGGCGGGGGCACGGTGGCTTAGTGGTAGAGTGCTTACCTCAGGTGTATTGGGTTCTTGGTTCGATCTGCAGCCGTCAGTTTGTAGTGGACATCGTATTCGTGGGTTTTCTCGGGGTACTTTCTTTCCTCCCACCTTTGCACTCCATCAATTCTGTCAACAACATTCACTTGCTTTAATCATAATCTCCCTGAGACTAAAATGCATAATCGTGGGTCGCTACACTGAAATATTTCCTTTTATTTAATTTTAAAATTAAATAGAGAGTTAAGTATGATCTATCTCTATGGGTTAAGTGAATACTCCAATAGTTTCTGCAAAAAAAGATTAGTTAAACACCCTACCACTAAGCTACTGTGTCCCCGCCAATTGAATTGTCTATTAAGGTATATACAGTAGTTTTCTGAATTTTTTTCTTCTAGGAAAGACCCAAAAGTACAAATCCATAAAGATCTCTATTTTTACGTCATAAAATATATAATTCCTTATATCTTGCTTACTATCGTAGATATTGACAGCAAATTTTCATTCTTTTGCACAGCTCGATGAACCCTTAGAATTGCCTGAAGAAAACCTAGGACTGAACTAATCTTTCGATCGAAATTGTACTGAGGTACTCATTTAACCCATAGAAGTACCATCTTATTTAATTTTGTTGCGACCAATAATTGTTTCCGAAATTTCAAGATCTCATACGCTTTTATTTCACAGTGTTTCTCCAGATGTTAGATGTACTAGCTGGAAGTTTTGGGTAAACACATATTTCAAACACTGTTTACAAATGTCAGATTATATTTTCAAAAGCTTTTAAAATTTAATTTTGGTAGACTCCATGATGTTCTAACACCCCATGAAGATATCTAATTACATTAAGGTGAAATTGTTACTTGTGTTTATTAACTTTCCATGACCGATTTTGGAAATTTTAGCATCTAACACGAAAACCCCGTAACTATGTTGGTCCTCCCTTTATTTGACATCTTGATAGCCGTTAGTTATATTTTAATTCATTTTCCGAATTGTAGCGTCAAGTATGCAAGCCGTACATACATATGGTATCGCTTTTTATTTTCCCATATATTGATATCCATAAGGCTTACCGAGTTGCAGTTTTTAGTAAAAAAAAATCAGTTCTTTACGTTTTAGAGACATTATTTCCAAATATCTAAAATGCAGAAATTAGGTACCGCATTGGAACCCCATTGGAGTACCCACTTACTTTTGCATAGCAGGGTAAAAACGCCAGTGGTTGTCACTTTAAGGTTGAAAATATGCTATTTTGTCTCTTCTCTGAGCATCGTGAATCTGTGGGAGCTGTACCATAGTTGGAAAGACTCACTGATCCTTCCTATAATGACCATGTAGTCAGAATTAAAAAAGGAATAGCCGTTGAAGGAAAAACAATATTTTAAAATCCTTGCACCAGTAGTCGTCACCTTGAAATCAAAATGTTCCAGTAGTAGTCAGGATTTTCTACCAGTGTTCGTCACTCAAATAACTTGACATAATTTATTCAAAAACGCACTGTGTATCAGTTTAGGGTTAAGATTACATTACAAAGTAATAAGCTTAATAACTTTGCATCACTTTTAGCACTCAAGAAAGAAAATAAAAACGTTTTTACATACTTTTTAAAGCAATTTTAAAAAGAAAAATGTTAACTGAATTCAAAAGTTAACTGTATATCACTTTCACGTTAAGAGTACAATATTAAATACTATGTTTAATAACTATACGTCACTTTAAACACTCAAGAATAAAAAACGTTTGTACGTACATTTTAAAAACAATATGAGAAACAAAATAAGTTAACTGAATTCAAAATTTAATTATACATCACCTTAAGCTTAAGAATACACTATAAAATACTAAGATTAATAACAATGCATTACTGAAGAATGAAAACAAAAATGTTTTAGCTACCTATATTGTATTTACATGTTATTTCTCATTAATTTTTTTTTTATAACTCATGATCAAGTCTAGGGATGCGCAAGAGAAAAGATTTGAGATTGTCTCCTCTCGAAAAGGTGCCGCAAAAGTTATGTCTCGTCTCGAAAAGTAGATCCGTTTCTTGGAAGTTCTCTGTCTCGTCTCGAATTTCGTAACAAAAGTTCTGTCTCGTCTTGTCTCGTGCGCATCCCTAATAAAGTCCATAGCCAAAAACTTCATTTCGGAGGGGGTTCGATAGGGCTTTGCGATATCCGAATTTAGATATAGATAATCGATATCGACAATCTATCGAAACTTGTTCGAAATATCGAAAGATACAGCAATATCGAAATATAAACAATATCAAAAATCGAAAATATAGATATTTGAAAGAGATCAAAAATATGGATATATCGATCAAAATTTCGATATCGATGTTTTGATATTTAAAAATATCAATCGTTCGATCTAAATATCACAGCCCTAGGCTAGAGCTGTTGTCACCTTTAAAATTTATGTGAAAATTGCTGACTAATCTTTTGTAAGTACCATAAGACGGGATTATTTTGCACTTCAGGATTAACTTTGTACAAAATACGGCAAAAGTTTCACAGTCCTCTATCGGTAAAATGATGGACTGTAAAGAGAACGTTTCAACTGTCACCGTAAGATAGAACATCTAACTGGATTTTGACTATTTGGTTGGCGGTTAACATCAGTTCTAATTACCTGAAGGGTTTGTTGTTGTAGAGGTATGGAAAGCAGTCACTGTAAAGGCCGACAAAATTTGAAAGGTATCACCTACAAGAATTTTCGTCAAAGTCAAGTCAGTTTCGTAGAATACTCTGTGTATAATGGGACTTTGAGACAATAGTTGAAATTGAAGTGTGAAACGTTTTAAAGTCATAAAAAAATAAAACTGGAAGAAGGCTGTTTCAGCCTCTAATCGGGGCTACTTTCCACCGATCAAACGTAACCCCTCAGATAGGAAATTATTACTACTGGTACCTCCTGTCATCTAACTTTAGGAAAATTTCCTATTCAGGTAGATGTCGAATGGATTTCTTGTTGGAAAATAAATTACGAACAGCGGCGGATTCAGAAAAATAGTTTGAGAGGGACTTCACACAGAAAGACTTCCTTTATTTAGAAACGACTAGACATTTTGAAGGGCTTAAAGCGTAACGCATAGGAATGACTAACATCAGATTTTAAAAAAAAAGAAATCCTGCAATTTGGGTGGGCTTCAGCCTGAAAGCCCCAAATCCCGTAAATCTTCCACTGATTACGGTTGGGATGATATTCTTGGATATAAAGAGCAACCAAGGCAAATCAGATCTCGAAGATTTTTGCTGTTCTTGAGTTGCCATTTTTGTGGGACATACTAAACTATCAGAATGTGCTTCCTATGTCGGTACCAGAAAATACATACTTTTCTTTATAAATATCGATAATTCGTACTAAGTACTGACACCGGTACCGTAAGTCCAACCTCAATATATGTAGACTGCATGCAGTTTTGTGTAGGAAGTGAAATGTATAAATAGAGGAGAGAAAACATTGCACAGAAACATTATGTTCGTATGTTGAAAATACTTTTTTGTATGTGTTAAAAGTATCTTCATCTATCAGGTTACTTTGCAACAAAGTTTATATGAAATGAAATGAAATGAAATTTTTGAGTTTTACGTTCCACGATTATGCCGGGTATGCTCAAGGAGACGATGATGATGAGAATGAATGGAATAGTAGAATGAAAAATGTGAGAAAATGGGAAAACCCCGAGAAAAACCACAGGCAGTGTTTTCCAACACAAAGCCCATTTAGCACGTGCTGGGATCGATCCAGGAACTTCACGCAGGAGAGGTGAACGCTCCACAACTGAGCTACCACGTCCCCCAAAACACAACCTCAGAATATATTTCATATAGAGTAGAAATAACAATATGTTGTAAAAAAAAATGGACGGTCTGAAAGGGATGTAAGCTAAAAAAAATACAATTGCTACACGATTTATTTAGTAGCATTGTTTAATTTCCTACGGTACTGAACATCGCAACACCAATATCATTATGTTATCCTTTCAAAACTATGCCAACTGCAAAGTACCTGCTTTGCTTTGTGATGTCCGAAGAGTAAGACGACTGAAGGCGAAAGCAGGCAAGTAGCATACAAATTTATGATGTTGAAGGCATTATTTTTCACAGCTATGGAGAAAAGAGATAGAAACAAAAAATAACGAAATCTTTGTTTTACGTCCTACGAATATGCTATGTAGGCTGACGGACACAAATGAGTAATGACAATTGATGATCTTGGAATACGATTTGGTGGAATAATGAGGGAGAAAAATAATCATTGATTAAATATTAAATTGAAAAGAAATAAGAGCCTGACGCTCAAATACTTATCTATCCGGCACCCATCTTGATCCCCCTAAAATATCATGAAGTGCTTGATTGATTCTAAACCCAATAATAGTAAATACAGAATATATAATTTACGCACCTTGAAATGTACAAATTAATGATTGTAATCCCCAGCTTTCCAATAGACCTTTGATTCTCCAAATGAAGATTCGGATATCTTGTTTCTTCTCAAGCAGCAATGGGTTACAATAATCAGTTGCAGTCCAAAGCCAAGTCACTAAGTTAAGCATGAATATAAAAGAATTCATTAGTTAGATGCATACAAAATCCTACGCATGTAAATCCGAATCTACTTGTATTAAATTGTAAATTTAAACAAACTAAATTATATTACAGTTATAGTGACATCAAACATATATTAAATAAGATATACAGGGTGTCTCAAAAGTCCCCTGACATAGGGTAACTCGGTTATTATCAGAGTTACATCAAAATGTCGGAGGGGAAAGCATCTCCAAATATGATGTGTCCAATCTAAAGTGAAGGAATTTTTAAAATCGGATGGTCCGTTTGCGCTGTACACTCTTTATGCGCCCAATGTGAAATGAAAATGCAACGTTGCCATTTACCTGGACCCACAACATAAGTGAGTGAAGTTACTGTCTTTTACGCTAACATGTCGATGGCCAGCCCATGTTTCAAACAGTAACTTCATTCACTTATGTTTTGCGTTCAGGAAAATGGCAACGTTGCATTTTTATTTAAAATTGGGTACATAAAGAGTATACAGCACAAACATCTCGTCCGATTTTTTTTTTTAAAAAGTGTTCACTTTAGATTGAAAACGTCATATTTCGAGATTTTTTTCCTCTTACATTTTGTTGTAACTCTTATAACAGTTGCCATATGCTAGGGAACTTTTGAGACATCCTGTATACATCATAAGAAGTTCCTTTCTAAATTCTACACGGATGTGGTTACATTGAATGTGAGGTGGGTAATACACAGTAGGCCTTTTGGGAGTACGTCACACGGACGACCGTAATTTTGTGTTCAAAATTTTTATTATGAACTGGTGGCCCTATATGATACATATGGCCACGGGCTAGAATTTTCTCAGTATGTCAAATATGCAATCAGATTTCATACAGCTTAATTTGGTGAAAAGCTATTGCCAATTGAACGTTACATTTACCTCTTTCTTGCAGATGCCATTAGCATGTGAGGAATGGATCGAAATAATCAAACTGTAGGGCGGGAGGAGTATATGTCCAGTGGTTGCGGATTACAGAGTCATCCACAATGTGACTCTGTGTCACATGTTTCAGTGTCACAGTAATTAACTAAATTTGAGAAGACGGGCACATTCGTGGACATACGTCGTAGCGGTTCAAATTCGCGGGCCCTTTTTCCTTCCCCATTTTGAACCGGTACATGAAAATGCTATTTTCACCATGTTTGCCTGCGCCGATTTTGAAAATTCCTTTACTAATCGATTTCTCTCGCCGAGTACTACAAGAATCAGTTAAAATCTTGCGGGCCCTTTTTTCTTCCCCATTTTGAACCGGTACATGAAAATGCGATTTTCTCCATGTTTGCCTGCGCCGATTTTGAAAATTCTTTCACTAATCGATTTCTGTCGTCGAATACTAAGAATCAGTTAAAACCTCACGGGCCCTTTTTTCTTCCCCATTTTGAACCGGTACATGAAAATGCGATTTTCTTCATGCTTGCCTGCGCCGATTTTGAAAATTCCTTCTCTAGTCGATTTCTCTCGTCGATTACTACAAGAATTAGTTAAAATCTCGGGGCCCTTTTTTCTTCCCCATTTTGAACCGGTACATGAAAATGCGATTTTCTCCATGTTTGCCTGCGCCGATTTTGAAAATTCCTTCACTAATCGATTTCTGTCGTCGAATACTAAGAATCAGTTAAAATCTCACGGGCCCTTTTTTCTTCCCCATTTTGAACCGGTACATGAAAATGCGATTTTCTTCATGCTTGCCTGCGCCGATTTTGAAAATTCCTTCACTAGTCGATTTCTCTCGTCGAGTACTACAAGAATTAGTTAAAATCTCGGGGCCCTTTTTTCTTCCCCATTTTGAACCGGTACATGAAAATACGATTTTCTCCATGTTTGCCTGCGCCGATTTTGAAAATTCTTTCAGTAATCGATTTCTGTCGTCGAATACTACAAGAATCAGTTAAAATCTCGTGGTCCTTTTTTCTTTCCCATTTTCAACCGGTACATGAAAATACGATTTTCTCCATGTTTGCCTGCGCCGATTTTAAAAATTCTTTCAGTAATCGATTTCTGTCGTCGAATACTACAAGAATCAGTTAAAATTTTGCGGGCTCTTTTTTCTTCCCCAACCCAATATTTTTGTATATTTTGAATGTATTCAAGTATGGAACAAAAGTATTTAATTAATTCCCTTAGTAGGCTTCTCAACTTAATATTTTTCAACTTAAATTTTATTTATTTTAATTATTTAGTTTCTTGTGACTCAATATTTAATTGCAATCGTTCATTGGGGAGAAGGGTGGCCATTCTCAAGTATATAAATATAGTATTCTTAAAATTTGTGTTCTCGTATTGTTAGTTTCTTCTACTAGACCTGGAAATTGCAAATTAATACCTGGAAAGCCTGGAAAATTCAGGGAAATTGTGTTCCATATTTATGTATGAACCCTGCTATTTACAGGGTTTTTTGAATAGGGAGAACTGTACAAAAGGGTGTTTTGGGAATGATATAACAGTAGGTTTCTGGGGGTGTTGTTCGAAATGAAATGAAATCTTTAAGTTTTACATCCCACTATTATGCTGGCTAGGCTAAAGATGACGGGGTGTTGTTCGGTGGGGAGGTCAATGTTGCCAATTTTGGGAAGTCACTAAATCAGGGGAATTCGACCTCCACGATAGAGTAGGGTGACCATAAAATTTTCAGTTAAAAACGAGACATGTTCTGGCAACCCTAGACTTTTAGATCTACCTTTGTTCTTATCAGTGCCTTGATATCAGAGTTCCTCCTCTCTTTTTTTGTTACAGAGCGGGGTCAAGTAATTCGATACTTATGAAAAAGGAAAGACACGTTGAAGTTTGTTCAACACACAAACTGCTAAAGCCTGTGCTGCCTTTCGAGCAGTACTGCGAACTATAGAGTATGTTTAATATAGAGAATTTCAGTTCAATTCTTGCTTCTTTGTTATTATTAATTATTAATACTTTCAAAAGGAGTAAAGGTACTTGGTTTGTTATTTACTTCTTTCATTTGCATAAAACGGGACGAATACTACCTTTTTACATCTACTGACGGGACGGCCGGGACACACCCCTAAAATGGGACTGTCCCGGTCAAAACGGGACGTATGGTCGCCCTACGACAGCGACAAAAAATATTTTTTTCCGCTTGGAGACTTTTTTTCGGTGATTTTTAAATGACGATTTAGATACTTACACATTTAGCGACCTATTGCTGGAAACAAAATGTTCATCTGTAGAGAAGCATTATTAGTTCAAAACAGTTTTTACGTTCTTTTTTCTTTGTTTGTTTGTTTTAATCAGCGCAAGTGATGAAGAGTTTGGAAATACAGCGTACTCACTGCTCCACAATCCTGCATTGTAATGTTACCCTTGCCCTCTAACGAAGAACAACTACAAACTTGATGTCCTTTAGTTCGCCGAGTTTCCGTTGAGACACACACGTAATACATCATTACCGATAAAAACAAGATTAGCTATAGATGCGTGAATAAAGGCGAAGTGGGTGTTTCTTATATTTGTCCTTTGGGGTCTTTTAATTATTCTGCACTTTTTCTTTTACAAAAAATTGCTTAACGTAAGAACTGTAGTGTTAATTATTTCGGAACTATTTTGACTCCACAATATCAACAAAAGTACCCGAAACAATCTGAAATGATCCCTGAATTCAAGGATTGGTTGCGTCCTGTTTACAAAGATGTGAGTAGAACCAGCGGCGCAAATCTATCTTCAACATTGTTACCATACTTTTTTTTTTTTTTTGCGATGTCCAAAATACTTATGAAGTTGAAAAACAATGTTGTGGAGGATCAGTGTTGTCTTCAGCGTTGGGAGGCTGCAGATTTGAGGCTTATTCTGGGAGACGTCTATTTTATCTCAAGTTCCTTTGTAGCAATCAGACAAAAGTCATCAAATTTCTCCCCAAAAATACATTTCAAATCGGATTATTGGGGAGAAGTCCCCCTCAGTTCGAAGATTGGAGGGGACATGTATCCGTCATCCCCCCCGGGATTTGCGCCAGTGAGTAGAACATATTGTTTAGTTTACATCTACAACTTTAAAACAATGCTTATAAACAATGAATTTCTCGATTATTTTTTATAGCGACTTTTCACCCAAAATTGCAGTCGTCACCTCTCGTTTCACAAACTTATTGTAACATTTTGGCAACACTGGTTGCGGGGAGAGCTATAATGGAAATGAAAATGAAATGGTTATGTCGGTTAGGCTAAAGGAGACGGTGATGATGAATAATGAATGAAATGGTGGAATGAAGAAAGTGGGAGGAAACGGGAGAACCCCAGGAAAACACACGCACACGGTGTTTGTCCACCACAAAGTTCACTTGGCTGGGGCTGGGATCGAACCCGGGACCCCAAGCACCAGAGGTGAACGTTCTACCACTGAGCCACCGCGGCTCCGAGAGCTACAATGGATGAGTCAAGTTATTTCGACGCTTCCGCTGTGAACCTAAGTACAAGATTCCAAAAGTCATTTTTTTTTTGGTTCCAAACAATATGTCTGCTGGGTAAAAGCATAGACAGGAATGTGTTTCACTTCATTTGCATGAAAATGTGTTGCCTTTCCTACCTTATCTTTAATCCCATAGTAGCTTCTTTCCGAAAGTTAAAAAAATCCAATTCTTCCTTTCTTAATAGTATTTATGACTCAAAGTATTACGTAAGCATTGTATGTTACTTATGTAGCTCTCAGAGACGCAGCTATGGGCGAGCAAGCAAAGCACGTGCCCCGGGCGCGTGGTTGGAGGGCGCCTAAAAGAGAGGTTATATATCAGTACTTTTCCTGGCGGTATTTAATACTTTTCATCAGAGTGCGAAATCATGAAATCAAAGTGAGAGGAGACTGGAGGAGTGAATAGAGAGAGAGAGAGAGACAGACAGACAGAAAGAGAGAAAACGCTCGCACTTTTACACTTCAAAGTATATTAAGTCTTATTTACTTTTTCTGTCACCCTCCTCCCCCTCCCCTAAATTCTACTGTCAAAGTAAATAGCTAAAAACACTCCCAGGCCAGAACCGCAACTACCTTGGAAATTTGATCGAGATCGATCGGGCGGTTCAAGAGATTTAGAAAAAAATGAAATGCAACCTTTGAGTTTTACGTCCCACGATTATGCCGGTTAGGCTAAAGGAGACGGTGATGATGAGCAATGAATGAAATGGTGGAATGAAGAATGTGGGAGGAAACGGGAGAACCCCGAGGAAACCCATGCATACGGTGTTGGTCCACCACAAAGTTCATTTTGCGGGGGTCCCTTCGGGGGAACCCGGGACCCCAAGCACCAGAGGTGAACGCTCTACCATTGAGCCACCGCGGCCCTAAGAGATTAAGAATCACAAACATAGTCACTTTCAATTTTGTAATATATATATATATATATATATATATATATATATATATAGTGGCGGATCCAGGATATGATCAAGGGAGGGGCTAAACCATAATTTGCCGTTTTATCCAGTGTAAAGCTGAATTGAAGCCCATTTTATCCAGTGTAAACCTGATCGTCAAGGGGGGGCTATAGCCCCGTAGCCCCCCCTTAGATCCGCCCTTGTATATATATATATCTTGCATCACTGACTGATAACTAAAATGCTTGGATTGTGTATATATATATAAAAGTCGCCCCCTGCCCGGACTCGGAATCGAACAATTGCATCTGTAAAGCAGTGCTGAGTTGATTTTAACGTTCTTTTCAGCAGCAAGGCTGTATGAGACGTGGACCTACAGATTAATGTGGAATCCGAACCACATAAGCTCCAACTGGGAATCGAACCCGGGTGTCCCACGCCTAAGGCGTGTACGCTAATCACTTAGCCACGAGGAAACTCATCTGTAAGGCAGTGTAAGCAACAACAACAACAACAAAAACACATTGGATGTCTGCGCAACTGAGGATCAAAACATTCTCAATGGAGTATGAGAAATATCAAACGTCAATCAAAGTGTGTTTTTGCTTTTACTAGCCATAGAATTTGAACCTAGTACTATACTGCATTAGTCACACCGTAACGAAAGGTGAAATTCAAACGCCTGGCACTCGTAGCTGTTGAAGCTGTGTTGTAGTAGCTATATCACGCGGCCTGCGTTGGTACTCCTCAACACAAATACATCACCGCACAAAGCCAGGAAACATCACACAGAAGACAGGGGCACAAGCAGTGCCTGACACTTCATGAACTCAAACCCGCCAAGACAACTCAACATGACCTTCAATTACGTTCTAGAAACCAAACCAATGCTAAGGCACAAACTTACCAACTTCCTATATGAAAAAACAAGAAAAAAATTCTAACTTTTTGGTTCCAAAGTGATGACATAACAATGATACTAAAAAGGTTTTAATTCTCAGTAACCTAAACATTGATTAACTAGGGGACACAACAAGCAAAAATAAATAAATAAAAATAAAATTAAATTAAATTAAAAAATAAAAACTTGACAAGTAAGCTCTCCTTGACTACTTTATTCTTAAAAATTTCAGTGAAGTTGTAAAATATGTCAATATCTTCGTAAAACGTATATATATTTCAATGTAAATAAGTTCTTTAAACAAAGAAAGAGAGCTTACCTCTGACACGTTGGGTTCCTGGTTTGATTCCTGCTCCCGACAAATAGGCTTTTGCTGAACACTGTAGGTGTGGTTATTCTTAAGGCTCTCCCGTTTCCTTACATTTTCTTGATTCCACCATTATCATGTATCTCATCGTCACCTTCTCACTTACATTTATGTACAATCATGGGACGTTAAACTAAAAGCAAAAAAAAAATCTTGCAAGTATACTAGTAAAAATAAGTTTTCTAGACTACACAAGTGGCCCCGCGTAGCGTAGTCGCTAACGCTCTCGCCTTCGGTGCGAACGGTCCCGGGTTCCATCCCGGTGGGGGAACTCGGTCGAAAAAGTATCAAAAGATTTTAAGTCCAGCCATCCTGAATGAGGTTTCCTTGGGTTTTCCTCATTCACAGCAGGCAAATGCTGGAGTGGTACCTAACATATAGGTCCCAGGCCGTTTTCTTCCTTCCCCAATCATTTCTTCCCTTCCTTTCCCCGGATAGTGTGCTCACCGAGGGAAGTCATCCCTCATATGTGACGGGCTAACGAAGCCATTGATGCCGAAAGCCCAGACATCTAAATCCCAAATCTTCACTACACAAGGGAATTTTCGCGCTGAAAACGGTTTCTTAGCAATTATGTTAAGCAGTCCTGTAGTAACTCTGCACCAAGTAATAAATCGTCACATATAAAACGGAATGAATAAACACATAACATTCATTTTGCTACCTTGTAACGTAAAATGTTTCAGAATATCAATGTTCAAAGATTTCTCAAAATTCAGATTCACCCATTCCATTCTCCTCAATCATTAACGAGTTACAATAGTAAGAATTGTAGTCATAAACTATATTACTTACTTAGTACTATATTAAAGCAAGTTACACTAAAAGAATATATAATTAATGGAATATTTAACTAAAGTAATAGTTAACTATTGTACTTACCCAGGCTTTTGTTTCCTTCCTCTCTTCTTTTCCGTTTGTAAACAACCTCGTTTCGCAAGCAAAAGACGGTAGTTCTATGACGTCAACCATTTCGAAAGAAAGAGTGTCTATAGGCGGTCTGGATCTCACACACAGATGGACGTATATAACATATAGCTGAAGTATTTAACATACGTATAAGTATGTAAAATACAGAAGATTGTTAGATGTCAGACATCCTGCAGAGACATGATGTAATATCTAAGCGGGTAAAAGGCAGTACCTGTGTAGTATATGGATAAAGTACGCTCCGTACAGATTTCCTTAGTAAACATAACGAATCCTTGTATTTGTACAACATACCGCTGTCCGGATAATGGATTTTTCTCAGTGTGGGCTTATTCTGAGGAGACATCAATTTCATCTCACTTTCCTTTGTAGCAATCAGACACAAATCATCACATTTGTCCCAAAAAACACATCTCAAATCGGATTATTGGGAGATATTTCCCCCCAGTTCCGAGATTGGAAAGGACATGTCCTCCTCATCGCCCCGGGATTTGCGCCAGTGCAAATGATATTAAACAATGAATTAAAAAAATATCTTCGAAACAAGTTTTTGTGTTCTATTCAGTAAACAAAACAGTTCAATGCTAAATTTCCGTTCTGAAATTAAATATATCACGCATTTGTTGATACAGTGCATGTTGGTTATCAGTCTTCCTACAATTTGGAATCGTCTAACATGAGTTTTACAAGAACGAGAAGGACATCATATCGAGAAAATCAAAGAAACTAATTTTATGCGTTTCGAACAAACTTAGGTTGCAGGATAAATGTGGCTCCAACTTAAGAATTAAAAAAGAAAAAAAGATACGAGGTATGCACAGCACAAGGATCCAAGTCCATTTTCAAAAAGGTTCATTTTTGCTCAGCAAGTTAGTATTTTCGTAGCGAAGAGTCCGAAATAAATTAAACAAAACCCACGTGAAAGCTTTAGTATGAGCTAGAGTTTCATAGGACAACCGCTAGACAAGTGCGTTTGTGGAACGGGAGATCAGAAGGGCTAATTTCCATCTTTCTGTGCCTAAATTTAAGATATTAACATTATATTGTGTACTTTGTAGCGTGGGAAAGATTGGCAAGTCAAGGTCCAGATGTCATAGTCAGTGATGCATAATTACGTTAAATAAGCTCAAGGAGTGTAAAAAAGAATGTACCGACGGAAAACGTCATACCTTCGAATCCAAAACAAAAGAAAGACAAACTACGTGAAAAGCTACAATCTAGAGTTTTATATGATTGCCGCTAGAGAGGGGCATCCGTTTAAAGGTCATCCGCCCTCCTACCCTGAAATTCAGATTTTAGAGTAGTAATGGAGGCTTAGAGACCTGTTGCTGAGAAAAGTCGTACAGAACAATTTTGAAGACTTTACACCGAATAAATACGAATTTTGAAAGGTTAGAATCCATTTCCATTCTCGAAATTGGGTCTAACCAGCTTTCCAGTTTCGGTCATATGTATTTTCAGTGAGAGGACCTTATAATTGTTCTGTTATAGTATGCTTATGAAACGGTTTCTAAATCTGCCTTACTGCCCCCAAAATATGAAATTCAGAGTGCGGTGGGGACAGTTTCCCTCCTGCGCCACTGAATCCCTTTGTCTTTAAGTGTGCCCCCTCGAACGGCGTGGAGCTTCCCTGTTAAGCAGTTGTCCCCTGCCCTCCACAAGTTACGGACCTGACAACTTGAAGTGTGTTTCAAACATTACTCTTCGGAAATTTATTATTTTAAAATGATTATATTGCAGGATGGCTCCTGATACTGGAAATACTTGAATTATACTGGAATTTAATTTTGATACTGGAAATACCATCCATTGTATCCATTTTGTATCCATTGAGTTTGTAAATTTTTCCAACGGAAGAGTTGTACACATTTTGTAATTAAACATTTAAAGCAGAGGTTGGAGGGCTGTGAAGGAAGTTGGGAGGCCCTTTAAAAATGTTTAAAAAATCACTGTATTTCAAAAAAATCATGGTTAACTAATTTTTTTAAAAATAAAATATTCTTTTGATGATCAAACAATTGCAAACCTGAAATCATCAAGAGTGTGATTATTCCTAAAAGAACTTTTAAAAATCATCGTATTAGGTACTGCAGTTTTTCTGATAGTTATCTCAATATACTGGAAATATGCTGGAATTTTGAAAATGAAACTCAGTAGACACTGTATTAGCATTGGTGTTCTGTAATAGCAATCAAAGTTTGCAACTACAATTTTACAATTTTAACTGCGACTACTCCAGTAAAAATTATATACATGTGTGTACAATTCCGATAACCCAATATAATTATTTGAGACAAATGTCGCAAGGAATGCCATATTAAATCCAATAGCCATTCGAAAGTCGTTCTACAAACTACTGGTGGTACACAAATTAAATTAGGTAATATAAGAGAAAAAGGTGCCTTATGAGTAATAGCTAACATAAATAGAATGTCGGCATTTTGAATTCGATATGTACACTGAAAAGTCATTTCCAAAACCGTTGGTGCCACGAAAACGATATTTGATATATTGAGGTGCACTATCATTAGTGGACTATGAAAATATTTAATATTCTTTTTTTAAGAAAATTATCTGAAATCCAACATAACCATTAAAAATTCAAAAAAAGAACTATATAAAAGCCATTATAGTAAAACGATTTGATTTCTGGTATCAATGTTGGACTAATTGGTATATACAAGATCATCGGCGCAATTCTGTCCTCAGCATTGAGAGGGGGGGATTTAAAAAAAAACAATGCTGTGGAAGATGAGGGAGCAGAATTGTCTTCAACATTGGGAGGAGGGCAGATTTGAGGTTCATTCTGGGGGCAGGACAAGAAACATTACGATAGATGAATCTGATTTCTGAGGTGAACCTGTTGTGTGTTATATATAAGGCGATGTAGATGAAGTACACCCATTTCCTGAGAATTTCTGCCCGTATGTATAGCTGAGACTATATTCCAGTATGTGGAGACGGACATATCCTTCTCTTTCATTTATTGCAATCTTTTTCTAAGCAGCAGGAGCAAAATTAATACAGATTGATTTCACCTAAATGCGCCAGACACGAAGTTTAGATTGAAATACGATTTCTTTCTAAAAATGAAGCAAGCCAAGAGACGTCAATTTCATCTCAGTTTCCTTTGTGTCAGTTGGACACAAGACGTCACATTTCTCCCCACAAAGCACTTTTCAAATAGGATTATTGGGCTGGACACTCTCCCCGATTCCAAGATTTGGAAACATATCCTCCTCAACCCGAGATTTGCGCCAGTGTACTGGATGAAACTGATACTTGTTGCAAGTAGAGAGTAAAAAGTCTCAACAAGTAAGTTATTACCCGATTTTCAAATATATGTTTAAGATCATGTCTCAAACTGTTCAAACTGTTTTCAACATGTTTGTTTCCGTGTGTGTCGTAAAACATTCTGAACAAGTTTAAAACTTTCCTAACACATGTTTTTAGAACTTTTTTTCAACCATGATAAAACAGATTGGTTTAGGGCATGGCACGAGTTTTAGTATAGCTTTGTTATGTTTGCATACAGCTCCAGTTCTAAACATAAAATACAGCTTCAATGCACTGTACTGAAATACATCGCCGTAGTGCCCACGTAGCCGGGGAGGTTAGTTAGTTTATAATTCAATAAATCTCAAACATGATATGTTACAATCTTGACTATACGCGCCATTCTCACTGCCTGACCCACTACTAAACCATAACGAGTGTATCTCTCCGTCCAATAGTCCCACGTCCACTTACATCATCAAAAATAACGAAAACAAACATCTTCTTTCACCTGACTTCACTCATTCTTCATCAGAAATCAAAATAAATTATCCAATTAACGCGGTAAATTTCCTTTCGTCTGGCGATACAGCAGTTATCCCTTAATTAAATTTAAAGGGTTTACGGAATGGGTGTCAGTGTGGCAATTCCATTCGTTAACTGCCTGTGTTTTATTGTTCACTCACCCACCTAGTTTTAGTCGAATACATGCTATGGAAGTGTTACTAGTGTAAAATCATTACAAGTGCTTTACAACGAATAAAATAAGTTAATACATGAAAGGTGACTGTTATATATACTAATTTCCACTGACGGGGTATTTCTGCACAGTGTACAGAAATTGTATTTTCTGTATACTTGCTGAGGGTTACTAATATAAAACCATGACAAGTGCTATTGTAACTCGTATCATAGCCAAATCCCACTTATTTTCACTGCGTCGTCTACGGGTGTACCCACCATCACTGACACATTTGGTTGCTTCGGATGCACTCTCACTAGCTTCGGCCTGCTAAGGAAGGTACAATTATTTCAAGTGAGATAAGAAAAGTCTTGGGAATACGAACATATCGTAACAAAGTTGAGTAAACTTATAATACTTTGAATTGTTTCTTAAATGACAATCATGGATACTATAGACATGACTGGATACTGTCTTGTCCAGTGTAAATCCTCCATAAAAGGATAAAAATTATTAGTCAACTAATTTTTTATTTTAAATCGTAATTTGTAGAGATGTCTTCACATTTAAATGCTTTACAAATCTTCAATAATAAATGCGAATCCAAATTTCCTTAAGAACCTTTGTACCTACAATTTTCTTCAAGGAGATAGTTAAAGTTAATTTATCCATCTCATATTTTTCATTCGTACAAAGCTTGATAAGATAAATAACTCTCTACGTATATCTCTGTTTATTGCAAACATAAGTTTCAGAATCCCCAAGTTATTAAATAGACTACAATTCACTTGTATTGCGCTGACATCGAAACTTCACTCTTCCCATAATATGTGATCTTATACCGCCTCCTGCTTTTCAACTGTTTTACTTTTCTCAAATCTTGTGTTTCTTCTTCCTCATGGCTATGATGCCATACTCCAACGTCACTTCCGCTTCTCGACAAACTAGTCTAGAAAATGTAATGTCATATGAAACTCAGAATATAATCCAAGATTGCTAACTTTATACAAGTATGAAGTAAAGCATAAAATAAATGTTGATTTGGAACACGTCTCTATATATATGATCGCAGTCTCTGTAAGATGGCAACGCAGTATATATACGTGATTGCCACTCAGAGTGTTAATATGTTGTATGAGTAATTAACTGTAGCAGTGATGAGTTTCGAAGATTTTAGTTCAGAGAGTGAAAATAATACTCCGAAAGCAGTGGTTTCTTTGGTTGAATCCTATCAGAAAATTCTTCCGTGGAGGATTTCGCAACTCCGGGAGGAGGCATTCACTGTCGAAGCAGAAATTCATATGACAATTTAGGAGGAGATCGTTTGGCAACTATGTTATGAAGTACGTCAAATCTGAATCAAATAAATATTTATAGAAGAGGAGGAAAACTACACTACTGTATGTAAAGTAAAAAATAACTCTTTTCTACTTTCAAGTAAGAAAGATAACAGTAAACTATAAGAAAAAGACTACTAATACGAACAGGAATTTAAGTTGAAAATAGTTTAAGTAGGAAAATGAATAAGTTCTCTCACTCATTTATTTTACTTTAATATTCAAAAGAGATGGAATTTGTCGTTAGCATATATGCCGAAAGATATGTTCGGTGTTAAGATTTGCTGATATTGATTTTGATGTTTTAAATATAAAAAATATCATTATATCTCAAAACAAAAATACCATGAGAAAGAATATGTTTTTTATGAAATGTTTGTTTAGTCAAATTTAGCGTACAACCCTTGTACTACTATGTTCTTGCGTACGTTTACGGTAGATTACGTTACATCTACCTATTTAAGAGCTGCAGAGAACAAGTACTTCTTTCGTTAAAGTATTACAATGCGCCTTAAAAGTGTTATCCCATTTTAAGTGGAAAATTTGTATAACATTGCTTTTCATCTTTTATTCAAGAAATATAAAATAGTAAGTTGGCAGACGAAATTTCAGTTTTGGCTTTTTCTGACCTCGTGCAACACTGATCGTACATTGTGAATTCGTAACTATTTACAAAGAAAAATAACTAACATTTGTATTTCCATAAAATGTACTTAAGTATAGCAAAAACATAATATTCTAGTACCCTGCATTGTTGTGTTTACAGTATCAGAATTTCCATATTTGTTCTGGTTATGGATTTTTGTTATTTAGGTATATCCATATTTTGATATCAGTAGTAGCAAAATTTCGATATTTAAAACACTGATTTCAGTATCTATTACATTCCTAGTATAACAAAATAATTATTTCACCTGCTAACTCAATTTCACGAAAAGTATGAATAACCATTGTCTTTCCCCGGCCCGTTTATAAATTTTAAAACTAACGATACTTTTCTTATTGCTTTCAGATTTGTTTGCTTGAATGCTGCAGGTTTCAAATCATTAAGGTGAACACTTTTTGTGTTAGCAAAATGGCTTTTCATTATTTCAACTTTGCTTCTAACGAAGTTGAAATGAAAACAGAGAACGTTCCTATTAAAGCTGAAACGGAAACAGAAAATGAGTCGCTTGAAGAATATAAAGTATATACTAATAACACTATTGATCATAAAGATCCTCTTACAATACATTTGGTATGTAAGGAAGAAAAAAGTGCAACGAAGGGAGAAAATATTTGTTCTGAAAGTAATGATGAAACAGTATCAGATTGGAAAGTAACTTCAAAACCGATATGTTTGCTCAAGCGTTTATCAACGGCTGTTGTATTTGTAAATTCCAAGCGTTTTCGCAGTAAGATCAAGACAAAATCCACCGATTTTACACACACCACGGAAGAGATTGCCACTATCGGACGTAAGAACGAGCACGAAGAGGACGTTCAAGAAAATGATAACCTTCAAGGAGATGACAATTCTCAGGCTCTCAGGTACGTTTAAATACGTTTGTTCCTTCAGAAATGTTCTGTATTAATATTTCTTTTCAACAGTTGCAATACTACGTTAAATATACTTTTTATCGTGTACCTTAAACTTAGTTATTTGAACCGCAAACATTTGAACCCACAAAAAATGCAGCCGAATCCTTAGCCTTGAAATATGTGTTCAAACCTGACAGTAAATTTTTAGAAATCTCTTCCTTATGGCCGTAAGTGATAGGATTGAATACTCACGGGCTTATGAGTAACGTTATGAGACATTATTTTTACAAACCTTTACCTTACGAGAGATACAAATCTTTCTAAGTAAAATGATAACTCAGCAATAATTTAAATAAGATTCTTCCGTATTTTGACCCAACGCTGATGTGCGTAATAGTTGATAAGTAATTTGCATACTTTATCATCAATAGAGGTCAAGTATCTGTGTATTTTGGAATTCAATCTAATAGATGTCTTGTAAATTTATCTTCCATTGCTGTTTCATTTGTACTCTCCATCTTGATTTTACACTTTCACTGAGAGTAATTACACAGCATCGTTTACACGAAAGGAAAAAGTACATAATTTTAAATTACTATCACTAACATTTCACAACCATTTGTACTTTCGTTTTATTGTATTGTATTTTAAGACAGATTTTAACAATTCATTCTCAGGCAGATTGTTAATGAATGAAACGAACAATAACGGACCTAAATTAGACACCTGGGGAATTCCATAATATGCAATATAATCAGTTGATTTATACCCTTTGTAGATAACTGTTTGTTTACGATTATTTAAATATGAAAAGAATTTATCAAGGGAAAAGAGAAATTTTATTCACCATGCTTATACATCAATATTTTGTGTTTGATGCCGTGAAATGCCTTTTTAAAATCTATATAAATTACATCAACCTCACATCCTACATCTAACCAATTTGCTATAAAGTCTGTGATAAGTTCATTGTTAGTTGTTGAAAAGCAGCTGAAGCACTGTTATTTTTTCATGTAGATCAGGATCTGTATTAATTATTTTCGCTTTAATTATGTAACACATATGTGGTAAAGCGTGATGATTCCGGATCCGGTGCACCCCCTTTCTGTATGGAAGCAGTGGGTCAAAGCGTAATGGGAAATTGTACTAAAAATTTGATTAACTGAAGCAAACTATCCCCCTTTAGATGTGGTAGAAAGTTACGTTCTTCCTAGCTGTATGCAATAAGTAGTGTATGTATCTTGAGGAAACTTCTGTGTAGTATTTTCCTTTCAATGTTGTAACAACTCTTTTAATAAATAAGTAACGTTAGTGTATTATTTTATGCCAACATTTATCTAATAATTCAATGCATGAATAATAACCATTTTCTCTGCTGTAATTATTTATGAATGAATTTATTATTTGAATGTGTTTAAAATTAACGTGTTTTTTCAGCATTGCGGGCGTAGACTAAAATGTATGTTTGAAACATACACGCATAACAATTATACTGTTGTTTATTTTGTGCTAACTATAGACCTAATTTCCAATGAAATATATTCATACACTTTTAATTGAGTAGATCCCTCATATATTGTTGTGTGCCAATGCTAATTTTCGGAGTAGATCACTTTCGTTAATGGCCATAGAACACTTTTCCATTACTTTTTCTATGGTTTTAATTAGCAGAGTTCGATGAACTTTATAAGAACATAAATCATATATGGTATGAACAGACGGATTGTCTTAGGTAATCTCTTAGTACTTTCCTAATTTCACAGTCCTTCCTATTTCTGTGTTCTATTTGTGGTGTTTTATCACTACAGACATTGCAACACATCATCTTTGGGTTGTTCCATACAATCTGGGTCGTAAATTTTAATGAAATATGGTATAGAAGGACGTATCTGATTCAGATGTACGTCCGAGAATTTCGGAACTCGTTTATGTAGTGACCAACCAGAAATTCCACCTCTAATTTCATAAAATTAGTTATACATCTTAGCAGAGTTGGAAATCAAAAGTCTCCACGTTGTGTTTTCAGTCTGAGCATTAAACCAGTTTTCTCGTAGTTTAGTTTGTCCCTCTACTGCTGGATACTTGTTTTTTTATATATACAGTACTTATGACATGTAAACTTTTGTGCTAACTTCCGCTTAATATGTTGTCTATCAAAGCGTTAAGCCACTTGTGTTTTATGATTGACTATTTTTTGCTTATGTAACACCGAGCTGTTGAACGATACGCTATAATGTTCTCGTGGTCTCGGAACTACACATTGCAACTTATGCAAGTGGTGAGTACAGTTGTAAAGTTTTCATGACAAACTGCTTACTAGCTTTACGAGCACATGGCGCGTACCTCGCTTGGATGACTGTACGGACGCACCCTTTATCAATAGTAGTACGAAATCAAAGATAACACTACCATTTTATGTAGAGAAGTGGTGAAATAATACTGAGAAAATAGTAATAACACATGTTGCGCAAGATCAGAGATATGCATCGAGGACAATTTCGTAGCTTTTGGAGAGGAACAGAATTTAGTCCCCAGTACAATCCATGAAATTATTACTAGTTCACACATCTGCGAAACCAATACCGCAGTATGACCTGGGGTATTGCTAACTTCTTTCCAAGGCTGTGTTCTTCACCAGGGATTAAATCAAGAATTGGGAGTACGTGTTAACGTATCTCCTTTAAAAAGATAACTTGCTTCTTTCAACAAGGCTTTAGTAGCTTATAGTGTGTGTGTTTGTGTGTTTTATGAAACGAGAGAAACAACGTATTTCAACGTATAATATTGTTACTATGGTAATATATATATATATATATATATATATATATATATGTTATATGCTTGTTTGTGTGTGTATGTATTACCGCTGAAAAGTTCTCGAACAACTCCGCTTTTCGTAAGCGTTTACTGTGATCCTATTAGTTTGACTCGATAACTTTACCGCTTTACATCAGATGTACTACTGCCTAAAGAGTAGAATTTCACAACAGTTGAGGTTTGAGAGGTACTGTAGATGGTATGTCAATTTATAATTCTTAAAACCAAAAGAGACAATTTGTTATATGTAAATTGCACAGTATAAACAAAAGTGTGTATGCTGAGGCAAGATGTTTTTGTTTGGAAAGTGTAGACATGGAGGGTTAATGCAGTGGGGAAAATTTGGAAGAGAAAGTAGTTTTCCAAATTTTGTAGGTATTTATACATTATAGATATGCTGGTTTTAAGAATGCTGAGAACGCCATTCTCTGAAATACGTTTGCGACGGTCAATATACATCCCTCTCTGCTCGATTGTCGCTCAGTGGAAGCGTGTATGTAATGCTCGTAGTTACTATTTCAACGAGCAACAATAGAGCATAGGAAAACATCCTAAATTATGGCATTTTTGTCGTTCCAACGTTAACATATCAACAAGTTATAAACAGCTGTAAAATTTGGAAAGCTACATTCTGTTTAAATTTTTGTTACTACAATGACTGTCTATGTGTACACTTCCCAAACATAACTAAATTATGTTGCCCCGGCTTCCACACTTTTCTCTATACTATGCAATATCTATATCAAATTGTCTTTTTTTTTTTTTTTGGCTTCAATTTTAAGACTTGTGATTTGACATAGCTATAGTACGTCTCAAACCTCGATTCAGCTGCTGTCAAATTTAATGCTGTAGGCAGAAGTACCTCTCATGCCAAGATAATAGGATCACAGTAGAAGCTTTAAAAATCGGGGGTGTTTGAAAACTTTTGAGCGGTACTGTATATATATATATATATATATATATATATATATATATATATATATATATATATATATATATATATATATATCGGGTGTTGCAAAATAAGTGTTACAACTCTTGGGAGGTGACTCCTGCCACTGAGACAAGAAAAAAAGTTCTCTTCAACATTCTGCTATCGGACATAGTTTCAAATCTACAAGGTGCCGAAAGCGTGGGAAAATGACTTTCGGACGCCAATAGTTCGGAAACTATCCAACATAAAGAGGGCGGGTAAAAAATTCACTGAAGAAGTCATACCTGCTCTATTGAATTTTGCATGTTTCACAATCCTACCGTGCATGCGCAAGGGATTCCCCAAAGGAACGTAGGGAGTCTGGGATAATCTGCCAAATGAAACTTGGTCTAAATGGAGATGAATTGATAGGCTTTCTACCAGGTAACAATAATTCGTTGGTCTTAATTCGATATCTGGAACAAATACAAAATGGCGGACACCTTTATTTCCGTTGTGTGTGGTTGCATAATCGCCAGGTACGGATGCTGGCCAACAGTGACGTTCTGAGTATTAATTGTAGCGAATTTGTACTCAAATGCTCTAGAAAGACATCTGGAGTGTCGGTAGAGCATAACAGATGAAGCAGGGTGATTCACATGTGTGGAAACACTTATCGAAAAATGCCCAGAAATGCACTCATACTCAGTAAACGTGAGTTCAAAGCGTCGGAAATGTAAGGATTAGCGTCAAGAACATGAAAGCCAATTCACCAATAATATTCCCTCAAATCGATGCAATATGATGTGCACGGATGCATACCAATAAGGATGCAACAACTGAGACTAAGTTCAAATTGTGCAATGGACTCACTAAGAAACTGGATAAACTAAAGGAATGTCACTAGTGGGATCGCATAATCGATATTGAAATGTGTCCAATGTGTGTGTTGATATCAACATGTAGCTAATGGACAAATGTCAACATGTCGCACTACTGCTGGGACACCATCTCACGTGCGAAAACTAGGAAAATAACGTTGTACATTCTGCTATTAAATCTGGTGCACCTTTTGGTAGAACGTAACTAGAGCATGATTG
Organism: Thermobia domestica; assembly: GCF_964235325.1. Taxonomy (NCBI): domain Eukaryota; kingdom Metazoa; phylum Arthropoda; class Insecta; order Zygentoma; family Lepismatidae; genus Thermobia; species Thermobia domestica. The sequence goes on along the minus strand of NC_137465.1, from coordinate 21,862,908 downwards.
TATCAATGTCCCTCTTTGTTTCGGACATTGTCCCACAGTCGACACATATGAAAAAAAATCTCTTAATGTATGGTTCAATTTCTCATAGAGCGTGAAAATAACAAACTTGTATCATGTCCCACGTCTTCTGAGACATATGACGTACTCGAAATATAGAAAAATATCTGCAGAAGTTCGTATCTTACACACAGTGCACATGCCAAGACAAAGAGGAAAATAAACCGATTTGGCACATTTAGCACTACAGCTGGAACACCATACATATGGAAAATAAAACGACATGAGAAATAGGAAGAAACATCTTAAAGCTCTGATTGTTTACAACTGTGCAGTAGGAGTAACAAAATGAAACACACACGTATGTCGGGAGGCTGTACAAGAGGGCTTGTCAAACAAAGTGGGTACTCCTCAAAGAAACGAATACAGAGAAAGTGAGGCTCCTTCGAACCTCAGGGCTAGAGCGCTCGCTTTTGCTCGCGTGGTCGCAGTTTCCAATCCTACACGGAGCCCACGGTCTCAGATTCAAGACCCGAGTAGTTATTTTCCTATTTTTCGCACGTGGGACGATGTCCCGGCAGTAGTGGGACATGTTGACATTTGTTCATTAGCTACATGTTGATATCAACACACACATTGGCCACATTTCAATATTGATCATGCGATCCCACTAGTGACATTCATTTAGTTTACCCAGTTTCTTACTGAGTCCATTGCACAATTTGAACTTGGCCTCAGTTGTTGCATCCTTATTGGTATGCAACCATGCACATCATATTGCATCGGTTTGAGGGAATACTATTGGTGAATTGTCTTCCATGTTCTTGACGCCAATCCTTACATTTCCGACGCTTTGAACTCACGTTTACTGAGTATGAGTGCGTTTCTGGGCATTTTTCGTTAAGTGTTTCCACACGTGAATCACTCTGCTTCACCTGTTATGCTCTACCGACACTCCAGATGTCTTTCTAGAGCATTTGAGTACAAATTCGCTACAATTAATACTCAGAACGTCACTGTTGGCCAGCATCCGTACCTGGCAGATTATCCGGGACTTCCTACGTTCCTTTGGGGAATCCCTTGCGCGTGCATGGTAGGATTGTGAAACATGCATAATTCAATAGAGCAGGTATGACTTCTTCAGTGATTTTTTTACCCGCTCTCTTTATGTTGGATAGTTTCCGAACTATTGGCGTCGAAAGTCATTTTCCCACGCTTTCGGCACCTTGTAGATCTGAAACTATGTCCGATAGCAGAAAGTTGAAGAGAACTTTTTTCTTGTCTCAGTGGCAGGAGTCACCTCCCAAGAGTTGTAACACTTATTTTGCAACACCCGATATATGGATGTGTGTGTGTGTGTTTGTGTGTGTGTGTTGAATAGTGCATGTAGGCTCTGTCTCTCTCCTGTGCTCATCGGACATCTTACTCTTAGTAAAAGTGAATTCTCTTTTTTGTGTATTTGCAAAACCGAGATAATTGAACAGGAAAACTACTGTGACATAAATAGCATGTCCAAATGGTGATCTCATATAATACTTTAATGTATTAAATCTCTCCTGATAAAAGGCGGCACCCTGTTTTAGAACGGAAGACGGCTTCAACCACGGCTGAAGAGACAGCTCCACCCTCCCTTTTAAAACAAGACAGCTTTAACGTCAACACAATTATATGATAGACAAAAAGTTCTTTTCAAAAATTAATGAAACCTGCTTTTCTTTTGTAATATAGAATTTGTTTTTCCTTAAATATTCACTTGGCATTCGATGATTTGGTATGGTAAACTTAGGCAAACGTTAATTTCTATTTTCTGATTACTATACAATATACACCTTGCATTGCGGGCATGTCGTTCGGTATACTCTTCCGAAAGGTCACTTCAAGTTGCACGCCTTCGCTTGACCGTGGTCGTTGGTAAGAAACAAATTGGTTCTCCTAATTTTTCGCTAACAGTCTGTTGAACATTGAGGCTTCGCTCGATTTAAAACACTAATACAAAATATGTCAATAAATAAATAAATAAATAAATAGCTTCCGTGGAATCTTTCTGACTTGAAATCTCTATCCCTGATAGCTGTTTGTTGTATTGTTGAGCATTTTCCGTCCTTCAGAGAAAGGTATCTGGAAACCAGAAAGGAATTCCACATTCGTCAGTGATCCTTGCATCCCGTTCAGTAAACATATATATATATATATATATATATATATATATATATATATATATATATATATATATATATATCTCCAAAGTTTACAAGTTTGTGAAATTCTGAAGCTTAATACCAAAGATGTCACGTTGTAGGACAAATTTTCTTTGGATAAATAATAACGTTTGTGATAGTGTTTTCTGTAATTACGTAGATATTGGAATAGACCTATAACTCAGTTATAGTTGCTTTTTTTTAAGGCATGAACTGCCAACACTGCTTGAATCGAGTAGGAAGAAGACCAGCGTCACCTGATATCTTCTTTTCTGTAAAAAATTTACCCGTTGACAGAAGGATGATTTTCCCACCTATCTTTATTTTAGTGCACAACATGATATTGTCAGAAGTGCACGCTATCGTATTACATAGTTGTGTTAATAACACACAGGAAAGAAGACTGAGGAATTTCGAGAATAAAGTATAGAGTATGATACTTAGCGAAAAGTGGAACTAAGAGATTATTTTCCGTGCTCTAGCTGTAGTTGACCTTTAGAATACAAAGATTTCACATAATATTACAGAAGAAATTAATTGGAGATGTCTAAGATGGGCTACGTCGCTTGCGTCAATAATACGCATGAGAATCGTAGATTTTTGTTAAAGGTAATTTGCGGTTTCGTAGGTGAAAAAACAAAGAAAATATAAAACGGGATTCTATAAAAGTGGTTAATAGGAATCCAGGGTGACTTGGTTTAGTCCGTACTGCATCACTTGATGTGTGGTGAATGTCTCTATATTTTATATTAATATTATATCATATAGTACTTTTATATATTAAGAAAACTATGGAAATTAACCTCATCCCTTAAAGCGTAGATACTTACCCACTGTTTTTAGTAGATATATTATGTAGCAATTTTCATCTCCACTCGTCAGATACCCTTTTCCTGGCGTAAGGTTCCAACCCGTTCTGTTACTTATACGGTCCTCATTCTATTGACAATAACGTAAAAACTAGGCCGGTGTAGAGACAGTGCTAACTGCAGTACATAATATAATAGCAAGTAACTCTTTCCTGAGTTACTAACAGACAAACTGGATGGCAAGTTTACATGCAGAGAAATAATATGCAGATTTTTCTTCTTCTCCCTCTTTAATGCTTTATTTCCACAAACATTGGTGCAAGCAAGAGTTTATTTTAAAGCATAAGCGTATGTGCTAAGTTTTCTCTCTTTACAAGAGAGACTTGTGAGGTGATATCTGCAGGCATACATTTTTATTCATCCTCCTCTTTTTATGATACCAATTTCAGTGAAAGTAGCATGGTAAAAGCCCAGTTGAAGTTCGGCACTAAGCGTTTAATAACATCTATTTTGAACTGTTCACTGTCTTAATTTTATAATTCAATGTTTATTTCTTTCATTTTTTATATACAGAGTAACATTTTCTTAACAATTCCTTTTACGTTTTGAAGTAATGATGAATATACACTGAAGGTTTTCAAGATGCAAATAACTCAAGATACAAATACAGCGTGACAGACACAGCATGCAATAGCAATGTTGCAAACCCAGTAAAAAAAAGTTTTTCTTCGAATGGCATTACATCATGTAATTACAAATTTAATCTTGCATATAAAGCGAAAACCCACAACACAACGCTTATTTCTAAATATTCCAAAATGACGTTAGAAAATAAGAACCTTGAAACTCCTGAATGCCTCTGTTATAATTCACGAGAGGAATGAGGAAATGACCTTAGCCTCGAATTCTACAATCATAATATTAGTTTTTTCTTACATATAGGCGAAAACCTACATGGAATTGAAAACTCAGCGTTTCTAAGAGGCATTATTTCTTTAAAGTGTTTAAATATGTATCACGTTTAACCATATATATATATTTGTATAGACATAAAGGTCGTAACGCGGATTAAAATTTATTATCTCACTCCATTGCGAGAGTACTAGAAACACTAGTAAATATGGTTTACTGATAGAAATGACGTACTTTGTGCAAAGTTGTAACAATTGGTATAGCCTTCCTTTGTCATTATAGTAACAGTTCCTGGTAGTTGTAATTGCAGCATGTTTTCGCAGTTACTAATTGTCTTTCATAAAGTTAATGACAAAATGCATAAACATCTTGACTTCGTACTTTCGTTTTTACCTGTATTAATCAGTATTCGTTGTATTTTTCCTTGTGTGTAACCAAATAGAGTTAAGCTTCATTTCGAATATATAAATGTAAATGTAATTTGAGAGTAAAAGAAAGGACATTCTTTTTGAACATTAGAAATATAAAAACTTCTCGATAACACTCGGCTTCACGTTTCTGGGAGATTTATTGTAATACAATTGTGACAGACTTCAGTGTGTCACGAAATGTAAGATATGATTTCGTATGAATGTCTCAACATCCAGTAACAAATAAAATAGAAAACAATTATCTTCCTCTTGTTGCTTTATTTTGCATGCAAGCCTTAAAATTTCATTCGCTTTTCATATTATCTCAATATCCGCAGCTCTGTTTGTTGAGTACGCGCCTATGGCGTGGGAGGCCCGGGTTCGATTCCCGGTGGGGGCTCATGTGGTTCGCATTACACCCTAATGAGCTACACACACCCCATATAGCTTCGCTGCTGAACGGGACTTTAAACTCAAAATTAACTCAGATTTGTATATTGAATTTTTTACAGGCTCAACAAACGTACGTTTTCCAGAAGAGTGAATACCGTTACTAAATCAAAGAAAATAGTTTCTCATTCAGAAGCGAAGACTCCTATTTGTAAGGGGTTATACAGAGGATATACTCGATCACATATGTCAAGACACGTGTCAAAACATAAAAGTGAAAAACATCTCATATGCCAAGTGTGTGGAAAGAGATTTAATCATAGTTCATATTTGAGAACTCACATGTTATTACATACCGTTGCAAAACCTTACACCTGCCAGCAGTGTGGAAAAGCATTTACTCAAAAATCAAATTTGACAAAACACATGTTAATCCATACTGATAGAAAGCGTCATACATGCCAAGTGTGTGAAAACGGATTTATCAGAAAATCATGTTTAAGAAGACACATGTTTATACATACAGGTGAAAAACCTTTTACCTGCCAGCAGTGTGGAAAGACGTTTTCTCGAAATGAAAATTTGGCAACACACATGTTAATCCATACGGGTATAAAGCCTCATCCGTGCCAAGTGTGCGGAAAGGGATTTACTCAAAAATCAGGTTTGGCAAGACACATGCTAATATATACTGGTGAAAGACCTTATGCTTGCCAAGAATGCGCTAAAAGATTTAACCGCCGTTCAAGCTTGGCAATGCACATGTTAACACACACTGGTCAGACACAGCACATTTGCCAAGAGTGTGGAAGCGGATTTACTAAACGCCCATATTTGGCAACACACATGTTAATACATATTGGTGAAAAACTTCATATGTGTCATCAGTGTGGAAAGCGATTTAGCGTACGTTCTTCTTTGGCAAGGCACATCTTAACACACACAGGTGCAAAACCTCATACGTGCCAGGTGTGTGGGAAGGGATTTACTCGAAAATCATGTGTGGCAACACACATGTTAATACATACTGGTATAAAGCCTCATCCGTGCCAACTGTGTGGAAAGGGATTTACTCAAAAATCAGGTTTGACAAGACACATGCTAATACATACTGGTGAAAGATTTTATGCTTGCCAAAAATGCACAGAAAGATTTAAGCACCGTTCAAGTTTGGCAAGACACATGTTAATACATACTGGTGAAAGACCTTTTGCCTGCCAAGAATGCACAAAAAGATTTAACCGACGTTCAGATATGGCAAAGCACATGTTAATACACACTAGTGAAAAAGGTTATATGTGTTATGAATGTGGAATGCGATTTAGAATACGTTCTACCTTGGCAAGGCACATTTTAACACACACAGGTGCGATACCTCATACGTGACAGGTGTGTGAGAAAAGATTTACTCAAAATTCAAGTTCGGCAAACCGCATGGTGGTGGAATTAGTGATGGGTAGTGGGAATATTTCCGGTGGGAAGAAATTTAAAAATGGGAATATTCCCGGGTTTTTTCCCCTGGCCTATAAATTCCCGGCAAGCAATTTATTTCCATTTCTTTATTTTCTCTTCCAAATTATAAGAACCATATAACTAATTACTTTATTTTAATATATTATGATTTAATTCTAGGTTTTAAAGAATTTGGAGGTTAAAAGTTTAAAATTATTTGACTACTTTATATAACTATTTAATAATAATATATTTTTGTACCATTTTCATTTGCACTAAAAAGAATGGTAATTGTTTAGAATTGGGAGGCCAAAACTAGCAAAAAGTAGGATGATTTACGAAAGAAATGAGTTGATAGTGAAGTTCAAGTAGTCAAGAAAGTATCGAACACAATTTTTTAGGACAGTAGGGGATTTATACAAAACGGAAATGTAAGTGGAAGTGATTTATGTGAGAAAAAAAAGTGAATTGTTACTAACGAAAATAGAAAACAACGTGCCATGCGGGGCTCTAACCCGCCTTCATTCGGTAACGCTCGGTCTGCAACGCTGTCTGAATTTAATGTTGGTAACACAAACGCATCGGAATAGAATATCGCAAAAAAGTAGGTGCAAAAGCTGGCCCCCAAGCTAAAGAACAGCCAAAATTAGCAAAGTACTAATTTACAAATGATGAAAAGGAACCATTTTGTAAAGTAATTTAGAATTATGCAGAAATAGAGATGAAGTATTATTAATAAACCCTGAACCACCATTAGTAATGGACGTCGGTCTGTCTCCTCTCTCTTACTCGAATTTCTGAAGAATTACTCTGACTTCTTTTAGTGAATTAACGTATGGAATTTCGAGAAATAGGTAGAATGAAAGGTCGTTTATGGTAATGTTACGCGCGAAAATATAAAGATAAGTATCTTGCAAATTTTGTGTACATAAATATATATGCGCAAATGTTGATAAACTGGTGAGACGTATCTTCTAGCATTTACCCAATCTAATTAGATTATAACATTTATAAATTTAATGTGTTTATAATAGCAGTAATAGAGTCAAGTTGAGCAAATCCACTTACATATAAATTTAAACTGTTACTATATTTTTTTTCACACATATTTAATTGATAGAACATATTGTAAATAAATATACATTTATGCGTACTTTCTAAATATAATGAAGTGTTAATAAAGTAACATAGTACCGTTCAGAATACACATTTTGAAGAATCCTCTGTGGACAGCAGTAAAAATATGCAGTGGTATAAAAATTAATTCAACTTTCAAATCATAGTATAGTAATAGAATGCAATTTTCTTTCTGATTGAAAATAAATTCCCATTTTTGGAATCTTCTCGGGGAATATTCCCGAAAAATATCTTCCCGGGAATTTACCCATCACTAGGTGGAATGCCTCATAAGTCCATGGTGTGTGGAAAGGGGTTTACTCAAATTCAACTTCGGCAAAACATGTTAACGCATGCTGGTGGAATGCCTCATACGTCCTTGGTGTGTGGAAAAGTATTTATTAAAAATTCAAATTTGAAAAGACATCTGTGTCTTTAAATACATACTGGAGAAAAAAGTCAAGCTTGACAAAAGTGTGGAAGAAGATTTAACCAAGGTTCAATATCGGTAAGGCAGATGTTAACGCACACATGTTAATAACTTCATAAATCCGAAGGGTGGGAAAAATCATACAGTTTGTTACACTTTGGCAAGGCACGTGATAATACATACTGCAGATAAATCCTACGCGTGAGTGAACAGAGACTTAGCAAACGTTCAGCTTTGGGATGGCACATGTCACCCAAAAGTAAAACAACTCATGTGTACTGAGAATGAATGTGGGAAAAGGAATTACTAAAAATTCAAATATAATTCAGACAAGACACTTTAGTACACAGAGATGAGAAAGAACATAAGTGCAAAAATCTGGAAAGCAATTTATTGAAATATTAACCAAAGTATGGAAATGCAAAGATCATGTCTCGCAATATATTAATCACACACGCAGAATCCTCGCAGTTGCCAATAGTGCGGGAAAGAATTCACTAAATGTTGGTAAAAAAGGCGTAAACACATAGAGGTGAAAAATATCAGATGTGCCAAAACTGCAAAGAGATGGCTCCAAAGTTCATTTTTTGTAAAAAAAAAAAAAAAAAAAAAACTCATACCAAAGGGTACCGTCAGAGGTGCCAACAGTGTGGGCATAAAGTTTACTTGAGCAACAAGTTGTACAACTGTCAATATATGTAAGTCAGTAACATCATAAAAGGTCGGTTTAGTCAATGTGCAATCTGTGGAACAATCATAACGTGTGCAGATGAAGTATTTCATATATATATATACAAGGGCGGATCCAATGGGGGGGCTATAGCCCCCCCCCATGAAGCTCAGATATACACTGGATAAAATGAGATTGAATCCTGCTTTACACTGGATAAAACGGCAAAATATGGTTTAGCCCCTCCCTTGATCATATCCTGGATCCGCCACTGTATATATATATATATGCATGCCAAGGTGTGCAGTGGAATATACTAGAAGTACGTATTTGCTAAGACACATTAAAATATGCAGAAGAAAACTTAGAAGTGAGTAATATGGGAAAGGATTTATTAAAATATCATGTTTCGCACACACGATATTCAAACAGTATAACAAAGACGCGAAATTTATCTGGAAAATGGGGGGAAATAATATGGTAAAACATTATTTTTGTAATTTATATTAGCGTATCATGTAAGAAGCATCATACCTGGGGGGCGGTGCCTCAGTGGTAGAGCGTTCACCTCCGCTGCTTGGGGTCCCTGGTTCGATCCCAGCTCGCGCCGTGTGGATTTTGTGGTAGACAAACACTGTACTCGTGGGTTTTCTCGGGATTCTCCCGTTTCCTCCCACTTTCTTCATTCCACCATTTCACTCATCTCTCATCATCTCCGTCTCCTTTAGCCTACCTTGCATAGCCATGGCACGTAAAACTTAAAGATTTCATTTTATTTTTCATTTGCATCATACCTGCCAATAACAAGAGAAACATGGTCAATATGCTTAATAAAGCTAACACAGAGCTACGCAATGTGTCTCGAAGGCGTAATTATATGCAATAGGTATGAAATGAATTCACCAGAGTTAGCGAGGTGTGCTCATAGTGTTACAGACCTGTACAAATATATATATATATATATTTATCTGGGATATGGTCGCATTTCGTTCTTACTTTTTATGTTTCAAAAATATTATAACATTAGAATAGTCATGAGAAATAAAACATGGTCGTAAGGATATCTTATTTAATTTTCTTAAAATTTCACATGTTTGATATTGCAAGACAGTCTTGAAAAGAAAGGCTAACCCAAGTCATGGCCCCCTTGTTAGAGCAGTCAAATTAAAAGTAAATTCTACTTACATGGAATGTTTTCCATTTGTGTTCCACATTTAGGCCATTTCTTTAGATTCCGTAGAAAGTGTAAGTGGAACTATAATTTCTTCTGATATATATATATATATATATATATATATATATATATATATATCTATATATATATATATATATATATATATATATAATGTGTGTCTGTATCTAGTACGATAATTTCCGGCCGGACCTGAACGAAATTTAATGAGCAAGTAACTTCGTCTAGGGAATAAACGTTCTTTTTGATGCCCGAGATCGACCAGGAAGACAATTAATTTAAGTCGTCTCTGTTCATATGCCAATGTTATTTCTCGGTAACTACTTGCTAGATGTGAAGAAAGTTTGCTGAACAAAAGCCCATTCTCTGAGAAACAAAAATCGGTATTTTTGAAAGCTCTTTGGCCAAGGTAAGACTCTGTTCTCCTTGTACATAGTATTTTACCTCTGCGCAACGACTAGCCGAATCTTAACGAAATTCCGTGTCTAAAGCATGAAGGTCATATTTGGTGGGTGAGCGAGGGAAAAGCTACCTTCAAAAACATATTCTGTGTACCACAGCTTTGTACGCCCAGCGCTTTTGAGTTTGATTCACAGGCTGTGTTTCCCTCGTAATTTATAACAGTCATGTACAAGAAACGATGTACAGTCATGCCAGAAATACTATTCACAAAGTCTTCATTTAACTATAAGCAGTATTAATTTTTTTTTTCGATTTCTTTCTGTAACTGTCAAAATTTACTAGCTGTATTTGCAAATAAAAATTTCAAAGCAAGAAGAAGGATAGTTAGTTATATCTTACTAGTTCTTAATTAGCAGAATTGTTAATGCACACCATTTGGCATATATGGCCTTTGGTGCGAGTGGTCCCGGTGACACTAGGTAGAAAAATTGTAATTGATTTTCAGGCCACTCATCTTGCGTAAGGCTTTTCCTGAGTTTCCCTCATCCACACTAGACAATTGCTAGGGTAGTACTTAACATAATAACTCCAGGCCGCTGACTTCCTTTTCACGCATTACTGCCCAGAAAACAAGACATATTGGCACCTGAGGCAATGAACTGACCACGCATCTCCCAGTTGAACAAGCATTATTTTACCGACCATAGATGTGCATGAACTGCGAAAGAGCCTATAGTACTTCCCAGTATCTATTAGCAAATTCTATAATTTCTCCATACCGAGTAGGTAGGAACAAGACCGTCTAGAGAGGAGTATAAGGCAACTGCTTCCGCATTTTAAAAACATGCTTTTATCATATTTTTTTTTATATTACTAACAAAAATGTGGTACGTACGTCAGTGGACAATCTTGCTGCTTCTGGCAAAACCCGAAATGATGCTACTGTTCTGTAGCGAAGATTCACATATTTGATTGGGATATTTAGATATTACACAATATATTAGTACTGAGTGCTAAAACTTTCCATATGGGCGTTTCAATAGTGTATATAACATTTTTCTCTTTACGGCTGACCCAGCTTATAAATGTGCGTTCGACAAAGGTTATGTGTAGCCGCGGTTGAATATTGAATTCAATGTCGACGGCAATTTGATCATTGTACTTTACATTTTCTTTAAGAGAGAAAAGGTCTAAAGCTTAGCCTTGGGCCTCTGAGTATTTTGATAAGGATTTATTCACGGTCACCTTTTGGCTTCAAGCGTTATACTTCTGACTCTCTCAGACCACATGTCTAAAGGTCTCTATATAATGGCGCCAAGCTTCAGAAGCGTTTGAAAGGTCCAAGCGATCACGGAAACAACCTGTATGTATGATATGGAGCCCAAACGACAGCACACAACTTTCTATAAATACTGACGTTTACTTGGCCTCATCTAGAAACAAAGAATTGTTGCGGTCATACTTTCCTGATTGGATGTGCCTCGAAAAAGATTCTGTAATTTCGTCTGTTCCAATTTCTCTTTGTGGTGTAGTAAAACATGATCAGCCAAGATGTGTTTCTATAAAGAATGGGATTGAAGAGAATGAACTTATTTTGAATTTGATTATGAAGAATTAGATGCGAGGATCCTAGCTCATATTTCTCACATGACACTGACATCGAAATTAAGCAACGTGGTTATTTCTTCAATTGATACCGATGCTTTTTATCACTACCTACAGGAGAAGTTCCGGACTACAAGTACTTTGGATTTCCTTTCGAGTAAGGAAATCCTCGCGGTACGTTCCACTTTACTCATTTAAAAGCAGAGTACTGCTTGCTGTTTTAACAGCTTTACCAGCTATTTATTTTTTAGCCGGCTGCGAAACTACAAGCAGCAGCTTTGAAAGCAGCATAATCATGTTAGGAAGACCTCTTGTTAGATCTTGGCAAAGGGCCACTAAATGAGAACACGAAAAAAGCATAAAAAGTTTTGCTTCGTGCACTTGGTTCAAGCTTAGGTAAAAGCGATAAATTACGTTTCCATTAGTTCCATCAAAAAATCGAAACTTGGTCCCTACTTTAATATCTATCAGTCTTCATATAAAAGGAAGCTATTCCAACGTTATAAATGGATTCATACTTTGGAACCATCTGAGAAACTCAATCCGATGGATGGAAGGAAGATGGTATTTTAATTCCACAGGTAACAGATGACCCATCGGAGCCTGATTTTCCTAAGCAATGTAATTGCCAGATATGCTTCAGAGAAACTGTGTGTTCCTATAGAAAATTGGAAATATTGTGCTATGACATTTGTAAATGTTAAAGTACTAGTTTGCGCCAACGCAGAAACCCTTATTTATAATGTTTAAGTTTTTATCTCGACTCTGAAAGATTTGCAATATTCATTTTAATTGTTGGCACTATGTTAATAATTTGTATCAGTATTATCCGCTTAGAAGTATTTGTTCAAAATAACATAATACTTCTATTTTAAAGGTATGTGTCGGTCTTGTAATCCACTTTTTTAAAATTGTACCGAAAATACGCCATTGTTCCATTTTCTCAAATTACACTATAATTTAGAACTGTGAGATTTACTTTACAGAGGAGTAAAATGAGCAACAAAGCTGTAAATTCGGACCAATGGGTACGGAGATAGACAAAAATCTAGTAATTTGGCTCCAGTTTTAAATATGACAACCAAACGACTATGATCTGGATCATGTGACCGTTTTCATACTAGTATAGCTGTTTAACAAACCCCACAACAACACTTAGCGTGACATAAATCTTTGCACGTGAGATGACCTAGCGCCTACAGTACAGAAATATTGCTACAAGGTGAAAACATCGAAAAAATTTCGTATTTTTGTAACAATAATTAAAATCATACATACTCTTAGTTTTCCTTTAATATATAGCCTACTTTGAAACTAAATGCAACATGTTGTATACCGTTTTAAAGCTTATTAAATTCTGCTTTTTTATGTGTCTTATTAAAATGTTGAATTACTAGTCATTTCGAAATAATTACGAAAATAGAATAAAATTTTTTCTTCCATTCTAATTTCTCCAATTTTTTGGGAAAACGACACAGATTTTGCGAAAACTGCAGGAATTGTTGATTATAATTTTCTGTTTTCGAAGGGAAAAAGATTATCAAAAATGATCCATAAGTGATCGAATTATGAGCGTTTCAAGGTCATGAGCCACCATCTTGAATCTAATAGGGTGTCCTAACGACCATGAAAAAATCACGTGACGAAAAAATTAACTTTCTTTTAATTGGATAATAGTATCCATTAGTCAAAATGCGGGCACATATAATGTACACCTGACGTGGTCTAGCGCCCAAAAAGTTTTGGTTGAATGAAATATATTGGAATTTTTGGATATTGGATTATATACTTCATTTAAAGATCTAAAAATTTATAGCAAATCACTGATTTTAAATACAGTTGTTACGATTTATTTCGCTTTCTTCCTTTCCTCAAAATTTGGCCTAGGTTGAATATTCTCCTGGGTACTGAAGGTACTCCAGGCTATCCAACCGTAACTTAAATTGTATTTGCACAACGAAAAGAAAAAAAAACTTAAGTTAAAATATAAAAGAGAAATAAAATAACATCTGCAATAATGAAGAAAGGAAGATTTAAAAAAAAATCTATAAATAAAATTAAACTATACTTTGAATCAGGATCTTTTCTCCTGTTGAGACCACTGCGAGAAGCACTGTAACTGTTGATAATATCCATAAAGTTTAATTCTTTCCTTCTGAAGACCACTTGCCAATATTGTTAATCCAGCTTATAACTAAGGGATATTCAGATCTCCTAACACAATGACGACTACTTCATAGAGTACAAACTAAATTTATTGTTAGAACAGAAAGAAAAAAAATAAAACTACAATGACAGAGCTCTCCTTCCCGCACGGAGAGGAAAAAGACTGAAATACATTGCAAGTGGAAAAAAAAGTATAATTAGGTTGAAAATTTAGTTCCAAATTCCAAATTTTGTCTTCACCAAACCTACCTTTACGACAATATCTACGCGAACAGAACATTTACTTTAATGCACCTCTTAAGTTTCCAAAAAAATTAGTTCAGGTTATATTTAGTTTCATACAATATAAACTCGGTCTCGTCAATCCAATTCTTAATGCAAGTACATTTTTGCATTTTGGAGATTTAGAATTACATAGTACAAAATTACAAGTTCTGTTTATATCGGGTTGACCAAAAAAAAAATTGTTATGTTGCCTGAATTCAATTTCGTCACAATTTAGTATTAATTTTTACAATTGTTTTTTTTTAAACACTATTACATCATTCGAAAGGAACGGGGGTGGTAACATTTCTTTCGCCTGCTGACATACATCAGGAATACAAAATAACTATTACAAAGGTTTACGGCATACTTATTAAATCGGTTCACAAACTGAATACAATTTTCACCCAACAGCTTTCCTAATGGCTGAACACCCTATGAAAGTGGCAGCGGTGGAGATAGAGAATGGCCGGGCCTACATAAACGCACTGAAGAAATAAAATATTATCTGCCTTCGAGCGGGCAACCTGTCTATCTCAGGCGCAACACGTCTCTAAATACACACTTTCTTCATATATTTAACTATTTCTTTGCCCATGGCTCATTAAATCGCAACTTCTCTAGTGTCACTTTTGTGTAGCACAAATTTTTAACTACTGATCGTATCTGCCAAATATTTCTTTAAGTTACAGGGTGAGCGGACAAGCTTCAGGTAATTCCATTATCACAAGCATTTATGTTAACAACATGCCAGCAGGATAGAGAGAGAAAGCAGTGAACGTTCTAAACATCACCCCCGGTTTATCATTCCATACTTAAAGTTTACTAGAAGGGTCCTATTAACCACAAACAACAGAGCCAATTTCAGATTTTGGTACGCAATAGTTAACAATACTAAAACTAACCTAACCAACTAACGAACAAGGAAATCAATTCACACAAAACGAAAGAGATTTGAACGAAGATTTGATATGGAGAGGTGCTGAGCTAAGCGTAGATTTTTGTTATTTGAAGTTCCAACCGAGACAAGTGGAAGTGGAAATGAAGGGAGAGGAAGGACGAATTCTATCACCCAGGCGACTGGGGACCCATGCTTGACCGGAAAGATTTACTTTAAACAATCATGTTTCTAGAATCCATTACTCTAAAGAAACTCATATAATATTACTTTTATCGTTGAAAAAAAATTACAATAAGCAGGCGTATATATTAACTTATTTTTGTTTGATATAAAAAAAATAAATTTTCGAAAACCGAGAATTTAGTTTCTAGTTCATAGTTTTGATGGAATTTATGATAATTTATAGAATTTAGTCACCAATTGATCTGGATTGAAGCAAAAATTTAACCAACCATAGCAACCATCTTCTCAAAAAAACTTCTACACCTGGAACCTTCCTAGTCACATGGTCTTCTAAATTTCAAAGCCTGCTTCTCAAAATATCGAAAGTAGCTGCATCCCAATTTCAAACAAGAGACTATTGTTACCTGAGAGGTCTTGAAGTGCTTTTCAGTCCTGGATATTACCGTTCCTCTGGACAGCAAACGCCATCATAGCTAGTACTCGTGCATATGGATACGGAAGGAAAGTTCTGTTATTTCACCTTACATGTTTGTTTTAATCTGTTTATAGTAGTTAGTCGGCCTTCATTTCTCACCCTTCGTCCACTCCTGAAATTCACTAACTACCGATCACATTATTACGTGGTTCGTAGGTGTTTAGTTGAAATTTATTTCATCTCAGTTCCCTGAGATGTTAGCACTATTCCCTAGTCACGCGGAAAAAGGACGCTATCCCCTCCCGGCGAGGATAGCTTCACTTCGCCCCCCTTATTTTTAATTGGTAGGTTTAAATACCGGAAGATGTTGGAAATGTTAACATACTTATCCACCTATTAAATGTGGTAAAATAATTACGATTATAATAAAAATATCTACATTATAACTACTTACTTGAAATAGTTTAAAATTAAATTTTACAAAAAAAAACTTGATATCCTTTGTTTCTTTTTATTTTGGTTTTTCTCACTTGGTGGCAGCACATTCACGCACAGCGAGTACTATAAACGAACACTTGATGTGGCTTTGGATCGAACTCGAAGGGCGCCATTTTGGGTCCTCAGATCCCAACGATCTCATACTAATATAAACAATTATACATGAGCGGAAAAGGGACCGTCTCATCTTCGGGGCCCACCGAAGAAAAATAAATTATCTCGATCGAGATTATTTATTTTTCCATCTTGATTCCCAATTATTTAATTCGAGTTCACACGACACCAAAGCTAACTCTTACCTAAATCGTCAATGAAGGTCAGGTAGAAGACAACAAACACGACATAACATTTAACAAGCCTTACCAATTAAAGGAAAAAAAAATGACATCCTATTACTGATAACACACGACATAAGTAACAAAGGAGAAAAAAAAATCCTAACCTATACCTACAAAGATATTAGCTAAGAGAAAAGAAAAAAAACGTCTTAAGCTATAAAAAAATTTCAGGTTCCACTGACAATTCACATTAACCCGCACGACATAAAATTACACATAAGACTCAGTCAATGAAATCATGTGCTAGACATCAACATCGCATACACAAATAATATGACATAAGACTATACCTAACCAAAAAAAAATTAAGTACACGAGAATGGAAATACACTACTAATGGAAGAAAGAAAGAAAAAAAATCAATATGATTACATGACATGGAAATACACTAACAATGAAAGGGAAAAAAAACGCAATGTGACATGACAACGAATTTATACCTATCTTAACGTAAGGAATATCTTCCTACCACTAACAAAATCACAGTATAAAACAATCACATACCATAATAAAAATTCAAAGACCTACAACTTTTTTTTTTACTACATATCCTATAGCCTGTTTTTGGTTTCTATTTCCTTTACCTTCTAATCGTTACGTAATTTCGTCTTGTATGATGTGAGGATAATCACGGAGGAGTTCTAATCTCTTCTCCTTGGTACAGTCAAATAATTTTAGGTTTTGAAAGTTTTGGGTTCCTATACTTTCGCCTTTCAACGTATAAAGAATGGCGCTGTTTTTCAGAATTTTCTGGACCACATAAGGGCCGACATAGCATTTCATAAATTTATACGTTTCATGCTTAACTGCAGATGAGAGGTAATGGGTTTTTACCATCACAAGATGTCCCTCTTTCAGGATTACCTCTCGCCCAGTTTTCTTTACCCTTTTTCTTTCAACTTTTGAGGTCACGTCCGGGTGAATTTCAAGATATTTATCTCCAATATTTAAATTATTTAAATTTGAGGGCCACGGAAATGATTTCTTAAAGACTTCCGCCGCTGAATACGATAAGAACAGTTCAGCAGGCGTACAGTTTATACTACTACATAAGGAATAGTTTAAAAGTTCCTGCGCGAGCTTTAATACCTGACTCCATTGCGTTTGTCTCTCCTGACACTCCAGTCTAATAATACGATTAAGTTCTTTATGGCTGCGTTCCGCTAAGCCATTCGCATTCGGGGTGTAGCTGGAAGTAAGAACATGCTTAATACTGTTACTATTACAATATCCTTTAAAAAGCTTAGAAAGGAACTGTGGGCCACGATCAGAGATAATAGCCCTGGGATAGGGGAACAGATAGAAATATCTCCTTACCAACACCGCTATTATCTCCTTAGCGTGAGCCGTTTTAAGTGGAAAGAAACACACGTACCGAGAATAAATGTCTATTATTGAAAGAATATAATAGAAACCATGACTTCCTGGTAATTTCCCCACGATGTCCAGTCCTAATCGTTCATGTGGCATTCTTGCCTCTATGCTACAATCATCCTTTGCAATAATGCGGTTCGCGAATTTTGTTTCTGCACATTTTATACAATTTCGTATGTATTGTTTTATACTAAGTTTTACCCCTTTCCAGTAAAACAATGATCGACAAAACGACCAACATTTCCTCACTCCGAAATGTCCCTTGGAATGAACTAACTCAACGATTTTTGTTGTAAGTTCCTGTGGGATAACTAACAGCCACTGATTAGTTTTACGATTTTTGATATAAAGGAGATCCTGATGAACCAAAATATGATTAGATTTAGAAACGTTATCCAAAGAGGACCGAAGTTTAACACAAAGGGGGTCGGTACGTTGTTTTTCCTTAATTTCGTTAAAGTCTAGAGCTGAAGAATCCTGTACCGTAAGAAAATTTACATACCGGAGCTCTTGTTCCTTAGTTACCTCAGGAGGATTTCGGCTAAGTATATCAGCAATTTGATTGGACCGGCCGGATAAATGTTCGAAAATTAAATCAAAACGTTGCAATTTCAATAAAATACGAGTGGTACGAGGATCCAAGTTTTTCATTGTAAACGCGTGCGTAACGGCAGCGTTATCACAATGAATATACGTAGTTCGACCCAAAACATATTGAGAAAAATGTTCGCAGAGGAACAGAACGGCTAAGAGTTCAAGTTGAAAGATTGATAAAGATAATTCATGTGGTCGAACACGACGACTAGCATAAGCTATCACCACAGGGTCTGCTTCCGGAGAAGGGTATTGGCACAAATAGCCTGCTAAATTCTCTGCACAAGCATCAGAATAAATATGATAAGGAAGAGAAAAATCCGGTTGGCCTAAAGCTGGAGGTTGACTAATGATTTCTCTTAATTTGAAGAAAAGTTCTAGCAATTCGGGTGTCATCTGAAATTTCTTATCCTTTTTAAGAAGGTCGAAAAATGGAGCTGTTAGCCCTGCGAAATTAGCTATGAACTTGCGTCTCCAACCAATTAAACCTAAAAATTGCCTGACCTGTTTCTTGGATTTTGGAATAGGAAAACATCTTATGGGTTCGTTGTGACGCGGGTCTGTCTTAACTTCCTGGCCACTTATTACATGTCCTAAGAAGTGGATTTCTTTCTGCAGGAAACTACACTTCTTGAAATTCAAAGAAAAATTAGCCGACCTAAAAATTTCAAAAACACGTTCCAAATGTTCAAAATGTTGGTCTAAAGTGATGCTAGATACGAGAACGTCAACTAGATAGACCGTTACGTACGATTTCGTAAAATTTTGAAAAAAACTATACATTACATTTTGAAAAATAGATGGAGCACTTTTAATTCCCATCGGAAGAACAGTCATTACATATTGTCTGCCTAAGTAAACAAAGCTGGTACAGTTATACGAAGAAGGATGAAGTCCTATTCCGTAATAGCCTGACGAACAATCAAAATTACTGAAATAGCATGCTTTGGCAACACGATTGAGGATGTCCCCAATCGGCTCCACTTGTATTTTAGATGAAATTACCTTTTTATTGAGATATCGCGTATCAAGGACTGGGCGTACACCACCAGAAGCTTTTTTCACACAATGGATCGGGTTGCGGTAAGGAGAAGGTTGTTCTTTAGCGATCCCTAACTTAATCCATTTTTGGAGTTCTTCGAAAGCTGCCTGCATAGACTGGGGAACAGGATAATACGGACCGACAATAGGCACCTCATCCGTCAATTCGATCCTGCACGGGGGTGTTCTAACTCTTCGCGGATACTCAGAAAAGAGATATCTATTTTTAATAAGTAAATCTTGTAAGCGTTGTTTCGAAGAGGAGTCTAGATCGTCTCGAGAGGAAGTATAAGTTCGAATTTCATCTTCACTGAGATTAGATTCAAATTCCGTCACCGAACTAGTTTTATTCTCCAACCTAACCGAATCTGTCAATGAACCCACTTTAGACTGATCTATACTATTAGAAGTTTCGCTTACTACCGCAACTATCTTTTCCAGTGACTTTTGAAAAGGACTAGTTTCGATTTCAACCATCGAAATAGAAACCGAAAGTATGTTCGGGTTTGTGGTTTCAATAACAATATCCTTCCCGGAATTATCCTTCAATCTAACTTCTCTTCTACATCTATCAATCACTCCTTGGAACTTGTCCAAGAAGGGACAACCCAAAATTAAATCAGTCCTTAAATATTTTATGACAAAGATTGGCACATCAAAAATCCGGTTCTGAATATTTAGATTAAAAGTTTGAACACCCTGCACAGAAAATTTCTCCTTGCCGGCAAAGGCGCCCAAAGTCAATCCTGAATATGGTCTTAACTTAGCAGATGGGAATTTCTGCTTAAGTTTTCTCCATATCTCCCAGTCCATCAGGTTCAGATCTGAGCCACTATCTATTGTACAATTTAACGTTACACCCCCAATATTACCACTTACTACCGGAGACGATGAAAAATAATGTTCACTAATTGGTTCTGATATTTCGTCTTCTACTACAAAATTTACATTGAAATAAACTGATTGTTGATTAGTATCAAAAGTCTGAGAAATTTCATTAGGTTCTAACGGTATTAAAGTTTTAGGAATAGTTTCTAATGTCTGATCAATTATAATTAATACAGACCCTGTCCATAAGACCCGTAGGAATTTTGAGGTGGACTAAGTTTCTCTTCAGATCCAAGTAAGACACGTCTCAGTGATGGAAAAAATCTTGGGTGATCATCTGGCAACCCGGGCATAAGTGGGCAAATTGGAAATTCAATATGGCGACCATGCGAAAATACCATATTTACCTAAAACACGAATATCTCATCATTAAACGAAGCTAGAAACTTCATTCTTGTACCGAATTCAAGATAATGAACACTGTAATCAAGAAACATTCGTAACGTCGAAACATAGTGCCGCCATTTTTAAATATGGCGGCAGGTTTTTCGAAATTTCGATTTTTTTCGTACAATATTATCATTTATTCGAAGATAACTACGAAACTATAAGAGATACCATAAACATACCTCAAATAAACGGGATAGAGCATAATGATAGCTTTCCAACGGTACCAATATCTTTTCTCTATCTTTAAATTTGACGGAGTTATTGAAATTTTAGTAGCTCAAGGTGTTTGGCTTCAGATTAAGTTAAGAAAGGTTAAGCGCTAAAGCAAAACTATCCATGATTTTTCTGCACAATTTTTAATGCTGATAAATTACTCTAAGATCTTACAGTGAGATTTCTAGGTAAAAGTGCAAATGGTTAGTAGTAGTAATAATAATAATAATAATAATAATAATAATAATAATAATAATAATAATAATAATAAATCGTGTTGCTAAAATAATAATTCAACAATTTCAGTAGAAAAAAGCAATATAATTAAAAGTGATGTAAAGTTAGTACACTAATACAAATAATAATAAAAGCACCATATTTATAATATAACAAAGCTTTATGAAATTACTTGGTTTTGGTTTTCTTACAATCCTGGGATGAAATATTTTGATCGGTCTTGTTGAGGGAAACTAATTAAATGTTATTAATAAGTTCGTTGCATATTTTGTATACATGGATTGAGTTACAGTTCGTAACGTTACCGATTATTACAAATCATTTTGCACTTACAGAAGGTCGTACAACTAACAATTTTTTAAGGCAATTGCATCGTCCTGTAGAACAGCTCTTGCAAGTACATGTTCGAATAACATTTTCTGGTAGCTCATTAATGCTAGTATCCGGTGTGAGCGATGAATCATCTGCATTGTATGTCCATCCAAAATCCGTTGGATCTAATGGTTCTTCTGCGCCTAACACTGTAGAATACGAATATACCATGTAAAAGGATCTTTTCAGGAGACCCTGTAATGACGAACTGGTGCAAGGTAATTCCTGTAAGCTATGAAGACTACTTTGATTCATAATTTCAAATCGGAGAGTGTCAAATGTCTTAGATCTTGAGCCTGATTTTACAACCTTGACCAAATATTCTTCAGCAAGTTCCAAGCACTCAGCACTTGGAGGAAGACTTCGTCCAAATTTGCACATATACTTTTCCGGTTCTGCCTTAAGAATATATACCAAAAAACAAAAAGTAAATTAATGGAGGATAGTCGACTACTTTTTCAGAACATTCTAAATAATGGCTATGGCCTAACCCTTTCTGAGATTCCTGATTATGTTAACAAGCAGGCTGGAGAGAATTTAATTACTAACAAAGAGGTCAAACTTTACATGAAAAATATATTTGGTGATACTATTCAATTTTGCCAACCTCTACAAAGAAACCAATCCCAACTTGTTTATTCATCAAACCTCACTATTGATGAAATAGCTGACAAACTCTGTTCTGTTTCTTCTGTCGGAGAGGCTGGAAAGCTAATTAGAAAATCACTTCTGGAAACAGACTTCAACCTAGACAATGAATTTGGAGATGCGAATCAACTAGAAAAATCATGGAAAACAACACCTATTCTCCAACCGCTAATTGACTTTTTCTCTCATGTATTCAACGTGGATAAATTGACGCTATTTTCTCACAGCAATGTTAACAGTCAAGCATTTATAAGCTCAGACGAAGAAGAAGCAGAATGCAGTGAAATTGAAGACAACAACGATAGAAGAGAAACTCCTATAACAAATCGAGTTAAAGTCCTTTTCCAGATAATGTTTTATAATGTTCATAAGGGAAAAAGGAAAACCCCTTTGCATTTAATGACTGGCCATTCAATTCATGAAAAATGTAAGAGCAAACAGCTGATAACATTATTCAATAAAGCTGGGTTATCAGTCAGCTATAATGAAGTTATGGAATCTCGTCATAATCTTGCACAACACACTATGATGGCATGCTCACAGAACCTTGCACTTCCAAGTCATTTTGTCAGTAGTAACTTTACTGTAGGTGCTATGGATAACTTTGACCACGAAGAGGCAAGCCTTTCCGGTCTACAGGGTACGCATGATACTGTTATGGTATTATTCCAGAAAACTCCAAGTGTAAATCCTAGTAAGCCACCACTATCTGAAGTAGCTCTTAACAAACTCAGAAAACGAAATGGTGTCCTTTTACCATGTCAACAAATTAGATATTACCAGAAACCATCAACACCGCTGAACATTCCACAGGATCTTAAACTCATTGAAGATGCTTACACTTTGCCGTGTGATGAGATCAAAAAAGAAGAGGTAGTGATAAGTATGTTGCAAGCTGTTGGAGGATTGACAAACAAAAAAACATTCACATAGTCTGGAATTCATGCTGTTATTTCAGAAGTTGATGTTCCACTACAACAAGTTGGTTTTCTCCCTATTTTGCCTTATCCAGTAACATCTTATGATACTGTATATTTATGTATGAAAAACTTTCAAAGCTTGCTTTCAGTTCTCGATCAACCAGCTCTGACAATTTCATGTGATGAAGGCGTTTTTCATATTGCAGCAGAAATTCAGTTAGTTTCAAATGAATTTCCAAACCTAGTGCTGCTCTTGGGATCTTTCCATATGACCAAAATTTTACTTTCTTGTATTGGTAAGTACATAAATGGGAGTTGATTAGAAAATGTTCTCATCGAAAATCACGTGTTTGGTGTTAAAGTTGCTGAAAGTGTCCTTCAAGGGAGTAATTATGTAAGGTCACTCAAAGGAATGTTAATGTTAGCAGAAGTTGTGGAGAGATTAAAGTGGAAAGCATTTTTGCATACTTCTGACGATGATTATCAGTTATCTACAAGAGTTGCAGAAGTTCTTACTGCTATGAATCACTCAACAACAGAAGATGCGCAAGCAAAGTTTAAAGAGCTGATTGCAGCATCATAGGAAGTTTTGGAAGCCTTAAATGTTTTCACTGAAGAGCAGATGAGGATGTCTGAGCAGTGTCAATTCCTTGAGGGGTTCTTACATCTAATAAGTCTTTTAAAGAACCTCATAAGAGCTGACAGAGAAGGTAATTGGAGTCTCTATCTTCAAACACTAAAAGATATCCTTCCAGTTTTTCAGGTATTTGACAGAATAAACTATTTGAGATGGGGTTCACTATTCTTTGAGCAAATGCTGAATCTTGAAACACGCCATCCTGAAATATATAACAAGTTCAAACAAGGGCATTTTTTGTACGAAGGACAAGTGGAAATTTTAACGCTGTGGGTATTGACATGGCTCTCGAACAGACAATAAATCGTTCTCAAAAATCAGCTGGAGGGATTATTGGCCAAACAAAAAGGAAGGAATATATTGCAGAATGGGAGCTTGCTTGCCATGAAGTACTGCTCATAGGAAAAACATTTCAGTCTGTTCTTAATGTTATACCGTGTGATTATGAGTTAAAAATGCATCATGAATTAACGGGAAGGCTCAGAAATAAAATGGAAGAAAGCATCCAAAACATGTTCCAGTACATTGAGAGCAGAAAAGAATCATATATTGTGAATGGCAAAGTGAAGCTTCACAACCTTCTAACCAATGAGTGTGTCCCGGAATCGAGTGCTAAGAAACTTTTACAATTTTTGATGACTGCCGAAGAAGCTTTTGCCACATTCCAACAGGAAAGGTTTATATCTCGCTCGAAATCACTGATGGCACCCATTCACAGACAAAATCTTTCCACATTTCGAAATATAACACAACCTATCATGCAGATGAAAAAGAAAACTGTGAGAAGCGTTATTAAGGATCAATTACTGGTTCAAAGAAAAGTAGAAATTGCCAAGGAGAGAGGATTGTCGATGGCAGAAATTCTTAGTTATGATATTTCACCTTCACCCTTACTAGATGAGAACGGCGCCACTACGAAACCCTCAAAGTCTCAGCTTATGAATATTTTGATAAAAAGATTAGATACCACGGCCATAAATTTCCAGAAAAATGATCCTCTCGAAACCTGTGTTGTAGTTGATGTATTGAACCAGTTTCAAAGACTGAAAGTTAAAGGAAATGTCACATTTAAAGACTTGTTCACATCACTTGACACCATTGTAAATAATGCCTGCAAATTCAGCCGTATCGACTATGTGTTTGATAGCTATCTTCCAACATCAATCAAAAGTGCTGAGAGGGAAAGATCTTCTGTACAGTCACTACCATTGACATCAATAAGCACTACTACAACACCTCCTGTACAGATGGACAGATTTTGGGCATCATCTGAGAACAAAGTTTTGATTCAGGCTGCTCTGGCTGAATTTTTGAA
Organism: Thermobia domestica; assembly: GCF_964235325.1. Classification (NCBI taxonomy): domain Eukaryota; kingdom Metazoa; phylum Arthropoda; class Insecta; order Zygentoma; family Lepismatidae; genus Thermobia; species Thermobia domestica. The sequence continues at coordinate 21,837,931 of NC_137465.1, read as the reverse complement.
GACAGTTACAATAAATCGAGATTGGGAAACTATTCTCAGTGGCATCTTGCTTGACGGTGGTCCTACTCCAGCTGTATCAATCAAAGATAAGAGATTCACGGAAATATCAGGAACTCTCAAAGTAGCTGTTGAGGAGGCTAACATACGCATTATCCCTCACGTTTTCCATGCGGTTAAGCATAGGATGCAACGAGTTGTAGTGCTCTCAAATGACACAGATGTGTTTGTTTTATTGATTCATTTTTACAAGATCCTACATGAAAATGGACTTTCAGAATTATGGATGCGAAAATCGAGATCCGATATTATACCAATTCACACACTTGTCAACGAAATATTTGCAGCAACAGATGCCCTTCTTGCAGCACACTTTCTTACAGAGTCTGATGTTACCAGTAAGATAGGTAACAAAATATCCGCTCTTAAGGCAGAACCGGAAAAGTATCTGTGCAAATTTGGACGAAGTCTTCCTCCAAGTGCTGAGTGCTTGGAACTGGCTGAAGAATATTTGGTCAGGGTTGTAAAATCAGGCTCAAGATCTAAGACATTTGACTCTCCGATTTGAAATTATGAATCAAAGTAGTCTTCATAGCTTACAGGAATTACCTTGCACCAGTTCATTATTACAGGGTCTCCTGAAAAGATTCTTTTACATGGTATATTCGTATTCTACAGTGTTAGGCGCAGAAGAACCATTAGATCCAACGGATTTTGGATGGACATACAATGCAGATGATTCATCGCTCACACCGGATACTAGCATTAATGAGCTACCAGAAGATGTTATTCGAACAAGTACTTGCAAGAGCTGTTCTACAAGACGATGCAAATGCCTAAAAAAATTGTTAGTTGTACGACCTTCTGTAAGTGCAAAATGATTTGTAATAATCGGTAACGTTACGAACTGTAACTCAATCCATGTATACAAAATATGCAACGAACTTATTAATAACATTTAATTAGTTTCCCTCAACAAGACCGATCAAAATATTTCATCCCAGGATTGTAAGAAAACCAAAACCAAGTAATTTCATAAAGCTTTGTTATATTATAAATATGGTGCTTTTATTATTATTTGTATTAGTGTACTAACTTTACATCACTTATAATTATATTGCTTTTTTCTACTGAAATTGTTGAATTATTATTTTAGCAACACGATTTATTATTATTATTATTATTATTATTATTATTATTATTATTATTATTATTATTATTATTATTACTAACCATTTGCACTTTTACCTAGAAATCTCACTGTAAGATCTTAGAGTAATTTATCAGCATTAAAACTTGTGCAGAAAAATCATAGATAGTTTTGCTTTAGCGCTTAACCTTTCTTAACTTAATCTGAAGCCAAACACCTTGAGCTACTAAAATTTCAATAACTCCGTCAAATTTAAAGATAGAGAAAAGATATTGGTACCGTTGGAAAGCTATCATTATGCTCTATCCCGTTTATTTGAGGTATGTTTATGGTATCTCTTATAGTTTCGTAGTTATCTTCGAATAAATGATAATATTGTACGAAAAAATCGAAATTTCGAAAAACCTGCCGCCATATTTAAAAATGGCGGCACTATGTTTCGACGTTACGAATGTTTCTTGATTACAGTGTTCATTATCTTGAATTCGGTACAAGAATGAAGTTTCTAGCTTCGTTTAATGATGAGATATTCGTGTTTTAGGTAAATATGGTATTTTCGCATGGTCGCCATATTGAATTTCCAATTTGCCAACTTATGCCCAGGTTGTCAGATGATCACCCAAGATTTTTTCCATCACTGAGACGTGTCTTACTTGGATCTGAAGAGAAACTTAGTCCACCTCAAAATTCCTACGGGTCTTATGGACAGGGACTGGACTAAATGGGGTCTTCATCCTTACCGCAGCCAGCTTCCCCCATTTCCAAAAGTGACTGCCTTTCTAGTTTTCCGGGGCCGGAGCCCGTCTGTCTGGGGTCGTACTATTTCCGTTTATGTTTCCCGAGTTATTGGTAAAAATTGTGTTATCACTATTTCTCTCATTACTTTGACCGGAAGTGTTTTCTGATGACTCATGCCTATAGTTCGAATTTCCATTTCGACTACCACGCCACCTTCGTCGGAAGTTACGATTCCTTCCTCGGTACGATCCAAAGCCTTGATTGTTTTGCGCGTTTTGACCATTCCGATTATTTCTATTATCATTACCGTATCCTAAATTATCTCGGTTAGTACGTTGACTGTCGAAGTAGCTAAGAAAATCAGTTTGACTCCCACTTTCTACTTGTTGAATTTTATTTTTGACGACTTTAGCCTGTTTGGTAGAAAACCGTCTCGCAGGAGGTCTTAAATCACTCGCATGCGCGTTTGCGTGACCCGACAGTGCTGCAATCTTAGCCATCAATTCATCGATGTCTGAACACGGGCTTACCATGAACAACCGCGAATCCTCAGCCGGCAAGCATCCCAGTAAAATATCTATCAATTCGGACTGGTCTGGCACTTCAGTTATATTAAAATAAACCTCAACTATATACCAAGCAAACTCAAGCAATGTAGAAAATTTCGACCTATCGAATCTTAGAGCTTGCAAAGCTTTCTTATGAATCCTTTCCATACTGGCAGAACAATACTGTTTCTTAAAAAGTTTTACAAAATCTCCATAACTTTTAATATCGCGTGCCACTGATTACAGCCACGCTTCGGCCCCCCGCATCAAACATTTCGACACTATTAAAAGTTTTTCGGCATCAGACAATCTATACATATCCAAACATTGTTGTAAATTTCGCAAGAAAGATCGGCCTGCACCTGCTGTCACCTCTCCACTAAAAACCGGAAAATCTTTAAGGTCTTTAGGTTTGATAATAGACGATGAGAAAATAGGAGAATTTTGGAAACCACTATTAGGTGAAAAGAAAAATGGGTTAGAAGTTACTGGATGAACATCAGGTTTTTGGCCTTGCCATTGCCATTGAGATTCCAAATTCGGGGTGGTTGTCATAAAAGAAGATCCGAAACAATTTCCTAAGTTAGTACCCTCAAAAATCTTGTTTTGCCAATTACCTGCCATATAATGATAATTATCATTACCACTCGACAGAGGAGGAGTCGACAGGTTGTATACAAAAGGATTGTTAGTTGGGATATTCCTATTCCGGTTACTTGTTTGAGCAAACCCGGTTTCAAAGTTCACGTGCGCTCTTTTTCTAGGAATTTCGTGATCTACAGACTTGTCACTTTTACTATCCTCATGCAAAGCTAATTCTAACTTTTCTTATTGCTGTTTCAATGCTGTTACTTCATTTCCTATTTCGCCTTGATACTTCTCTAATCTTTCATTTGTTTTGGAATTCTGTGATTTCAGCTCGCCCACTGCGCCCTCAACTCCATCCTGCTTACTCTTAACTTCTTGTAAAACAATATTCTGCGCTTCTATCCTCTCAGGCAATTGTTGCAAACGCATATCCTGAGATTCGAGCCTACTTAAGGTTCCCTTCATATTATGCTCAAGTGTTTGAATTCGTAATTCATTACTCTCGACCTTCGTGCTAACTATCCCAACATTATCCATTAATTTCTGGCTTGCTACTTGCAATTCCTCATGAGCTTGTATTTTTACTTGCTCCAACTTAGAGGATAATTGCTGCACGGTTATAGCAGTTCGTTCAATTTTAGACTGCACCTCAGTAATTTGAGTCCCAAATTTCTCGAACCCTTCGTCGATTTTCTGGTTAACTTTACTCACCTCCTTTTTACTACTAACTACCTCGTAACTAATTTCGTCTATCTTCTTGAACAGCTTTTCCATCATTAACATAAGACCGTCTTCTCGCGAGACAGACGACACAGTACAATTGTCTCGTAAGACAGGTGACGAGGTCGCAATGGGTGCATTGTCAGAAATACCGTTACCAAGCGTAAACTCCTTGTTTCCCTTTTCGGGATCCTCGTCATTGCCATTGTTAGGCTGAGGTAGCTTAGCCGCTTCGCACCCTGCACATACCCAGCGGTAGGAATCAGCGCTTACTAAAGCAAACATGCTAGAGGTATTCTTCATACCTACACAATCAAAATGAAACCAGCGAAGGCAACTCTCGCACATCACGGCTTTCACTTTCTCTACTCCTTCATTACTGACTACTTGATGCGCATTATCACAACATGCATATTCTTTTTGCTGAGAACCCGAACAAACGCTATCCCCATCGGAGCCACTTCCACGAGACGCCATTTTACAATCGCTTTACAAACACAGTTAGCATAAAATAAAACAAAAAGACATTGAAACTTTCACTTCAAGAACACTATATACTTATATAAACACTCATAAGATATTTCCAGTCAAGCCTCCAGTCCCAGCACCGGAAAACAAAACTCACCCACCATCTCTCCACTTCACTTCCACTTCACCTGCTTAATATTTGAATTATCCATTAATATTATTACACGTTACTTCTCGAGCAGTACTCAGACAAGAGAAACATCCTAAGGCTGGGTCGCCACTTTTTAATGTAACGATTTATTTCGCTTTCTTCCTTTCCTCAAAATTTGGCCTAGGTTGAATATTCTCCTGGGTACTGAAGGTACTCCAGGCTATCCAACCGTAACTTAAATTGTATTTGCAAAACGAAAAAAAAACTTAAGTTAAAATATAAAAGAGAAATAAAATAACATCTGCAATAATGAAGAAAGGAAGATTTAAAAAAATCTATAAATAAAATTAAACTATACTTTGAATCAGGATCTTTTCTCCTGTTGAGACCACTGCGAGAAGCACTGTAACTGTTGATAATATCCATAAAGTTTAATTCTTTCCTTCTGAAGACCACTTGCCAATATTGTTAATCCAGCTTATAACTAAGGGATATTCAGATCTCCTAACACAATGACGACTACTTCATACAGTACAAACTAAATTTATTGTTAGAACAGAAAGAAAAAAAATAAAACTACAATGACAGAGCTCTCCTTCCCGCACGGAGAGGAAAAAGACTGAAATACATTGCAAGTGGAAAAAAAAGTATAATTAGGTTGAAAATTTAGTTCCAAATTCCAAATTTTGTCTTCACCAAACCTACCTTTACGACAATATCTACGCGAACAGAACATTTACTTTAATGCACCTCTTAAGTTTCCAAAAAAAATTAGTTCAGGTTATATTTAGTTTCATACAATATAAACTCGGTCTCGTCAATCAAATTCTTAATGCAAGTACATTTTTGCATTTTGGAGATTTAGAATTACATAGTACAAAATTACAAGTTCTGTTTATATCGGGTTGACCAAAAAAAAAATTGTTATGTTGCCTGAATTCAATTTCGTCACAATTTAGTATTAATTTTTACAATTGTTTTTTTTTAAACACTATTACATCATTCGAAAGGAACGGGGGTGGTAACATTTCTTTCGCCTGCTGACATACATCAGGAATACAAAATAACTATTACAAAGGTTTACGGCATACTTATTAAATCGGTTCACAAACTGAATACAATTTTCACCCAACAGCTTTCCTAATGGCTGAACACCCTATGAAAGTGGCAGCGGTGGAGATAGAGAATGGCCGGGCCTACATAAACGCACTGAAGAAATAAAATATTATCTGCCTTCGAGCGGGCAACCTGTCTATCTCAGGCGCAACACGTCTCTAAATACACACTTTCTTCATATATTTAACTATTTCTTTGCCCATGGCTCATTAAATCGCAACTTCTCTAGTGTCACTTTTGTGTAGCACAAATTTTTAACTACTGATCGTATCTGCCAAATATTTCTTTAAGTTACAGGGTGAGCGGACAAGCTTCAGGTAATTCCATTATCACAAGCATTTATGTTAACAACATGCCAGCAGGATAGAGAGAGAAAGCAGTGAACGTTCTAAACATCACCCCCGGTTTATCATTCCATACTTAAAGTTTACTAGAAGGGTCCTATTAACCACAAACAACAGAGCCAATTTCAGATTTTGGTACGCAATAGTTAACAATACTAAAACTAACCTAACCAACTAACGAACAAGGAAATCAATTCACACAAAACGAAAGAGATTTGAACGAAGATTTGATATGGAGAGGTGCTGAGCTAAGCGTAGATTTTTGTTATTTGAAGTTCCAACCGAGACAAGTGGAAGTGGAAATGAAGGGAGAGGAAGGACGAATTCTATCACCCAGGCGACTGGGGACCCATGCTTGACCGGAAAGATTTACTTTAAACAATCATGTTTCTAGAATCCATTACTCTAAAGAAACTCATATAATATTACTTTTATCGTTGAAAAAAAATTACAATAAGCAGGCGTATATATTAACTTATTTTTGTTTGATATAAAAAAAAAATAAATTTTCGAAAACCGAGAATTTAGTTTCTAGTTCATAGTTTTGATGGAATTTATGATAATTTATAGAATTTAGTCACCAATTGATCCGGATTGAAGCAAAAATTTAACCAACCATAGCAACCATCTTCTCAAAAAAACTTCTACACCTGGAACCTTCCTAGTCACATGGTCTTCTAAATTTCAAAGCCTGCTTCTCAAAATATCGAAAGTAGCTGCATCCCAATTTCAAACAAGAGACTATTGTTACCTGAGAGGTCTTGAAGTGCTTTTCAGTCCTGGATATTACCGTTCCTCTGGACAGCAAACGCCATCATAGCTAGTACTCGTGCATATGGATACGGAAGGAAAGTTCTGTTATTTCACCTTACATGTTTGTTTTAATCTGTTTATAGTAGTTAGTCGGCCTTCATTTCTCACCCTTCGTCCACTCCTGAAATTCACTAACTACCGATCACATTATTACGTGGTTCGTAGGTGTTTAGTTGAAATTTATTTCATCTGTTCCCTGAGATGTTAGCACTATTCCCTAGTCACGCGGAAAAAGGACGCTATCCCCTCCCGGCGAGGATAGCTTCACTTCGCCCCCCCTATTTTTAATTGGTAGGTTTAAATACCGGAAGATGTTGGAAATGTTAACATACTTATCCACCTATTAAATGTGGTAAAATAATTACGATTATAATAAAAATATCTACATTATAACTACTTACTTGAAATAGTTTAAAATTAAATTTTACAAAAAAAACTTGATATCCTTTGTTTTTTTTATTTTGGTTTTTCTCACTTGGTGGCAGCACATTCACGCACAGCGAGTACTATAAACGAACACTTGATGTGGCTTTGGATCGAACTCGAAGGGCGCCATTTTGGGTCCTCAGATCCCAACGATCTCATACTAATATAAACAATTATACATGAGCGGAAAAGGGACCGTCTCACAGTGTTCTATAAATTTCCCTGGAGCGCATACGAAGTTTCTCAGAGGTGCTATAAGAATTAATATCATTCTGATAAAGAATTAATATCATTCTGATAAACAAATCCAATATTCAACATTTCATAACTATCAACATACTTAAGAGTAACAATTTCACCATACTACCACACACGAAAGACATTTTTACATGGACGGCCAATTGTAACGTATTCACTATATTATTATTATTTACGCACATAAGTACCCCGAAAAGGCGATAACAGTGGAATAGATTGCACTTTCAAATTATAACTATGAAGTTTTTCTTTTGTATAATTTGCTGGAAAACCAGTAATATAAAAACAATATAAAATATTAACAACTTCAAGTGTATAGTGAATATCTTTACACAATGGCTTAGATCGTTTGGAATGAGAAGCTATACTTACCACTAACAGCTGTTAAAAATATGTGCTTCACAAAAGCAACCACATGCTTTAAAATTGCAAGAGTTTCTCAAAAGTCTATACCGTTCCAGTTTCCACGAACACTAATTCTTGCGCTCAATGATTTCAGCGTAGTATATGATTTATAAAGAAAATTATTATTAATTTTACGTTAAATGAGAAACAAATTTGTCACTTAGACTGACTTCAATCATGGCATTTACGGTCCATAAATGTTACAGTGATTTTCTTATGTTCTTTCTCCCAATAAGAAAAATGTATACTTACAATCAGAATTAACATCAAGAAAACTAGCCACATTTCATTATATTTGTATGGTTTACCATTATTCTATATTTAACTTGGTTTAAGACTAAAAGGTAGGAAGGACACCTTTCTTTGAAATTTACACCTATGGAATGAATTGCCCGCTCGTAGAGTTCGCGGCATAGAAATCTTTACAAATCTTCTAAGTCCAAAATAATAACAAACTTTTGCCCCGTTTTCTTATGCATCCAGAAATACATGTTTCAATCGACTAGTTGCTTCTAGTACAATCCAAATCCAACTCATCTCCTCCTCCACCTCTCCTTGTCTAAAGCAGTGTATGACGTAGTATACTCTTTCCATTCAAACAAAAAAAAAAAACAGGAATCAAGTTTACAATCTTATAGCTCTAAAACCGTCTTTTTCATTCGTTTCTTGTGAAATGTGTTTTAAGAGCCTACTTTAAAAAAAGTCACACAATCTTCCCATAGCTTCATTAATACCTTTAGTTTCATTCTTTCCGTTCTTTAAAGACTGCAAGCTAGTAAGATGCTCCGTAAGAAATCTATGGAAATTGTCAATAACGGCAGTAAGTTTTGTGCTTCCTAAAGTCTGTAATGCACGCACAGAGCTCGAGAATACTGACAGAAATAAGTGTTATTCAATGATTCATTTCATTTCTTTTCAGTAATTGCAAGCAAATGTTCCAATAGCGTCATTTGGGCAGCCAGGAGGGTGTAATTTCCCCTCCCGTGAGCTTCATTAATACATACCGTTTGAGCAAATGTATAGTAATACACAAATAAAAAAGTGAAAAAATTTTTGTCGGCGGAGACTCCCTTCCCCCTCCCCCCACCTGAATAAAATCTAAAATGACACTGTTTTTAGCAATAAACCTATAGAGTTACGATAGCATTGCTAGAGAGCTTACATTTGGTTTCAAGAGTCGAAGGTTTGATCTCAAGCCATATAAGTTCATGGGCGACATTGAGAGACACAGAGAGAGATTAAATATGGAGACAGAGAGGAATGATTTATATACACAGATTTAGAACTGGGTAAAAGTGATCGGACAGCATTCGTATTATGACGAAAATTGTGATTTTGTGAAACAGAAGGGAAGGTTTCGAACTGCGAGGATCATATTAGGCAGTTGTCGAATTAAGGTGGAGAACACTTTTGAGAGCATCAGATAATTACGAATGGTGAGAAAGATCTTGAGAACTGATGAATTGAGAATTTAAAAAATCTCGAGCTTCCGAGACGGGTTTTGGACCGCAAACCTTGTAGTTATCCAACCATGACTTTATCTATTCTGCTACGGAGAACTGTGTACTCATGCACATACGTTTTCCTTATCTACGTTGAAAGCTAACTTAATGGGATATTCCAAAGGTTGACTTGGTGGATGCGTCGTTCAGATAGGATATAAACCTTTTATAACTTAGTTACAATGAGAATAATGAACTTTTCCTTGTTCAGAACACTTCTTAGAGTAGTAAAATTTGTTACTGTTTTGTTAATTAGGTTACATTTGATAGAACCATCTGATAAAGTAGTGCCAAACCCTGCGCGCCATTGTCTGTTAGGTGAATCGTTAATGTAAGTTACTCCTACGTGTATAGTCCGAGCTTCGAATCAAGACCATTCTTATTGATTATTTTCTCTGAGCTACGGTCATACTGTGCATTCCACAAATTCAATTTTTAAGTAATGTAGTCACACCTAGTTTAATTCGAAATTATTTTCAAATATGATATTTGTTATTACATGCGTTTCTTTAACTTGTGATGTTTCAAACTTGATATTAAATCTTACAACCTTAATACAACTCATTTCCCTACGGCATATCATCATGAATGTTTGCACAACGACGAGAGTCAGGCGTTAATACAAAATTCAGTTCTTACTGTAATATATATATATATATATATATATATATATATATATATATATATATATATATGTATATATATATATAAAGTTTGACTCAGAAAAGAACGTACAGTTCAACATTGACTCTTGGAGGAATTTCAAACGAATTTACTATACGTATAAATTACGAGAGTCACTACGAAAGTTTTGAGATGTGAAATAACTTACATACATAAAATCAATTTAATACGTACATTTTCTCAAAGTATTCACCATTACACTGTACATACTTTTGCATCCTCGAAAACCACTTTTTGAAGCAGTGTTGCCAGTCTTTTTCTTCAAGTGTTGAAAGTTCATTCTCGTAAGCCACTACAGATTCTTCAGGGCTGCAAAATCTCTTCCCACGCATGCGATCTTTGATCCTGGGGAACAGAAAAAATCACACGGGGCCAGGTCAGGGCTATACGGCCGATGAGTCATAAGTTTGACCTCCGTTGATTCTAAAACTGAATTGTGATGTTGGCCGTGTATGCGGACACGTTGTCATGATGAACCAGGATATCACGCAATCCAGTTCTCGGACGCCGTTCCCGAAGCTTCTGGAACACTTTTGTTAGGCAAACAGTGGTGTACCACTGAGCAATAACAGTCCTTTGTTCTTCAAGTGGAACAGTTGCAACATGGCCAGATTTAGAGAAGAATGTTGCGACCATCTTTTCCCCCACACTTCGCGGTCGCTTCACTTTCGTGGGTGGATTTTCGTCTGGAAAGATCCAAACTGTAAACTGGCGTTTATTTTCAGGGTCAAATTGATAGATCCAAGTCTCATCACCAGTAACAATGTCAGAGACGCGTCGAGAATTGCCTCCATCAAATCTTGCAAGCATTTCTTCACACCATTCTATACGCATGCTCTTCTGCTGTTCAGTAAAAGTGTGAGGCACCAAACGAGATGAAACCTTCGTGAGCCGAAGATGATCATGAATAATTTTTGTTACTGCTGGCGATCCAATGTTCACTGTAGATTCAATGTCCTTGAAAGTTGTTCGAGGATTTTCTCGAATCATTTGTTCAACAGCGGCAATGTTTTCATCTGACATAGCTGTTGCCGGACGTCCAGCTCTCTCTTCATCTGTAAGTGATGTCCGGCCTCTTCTGAATTCACCAAACCACCGAAAAATTGTAGCACGGGAAGGACAAGGTCCACAAATGGCCCTTGCAAACGGCCAAGGCTTTGTGTCTCGTTCAAACCACTTTTGAAATCATAAAGGATCATTGCCCGAAAATGTTCCCTTTCGAGCTCCATTTTAGACAGCCGAATACTGCTCAGATCAACAAACAAGTGTAGGCAATACGGCCACGCCGATAAGCGAGGCGAGTTGAAACTTGCTTCGCTTCTTCGCTCTGGATACCACTACCGAACGCAATTGTTGAAATTCAAATACTGTGCCAGAACAATGCGTATCTCAAAACTTTCGTAGTGACCCTCGTACCATCTCAACAGTGGGGGCAAAGACACTGAAACCATTCTAGGGAGGGAAAGGGGTTATAAGAAAAAAAGTAACAGAATACAAAAAATATTGGTGTCAATTTCATAGTTTTCTGGTTTGAAGAGATGAATATGGCTACCAGATGGCACTCCTCAGTTGTTTGTAGCCTTGCATAAATGGAAAATTGTTTTAAAAGTATATTTTACATTCAAGTATGATTGTTTTTAAAAAGCTTGTCCTTCAACATAATGTTTTATAATTATTTTCTACTATATTTCTTATTTATAATAACATATTTTCTATATATATTGTATTCTATGTTATACGTTTCTTATTTACATTTTACGTCTTACATTTGAAGAGGAGCTTATGACAATTCAGAGCAGCAGGGACATACACAGAATGCAGGCCTTGGCAATCCAGAGCTCCTGCCCCACGAAATCACTACTTTTCTGTAAATTATATCTAATTTTAGAGATGATGATAGACATTTTAGTAAAACATGACCTCAAAAAGCCTTGCCTACGCCCCTGAAAAGCAGTGAAAATTTTAGAGAGTGAGCAGTTAGTAACGTTTCCCCAGAAATTATATCTCCGATAATTCCGAGTGTAATATCAGTATTTGTGCATTATCACTTTTCACCCGCAGTGTATTGAAACGTACTAAAAAGAAACTGTTCTAAAGTCTTCACTGGTTCCCCTATGACCTCATGCCAATAGGGTCAATCTTAGACATATCCACATCTGAAATATCATCTTTTATGTCAGTGATTCCGAAAACTATCCATTCGACACAAATATAGGATATTTTCGATTCTTTTTGCCTGTCACTCTCCCATTGTCAAGTCTATGCCAACCAAGCCTTGATTTGGACTTACGCAGCATCCACAGTATCACTATTCATCTTTGCGCATGAATTCAACACTAATATCGTTCGTATTTGACGTCTTTTACATGTCATCTTCACATCTTGGTAGGGGTGGTTTCAGTGTCTCGCCCCCATACCTATTGAGAAATTTCAACAAACGTAAGTATAAGTATAAATTACCATTTGAAAAATAACTGTACAACTGATCTTTTTCGGAGAGGAATTCGTTAACTACTTTTTCGATATCAATATACTGTCTTTTCTTAAGTAAGATCCTATACTCAAACACAAAACATGTCTTTGAAAGCTCTAATGGAAAACGAAACTAATCGTCGTATACATGTTACGTTCTTGAAGAGAAAAAGAGCAAAACATTGATTGCACAAACGTATTATGGTATCATATGCATGCAAATTTATAACTTGTAAAACGTGTTGGGTTGATAGATGAGACGTTAGTAAACGGGTTTTCTGCTAGCGGTCCTACGTTCGAATCTCGTCCAATCTTGTTGCGTTTTTCTTTTAGCTACACTGAGTTTGTGTATTCCAGATCTTCAACCTTGAACCAAATCTAATACCAGTTAGTGAATTAAAAGTAGTTGACATTATTTTCAAACACGAGACGTTATTACATCCTTTTCATTAGCTTACAGTACTCAACTTTTATATGAACTTTTCCATTCTTCATTTAACTCATTTCTTGACGTGTTTTGTTACCAAAATTCATTAATCATGACGGAAAAAATTGCGTTACCAGTTAATGCTGACTGCTTTTAAAGCAAGTGTAAAGTATGAGAATAAAATTTGTCATATCTGTAGCTTCGTGTGGAGAAGAAACAAACTTGTGAACCAAAGGTTTAAGAACAACTCAAGTTATTAATATAAACTTTCCCGGAGATTATTCACTTATATCATCATAAAAGAAATACGAAAGACGTTCTGAAACGAACAAATATAACATACAACTTTGCAAGTGGAGGCAAAGAAACGTAACGTAACAAGACTAAAGACGGATCGTTTATAGCGTAGTGGTCGTGGTTGAGTGGTCAAGGTACTGGATCAGTAATCTAGAGGTTCGTGGTTCGAATCCGCGTCGGGCACTTTTTTACTTTAGGATTTTTCATGGCGTTTGATCGACGATGAAACAGGTTTTATTATATTCAGATATTTAAATTCTCGGATGTTTCAATACTTGAACTATCAAATCTTCAAGGATAATAATATTAATAATAATACTTATTATTATCTCGTAGAAGATTAAATGCTAGGAGCTAATTATCGCTCCGGTCATACCGTCACAAGCAGAAACCTGACATTTGGCAAGAATATTTCTGTTTTCTTTAATGTTGCCCACGAGAAGAGAAATTTCTCATCTTGTTTCTAAAACAAACAAAATAACATGAAAATTAACATTTTATATTCGAGATGGGATAAGGGTAACTCAAATTATCATGTCGCTTTAGAGATGAGAATCGGGACAAGACGAAAAGTATCGTAAACATTTCTCGTCTTGTTACGGTTCTCGAAATTGTGTATGTCCATTCTTTAAGTAACAATTGCTCTGTAGACTGAATCTTATAGGCTTTTTGTTACTTTGTATTTTACAGCTCATTGAATTATGGTCTGTGTAGGTGTTTTTTTAGCAAAGCTTTTATAATTACCTCTGCATATCCTAAAAATTAATTTATTATATGCCTTACTGTTGAGTGATATTCATTTTTTTCTATTACAGTTATTTGTCTTAAAACATACAGTAGAACACTTTCTACATGAAACGTAAACGGAAAGCTTTTGTTTAAAATGTGGGTAGTTGCAGAGGTGTATCTTGAAGGTACGGAACCCATTTCTCCCAAAGCCCTACGTTTAAGTAAGGTTTTCCAAATTTTAGGGCTACTTTAAAACTTTTAATACCACTATTATTATTATTATTATTATTATTATTATTATTATTATTATTATTATTATTATTATTATTATTATTATTATTATTACTGAAGTATTGTTAATTTAGTGGTTCACCCTCTTCCACCCAGCTCCCGCCCAGTGGGCATTGTGCTGAATAAACACCGTGTGTGTAGTTTTCCCGGATTTAGCTTCCTCCCAGTTTGTTTTTTTCAATATTTCTTTCATTCTCATCATCGACTTTTTCTGTAGCTTAGCCGGCATAACCATTACTTAAAAACAAATTTTTGCATGGCTCTTCTGAGTTCAGTATCCTTAGTTTCTACATGAAATTGGCCTGGAAACTTTCCGTTTAAAATTTAACTAGTTGTAGGGACGTATGCAGAGGGTATGTCCTGATGGTCCTGACAATTGTCTCCAATCCCGACTATTTTCTAACTTTTTCCTAACGCTAGGGGCGATTTTACAGATTTTAATATAATCTGTCTCCATACGGAATTTGTCTTCTATATTATTATTATTATTATTATTATTATTATTATTATTATTATTATTATTATAAGCCACTATTAATATTATTATTATTATAAGCCACTATTATTATTATTATTATTATTATTATTATTATTATTATTATTACTGAATATTTGAGACCAAAATATTACGTCCTATTTCAATGCAAATAAGCAAACTGAAGTTAAGAAAAATCAAAAGAAGTTTCTTGGACCCTTAATAAGGAGGAATGTCCTTATAAGAGATACTTTGGAAGGAAAAAAGGGTGTCAGCTACTGGACAATATGAAACTCGAACCTTCGGATGCCTTAACAGAAACTAAGTAGGATTTGTCTTCATCACGATACATAGTAACGCCCTTTATTTGGGTAAAATACATTGGACTATGTTTACGTTATATTGATATTTTAACAATATATATATATATATATATATATATATATATATATATATATATATATATATATATATATATATATATATATATATATATATACAAAAGAAAATAGTTCATATTTACCAATTTTAGTTGTACGAATATATGGAACGTGTTGAAAATGACAAACGGAAATATTATTACTACTTGTAGTAAGAGTAGAAAAACTTAGAAACAATTCCACAAAGTCGTTTCAGACAATTTATAACTCATACTAGACCTTAAGGATGACGTTTTGTATTCATGAATTGTTTGCGAAACACGACAAGTTTTCAGACAGTAGGAATCGAGAGTGTAGACTGTGATGCCATGTTAGTTTTCCCCCTGTGAAGGAAATCTTTTCATCTCTAACTTGTAAGAACGAGGGACATTGACTATGTTTTATGTTATAATACATCAGAAATATCAACTTTGTAAATTATAAAGTATTTCTGAATTTCGTCGGAGGGACTCGAACCGCGGACCCCTGACTCAAGAAACGACTGCTCAAGCCACTATCCTAAGATTGTTCTTTTAAGTAAGAGTCAAGAAACACTCGTGCATATAACAAATTGCAAACGTTTACGATTGCAATATTTTATTAACGAGGAAACACCGATTTCGGTCATGATAAAATATTATAGTCCAGAGAATTCAAATTTAAATTTTAAAATAAGACTTAAAGTATCTCCGTAACTTATCTCTCTTATATTTGGTTATTCACGTTTTACATTTATTTCCAGTAACCCTGAACGAGAGGGACACGAACACAAATGCATCGAGGACATTTAATATTTCAAAGGCTCTCCCACCGGGAATCGAAACTGAGACCTCCCTACTGAACTATCTGATAGGTGAGGTCCCTGGTTCGTTTCCAAGACAAGTAAGCTTGAGACGGACAACATCGTGCTCGTGGGTTTTCTCGGGGCACTCCCACTTTTTCATTCCACCAATTCGTCCATCATAATTCACTTGCTTTAATCATAGTCTTTCTCAACCTAACAGGCATAATCGTGGGACATTAAACGTAAAGATTATATTTTCAAGCTGTTAACCCAAACCAATCCGAATCGAAAAACAATTGCATATTATTGCTCATTAACGTGTTTTCACAAAAATATGTAGAAAAGAAACGGGGAATCGTAATTCCATTCAAAAGTGAAACAGCAGATTCATAATACCTTCACCTAAAACGAAACACGATTATGATTCCCCGTTTTTTTTTTCTACATATTTTTTTTTGTTTTGTTTTTGTGAAAACATTTGATGAGCAATAATATGCAACTGGTTTTCGATTCGGATTTGTTTGGGTTAACAGCTAGAAAATGTATTCTTTATGTTTAATGTCCCACAATTATGCCTGTTAGGTTGAGGAAGACTATGATTAAAGCAAGTGAACTATGATGAACAAATTGGTAGAATGAGAAAGTCTGAGTGTCCCGAGAAGACCCATGAGCACGATGTTGTCCGTCTCAAGCTTACTTGCCTTGGGAACGAACCAGGTAACCCATTCGTCAGATAATTCAGTTGGCGGTGTCTCAGTTTCGATTCCCAATGGGAGAACCTTTGAAATATTAAATGTCCTCGATGTGTTTGTGTCCCTGTCGTTCAACGTTACTGGAAATAAATGTTAAACAAGAATAACCGAATATAATACAGGTAAGTTACGGAGATACTTTCGGTCTTTTTTTTAAAAAAAAATTAAACTTAAATTCTCTGGACTATAGTATTTTATCATGACCGAAATCAGTGTTTCATAGTTAATAAAATATTGCAATCGTAAACGTTTGCAATTTGTTATATACACGAGTGTTTCTTGACTCTTACTTACAAGAACAGTCTTAGGGTAGTGGCTTGAGCAGTCGTTTCGTACGTCAAGGGTCCGCGGTTCGAGTCCCTCCGATGAAATTCATAAAAAATTTATAATTTTCAAAGTTGATATTTCTGATGTATTATAACATGAAAATAGTCAATTTCTCTCGTTCTTACAAGTTAGAGTTGAAACGACTTCCTTCACAGGGGAAAAACTAACATGGCATCACAGTCTACACTCTCGATTCCTACTGTCTGAAAACTTGTCGTGCTTCGCAAAATATTCATGAATACAAAGCGGTCCTTAAGGTCTAGTATGAGTCGTCATAAATTTGTCTGAAACGACATTGTGGAATTGTTTCTAAGTTGTGGAATTGTTTTTACTCTTACTAAAAATAATAATAATGGGTGACATCAATAAAAATAAGTAACTACTCCTGAGAAGTCCTGCTCGAGAATCGGAGCAACTACACCTGGAGTAATCTCCTCCCTCAATTTCCTATCAACAAACAAGCCACTACTCAGGTCTAGACCAGAGATGGTCATTTTTCGTAACCCTCCCTCACCCTCATTTGACGCCCTTCACCCTCACCCTCCATTGACGCCCTCCCCTCACTCTCCCTCACACTCACCCTCCATTGACGTCCTGAACTTCACCCTCCCTCACACTCACCCTCCATTAACGCCCTCATCATCACCCTCCATTGACGCCCTCACCCTCCCTCACAGTCACCGTCCATTAACGCCCTCACCCTCGTCCTTGCTCACACCCACACTCAAATGACGCCCTCACACTTACCCTCAAGCAACTAAATTAATCAGGACACGACAAACTTAAATGTGCCCAATATAGTACGTGTAAAATAGTACGTACGTGTAATTCCCCTCTAAGGTGTGGAATTTTCAAAAAAAAAAGCTAAAAGAAAAGTTACTTTTTATAGTAAATTGGTGTTCCAAGTTTTATCTTCCTAACTTCAGAAATCTGGGAGATACAGTTCCTTGAAAAAAACTACCATTTACTCTTTTAGGATACACGTTTCCGAAAATCCTTCCTTATCCCTTGTTTTTGTGACAAAAGGAGCATTTTATGTAAATTGCACATTCCTCCCTATAGAAATATGGTCTGGCTGATAATGAGTCACTCATTTCTACTGTTCTATATAATAGCATAGTATTGTTATTATTACTGAAGATTTGAAAATAAAATGCTGCATCTGAAATCCCAGAAAAGGCCAGACAAAAAGTACGTATGACAGACAAGCGGAGATGAAGGAGGGCGGAAAGTATGTAGGAATTACGAATTGGGAGCGCCAGGTAAAACGATGGGAACCACTGGGCCCTAGGATAAATTTGATAAGATTATTTATTTTAAAACTGAATGGCGGTTAACAGGAGAGTTCTCTCGTATCTATACGAATAGCGTACGTGCCTTTGGCGTGGGAGACACGGGTTCGATTTCTGATGGGACCTCATGTGGTTCGGTCCAAACACAATTTCAGGCTAAATTATACTAAACTTTACTAAATTGACTTTACTATACTTTTAAAATTAACTAAATTGACAAAACGTCCGGATTTCGAGGGGTGGTCCGGTCCTCAAGGACCTACCCCCGGCGTACGTTTTTGGCTATGCGCACAAAATATCCACATTTTTTAGAAATAAAGGGGACCGCGGTGGCTCAGTGATAGAGCGTTCACCTCTGGTGCGTGGGGTCCGTGGTTCGATCCCAGCTCGCGCCAAGTGAGC
The DNA here is from genome assembly GCF_964235325.1 of Thermobia domestica. Lineage (NCBI taxonomy): Eukaryota > Metazoa > Arthropoda > Insecta > Zygentoma > Lepismatidae > Thermobia > Thermobia domestica. The sequence continues at coordinate 21,819,356 of NC_137465.1, read as the reverse complement.
TTTGTGATGAACAAACAACGTCTGCCTGGATGTTCTCGGGGTTCTCCCGTGCCCTCCAACTTTCTTTATTGCACAGTTTCATTCATTTCTCATCATAACCGTCTCCCTTAGCTTTGGCACATAATTCGTCGGACGTTAAACTAGATATTTCATTTTATTTCATTTCATTTCTTTAGAAATAAAGCTTGACTTTTCGTGCCTTTATTCCAATATGTCTGATTTACAATTGGTAGAGAACATAGATTTAAAAAATCTAAAATAATGGTTGCCAAATGCTTGTTGATATTCAATTTTTGGTGAAAAGAACTTAGGAGATGCAGAAAGAAGATATTGAAGTTATGACTTGATATAACACCATATTTATAAATGAAGGATGGAACATACTTCGGATACAAGCAACTTTAAGGACGAATAAAGGCAATTACTCTTCATTACGAAATTCATTCTCAAACTCATAATTTCAGGGAAGCTCAGGCCCCACGGGTATGGGCGTAATCTGTACGATCATTGACTGTTTGCACCCAACAAGTAGTGGCGTAACTAGGATTTTTTAAAAGGGGACTGAAAAACCATTTTGGGGCCTAGGTACCCAATACTCTAAAATTCCATTCTTTTGGTATTTTAGGTTTATCTTTAATCAAGAACATAACACAATTTGCGAGCATTTGGGGCAAAAGAATTGTGGTTACTAATTCAGTCTTGCACATTTTTAGCAACATAGTCATGTTTGTTTTATTCTATATTAAATTAAAGCTATTGTTTTCAAAATAACTCCACAAGATTCGAGACGAGGCAGGGTTCTTCCAACAGAAAAAGATACATTTTTCGAGGCATCACTTTACACAACATATTTTCGTGGCGAGACAACCTCTAATCTTATCTCGTGCGCATCCCTATTTGCATGAAATAATATTAGAATACAGTAAAAAAAAAGAAAATATTAATTACCTTATAAAGTAATCAAACCTTAAATGTCACCTACTTAAAATTTGCCCTGTGAAATAGTTCATATTTTAAGGGGGCTATTCATATAGTAACAGAATATTAATAATCAACGATCAATTATTCTGTGAAGATGCTGAATCGTTTGAAATTCCCCCAAGAGTCAATGTTGCACTGTACGTTTTTTTTCTGAGTCAAACTTTCTAAATATATATACATACATTACAGTAAAAACTGAATTTTGTATTAACGCCTGACTCTCGTCGTTGTGCAAACATTCATGATGATATGCCATAGGGAAATGAGTTGTATTAAAGTTGTAAGATTTAATATCAAGTTTGAAACATCATAAGTTAAAGAAACGCATGTAATAGCAAATATCATATTTGAAAATAATTTCGAATTAAACTACGTGTGACTGCATTATTTCAAAATTGAATTTGTGGAATGCACAGTATGACCGTAGCTCAAAGAAAATAATCAATAAGAATGGTTTTGATTCGAAGCTCGGAACATACACGTAGGAGTAACTTACATTAACGATTAACCTAACAGACAATGACGCACAGGGTTTGGCACTACTTTATCAGATGGTTCTATCAAATGTAACCTAATTAAATAGTAACAAATTTTACTACTCTAAGAAGTGTTCTGAACAAGGACAAGTTCATTATTCACATTGTAACTAAGTTACAAGAGGTTTATATCCTATCAGAACGGCGCATCCACCAAGTTAACTTTTGGAATATCCCATTAAGTTAGCTTTCAACATAGAAAAAGGAAACGTATGTGCATGAGTATAGTTTTCCGTAGCAGAATGTATAGTCATGGTTCGATAACTACTAGGTTCGCGGTTCGAAACCCGTCTCGGAAGCTGCAGATTTTTTAAATTTTTAATTCTTCAGTTCTCAAGATCTTTCTCTCCATTCGTAATCATCTGATGCTCTCAAAAGTGTTCTCCACCTTAACTAGACCACTGTCCAATGTGATCCTCGAAGTTCGAAACCTCCCCTTCTTCTGTTTCACTAAATCACAATTTTCGTCATAATACGAATGCTGTCCGATCATTTTCCCCCAGTTCTAAATCTGGGTATATAAGTCATTCCCGTCTGTCTCCATATTTAATCTCTCTCTCTCTCTCTCTCTCTCTCTCTCTCTCTCTCTCTCTGTGTGTGTGTGTGTGTGTGTGTGTGTGTGTGTTTCTCTCAATGTTGCCCAGGAACTCATATGGCTTGAGATCAAACCTTCGACTCTTGAAACCAAATGTAAACTCTCTAGCAATGTGCTATCGTAACTCTATAGGTTTGTTGCTAAAAGCAGTGCCATTTTAGATTTTATTCGGGGGGAGAGTCTCCGCCGATAAAATTTTTTCACTTTTTTATTAGTGTATTACTATACATTTGCTCAAGCAATATGTATTTATGAAGCTCAAGGAAGGGGAAATTTCACCCTCCTGTCCTGCCCAAATGACGCTCTTGGAACATTTGCTTGCAATTACTGAAAAGAAATGAAATGAATCATTGAATAACACTTATTTCTGTCAGTAGATATTCTCGAGCTCTGTGCGTGTATTACAGACTTTAGGAAGTACAAAACTTACTGCCGTTATTGGCAATTTCCATAGATTTCTTACGGGGCATCTTAGTAGCTTGCAGTCTTTAAAGAAGGGTAAGAATGAAACTAAAGGTATTAATGAAGCTGTGGGAAGATTGTGAGACTTTAAAAAAAAATAGGCTCTTAAAAGATATCTCAGAACAAACGAATGAAATAGACTATTTTAGAGCTATAACATTGTAAACTTGATTATTTTTCTCCCGTCTGAATGAAAAGTGTGTACTACGTCACACACAGTGCTTTAGACAAGGAGAGGTGGAGGAGGAGATGAGTTGGAGTTGGATCGTACTAGAAGCAACTAATCGATTGAGGCATGTATTTCGGGATGCATAAGATAACGGGATAAGAGTTTATTATTAATTTGGACTTAGATTTTTTGTAACAATTTCTATGCCGCGAACTGTACATTGGCATAGCGATTATTTTAGTTCAGTCACTCGCCAATAGAGGCACCACTCCCAAAATACAATTTGGGATTTTAGCAAGACTCCATCAACCACCATTCCTTGTCCCCAAAAGACATCCATCCCTTGTCCCCAAAAGAGGAGCCTTGTCAAAAATAATGTTCCAGGCGACCATACTAACATTGCGGACGAGTGTTATTAATTTTTGTAGCAATAATACTCATGTGCTTCAAAATCCTTACCAATAATCATTGGAGAAAACGTCTTCAAAAATTTAACGTTGAATATCCTATAAGGAAATTGAACTTTTGGGCTTACTCCCTAAAAGAAGGGATAAGAATGAATTTCTCATTTATTGTTAAAATTTGAAAATTTTATACATACATCAATAATAATGCCAATGTACACAAAACAATCTTGGCCCTCGCCAGGAAGTCTCTCCGCGCTATTATTGGTTTCAGTAGAGAAGAAGCTACGTTGAACCGTTGCCTAAATTTATGGCCGTAAAATTCAACTTCTACTAGCACACTCTCTAAGGAAGACGTTGACCCACTCGCTAGACTTAAATACAATGGATCTTTCTTAAACTTTGCTCCCCTCTCTCTCCACAAATTTGTTTCGTTTTCGTCAACAAAACTGAGTAGACTGCCAGAGTCGCAGCACAAGAATACCTTTCTATTTAATATTGTTGCATTTATTAGTGGCTCTGTTCTCTACCCTTGAGATTCCTTTTTTGCTTTCGATGCAATAAAAAAGAATTCTTTCTTTTTCCTGACGCACGATGTTTTTTTTTTATTTTCCGTAACTGCAGATTTACTGCTACCCATTTTACAGAGTACTGTTATCCCTCAATGATGTTTTTAACCTTGACAAACTTTTTGAAGTTCGCACTCCATTCTCTGGAGTTACAAATCTCGTAAGATACGACTCATCGCTAAAGCACCATGAATTTTTTGCAAGGTAAAGATCTATGTTTGCTTGTGCGAGAAAATTAGCACTAAGCGCTAATTCGATAGAAGCGTGAGAAAGAGCATAGAATTTATGCGTAAATCTCTTCCTTTTAATGAAGAAAGTTGGCATACCCACAAGACTACAGTTAGCTTCGCCTGTAGCTAACAAAATCTTTTTATTTACTTTTTCTGACGTCGCTCCTTTCTCTATCCATTTTCTTGTGGTCTTAATATCAATCAATGAAATAAACGATCCACTGTCCAAGTTAACAGTCCTTAGTCTGTCCGTAAAATATCCCAAAAAGATGAGGTGCATCTTTCCCTCTAGCAAATTTTCTAGGAAGTTTAGTGTCCGTAGCTGCAATATTTTCTCTTTTACTGATGTTCTCAACTTTTTTCTTGCAGGGGCAAACATAGCTTTTGTGCCCAAATCCTCGACATGCATGACATTTTATTTCAGCTTTACTTCTTCCCTCTTGCTTACTTGCTATCTTTTTATTTGTTTGCCTTCTAAAATAGGCTGGATTTAATGCTTGTGGCCTAATCGGGGGGACCGACTCAGTGCCTATCTCTTTGCTACTCACTGCAGCCATTTGGATAGTTTCTTCCTTCCCTGCGCTATGTTGCATAGCATAATTATAATCATCTAATAAATACGCTTGAATTTTCAAGGCGTATTCTTCCAACTCCCTTCAGTTAGCAAATTTCCTTTCATGAAGAAATTGTTTATAGTTGGTTGAGTTGAGTTGATTTTAGTTTAGCGTCCCTTTCAGCAGCGAGGCTATATGAGACGTGGATCTACTGATTAACGTGGAATCCGAACTAAATGAGCTCCCGCCGGGAATCGAACCCGGATCTCCCACGCCAAAGGCGCGTACGCTAACGGCTTAGCCACGAGGGAGCTCCTTTTATAGTTAGTTATTTGATTTACTTCCTCGATTGGGTTTTTCATACGAGAGATAAACAATGCCATTTCTTTAATGAATCCTGAGAACGATTCGTCCGGTTTTTGAATTTGTGTCGCTAATTGAGCTTCTATTTTGCTTTTATAATTAAAGCTAAAATATTCCTGCAGTAGACTATGCCTGAAAGCAGTAAAATCCGTAAATTTCGACTTGAAATTAAACCATTTACGGGCATCAGAAACTAAGGCATTTGGAATAACTCTCTCTAGTATTTCATTGATTGACATATTTTTACTCTTGGCAGAATCAATCAATTCATCGAGGAAATTAGGCCCCTATATGCACTCAGGCTTCCTACTTACCTTTCTCCAATAACCAATGGAGAAAGGAAGAATTTAATCTAACCACTAAGTATCCTAATACATTAATCATTAATTTCTCTCTAATTTTGTAGGGACCTGTGGAAATACGGGTTACAGTAGTTAATTACTCCTGGACCGTACTCCTTGCCTTTTAAAGACTGTACCTTGACTGGCCTAATACGTCATTGTCTGGCCTAACCCTGTCTCTGGGACTCCAAGTTAAGTCCACAAAAGGAATAAGGAATATATTTAATTTAAGTATATATATAATATATGATAGGTTTGTATTAAGGATAGGTTGTTAGCCTTTACTCCATGGCTTTGACTAAAGTTCCTCAAACTCAAGAAAAAAAAAGGAATTTGGTAAATTACTCACTCTTACACTTTCTTTGAATGAAAGTTGCAGTGAGAAAATCTCTAAGTATTTACAGCATCTAAATATGCTAAAATTACATATACAAGGGATCGAACCCAAACGCATTTGAATTCAGATTAAATGTTCCTCCACCACTAGGACGGAACCAATTCCTCGAGTCTATACCAGCGTCACTCACCTTCGCCTTAGACCCTTAGTAGTTTGGTGGATAAGTTAATACCCTAATATTTTATTTCTATATTCTCTCTCTCTCTCTCTCTCTCTCCCTCTCTCTCTCCCTCTCTCCGATTTTCGTCTGGTCCGGCGATACAGCAGTAATGCTTTATATTGTGCCCATTATAGATAGGAGCGCACACACACACGCAAATGAACTTATATTTGTAGAAAAGTCGACATGGAATTCACACGTTTGTGAGTCTTTGGCATTCATGTTCATTTTAGTTTACTTATTGTGTAGGACTAAACCAATTAATATTTTTGAAGAAAGAAATAGAAACAGACACTTGCCTTAAACCAGCCAAATCCTGCACAAAATAGTTTCATCGGCGCTCGTTTAATCACTGCAAGTTTATTAGATTGGTGCAGAGAACATAATATCCACTAATTAAGCATTATTTCACAGAAATGTATTGAGGCAACATCATATGTGTATTCATTTCCATTTAGTTTTAAAAGATATAATTGGAAAAACTTTTAAAATATAGCCTTGGAAAGTAGTGTTATTTAAATATTTATGTTTCAACTGAGGATTAAGTTCATTATTCATCGTTACTAAAAGGTGTTGCATTATTACTAGTTAAACTAATCTCTTACTTGCGAAACTAATCTGCAAAACATTTTGTGTATCTGCGGTCAGTGGCAAATTGAGAATAGTAATTTTAAAGCATTTTTTCGTAAGAACACCTTTTCTTTCTTTTCACAAATCCTAAAATTATTTCCGGGAGGGAGGCTTGAAATTCATGGCCACACAAATCTCTTACTAGTTACTTCCTTTTTTTAGGGGGGATCCCAGAACTTTGGGGAGCTTCAGCATCGTGATCTTCATTGAGGGTAAAGATCATAAGATTGTATATATAGGGGTAAAAGTGGATCTGAGAAGATAGGGGGACGCATGACGTCACGCCGAACCCCTCTGCCTATCTTTGCAAATTGTTTTTTTTTCAGAAAGTGAGGGGACGGCACAGATTTTATCTGGAAGGGGGGACAGCGTCTCTCCGCGTTCCCTTTCATTTATACCCCTGTATACAGGGGTGCCCGCAAAGTGGGGCAAACTGCGTCATTGAAACATTTGGGGGGTTAAAAATCTATATAAATATGTTTGAGGGGGTGTAAAAATTAATCGAAAAGATTTTTTTTTCATGGAAGGATACCTATTGTAGCGACCACTTCCCCCTACGCCAACCGAAACCAAGCCAAGAGTTAAATAAAACTAATAATAATAATAATAATAATAATAATAATAATAATAATAATTCAAACTATCAGCTTGGGCTCGGTTTGTTCCGGACTGAAGGAGCAGTCTTTACGAGACACATTCACCACGGTGCAAATCAACTCGAGAATTTGGTTGAATTATCCAATATACACACAAATCAAATAGACAGTAAAAAATATTGAACTAAACACCAAATTTTTAATATTTCAGTATCAATATTTATTCAACAAGTTAACGGGTGTGTATATAAGCTGAAACGTTTGAACAACGTATATACACAGCAAATAACACAACCAGAAGTTAAAAAAATATTTATATAATAACCGGTATATGGATAAGGTCTGCGAATAGTCAGATTATAAATATCTCCTCAAAATTAATCAAATGACAATAAATTAATTTCCAAGAAAATTTTAAGCAAATCCAAATAATTAATTCAGTATAGCCTATTTCGTCGTTCAAAATCTATTCAATTCAAATATCATTAATCACATGCAATTCATTGGACGCATACTACTCATACTACTTTCTGCAAACTTCTTGTTAAAATTTCAGAGAATAATACTCGAACCCAAACAATATTCCAATGCTATTTCTAATATTATTCAAAATCAGTATTAATCCTGATTAAAAGCTTCGGTCTTCAAAATAAGTTTTAACAGTATTTTAACTCTACGAGAAAGATACCTTCGCACGCAACATAAGAATTATTTCTCATCAAATTTGCAATATTAATATACTTTCAGTTTAAATAACCATATTATTCATCAGAATAGCTTTGTTACTGCAAGACAAAATCGGCAAGTCTAAGGCAAGTCAAATTGTTTTTAATTTAAAAAAAATAATTCATTCGAATATCATATGCAGCCAAATTTAACACTAAAAGGGAAAAATAAGGAAAAATAAATGTATACTAGACCAAACGATACCAAATCTATCTATTCATTCAAGCTCGGAAAAAATTGGCATTCAAATTTATCTCACGTCATGAAACTAAGAAACCGAGTCAGAAAGCAGTATATTAAACTCTGATATCTCCAAACAAACTATTGCAGAAAAATCCTACTTCTCAACCGCACAAACATAAATTATACACAAAACTCACACACTACTTAGAAATACAAAAATTGATAACTCACCATCGTTGACGTAATCTTTTGCATTTATTTTACCTTTCCATTTCCATCATTCAGATCATCTGGTACTGAGCTGGACGGCTAATTGTCTGATGCAATTGGGTCAAATTAACGGTTTCAAAACCAGTAGCAATCAAACATTCCTAAATTGTTTTTTTTTACGAATTAATGCCAAAAGAAGAGTCGGATGCAATATCCTATCTATCTGTAAGCGAAGTAAATATGCAATACCAATAAATTTGTACCACCGGGTTAACTAAAGCCCCCGCTGATTTCACTCTCTCAGCCAAATTTGGTACATGCAGGGATTAATGCCTCCGAACTGAGTTTAGTTCGACAAAACTGATAGCTTTCAATACCTAGAATAATCGCCAATTAGCTATAACGCTCACTATTCACTCTTGAGGCACTTAGCCGAGATCTCCGACATCCCCCCCTAAAAGGGCTGAATTGGCTCCTTCCAGACAATATGAAAACACTTCACAAACTTCATTTAACACTTTATCTTTAAAAAATAAGCATGGAATCACTTCTAGGCGTAATATTCACCACTCAATAGATTGCTTGTTGCACTGACTTCAAAACGCAATTTGCCCACTCTATGCATTTGATCTCATGCTCTACTTTTAAAGAAAACACACAGACAACTCAATGCGAAGAATTCTACAGAGCACAAAAGCCGTTCAAACATCTAATACGATTTAATATACTTCTGGAAATATAACCAAACTTGTATGATCACATAACGAAAAACAAGAGTAGTTCTTCGTTGGAACGTTAAGGCCTATGCAAGAAACAGAAAGCCCTGCATTCAAATAAATCTGATACGAGAACACGTAGAAGCAAATGTACCCCGATAAAAAAACACAAGAACAGTGAGCTTCACAACGAGCTCACTATCCTCGTAGACTTGATCGGCGATAGCAACGCTCTCCGGCCAAACGAATTACCTCCCCTACCTTGCCTCCAGTAACAGAACTAATTATTTTTTCTTTCCTTTCTTTTACAAAAAATAAACGTTCTAGAAAACAACTTGATCAGTAATCTAACAAATATAGATAGACTATTATTAAATATATTTTTATCGAATAACATTCCAGCAGTTAATTAACATTCCAGCATTCCATACACTATATACATAGTTTCCAACTCTCTCTCTTACAAACATTTTCCCTTTTTCTTTTTTCCTTTTTTTGTTTTTGAGAAGAATCCATTTTTTTTATGTCCCAAACAATATTCAAACAATGGTTCGCCTCATCCACAGACTCGGGAAAAAAATTCTGGAAGCAGAATTCTGTTTAATCAGAGACAAAGAAATCTAAAATATAAGAAAACAACACATTAATTATGATCAAACATGTAGATATTTACCATATTCATCCGTATATACATATTATACAACTTTAGAGTGAAATGAATAAGTCAATCTTTTACAGTGTGATTTTAAAACTTTCTAAAAATTTCATCCGGAATTATGGCCATAATTAATAAAAATATTTACAATACATATAATAACATTTCTGTAAATTAAATTGTAAATATATAGTTGCAACTCATACGTATATTTTGCAACATAAGTAGTTTAATCTGAAACTATCGATTTCTCATCCAGTATTCTGTCTTCGATTAATGTCTAGATTCTCTATAAACCTTTACCTCGGATGCATGGCTTCTCTGATATGAATCAGGGTCATTTTCCTTAGAAATCAGAACAGTATTTGGCGTTAGAAAGCGCCTCACAACAAATGGTCCCTGCCATTTATCACTCAAAGACTTAGCGATTGGGTTTCGGAGAGAAGATTTAACATGGGCTTTTATTAATACCTTATCGCCAACTTGGAAAGATACCTCTCGTCTTCGTTTCAACATTAGGCGTCTCCTGTTATTCCATGCCTTCTCCATATTCTTCATGGCTTGATGCCAGAGCTCTTTGGTGGTTTTTCCACCTAAATCCAAGTCCGAGATAGCCCATCGGTTTTCTAAGGGGGTGTAATTCGGACGTCCTAAAAATATCTACATCTTCAAACCGGAATGTTCACGTATGTTTAATGTATACTGCAAATCAGGAATAACTGACGACCACAAATGTTGCTTATCGGCAAAATATGCCCGAATAGATGACTTTAATGATTTTATAAATCTTTCCGCGGCATTCCCACCGGGATGATAAGGGCTGAGTTGTAAGTGCTTTATGCCATGCCCAAACAAAAAGTTTTTGAAATTGTCGGAAATAAATACTGAAGCGTTGTCTGTAGACATAGCTTCAGGATAACCTAAACGACTAAATATGTCCGACATTTTTCTTGAAATACAACTAGAACTCAAATTTCTCAGCTTCTCAATGACAACAAACCGGCTGGCATTATCAACACCTATCAGAATGTATTTATAACCCATGGAATTGGGAAGAGTCACAATGATGTCAAACATCGAATGACTTCCTATTCTCTTATTATACTCCGAAACTAAGAGACCCATTTTTCTCTTAGTTTCTCTTATTGTCTTCCTTTGACAATTGGCACCTGTGGCAAAACCTGACATATTCGCTGAAAACCTCTTTCATTTTCTCCCAAGTAAATTTCTTCATTAGCTTCTTGAGAGTACGGTACGTCCCAGAGTGTCCACCCAGTAATTTATCATTATGATAGTATTCTATCAACACTCTAGTTAGATCTTTAGGTACAACGATCTTATAACGATTGTTAACAGAGTTCGTTCTTTTCATTAATATCCCTTTATTTAGCATATAGCCTTTAATGGGCTCTCCTTTGCCAATTCTCTCCATCAAGGAATTCAGAATAGGATCTGCCCTTTGTAATTCATCAATGGATTCTTTTATTAAAGGTAGTCTCCATTGATGTGCCAATCTCAAGTTTTTATTAAACACGGGTAAACCCATTGGACCGTCAATTAAATTAAATTCAAAAGGATCATATACTCGTGTAAGAGTATCTGCTATCAAATTATCATTCGATCAAACATGCCTTATTTTAAACGAAAATTGGCATAATGTCTCCACTAATCGTCCATACTTCATTAATCTTTTTGAGTTACTAAGAATCCACGTAAGCGCTTTATTATCAGTGAGGACATCGAATTCCTTCACAAAATACATCCTGAAACTAGCGATAGTCTTTACGAGACTGATGAACTCAATCTCATAAATACTACGATGCTTGTCAGCTTCTGAGAGTTTTTACTAAAATGCGAGACAGGTTGTAATTCCCCTTTGTCATTATATTGTGAAAGGCACCCGACGATGGATTTTCCAGACCCATCAAGATTCAGAACGAAGCGCTTGTTGAGGTCTGGTGTCTTTAGAACTACGTTTTCCAATAATACCTTATTCAATTTAACCAAAACCTTATCGTGTTCCGAGGTCCAAAAAAATTTTTCTTTATTTGATTTGAGCTCACTCAATGGACCCATAAGCTCCTCTCATCTCTGGAGCAAACTTGGAATAGTAACTAAAGAAACCCAATATTTTCATCAATCCACGCCTGTTCCTCGAAGGTTGAATATTTTTTATTGCGGAGACTCGTGCAGGATCGATTTCCATTTGATCACCCGAAATAACGTATCCCAGCGTATCAAACGTATTTAATCTTCGTTTGAAAAAACATACATTTGTCTGGGGATACCGTTATATTATGTTTTCTAAAACGATCCAATACTTTAAGAATGGTATTTTTATGCCCTTCTACAGAGTTAGAAAAGATTATTACATCGTCGAAGTACGTTTTGACCCCTTTCCCCTCCAAATCTCCCAGTATCTTAGACATCACACGGGATAAGATGTTACTCCCGGTTTTAATTCCAACTGGGACTCGAGAATATTGGTATAGTCCCTTCGAGGTGGCCAAAGTGGTGATGGCTCTCGAGCTTTCATCCAGTTCTATCTGATTATAGGCCCTCCGGAGGTCCAGCTTCGTATACAGGCGCATATTAGCTATACAAGCAATACACTGCTCAATATTTGAAGCCGGGAAAGGGTCATTAACAATCAATTCATTTCCTTTAACATAATTGCCCACAATACGATATGTACAGTATTACTCTTGTTTTTAATTAAAAAACAACTGCTAGCATAGTTTGAATGATCCACTTCGACGAGTATTCCTTGCCTAACCAAATCCTGCATTTGTTCCTCAAAAAATGTTTCCTTGTTCTTAGGAACAGGAAACGGATTCTGTTTGAAATGTTTATTTTCGATCAGGTATAGCCTCCCAACAAAACCTTTTATACAACCAACATTCTCCGAAATAACGTCTGAATATTCATTCTTAATCAGATCAATGAAAGATTCGACATCTGAATCTCGATAACTCCAAGTGTCAACTGGTTTTTCCGCCTATATGCTCGATTGGTTTTCCACCTGCTCGGTTCAATCAAGCAAGTCCCTTTCACCTTTTACAGGATTCGCAAAATACTTTTTATTCCGGTTCAACAAAGCATGTAAATTTTCGGGTTGTTCTACATCAACATCTGTTGTCTCGGATGAACTCCTAACCTCCTCTTTGGAATTATCTTCTCCCTTGGTCAACATCTTTCCATCTGATTTTCCACACGAATCCATTCGTTCGTCGTCTAACATAATCTTATTTTTCCTGTTTGATTTCTTCTTCTTCCCATTTGCCGTTCTTCGCTTGGATTTTGTATCCGAAGACGACGGGAACTTCTCTTCAGCAACAGGAGTATGGACATCTCGACTTCCAAACAACAAATCATCATGCTGAAGATTCGAGATCCTATCATCGCCTTTATCTAAAGGTGTCGAGATCATAACCAAGTCCCTATTTTCAGGTGTAGTTTTCAGAGGAACCGTTGATGCATCAAGAATCTCTTCATCTTCCGAAGACCTATTTAATTTCAATTCACCACATTCTCCTCGAACTGAAGCATCCCTTCCATCCGAATTGCGACGGCTTCTAAGTAGATCACATTCAAGTCGATTACGCAATTCAAACAACTGCGTAGAACTTGGGGCATCAATGTAAAATAACTGTTTTTCAAGATGATGAAGATCAATATCACACTTAATTCCCATCTCGCGAAGTCCTATCTCAAATGTGTCAGCTCGAAGAAAAATAGAAGTCAAACCGGAATCTTTTTGCTTAACATTGTTCATTTTACGGTTATTAAATTTCTCAATTTTCCTTCGGCCACGATAATCTCCTGAATTCTGGACTTGCTGCAAAGGTTTAGTTAATTCACGATGATAATTTAATCTTAAAATTTTACGCCCATTCCACAGAACCAAGTGTTATTATCATAGTTAAGTACTGCAGAAGTTGTTTTCAGGAAAGGCATCCCTAAAAGACAACTTCAGGGTAGTTCATTCACCACACGAAAACTCACTACTTGAAAGTGCCCTGATAAATTGATATTTAACTTAACTTCCTTACTTATGACAAAGTTCATCCCAGAAGGGGCATTGACAGTTCGCACCTCAACTTCCTTTAGGTTGTGTTCGACTCCACACTTCTTGACTAAATTGAAACTCGAACCACCATCGATGCACACGTTGGTCGGAACATCATTTATCTTTCCAAAAACAAAGGTTGCTACAGTATCCTCAATCTCCGCAGGAATATTTGTTGCAGACTTAATATACCCGCGCGACTGAACCGAATTGTTTTTTGATTCGACACCTGGGATATTCGAAATGCTAAATTTATCCTTCATATGATCTGATTTATCCTTATTCCCAATAGGCACCGAACAACCAGCTGATTTAAAACTCGAACCAACAGAAAAACTATTATTAAATATAGCTCTCTTACCTATTCCTTTATTGACACTCATCATCTTATATTCCAATTGGTCTCTAAAGTTGAGTACATATCTTTCGGAAATTTCCAATAATTCCATTCTATTACTAGGAATATAATAGTTCAACATTCTAAACCTATGACTAGGGTTCATTCCATTAACTATTATTTGAACCAAGTCCCTTTCATTCTGATAAAAATTTAGAACATTCATCGAGATGATGATCGCTTTGACATAATCATTGGACATTTCAGTCAATCCTTGCTTTCGGTAAACCCTTTCACTAATAAGCGAATGAAAACAAACCGGACTGATAAACTTAGTTATTAACAAGTTCTTAAAATGTAACCAATCCTAATTATCATTTAAAGCAGCTGTCACGTATTTCAAAACAATTCCATCACACTTCGATAGTAAAATGGATAAAACCATGCTAAACGAATAACAAGTATCCATCAGGATTTCCTCTATCTTCGCTAGTAATTCAAAAATCTGTAAACTATCATTACCATTTACATTCTTGAAACCAGATAACTTATTCTCTAGACCAGATAAGGATTTCTGATGTGTGTATTTCAACATCATTTTTTGTTCTAGATTTAGATCAAAACGAACTTGATTTAACTGAGGATTATTATTACCAAACTCATTCACCCTAAATAATCGATCTGCATTTCCGAAACCTACTCCAGCGGTTGGATTCCTACTAACATTCGATGGATGACCTATACGAGGTGTAGAACTAAAAATATTTGAAACCCGTCTATAATAATTACCGAGTTCTAAATATCGATTATTATTATTATTATGATTAGAATCTCGTTTGACTAACATTCTGAAATGGTGACTCTAATCTCCCATTCGAAACAGATGGTTCCTGAAAAGTAACTCTCGGGTCAACTCTTGTACTACTATCGCTGGGAACATTGACAATTCAATTATAATTACAAGGTCCAGTTGAACCTCGACTAGAATAATCCAAATTATTATCTGACGGCAATAAAGGATGGCTATAATTTATTCTACCTCGCAAAGGGGGAGTAAGTTCCATATTATTTCTTCCGAGACTCGAACTCAAATCAATACCTGGATATCCAGTAGCATCTACTGTTATAAATTCATTTTCAGGAATATCAATGCTAACAAAGTCACTATTGTTATACATAATGCAGGAACAAACACAAAAGGCTATATAAATTAAATACCAACAATTAAATCTAAACATGTACTATCACTAACAATACATCAAACTACTAAATTCAATGGAAACCGATACTACGCCTCAAATTCTCCGCCAAATCCCAGATGAGAAAATCGAATATTTTCAGAAAAAAACAAATAATTTAACATAAACAATCAAAAATCAAAAAAAAACAGAATGAATTTTATAAAATTTCAAAAAAATTGGAATGCTAATGTGGGAGGAAACCAACCTTTTTCATACTATCAAACACGTTTTATATCAAGAAAAACTAAATAGACTAATTAAACAAGATATAATATCTATTCTGACCAAACAAAGACTAACAGGCAAACTTTTTTTTTAACAAAACCTATTTGTTTTGATCATACACTGTTCTCATGTTTCTTGTAGCGACCACTTCCCTCTACCCCAACCGAAACCAAGCCAAGAGTTAAATAAAACTAATAATAATAATAATAATAATAATAATAATAATAATAATAATAATAATAATAATAATTCAAACTATCAGCTTGGGCTCGGTTTGTTCCGAGCTGAAGCAGCAGTCTTTACGAGACACATTCACCACGGTGCAAATCAACTCGAGAATTTGGTTGAATTATCCAATATACACACAAATCAAATAGACAGTTAAAAATATTGAACTAAACACCAAATTTTTAATATTTCAGTAACAATATTTATTCAACAAGTTAACGGGTGTGTATATACGCTGAAACGTTTGACCAACGTATATACACAGCAAATAATACAACCAGAAGTTAAAAAAATATTTATATAATAACCGGTATATGGATAAGGTCTGCGAATAGTCAGATTATAAATATCTCCTCAAAATTAATCAAATGACAATAAATTAATTTCCAAGAAAATTTTAAGCAAATCCAAATAATTAATTCAGTATAGCCTATTTCGTCGTTCAAAATCTATTCAATTCAAATATCATTAATCACATGCAATTCATTGGACGCATACTACTCATATTACTTTCTGCAAACTTCTTGTTAAAATTTCAGAGAATAATCCTCGAACCCAAACAATATTCCAATGCTATTTCAAATATTATTCAAAATCAGTATTAATCCTGATTAAAAGCTTCGGTCTTCAAAATAAGTTTTAACAGTATTTTAACTCTACGAGAAAGATACCTTCGCACGCAACATAAGAATTATTTCTCATCAAATTTGCAATATTAATATACTTTCAGTTTAAATAACCATATTATTCATCAGAATAGCTTTGTTACTGCAAGACAAAATCGGCAAGTCTAAGGCAAGTCAAATTGTTTTTAATTTAAAAAAAATAATTCATTCGAATATCATATGCAGCCAAATTTAACACTAAAAGGGAAAAATAAGGAAAAATAAATGTATACTAGACCAAACGATACCAAATCTATCTATTCATTCAAGCTCGGAAAAAATTGGCATTCAAATTTATCTCACGTCATGAAACTAAGAAACCGAGTCAGAAAGCAGTATATTAAACTCTGATATCTCCAAACAAACTATTGCAGAAAAATCCTACTTCTCAACCGCACAAACATAAATTATACACAAAACGCACACACTACTTAGAAATACAAAAATTGATAACTCACCATCGTTGACGTAATCTTTTGCATTTATTTTACCTTTCCATTTCCATCATTCAGATCATCTGGTACTGAGCTGGACGGCTAATTGTCTGATGCAATTGGGTCAAATTAACGGTTTCAAAACCAGTAGCAATCAAACATTCCCAAACTGTTTTTTTTTTTCACGAATTAATACCAAAAGCAGAGTCGGATGCAATATCCTATCTAGCTGTAAGTGAAGTAAATATGCAATACCAATAAATTTGTACCACCGGGTTAACTAAAGCCCCCGCTGATTTCACTCTCTCAGCCAAATTTGGTACATGCAGGGATTAATGCCTCCGAACTGAGTTTAGTTCGACAAAACTGATAGCTTTCAGTACCTAGAATAATCGCCAATTAGCTAACGCTCACTATTCACTCTTGAGGTACTTAGCCGAGAACTCCGACATCCCCCCCCTAAAAGGGCTGAATTGGCACCTTCCAGACAATATGAAAACACTTCACAAACTTCATTTAACACTTTATCTTTAAAAAATAAGCATGGAAACACTTCTAGGCGTAATATTCACCACTCAATAGATTGCTTGTTGCACTGATTTCAAAACGCAATTTGCCCACTCTATGCATTTGATCTCATGCTCTACTTTTAAAGAAAACACACAGACAACTCAATGCGAAGAATTCTACAGAGCACAAAAGCCGTTCAAACATCTAATACGACTTAATATACTTCTGGAAATATAACCAAACTTGTATGATCACATAACGAAAAACAAGAGTAGTTCCTCGTTGGAACATTAAGGCTTACGCAAGAAACAGAAAGCCCCGCATTCAAATAAATCTGATACGAGAACACGTAGAAGCAAGTGTACCCCGATAAAAAAACACAAGAACAGTGAGCTTCACAACGAGCTCACTATCCTCGTAGACTTGATCGGCGATAGCAACGCTCTCCGGCCAAACGAATTACCTCCCCTACCTTGCCTCCAGTAACAGAACTAATTCTTTTTTCTTTCCTTTCTTTTACAAAAAATAAATGCTCTAGAAAACAACTTGATCAGTAATCTCACAAATATAGATAGACTATTATTAAATATATTTTTATCGAAAAAGTTAATTAACATTCCAGCATTCCATACACTATATACATAGTTTCCAACTCTCTCTTACAATCATTTTTCCTTTTTTCTTTTTTTCCTTTTTTTGATTTTTGAGAAGAATCCATTTTTTTATGTCCCAAACAATATTCAAAAAAAATGGTTCGCCTCATTATGAATAGACAATTGGGGGAGTGTGTCATCGACATAAGGGGGTGGGCACCACCGCTGTTTATATATATAAACAGTACACTATGGATGAGTTTTTCTAAATCTATGTGAGTTTGACGTGTAAAAGCACACTAATTACGTAATCTGTAAACTTATCCTATTGCTGTAATTTTAAATATGAAAGTTTGTTTTTAATTGTTGCAACTTTATATAAAAGTGACAGTAATTGCCAATCGAGTTGAGTTGAGTTGATTTTGAGTTTAACGTCCCGTTCAGCAACGAGGCCATATGAGACGTGGATCTACTGATTAACGTAGAATCCGAATCACATGAGCTCCTGCCGGGAGTCGAACCCGGCTCTCCCTAATCTCCAATCGGATACGTTTGCAAATTATATAGTGCCTATATTTTAACATCTTAAAATTCATATACGGGCAAAGAGCTCGTTCGTGGGGCATTGTTTTAGTTGTTTATATATTGTACGATCTTTACCCGCAACCTAAATTACAATGGAGGCCAATGGCGGATTTACGAAGGGAGCTTTCTAACTGAAGCCTCCTTAAGATCCTGCAATTTAAAAGAACTTCGAAGTAAGTGTTAGTGATTTCATAAACTTCAAGCCTCCCTCCTCAAAAATAATTTCAGGATTTCTAAAAAAAAAAATCCAAATTATTACTCTACATTCGCCACTGAATTGCAGATCCGCAAAATGTTTGCTGATTTATTAATTAAGAGATTACCTTCGCTATTAATAATGTAACGTAACAATCTCGATTGAATGCTTGTTTCAGGAGAGTGTTTTTAACATGTTTGGAGAAACGAGTATCTTTGAATTTTCCTGAAGGCGACCCATAGAATATTATTTTAGTAATTTAAAAACACTTGCGAGTGAGTTTTTTGGAGAGTGTGGAAAAAAATTCAAAATGATTATCGCTCTCCTTGTCTTTCTAAAGTGTAGTGTGTCCTAACCGGAACTTAATATAAAGGAACAATAATAATAATCCTTCTAAATTTGTAATTTGTGTAAGGAACAAATTAACGGAAGATTTTCTGTCTTTCTTTACTCTGCACATATAGAATGGAGAAATTGTACGCTATTCTTTTGTTTACTGCAAACGGAAGAAATAGAAGTTGTTCAAGTAAATTGGATCGAGCAAGATAGGTGTGCATGGCCGCCATTTAAAGGCACCGATAGAATAAGAAAATGAATTTCGGAACGCCAGGAAGCAGGAAAAGATTGGGATAGGTACCCTGCGAGGATTGTGAACTTGTACGGTGAGTAATTGAACTGTATTGTATGGTAGGCTACATTCGTATTACTTTAAATTTTAGTATACTGTATACGCCTGTGTAATATTCTCACTATTATCACCAAATTATCTTTCTTCTGGGACTTCCTGTGGTCGGTAGGGTCGCTCAAAGAGTTCAAATTCGAATTTTATTTTGGGGTTTTAGGCAACGTTGGATGAACAAAGGACCAGGGAAGAGCTTGGGAAGAGGAATATTGGAAAGAAGTCGCATAAAACCTATTCACAAAGTAACACCTCGCCAGGCTTGCAACCGGAGGGGGCAAGTGGGGCTGATAACCCCTAAAGTTTTCGTGGCCCCTCCAGACCTCTATACAAAATGCATAATTAGATATTTGTAAGAGAATTTTTAATGACTTGCCCCCCCCCCACCCAAATCTCTGTGGCTGCACCCCGCTACTTTGTCATTCAAGACTCAGATACAGGTCAGTAGTTAAACTATTTTGACCTGATGGGGCAACTTTACTGCAAGCCTGTATCTGCGTACTGCATAACAGAAAAGCAGAATGTTACCTTATGAATAGCTTTCTGACTTCTTTTTCAGGCCCCTTGTTCATCCAAAGTTGCCTAAAAGCCAAAAACAAAATTCAAATTCGGACTCTACGGACGAAGGGAGGCTCCATAGGACAAAACGCCAGATAATTTATTTTGTCTTTTGACTTCTATAAGTAGTAGTTCCTGTAGAAGGTGTCCGCGATTTTTAGAATACCCTATATATACACACACGAGTTTGTGTGTGTGTGCATGGGTGGGTGGGTATTGTTAAAGTAGTTCTGACAATTTCACATCGTCATCTTAGGTAGTTACCAGTTTAAAAAACATGCATAGATATTCTCTTCACAAATGGTTGAAAAGCAATAAAAAAAGAGTCGCGTGAAGTTGGCCCAACCACATCGTAGAAATACAAAAAATTTTATGTCAAGATTTAGTGCTTAATTAGTGCTAATTAGTGCTCAAGACCGCAGAATTAGTGCTCAATTGGTTTTCGAGATATATTGATTATTAAGATGGTTGGGCCAACTTCACGCTTTCTAAAAGTTGTTTCAAAATTCAAATTAAACGGTATAGATAATTAGTGCTTAATTAGTGCTTTTCATCCCACATGGTCCCAGAATTAGTGCTCAATAAATAAGGGTATACGGGGCATATGTATTTTTGGGGTAAATGTGAGTTGGCCCAACCACTTCGAAAGAAATAAAAAATTCTCATGTCACGAATTAGTGCTTTCAATCCCGCATGGTCCCAGAATTAGTACTCAATTTATTCTCGAGATATATTGCTTATTAAGATGGTTGGGCCAACTTCACGCTTTCTAAAAGTTGTTTCAAAATTCAAATTAAACGGTATAGATAATTAGTGCTTAATTAGTGCTCTTCATCCCACATGGTCCCAGAATTAGTGCTCAATAAATAAGGGTATACGGGGCATATGTATTTTTGGGGTAAATGTGAGTTGGCCCAACCACTTCGAAAGAAATCAAAAATTTTCATGTCACGAATTAGTGCTTAATTAGTGCTTTCAATCCCGCATGGTCCCAGAATTAGTACTCAATTTATTCTCGAGATATATTGATTATTAAGATGGTTGGGCCAATTTCACGCTTTCTAAAAGTTGTTTCAAAATTCAAAATAAACGGTATAGATAATTAGTGCTTAATTAGTGCTCTTCATCCCACATGGTCCCAGAATTAGTGGTCAATAAATAAGGGTATACGGGGCATATGTATTTTTGGGGTAAATGTGAGTTGGCCCTACCACTTCGAAAGAAATCAAAAATTTTCATGTCACGAATTAGTGCTTTCAATCCCGCATGGTCCCAGAATTAGTGCTCAATTTATTCTCGAGATATATTGATTATTAAGATGGTTGGACCAACTTCACGCTTTCTAAAAGTTGTTTCAAAATTCAAATTAAACGGTATAGATAATTAGTGCTTAATTAGTGCTCTTCATCCCACATGGTCCCAGAATTAGTGCTCAATAAATAAGGGTATACGGGGCATATGTATTTTTGGGGTAAATGTGAGTTGGCCCAACCACTTCGAAAGAAATCAAAAATTTTCATGTCACGAATTAGTGCTTAATTAGTGCTTTCAATCCCGCATGGTCCCAGAATTAGTGCTCAATTTATTCTCGAGATATATTGATTATTAAGATGGTTGGGCCAACTTCACGCTTTCTAAAAGTTGTTTCAAAATTCAAATTAAACGGTATAGATAATTAGTGCTTAATTAGTGCTCTTCATCCCACATGGTCCCAGAATTAGTGCTTAAAAAATAAGGGTATACGGGGCATATGTATTTTTGGGGTAAATGTGAGTTGGCCCAACCACTTCGAAAGAAATCAAAAATTTTCATGTCACGAATTAGTGCTTAATTAGTGCTTTCAATCCCGCATGGTCCCAGAATTAGTGCTCAATTTATTCTCGAGATATATTGATTATTAAGATGTTTGGGCCAACTTCACGCTTTCTAAAAGTTGTTTCAAAATTCAAATTAAACGGTATAGATAATTAGTGCTTAATTAGTGCTCTTCATCCCACATGGTCCTAGAATTAGTGCTCAATTAATAAGGGTATACGGGGCATATGTATTTTTGGGGAAAATGTGAGTTGGCCCAACCACTTCGAAAGAAATCAAAAATTTTCATGTCACGAATTAGTGCTTAATTAGTGCTTTCAATCCCGCATGGTCCCAGAATTAGTGCTCAATTTATTCTCGAGATATATTGATTATTAAGATGGTTGGGCCAACTTCACGCTTTCTAAAAGTTGTTTCAAAATTCAAATTAAACGGTATAGATAATTAGTGCTTAATTAGTGCTCTTCATCCCACATGGTCCCAGAATTAGTGCTTAAAAAATAAGGGTATACGGGGCATATGTATTTTTGGGGTAAATGTGAGTTGGCCCAACCACTTCGAAAGAAATCAAAAATTATCATGTCACGAATTAGTGCTTAATTAGTGCTTTCAATCCCGCATGGTCCCAGAATTAGTGCTCAATTTATTCTCGAGATATATTGATTATTAAGATGTTTGGGCCAACTTCACGCTTTCTAAAAGTTGTTTCAAAATTCAAATTAAACGGTATAGATAATTAGTGCTTAATTAGTGCTCTTCATCCCACATGGTCCCAGAATTAGTGCTCAATAAATAAGGGTATACGGGGCATATGTATTTTTGGGGTAAATGTGAGTTGGCCCAACCACTTCGAAAGAAATCAAAAATTTTCATGTCACGAATTAGTGCTTTCAATCCCGCATGGTCCCAGAATTAGTGCTCAATTTATTCTCGAGATATATTGATTATTAAGATGGTTGGGCCAACTTCACGCTTTCTAAAAGTTGTTTCAAAATTCAAATTAAACAGTATAGATAATTAGGGCTTAATTAGTGCTCTTCATCCCACATGGTCCCAGAATTAGTGCACAATAAATAAGGGTATACGGGGCATATATATTTTTGGGATAAATGTGAGTTGGCCCAACCACTTCGAAGGAAATCAAAAATTTTCATGTCACGAATTGGCGCTAAATTAGTGTTTTCAATCCCGCATGGTCCCAGAATTAGTGCTCAATTTATTCTCGAGATATATTGATTATTAAGATGGTTGGGCCAACTTCACGCTTTCTAAAAGTTGTTTCAAAATTCAAATTAAACGGTATAGATAATTAGTGCTTAATTAGTGCTCTTCATCCCACATGGTCCCAGAATTAGTGCTCAATAAATAAGGGTATACGGGGCATATGTATTTTTGGGGTAAATGTGAGTTGGTCCAACCACTTCGAAAGAAATAAAAAATTTTCATGTCACGAATTAGTGCTTAATTAGTGCTTTCAATCCCGCATGGTCCCAGAATTAGTGCTCAATTTATTCTCGAGATATATTGATTATTAAGATGGTTGGGCCAACTTCACGCTTTCTAAAAGTTGTTTCAAAATTCAAATTAAACAGTATAGATAATTAGGGCTTAATTAGTGCTCTTCATCCCACATGGTCCCAGAATTAGTGCTCAATAAATAAGGGTATACGGGGCATATATATTTTTGGGATAAATGTTAGTTGGCCCAACCACTTCGAAGGAAATCAAAAATTTTCATGTCACGAATTGGCGCTAAATTAGTGTTTTCAATCCCGCATGGTCCCAGAATTAGTGCTCAATTTATTCTCGAGATATATTGATTATTAAGATGGTTGGGCCAACTTCACGCTTTCTAAAAGTTGTTTCAAAATTCAAATTAAACGGTATAGATAATTAGGGCTTAATTAGTGCTCTTCATCCCACATGGTCCCAGAATTAGTGCTCAATAAATAATGGTATACGGGGCATATGTATTTTTGGGGTAAATGTGAGTTGGCCCAACCACTTCAAAAGAAATCAAAAATTTTCATGTCACTAATTAGTGCTTTCAATCCCGCATGGTCCCAGAATTAGTGCTCAATTTATTCTCGAGATATATTGATTATTAAGATGGTTGGGCCAACTTCACGCTTTCTAAAAGTTGTTTCAAAATTCAAATTAAACGGTATAGATAATTAGTGCTTAATTAGTGCTCTTCATCCCACATGGTCCCAGAATTAGTGCTCAATAAATAAGGGTATACGGGGCATATGTATTTTTGGGGTAAATGTGAGTTGGCCCAACCACTTCGAAAGAAATCAAAAATTTTCATGTCACGAATTAGTGCTTAATTAGTGCTTTCAATCCCGCATGGTCCCAGAATTAGTGCTCAATTTATTCTCGAGATATATTGATTATTAAGATGGTTGGGCCAACTTCACGCTTTCTAAAAGTTGTTTCAAAATTCAAATTAAACGGTATAGATAATTAGTGCTTAATTAGTGCTCTTCATCCCACATGGTCCCAGAATTAGTGCTCAATAAATAAGGGTATACGGGGCATATGTATTTTTGGGGTAAATGTGAGTTGGCCCAACCACTTCGAAAGAAATCAAAAATTTTCATGTCACGAATTAGTGCTTAATTAGTGCTTTCAATCCCGCATGGTCCCAGAATTAGTGCTCAATTTATTCTCGAGATATATTGATTATTAAGATGGTTGGGCCAACTTCACGCTTTCTAAAAGTTGTTTCAAAATTCAAATTAAACGGTATAGATAATTAGTGCTTAATTAGTGCTCTTCATCCCACATGGTCCCAGAATTAGTGCTCAATAAATAAGGGTATACGGGGCATATGTATTTTTGGGGTAAATGTGAGTTGGCCCAACCACTTCGAAGGAAATCAAAAATTTTCATGTCACGAATTAGTGCTTAATTAGTGCTTTCAATCCCGCATGGTCCCAGAATTAGTGCTCAATTTATTCTCGAGATATATTGATTATTAAGGTGGTTGGGCCAACTTCACTCTTTCTAAAGATTGTTTCAAAATTCACGGAATAGGTTGTTGGCTTAATTAGTGCTTTTCATCCCACATGGTCCAGAATTAGTTCTCAATAAATAAAGGCATACGGATGATATTTAGAATTGGGTTATAATTGAAGTTTCTTAATTAGGCTATACTTATTCCTATAGAAAATATTCCTAAACATATAGAAAATATTTTTGTAACCTAAAGATTGTTTCATACATTTCATTTGTAGTATTTCTTCTCTTATAAAAAACATGTACCCATAGATGATGTGCTGCGACCTTTCTCTGTCCTCGCAGTGCAGTTGACCCTTTCCCTCGCGAGGAAATTGATTCATTGCCCTCACTCTGTTTGGGGTACGGAAACTTGTCTTCGTCCTTGCGTATTCTCCTCCTCGCAGTGGCCCTCACACTCGTTCACCCTCAGCCTCGCGAAGGAAGTTGTCTGGGGCTCTTCCTCGCCCATGTCCTTGTGTTGGGAATTTGTCCTCTCCCTTGTGCAATCTTTCCCCTCCCTGTGGAAGCTTGTCCTCGCCCTCGTGTACCCCCACACTCGCGTCATTGTGGGCAATGAAATTTGAGAATGAGGATGGTCTCAAGAGGGTCACCATTGCGAGAATGAACACCTCTGCATGAAGTTACATATTTTTTTTATATAAGAATTTGGGTACCAACACTTAAAAACTACTTATTGTCTCTAGGATTTTATAATAACACCGACTCAATGCTAGATATAGTGCCTCGTGTATTTGACTCGAAAACTTTGAACCCCTCCCAACATTTTTTTGGGGGGGTGCGCCTGGATTTAGGGCTATGCGTTTGACGCCTGTAAGAAAACGTGTCACTTCCAATAGAAGTGCCTACAATAAGAATCGGATAGTTCAACTTAATACGTGAGGATAGTTAATAACAATGAGCAACAGCCTTTGGCGCGGGATGCTCGGGATCGATTCCCGGCGGGAACTTATGTGGTTCGGATTCAACGTTAAGTTATATGTCCACGTCTCATATAGTCTTGCTGCTGAAAGTGACGCTAAACTCAAATCAAACTAGAAACAATTATCAACATCGGCACCTTTGCTATCTTAGTCAGCGTTTTTCAGCTCAAGAATGTACTATTGAATCAAAAGCAGTTTAACGACATTTTATCTTCATTTAATTTTTTCTCCCCCTCCCCTGCAAAAACAATTATCTGCCAACAGTTCACTTACAACTGCATTAGAAATAGTATTTTATTCTGATTACAGTTGCATTCTGTTATGCATTTGCAGCATAAGAATCATCACCATTTGACATCTAAACGCTAATTAGTTTTTAAGTATGAGGTATTTGGAAAGGAAAAGGACTCCATGACTTACATTAAGTAAAACAATATTGTTACTACATGCCTTTCATTGCTCCAACAATTGGATTTGGTTTTGCTACGTTTCTTTATTTGAAACGCTTGAAACGCTAACAGTATTGAAAAATGAATGCAACATTATCAGAAGTTTGCTTAATTTTCAGCTTACAGTAAAAAAGATGAAAGGAAAATTACTATAATATGATGTCTGACAGTGGAAGAAAATGAAAAGAAACATAGACACTAGAGACTAGTAGGAAAAAAATAGATTTTTATAACATAATAGAATATATGAACGATCATAACTTATACAGTAAGTGTAATATTAGCAGTGCAATAACATGAGAAAAAAATTCCTTAATATTGGTTATATTTTATGTTATCAGACATACTTCAGAATGCAAATGTTCCAATTCTTATAATACAATAAATTTTCATAAAACGAAGTAGATCATTTTCATTATTCTACATAAAAAGTATACCCAAATTCATGTTATAATTCAGTATCTAATAACGAAAATTAATTATAAAAGTAATAAAAAAGATTTTTTTTATAATACAGTGTTCTCTTCTTTCTTGCCTCGACCATAGATTGGTGGGCAACATGGAAATTTTAAAACTTTTCTCTCCCTTACGAGAGCTGATTTAATACTTTGATAAGGTCGTAACTGCATCTAGATTCCTTGGTCTTCCTCGTTTTCCTTTTTCCTTTCGCACTATCCACAGGATGATCCAATCGGATTGCCGAATAAGATGGCCAAGCATATTGTTTCTTCTTTTTCGTATTATCTTCACGATCTGTCGTCCTTCATTAAATTCCTTTAGTACGTCTTCACACACACAATAATACAGTACCACAAATAAAATAGTCTTAATCATATTTGCATTTTGTTTGTTTACAGATGATTAGACAAAAATTTACATAAAACATTTTACCCGAGAATTAACCCTCTGTTATAAAGGTAGGTTCGCGCAACGCCACTGAAAGGTGGGGTGTATTGCACCCCATCACCTCAAATAACTTTGGCTATATTTTTAGCTCATTTTTAATGAGTTGGGATATAATATTGCTATTATATGATTTTACTATTATATTATTGATTGTTTTTGCTTTTTTGCTTTCTAACCCGTGGAGTCATCTAGTAGTTACAACTATAAGTCATACACCCCATCTTTACGACGGAGAGTTAGGAAAATGTTAAATTATCATATTTCATTCACCAAAGTCACCAATTGAAAACATGTAACTTTAGACAGACAGACACTGCAAGGGCGCACTTACGGAGGGTCTATCGGGTCCGGACCTCCCCCAAACTTCGTAATTTAATATATACAATATGAAGGAAAGGTAACGGAACTTTTTCTTTACAGATAACCACTAACTCCATCTATTGAAGCAACTTATCTGCTCAACAAAACTGCAATCATGAGAACCGATTAACAGTGTCAAGTTATAGCAAGAAAAGTGAGTGTATCTGGTGTCACCTTGTTACAAAAACATGATGGAGCAAAAAGCCAATATTAAATTTTGTTTCAAGCTACTCAAATCATTTAGACAAATATCGGAAATGATGAAACAAGTGTATGGCGATCGGTGTTTATCTCGTATACGTGTGTTCGCGATTTCGGGACGGTCGTGAGTCCTTGGAAGACGACCCAAAACCAGGCAGACCGGAAAACAAAAATCTGGTGGAGCAAGTGCGAAAAATGATGCGAATTTGACTGAGATGGATGGCGGAGGAATTAAATACAACAAAAGACATGGTTCACGAAATTTTACCAAAGGCTTTAAAGAAACAAAAAGTCTGTGCTCGATTTGTTCCGCACACCTTAATTGCTCGCGTTGAACATTGCAAGGACCTGATTAAAACAGCCGGATGGAACAAAACATTCCTGAAATCGATTGTAACTGCTGACGAGACTTCTTGCTTCAAGTACGACTCGCAAATAAAACTCTAAAGTGCTACTTGGAAGTCCCCAAGTTGTCCGAATGTGAAAAAAAAAATGCGTTTTCAAAAGTCACGTGAGAAGACAATGTTGATTTATTTTTTGGACGCGTGTCTAGTTAGACCAACCACCAACACTAAAACGACCGGAACATATCTCAGAATTATGGGCTATTTATGGGCTAATTAGTTGCTCTAATCCCAATTTTTGGGCTCCTACTATTTAGCGGGAAATAGGAATCAAAATGGGCGAGTCTTGCTCGACATCAAGCTAGAACCCCCATATGCTTATAATGGTCCGATCGAAAATATTCAAACGCCAGAACTGTGGGCTATTTATGGGCTAATTAGTTGCTCTACTCCCAATTTTTGGGCTCCCACTATTTAGCGGGAAATAGAATTCAAAATGGGCGAGTCTAGCTTGATATCAAGCTAAAACCACCCATGCGGTAACGATGCTCCGATCCAACAAAACTCAAACGCCGGAATTATGGGCTATTTATGGGCTAATTATTGCTCTAATTCCGAGTTTGGGGGTGTTACCGTTTAGCAGGAATTCTTCATCAAGTTGTGGGATTAGTGCTATAACACTTCGATCAAATAATTAAATGCCGGAATTATGGGTTATTTGTGTGCTGGTTAGTTACTCTATTGTCGATTTTGGTTCATCTATCGTTCGCATGAAATCTCATCAAGATTTGTATTGATTTTTAGATAACATGGGATGATAATTTCAAAGTTGCAGTGTGGAAACGTCGATGTCTATTAACTGAAAATTGATTTATTTGCATTCTCAGAGAATGCAAATATATATCTCTACTAGTAAATCCATGAATTGTCTTTTCACGTTTTTATGTTCATTATATTCATTATGAATAAAGTGGGAGGAAATGGGAGAGCCCCGATAAAATCTAAACACATGTTGTTTGTCAACCACAAAGATCCCTTGGCGCGATCTGGGATCGAACCAGGGATCACACGCACAATCGGTAAACGCTCTACCTCTGTGCCACTGTGCCCCCAGCAACGGCGAAGAGGCATTTCTCCACAAAAAAATTTACTTAAAAAATAATGATATTTCACTATATAAATTCTATATATACACTACTTACTTCCAAACATAATGAAGATAAACACGTGAAAAAAGAATTCATGGATTTACTAGTAGAGATATAGATTTACATTTGCAGAGAGTGCAAATAAATCAATTTTCAGTTAATGAACATCGATGTTTTCTCACTGCAACTTTGAAAGTATCGATCTTGCATCGTTTGGCCTAATCCTCGTTTCGCCTAACCAATTATCTGACACTTTTATGACAGCTTTATGTCCGCCATTTTAGGCGAAATAAGGATACTCGTTTGGCCTAATCCTCGTTTTGCCTAAAATGGTGGACCATTAAAAAATCTTGGAGATAAAACTGGAGGGAAATTTTTCGAAAAAAAAATATTCCCTACTATGTGAAGAGCTGAGCAATACAATTAGTTTTCCCATAACTAATTTGTAATAGGACTATTTGCTTTCGGAAAAAATGTTTCGACAATTGTACAGTTACTTTTCCGTTCCATTTTGAGAATATTAATGCCCCCACAGGGTGTATAGTGACTATATTTGAGATGAGAGAAACACAAAAAGTTACACCTGTTATTAATTTTGTTTAAAGGTGAGTGCTGTTCAAAAGTAACTTTTAGTTTGCAGTTTGTTTCCAAATATCTGATATTGTCAAATGGTACTGCTAATCGGTACGTAAAGGAAATATAGTTTGTGTGTTTCTTCTTATGTAGGTGTAAAAGTTGTTTTATTGTAGGTTTTGATGATCTTTCAGACGATTTCATTCCAGTTTCAACGCTTTTTTGAAACTGGTAATGCATTATAGGAGATCCGATTGTGATTCTATTGTAATTAAAATTCGTATGAAATTTGTAACTATTTCGAGCTATATCTGACAAAAGATCTCTAAATTTGCTCATAACTTAACAATGGACAATTGTGATCGCAATGAGTGATTTGTGACAAATCGCTCCGCTGACAAATTGCTCTTTGGATAATTCCACAATTCAAACATCTTAATGCGTTACTGACAAAGAAAGAAGAAAAATATATTTCATTTCTTATTATTACTTTTGAAATTACAACTTTTGAGTTGAATTTCCACTCGTTTCACATACTACCGGGAATGTCCATAGCATAAGTCTCTGAGATGCACAATGAGATTGAAATCCGGGTTTCTCGGTGGTTGTTTCAGCAGGAAGAAGTTGAATGCTACTCCAAACAGATGGTGGCCAACCGGGATCTGTTACGAAGGTGGTTGTCCTGCTGGGTGAGTGAGTCGGCAGACATATCGCATTTGTAGTCAATTAGTCCCGGTTTCGAGTTCAAATGGAGGACAATTTCTCTCGGATGTAAGGCGAGAAGCGATTTGATTCCGCTTTAAGCTTATGTGACCGCTTCCAGCATAACCCGGTTGTTGTATAATAACACCAAGATGAAACAAACTTATTTCTCTCCATATGTGATATAAATACATACAGCAAATCATTTAAACAAACAAACAAAAAAAAAAGACCTGGTTTAAACTCAAAAAATAACGGGTTTAAACAAAAAAACGGGTTTATTGTTTTTTTTTAAACTGTTTTTGCCAACCCTGCATCGCACCATGCTACTCGTTTTTATGGTCCAGTCACAGCATTCTGTTGCCAGTGTAAAACATTAACCGTAGTGACATATAATGACAAGTAGTAACCTCGTGGGTTATCGGCTTCTGAAGTCCATAAGATGAAGCGAACGTTGTCTACTAACTATCCGGCTGAACCCCTTATTCAGTTGGGTGTCCGTCTTGGCTAAGGTTTACTGGTGTTCGGTGCAGTGAGCAAAGTTATGAAAACATTTTTATACCTTGTTCTCTTACATGTGAGTTTCTTTTTACATTGTTAAATTACTGTAGATTTCCAAATTATGCAGATTCAATATTGAAACCGGAAATATATCTATAACTTACGGCAGGAATAGAGTAATAATGTGAGACATGCAACCTGTTTATCGGAAACTGAATTCTCATCAAAAACGATATCTCATTATCTCTTACGATTTTTAATATTTAGGAATCAATATTGAAACCGAAAGTTGTACTAGTTCTTACTTTAATAGAAGACTCAAGCTGAGATGAAATCTATTCTTAAGATTTGGAATCCATACCATAAATCGTTTGGATCGTTAGAGAACGTGTCGATATGTATACGATATATGAGTAGGCCAATGACAAAACCCGTTAAATTCACTTTTTTTTAAAAAAAAAAAAAAATGAGATAGTGGTTGCTTTGGAAACCTTACTTGGAAAGCTATTATTTCCAAATAGTATTCAGTAGAAAAAGCCATTTTAACTAGTTGAAAATTGAGATTGAAATATGTGCCAATTACCAAAACTTGTTAAATCCATCATGGCAACAGATGCAAAACCAGTTAAATCACTCTTCCATATTCAGTTTCAATAAGCTCTTAAATCCCAAACCTGCAAATAACCTAATGAGAAAAGCAGAATCAAACCCGGTTAATTCCATATTTCAAACAATTTGAGGTTTCGTACTGTATAGGATTAGTTTAGTAATCTGAATATTTATTGCAACTCTTCGTAAATCATTCGAAATTTTATTTGGCAGAATTTGAAGTGTGTGCTTTCATTATTTTTTAACTTTTGGACTGAAAATTGAAAAAAAGAAAATGAAATCTTTAGTTTTACGTCCCACAGTTATGCCAGTTAGCTAAAGGAGACGGTGATGATGAGAAATGAATGAAATGAAGAAAGTGGGAGGAAACGGGAGAACCCCAATAAAACCCACGGTCATGGTGTTTGTCCACCACAAAGTCCACATGGCGCAAGCTGAGATCGAACCAGGGGCCCCAAGCACCGGAGGTGAACGCTCTGCCACTGAGCCACCGCGCACACTGGACTGAAAATGGAGACACTATACGTCTTAACCTAACTGTTCGTGAAACTTTTCTGTGCTTATTTGGTTTTCTTTAATAATTACTAGACAAATGCACGCAAAATCGAAAGAAAACGATACTCTAAGCAGCAATGATCATAATTTTGTTATCAGACAACACCAAAATTGTCTAGAAAACGTACAAGACACATGAAAAACTGGAAACGAAATGTAGCCAAAAAGACAAGGTGAGTGGACTATCTATGGTTAAAAGTCGTTTGTTTTGTATTTCAGGGTAACTCTTTACTTTGAACAGAACATTGTTGGATTAGGTTCTTCTCTAAACGGTCTCTTCAGCTTCAGCAGAACCTCATTCTTAAAACGTCTCGTGTCAATTATCATTCAAAATATTATAAAATGCTTCTGGTACAACATGTTAAAAAGTTTTGCCACTTATTTACCATTTCTCTTTCTGCCACTGTTTTGCTCAAACTCAACATTTGTACATTTTGTTTTGCTATATTTCAAATTCATATATTGGGATAATTGGCAAATTAATATTCACCCTATGTCAGTCCATAAAAGGTTACAAACTCTTCCAAAATATAGTCATTCAGTTTAGAAATGTATAGGCCTACAGATAGGTATAATTAACTCCGCTTGTAGTTACGAAGGGTTTGACGATTGAAAGCAGCTCAAAGCTCACGTTTTACAAAGAGGTTTTTGAGGAATAGAAAATCGAGAAAATGGTGATGCACCAGAGGACGACGGCGATATGGATTTCCATTTAGTAGATGATGATGGAGAGGAGGTTACATAATTCAATTTTTTGCACATTTGGATCCATTGTTTTCAATTTAGAACAAAATTAATGTAGCATTTATATATCCATATTCATTTGTGCTAATCTTGTGCAATGTATAGTTGATAATAAATTCCACCCCCCACCCCACCCCACCCCAATATTTTAGTATGCATAATACTGATTTCTGACTCTGACTCCCTTTCTTTTTCATAGGTTTTGTATCTTGAGCCTCAACAAAAATGGCCGCTCGTCCAGATACAAAAGCTGTTATGTCCATTTACATACGCAAAACCTGTTTAATCCAAACTATTTCCTTCAATAACGTAATTCACAGACTAGTGTTATTATACAGCTTTCGACAGACCAACACTCACATTGTTCTTAATTTTTTTTAATGTTCTCTAGTTTCTAATGTTATTTTACAATTATGACGTGTTTAAACAGTTGTTCTCGATTTGTCACAAATTATAAAATTTGAATTTAACGGGTTTTGCTATTCCCCTACTCATATATATACGTATATATCCATGGTCCTAGTAAATACATAAAGGAGTTTTGGTAATCCTAACTCCTCGAAAATAGTTAATATAATATTAATCTATATATTTTGCATTTCTTAATTCTTTATATACTAGGGAATTTTCTCTTATATAATATCCCTCTAGTTGAATTTTCACGATTTTTTCATTGTCCGCCATTTTAGGAGTAACGAGGATTAGGCCAAACGAGGATCCTTTTTTCGCCTAAAATGGCGGACACAAACTTTATCATTTATCTGTCATGAAAGTGTCAGATAATTGGTTAGGCGAAACGACGATTAGGCCAAACGTGGCAACACGGAAAGTATCATACCACCTTATCTAAAAATCAATATCAATCTTGCATGAGATTTCTTGCTAACGATAGAAGAAAAAACTCGACATTAGAGCAACAATTTAGCATGCAAATAACCCATAATTCCGACGTTTTGATTCTTTTCATCGGAGTATTATAGCCCTAGGTTTATTGCTAGAAGTTAAGCCAAATCTTACAATTTGATAAAGAATTCCTGCTAAAAGGTAGCAGCCCCAAACTCGGAATTACAGCATCAATTAGCCCATAAATAGCCCATATTTCTGACGTTTGGTTTTCTTCGATTCGAGATGTCTAACCGTAAGAAGGGTTCTTACTTCATGTCAAGATAGACTCGCCCATTTTGATTCCGATTTCCCGCTTAAAAGTAGGAGACTAAAAATCAGGATTAGAGCAACTAATTAGCCCATAATTCTAGCGTTTGAATTTTCAAGATCAGACAATTGTAACCGTACGTCTTTTCTTTTAGCTTGACTAATCAAACACTAATCAAACAATAACTCATAACGTGAAAATTTCAATTTTCTTGTAAGTGCTTAGGACAACGTCATATGTACCCCAAAAATAAATATGTCGGATATGTACTTTCTTATTAAACAAAAAGTCTGGGACCTCGCGGGATTGAGAGCAAAAATCAGGTACTAATTGCTGACATGAGAAATTTCTATTCTTTTCTAACAGTAAGTAGTTGGGCAAAATTCACATTTACAACAAACGTACATATGCCCCGTGTACACATATTTATTTAGCACTAATTCTGGGACCATGTAGGATGAAGAGCACTAATTACTTATCCAGTTTAATTTTAATTTTGAAACAACTTTTAGAAAGCGTGAAGTTGGCCCAACCATCTTAATAATCAATATATCTCGAGAATAAATTCAGCACTAATTCTGGGACCATGCGGGATTGAAAGCACTAATTAAGCACTAATTCGTGACATGAAAATTTTTGATTTCTTTCGAAGTGGTTGGGCCAACTCACATTTACCCCAAAAATACATATGCCCCGTATACCCTAATTTATTGAGCACTAATTCTGGGACCATGTGGGATGAAGAGCACTAATTAAGCCCTAATTATCTATACCGTTTAATTTGAATTTTGAAACAACTTTTAGAAAGCGTGAAGTTGGCCCAACCATCTTAATAATCAATATATCTCGAGAATAAATTGAGCACTACTTCTGGGACCATGCGGGATCGAAAGCACTAATTAAGCACTAATTCGTGACATGAAAATTTTTGATTTCTTTCGAAGTGGTTGGGCCAACTCACATTTACCCCAAAAATACATATGTCCCGTATACCCTTATTTATTGAGCACTAATTCTGGGACCATGTGCGATGAAGAGCACTAATTAAGCACTAATTATCTATACCGTTTAATTTGAATTTTGAAACAACTTTTAGAAAGCGTGAAGTTGGCCCAACCATCTTAATAATCAATATATCTCGAGAATAAATTGAGCACTAATTCTGGGACCATGCAGGATTGAAAACACTAATTAAGCACTAATTCGTGACATGAAAATTTTTGATTTCTTTCGAAGTGGTTGGGCCAACTCACATTTACCCCAAAAATACATATGCCCCGTATACCCTTATTTATTGAGCACTAACTCTGGGACCATGTGGGATGAAGAGCACTAATTAAGCACTAATTACCTATACCGTTTAATTTGAATTTTGAAACAACTTTTAGAAAGCGTGAAGTTGGCCCAACCATCTTAATAATCAATATATCTCGAGAATAAATTGAGCATTAATTCTGGGACCATGCGGGATTGAAAGCACTAATTAAGCACTAATTCGTGACATGAAAATTTTTGATTTCTTTCGAAGTGGTTGGGCCAACTCAGATTTACCCCAAAAATACATATGCCCCGTATACCCTTATTTATTGAGCACTAATTCTGGGACCATGTGGGATGAAGAGCACTAATTAAGCACTAATTATCTATACCGATTAATTTGAATTTTGAAACAACTTTTAGAAAGCGTGAAGTTGGCCCAACCATCTTATTAATCAATATATCTCGAGAATAAATTGAGCACTAATTCTGGGACCATGCGGGATTGAAAGCACTAATTAAGCACTAATTCGTGACATGAATTTTTTTTTATTTCTTTCGAAGTGGTTGGGCCAACTCAGATTTACCCCAAAAATACATATGCCCCGTATACCCTTATTTATTGAGCACTAATTCTGGGACCATGTGGGAAGAAGAGCACTAATTAAGCACTAATTATCTATACCGTTTAATTTGAATTTTGAAACAACTTTTAGAAAGCGTGAAGTTGGCCCAACCATCTTATTAATCAATATATCTCGAGAATAAATTGAGTACTAATTCTGGGACCATGCGGGATTGAAAGCACTAATTAAGCTCTAATTCGTGACATGAAAATTTTTGATTTCTTTCGAAGTGGTTGGGCCAACTCACATTTACCCCAAAAATACATATGCCCCGTATACCCTTATTTATTGAGCACTAATTCTGGGACCATGTGGGATGAAGAGCACTAATTAAGCACTAATTACCTATACCGTTTAATTTGAATTTTGAAACAACTTTTAGAAAGCGTGAAGTTGGCCCAACCATCTTAATAATCAATATATCTCGAGAATAAATTGAGCACTAATTCTGGGACCATGCGGGATTGAAAGCACTAATTAAGCACTAATTCGTGACATGAAAATTTTTGATTTCTTTCGAAGTGGTTGGGCCAACTCACATTTACCCCAAAAATACATATGCCCCGTATACCCTTATTTATTGAGCACTAATTCTGGGACCATGTGGGATGAAGAGCACTAATTAAGCACTAATTATCTATACCGATTAATTTGAATTTTGAAACAACTTTTAGAAAGCGTGAAGTTGGCCCAACCATCATATTAATCAATATATCTCGAGAATAAATTGAGCACTAATTCTGGGACCATGCGGGATTGAAAGCACTAATTAAGCACTAATTCGTGACATGAATTTTTTTTATTTCTTTCGAAGTGGTTGCGCCAACTCACATTTACTCCAAAAATACATATGCCCCGTATACCCTTATTTATTGAGCACTAATTCTGGGACCATGTGGGAAGAAGAGCACTAATTAAGCACTAATTATCTATACCGTTTAATTTGAATTTTGAAACAACTTTTAGAAAGCGTGAAGTTGGCCCAACCATCTTATTAATCAATATATCTCGAGAATAAATTGAGTACTAATTCTGGGACCATGCGGGATAGAAAGCACTAATTAAGCTCTAATTCGTGACATGAAAATTTTTGATTTCTTTCGAAGTGGTTGGGCCAACTCACATTTACCCCAAAAATACATATGCCCCGTATACCCTTATTTATTGAGCACTAATTCTGTGACCATGTGGGATGAAGAGCACTAATTAAGCACTAATTACCTATACCGTTTAATTTGAATTTTGAAACAACTTTTAGAAAGCGTGAAGTTGGCCCAACCATCTTAATAATCAATATATCTCGAGAATAAATTGAGCACTAATTCTGGGACCATGCGGGATTGAAAGCACTAATTAAGCACTAATTCGTGACATGAAAATTTTTGATTTCTTTCGAAGTGGTTGGGCCAACTCACATTTACCCCAAAAATACATATGCCCCGTATACCCTTATTTATTGAGCACTAATTCTGGGACCATGTGGGATGAAGAGCACTAATTAAGCACTAATTACCTATACCGTTTAATTTGAATTTTGAAACAACTTTTAGAAAGCGTGAAGTTGGCCCAACCATCTTAATAATCAATATATCTCGAGAATAAATTGAGCACTAATTCTGGGACCATGCGGGATTGAAAGCACTAATTAAGCACTAATTCGTGACATGAAAATTTTTGATTTCTTTCGAAGTGGTTGGGCCAACTCACATTTACCCCAAAAATACATATGCCCCGTATACCCTTATTTATTGAGCACTAATTCTGGGACCATGTGGGATGAAGAGCACTAATTAAGCACTAATTATCTATACCGATTAATTTGAATTTTGAAACAACCTTTAGAAAGCGTGAAGTTGGCCCAACCATCTTAATAATCAATATATCTCGAGAATAAATTGAGCACTAATTCTGGGACCATGCGGGATTGAAAGCACTAATTAAGCACTAATTCGTGACATGAAAATTTTTGATTTCTTTCGAAGTGGTTGGGCCAACTCACATTTACCCCAAAAATACATATGCCCCGTATACCCTAATTTATTGAGCACAAATTCTGGGACCATGTGGGATGAAGAGCACTAATTAAGCCCTAATTATCTATACCGTTTAATTTGAATTTTGAAACAACTTTTAGAAAGCGTGAAGTTGGCCCAACCATCTTAATAATCAATATATCTCGAGAATAAATTCAGCACTACTTCTGGGACCATGCGGGATTGAAACCACTAATTAAGCACTAATTCGTCACATGAAAATTTTTGATTTCTTTCGAAGTGGTTGGGCCAACTCACATTTACCCCAAAAATACATATGTCCCGTATACCCTTATTTATTGAGCACTAATTCTGGGACCATGTGGGATGAAGAGCACTAATTAAGCACTAATTATCTATACCGTTTAATTTGAATTTTGAAACAACTTTTAGAAAGCGTGAAGTTGGCCCAACCATCTTAATAATCAATATATCTCGAGAATAAATTGAGCACTAATTCTGGGACCATGCGGGATTGAAAGCACTAATTAAGCACTAATTCGTGACATGAAAATTTTTGATTTCTTTCGAAGTGGTTGGGCCAACTCACATTTACCCCAAAAATACATATGCCCCGTATACCCTTATTTATTGAGCACTAATTCTGGGACCATGTGGGATGAAGAGCACTAATTAAGCACTAATTATCTATACCGTTTAATTTGAATTTTGAAACAACTTTTAGAAAGCGTGAAGTTGGCCCAACCATCTTAATAATCAATATATCTCGAGAATAAATTGAGCACTACTTCTGGGACCATGCGGGATCGAAAGCACTAGTTAAGCACTAATTCGTGACATGAAAATTTTTGATTTCTTTCGAAGTGGTTGGGCCAACTCACATTTACCCCAAAAATACATATGTCCCGTATACCCTTATTTATTGAGCACTAATTCTGGGACCATGTGGGATGAAGAGCACTAATTAAGCACTAATTATCTATACCGTTTAATTTGAATTTTGAAACAACTTTTAGAAAGCGTGAAGTTGGCCCAACCATCTTAATAATCAATATATCTCGAGAATAAATTGAGCACTAATTCTGGGACCATGCAGGATTGAAAACACTAATTAAGCACTAATTCGTGACATGAAAATTTTTGATTTCTTTCGAAGTGGTTGGGCCAACTCACATTTACCCCAAAAATACATATGCCCCGTATACCCTTATTTATTGAGCACTAACTCTGGGACCATGTGGGATGAAGAGCACTAATTAAGCACTAATTACCTATACCGTTTAATTTGAATTTTGAAACAACTTTTAGAAAGCGTGAAGTTGGCCCAACCATCTTAATAATCAATATATCTCGAGAATAAATTGAGCATTAATTCTGGGACCATGCGGGATTGAAAGCACTAATTAAGCACTAATTCGTGACATGAAAATTTTTGATTTCTTTCGAAGTGGTTGGGCCAACTCACATTTACCCCAAAAATACATATGCCCCGTATACCCTTATTTATTGAGCACTAATTCCGGGACCATGTGGGATGAAGAGCACTAATTAAGCACTAATTATCTATACCGATTAATTTGAATTTTGAAACAACTTTTAGAAAGCGTGAAGTTGGCCCAACCATCTTATTAATCAATATATCTCGAGAATAAATTGAGCACTAATTCTGGGACCATGCGGGATTGAAAGCACTAATTAAGCACTAATTCGTGACATGAATTTTTTTATTTCTTTCGAAGTGGTTGGGCCAACTCACATTTACTCCAAAAATACATATGCCCCGTATACCCTTATTTATTGAGCACTAATTCTGGGACCATGTGGGAAGAAGAGCACTAATTAAGCACTAATTATCTATACCGTTTAATTTGAATTTTGAAACAACTTTTAGAAAGCGTGAAGTTGGCCCAACCATCTTAATAATCAATATATCTCGAGAATAATTTGAGCACTAATTCTGGGACCATGCGGGTTTGAAAGCACTAATTAAGCACTAATTCGTGACATGAAAATTTTTGATTTCTTTCGAAGTGGTTGGGCCAACTCACATTTACCCCAAAAATACATATGCCACGTATACCCTTATTTATTGAGCACTAATTCTGGGACCACGTGGGATGAAGAGCACTAATTAAGCACTAATTACCTATACCGTTTAATTTGAATTTTGAAACAACTTTTAGAAAGCGTGAAGTTCGCCCAACCATCTTAATAATCAATATATCTCGAGAATAAATTCAGCACTAATTCTGGGACCATGCGGGATTGAAAGCACTAATTAAGCACTAATTTGTGACATGAAAATTTTTGATTTCTTTCGAAGTGGTTGGGCCAACTCACATTTACCCCAAAAATACATATGACCCGTATACCCTTATTTATTGAGCACTAATTCTGGGACCATGTGGGATGAAGAGCACTAATTAAGCACTAATTATCTATGCCGATTAATTTGAATTTTGAAACAACTTTTAGAAAGCGTGAAGTTGGCCCAACCATCTTAATAATCAATATATCTCGAGAATAAATTGAGCACTAATTCTGGGACCATGCGGGATTGAAAGCACTAATTAAGCACTAATTCGTGACATGAATTTTTTATATTTCTTTCGAAGTGGTTGGGCCAACTCACATTTACTCCAAAAATACATATGCCCCGTATACCCTTATTTATTGAGCACTAATTCTGGGACCATGTGGGAAGAAGAGCACTAATTAAGCACTAATTATCTATACCGTTTAATTTGAATTTTGAAACAACTTTTAGAAAGCGTGAAGTTGGCCCAACCATCTTAATAATCAATATATCTCGAGAATAAATCGAGCACTAATTCTGGGACCATGCGGGATTGAAAGCACTAATTAAGCACTAATTCGTGACATGAAAATTTTTGATTTCTTTCGAAGTGGTTGGGCCAACTCACATTTACCCCAAAAATACATATGCCCCGTATACCCTTATTTATTGAGCACTAATTCTGGGACCATGTGGGATGAAGAGCACTAATTAAGCACTAATTACGTATACCGTTTAATTTGAATTTTGAAACAACTTTTAGAAAGCGTGAAGTTGGCCCAACCATCTTAATAATCAATATATCTCGAGAATAAATTGAGCACTAATTCTGGGACCATGCGGGATTGAAAGCACTAATTAAGCACTAATTCGTGACATGAAAATTTTTGATTTCTTTCGAAGTGGTTGGGCCAACTCACATTTACCCCAAAAATACATATGCCCCGTATACCCTTATTTATTGAGCACTAATTCTGGGACCATGTGGGATGAAGAGCACTAATTAAGCACTAATTATCTATACCGATTAATTTCAATTTTGAAACAACTTTTAGAAAGCGTGAAGTTGGCCCAACCATCTTAATAATCAATATATCTCGAGAATAAATTGAGCACTACTTCTGGGACCATGCGGGATTGAAAGCACTAATTAAGCACTAATTCGTCACATGAAAATTTTTGATTTCTTTCGAAGTGGTTGGGCCAACTCACATTTACCCCAAAAATACATATGTCCCGTATACCCTTATTTATTGAGCACTAATTCTGGGACCATGTGGGATGAAGAGCACTAATTAAGCACTAATTATCTATACCGTTTAATTTGAATTTTGAAACAACTTTTAGAAAGCGTGAAGTTGGCCCAACCATCTTAATAATCAATATATCTCGAGAATAAATTGAGCACTAATTCTGGGACCATGCAGGATTGAAAACACTAATTAAGCACTAATTCGTGACATGAAAATTTTTGATTTCTTTCGAAGTGGTTGGGCCAACTCACATTTACCCCAAAAATACATATGCCCCGTATACCCTTATTTATTGAGCACTAACTCTGGGACCATGTGGGATGAAGAGCACTAATTAAGCACTAATTACCTATACCATTTAATTTGAATTTTGAAACAACTTTTAGAAAGCGTGAAGTTGGCCCAACCATCTTAATAATCAATATATCTCGAGAATAAATTGAGCATTAATTCTGGGACCATGCGGGATTGAAAGCACTAATTAAGCACTAATTCGTGACATGAAAATTTTTGATTTCTTTCGAAGTGGTTGGGCCAACTCAGATTTACCCCAAAAATACATATGCCCCGTATACCCTTATTTATTGAGCTCTAATTCTGGGACCATGTGGGATGAAGAGCACTAATTAAGCACTAATTATCTATACCGATTAATTTGAATTTTGAAACAACTTTTAGAAAGCGTGAAGTTGGCCCAACCATCTTATTAATCAATATATCTCGAGAATAAATTGAGCACTAATTCTGGGACCATGCGGGATTGAAAGCACTAATTAAGCACTAATTCGTGACATGAATTTTTTTTATTTCTTTCGAAGTGGTTGGGCCAACTCACATTTACTCCAAAAATACATATGCCCCGTATACCCTTATTTATTGAGCACTAATTCTGGGACCATGTGGGAAGAAGAGCACTAATTAAGTACTGATTATCTATACCGTTTAATTTGAATTTTGAAACAACTTTTAGAAAGCGTGAAGTTGGCCCAACCATCTTAATAATCAATATATCTCGAGAATAAATTGAGCACTAATTCTGGGACCATGCGGGATTGAAAGCACTAATTAAGCACTAATTCGTGACATGAAAATTTTTGATTTCTTTCGAAGTGGTTGGGCCAACTCACATTTACCCCAAAAATACATATGCCCCGTATACCCTTATTTATTGAGCACTAATTCTGGGACCATGTGGGATGAAGAGCACTAATTAAGCACTAATTACCTATACCGATTAATTTGAATTTTGAAACAACTTTTAGAAAGCGTGAAGTTGGCCCAACCATCTTAATAATCAATATATCTCGAGAATAAATTGAGCACTAATTCCGGGACCATGCGGGATTGAAAGCACTAATTAAGCACTAATTCGTGACATGAAAATTTTTGATTTCTTTCGAAGTGGTTGGGCCAACTCACATTTACCCCAAAAATACATATGCCCCGTATACCCTTATTTATTGAGCACTAATTCTGGGACCATGTGGGATG
Organism: Thermobia domestica; assembly: GCF_964235325.1. Taxonomy (NCBI): domain Eukaryota; kingdom Metazoa; phylum Arthropoda; class Insecta; order Zygentoma; family Lepismatidae; genus Thermobia; species Thermobia domestica. Next base: position 21,776,638 of record NC_137465.1, on the reverse strand, counting down.
AAGAGCACTAATTAAGCACTAATTATCTATACCGTTTAATTTGAATTTTGAAACAACTTTTAGAAAGCGTGAAGTTGGCCCAACCATCTTAATAATCAATATTTCTCGAGAATAAATTGAGCACTAATTCTGGGACCATGCGGGATTGAAAGCACTAATTAAGCACTAATTCGTGACATGAAAATTTTTGATTTCTTTCGAAGTGGTTGGGCCAACTCACATTTACCCCAAAAATACATATGCCCCGTATACCCTTATTTATTGAGCACTAATTCTGGGACCATGTGGGATGAAGAGCACTAATTAAGCACTAATTATCTATACCGTTTAATTTGAATTTTGAAACAACTTTTAGAAAGCGTGAAGTTGGCCCAACCATCTTAATAATCAATATATCTCGAGAATAAATTGAGCACTAATTCTGGGACAATGCGGGATTGAAAGCACTAATTAAGCACTAATTCGTGACATGAAAATTTTTGATTTCTTTCGAAGTGGTTGGGCCAACTCACATTTACCCCAAAAATACATATGCCCCGTATACCCTAATTTATTGAGCACTAATTCTGGGACCATGTGGGATGAAGAGCACTAATTAAGCCCTAATTATCTATACCGTTTAATTTGAATTTTGAAACAACTTTTAGAAAGCGTGAAGTTGGCCCAACCATCTTAATAATCAATATATCTCGAGAATAAATTGAGCACTACTTCTGGGACCATGCGGGATTGAAAGCACTAATTAAGCACTAATTCGTCACATGAAAATTTTTGATTTCTTTCGAAGTGGTTGGGCCAACTCACATTTACCCCAAAAATACATATGCCCCGTATACCCTAATTTATTGAGCACTAATTCTGGGACCATGTGGGATGAAGAGCACTAATTAAGCCCTAATTATCTATACCGTTTAATTTGAATTTTGAAACAACTTTTAGAAAGCGTGAAGTTGGCCCAACCATCTTAATAATCAATATATCTCGAGAATAAATTGAGCACTACTTCTGGGACCATGCGGGATTGAAAGCACTAATTAAGCACTAATTCGTCACATGAAAATTTTTGATTTCTTTCGAAGTGGTTGGGCCAACTCACATTTACCCCAAAAATACATATGTCCCGTATACCCTTATTTATTGAGCACTAATTCTGGGACCATGTGGGATGAAGAGCACTAATTAAGCACTAATTACCTATACCGTTTAATTTGAATTTTGAAACAACTTTTAGAAAGCGTGAAGTTGGCCCAACCATCTTAATAATCAATATATCTCGAGAATAAATTGAGCATTAATTCTGGGACCATGCGGGATTGAAAGCACTAATTAAGCACTAATTCGTGACATGAAAATTTTTGATTTCTTTCGAAGTGGTTGGGCCAACTCAGATTTACCCCAAAAATACATATGCCCCGTATACCCTTATTTATTGAGCTCTAATTCTGGGACCATGTGGGATGAAGAGCACTAATTATGCACTAATTATCTATACCGATTAATTTGAATTTTGAAACAACTTTTAGAAAGCGTGAAGTTGGCCCAACCATCTTATTAATCAATATATCTCGAGAATAAATTGAGCACTAATTCTGGGACCATGCGGGATTGAAAGCACTAATTAAGCACTAATTCGTGACATGAATTTTTTTTATTTCTTTCGAAGTGGTTGGGCCAACTCACATTTACTCCAAAAATACATATGCCCCGTATACCCTTATTTATTGAGCACTAATTCTGGGACCATGTGGGAAGAAGAGCACTAATTAAGTACTGATTATCTATACCGTTTAATTTGAATTTTGAAACAACTTTTAGAAAGCGTGAAGTTGGCCCAACCATCTTAATAATCAATATATCTCGAGAATAAATTGAGCACTAATTCTGGGACCATGCGGGATTGAAAGCACTAATTAAGCACTAATTCGTGACATGAAAATTTTTGATTTCTTTCGAAGTGGTTGGGCCAACTCACATTTACCCCAAAAATACATATGCCCCGTATACCCTTATTTATTGAGCACTAATTCTGGGACCATGTGGGATGAAGAGCACTAATTAAGCACTAATTACCTATACCGATTAATTTGAATTTTGAAACAACTTTTAGAAAGCGTGAAGTTGGCCCAACCATCTTAATAATCAATATATCTCGAGAATAAATTGAGCACTAATTCCGGGACCATGCGGGATTGAAAGCACTAATTAAGCACTAATTCGTGACATGAAAATTTTTGATTTCTTTCGAAGTGGTTGGGCCAACTCACATTTACCCCAAAAATACATATGCCCCGTATACCCTTATTTATTGAGCACTAATTCTGGGACCATATGGGATGAAGAGCACTAATTAAGCACTAATTATCTATACCGTTTAATTTGAATTTTGAAACAACTTTTAGAAAGCGTGAAGTTGGCCCAACCATCTTAATAATCAATATATCTCGAGAATAAATTGAGCACTAATTCTGGGACAATGCGGGATTGAAAGCACTAATTAAGCACTAATTCGTGACATGAAAATTTTTGATTTCTTTCGAAGTGGTTGGGCCAACTCACATTTACCCCAAAAATACATATGCCCCGTATACCCTTATTTATTGAGCACTAATTCTGGGACCATGTGGGATGAGGAGCACTAATTAAGCACTAATTATCTATACCGTTTAATTTGAATTTTGAAACAACTTTTAGAAAGCGTGAAGTTGGCCCAACCATCTTAATAATCAATATATCTCGAGAATAAATTGAGCACTAATTCTGGGACCATGCGGGATTGAAAGCACTAATTAAGCACTAATTCGTGACATGAAAATTTTTGATTTCTTTCGAAGTGGTTGGGCCAACTCACATTTACCCCAAAAATACATATGCCCCGTATACCCTTATTTATTGAGCACTAATTCTGGGACCATGTGCGATGAAGAGCACTAATTAAGCACCAATTATCTATACCGTTTAATTTGAATTTTGAAACAACTTTTAGAAAGCGTGAAGTTGGCCCAACCATCTTAATAATCAATATTTCTCGAGAATAAATTGAGCACTAATTCTGGGACCATGCGGGATTGAAAGCACTAATTAAGCACTAATTCGTGACATGAAAATTTTTGATTTCTTTCGAAGTGGTTGGGCCAACTCACATTTACCCCAAAAATACATATGCCCCGTATACCCTTATTTATTGAGCACTAATTCTGGGACCATGTGGGATGAAGAGCACTAATTAAGCACTAATTACCTATACCGTTTAATTTGAATTTTGAAACAACTTTTAGAAAGCGTGAAGTTGGCCCAACCATCTTAATAATCAATATATCTCGAGAATAAATTGAGCACTAATTCTGGGACCATGCGGGATTGAAAGCACTAATTAAGCACTAATTCGTGACATGAATTTTTTTTATTTCTTTCGAAGTGGTTGGGCCAACTCACATTTACCCCAAAAATACATATGCCCCGTATACCCTTATTTATTGAGCACTAATTCTGGGACCATGTGGGATGAAGAGCACTAATTAAGCACTAATTACCTATACCGTTTAATTTGAATTTTGAAACAACTTTTAGAAAGCGTGAAGTTGGCCCAACCATCTTAATAATCAATATTTCTCGAGAATAAATTGAGCACTAATTCTGGGACCATGCGGGATTGAAAGCACTAATTAAGCACTAATTCGTGACATGAAAATTTTTGATTTCTTTCGAAGTGGTTGGGCCAACTCACATTTACCCCAAAAATACATATGCCCCGTATACCCTTATTTATTGAGCACTAATTCTGGGACCATGTGGGATGAAGAGCACTAATTAAGCACTAATTACCTATACCGTTTAATTTGAATTTTGAAACAACTTTTAGAAAGCGTGAAGTTGGCCCAACCATCTTAATAATCAATATATCTCGAGAATAAATTGAGCACTAATTCTGGGACCATGCGGGATTGAAAGCACTAATTAAGCACTAATTCGTGACATGAATTTTTTTTATTTCTTTCGAAGTGGTTGGGCCAACTCACATTTACCCCAAAAATACATATGCCCCGTATACCCTTATTTATTGAGCACTACTTCTGGGACAATGTGGGATGAAGAGCACTAATTAAGCACTAATTATCTATACCGTTTAATTTGAATTTTGAAACAACTTTTAGAAAGCGTGAAGTTGGCCCAACCATCTTAATAATCAATATATCTCGAGAATAAATTGAGCTCTAATTCTGGGACCATGCGGGATTGAAAGCACTAATTAAGGACTAATTCGTGACATGAAATTTTTTGATTTCTTTCGAAGTGGTTGGGCCAACTCAGATTTACCCCAAAAATACATATGCTCCGTATACCCTTATTTATTGAGCACTAATTCTGGGACCATGTGGGATGAAGAGCACTAATTAAGCACTAATTATCTATACCGTTTAATTTGAATTTTGAAACAACTTTTAGAAAGGGTGAAGTTTGCCCAACCATCTTAATAATCAATATATCTCGAAAACCAATTGAGCACTAATTCTGCGGTCTTGAGCACTAATTAGCACTAATTAAGCACTAAATCTTGACATAATTTTTTTTGTATTTCTACGATGTGGTTGGGCCAACTTCACGCGACTTAAAAAAAGTCAATTTCGAAGTGGCTCCGACGAGCGAAAGTGAGACAAGACGGAAGAGAACGAAGGTTGGTTGTTATAATTTATTAGGCACGTATATTTTTAAGTTATAAATTTCAACAAAAATTCGAAAGTAGTGAAATGATATTAACGTTGTATTAATAGATTGCTCAGAACATCAGATAGACGAAGAATATAACGTACAGAATGGAAACAGAAGTTTAATGTACTCCGGCAACAAGCTCTACGATACTAAGCAGCTATGTTGTATTGAAGAAATAGTATACTTGCTTACTGTTGCCCGTTTAACTTTATTTTTAAAAAAATGTCAGGATGTTTACTTAGTGTTTAACAATACTTTCGAAAACAAAATTCATATTTTCACCAAACAGTTTCCTATGCATTTGTATTTATGCTCCATAAGTAATAGATAAGATACGAAACTATAAATAAATGCATATAAATGTTTTATTTTTGGATACAGAGAGTTTTGCACTGCCACCTGTACATACATTATTTCGGAAAGGTGGGGACAGGGCCGGCCTTAAACCGATTGGACCGACTTCTCCCAATCGGGCCCCACGTCTAAGGGAGCCCTGTGCTAGTGCCGTCTACTCTGCTGTCCAGTTTAATATATTTTCCAGTGTCGTTTTAACAGCATATTAGGTTCCAGAGTAAACAAGTGTGTTGTGGTCTCTATTACTAACTATTGCTCCTAATACATGCCTTAAGCTCGTGGGACCTCCAATGCTTGCGGGGCCCGCAGCCAAGAGCTATTATACCGTTAAGATGGCTCTACTACTTACTCTCGGTTATCAAGTACACACAACAGTATATTACAATACAAGTACATCCATAGACTCCACAAGGGAGGTTATGGCCTCTCTCTAACAAGGAAAAATAGCTTTTATTAAGTTTCCACGCATAAGCAAAACTTTTCTAAATATATTGCTGCAGTTTTTTTTTTTTTTTTTTTTTTTTTTACAACTTCTGTTGTAAAAATAGATATTACGTCCAGAGAGTATTGTGCAAACCCTCAACACCCCGTATATTTCCTTACATACACCTCTGGGCGTAAAATATTTTGTTTTCTTTGAGTTTGTGTAAAAATGTATATCATTATACTGGGTGCACATCCTCTTTTATTTTGAACACCCCACTAAGTAAAAGTTCCTCTTGTTCTTACTGAGTATGCAATGTGATACTACCGTAAATACCGAGATGGTATCAAATAAGTCAGCCTCATCCGGTTTTTCTTCTTCTTTTTTTTATAGCGATGTTCAAAATATTTATGAAATTGAAAAACAATGCTGTGAGGGATTAGGGAAGCAGAGTTGTCTTCAACGTTGGGAGGCGGGCAGAGGCTTATTCTGGGGAACATCAAATTCATATCACTTTCCTTTATGGCAGTCGGACACAAATTATCACATTTCTCTGCAAAAAAACACATTTCAAATCGGATTATTTGGCGGGACATTCCCCCTAATTCGAAGATTGCGGGGACATGTCCTCCACACACACACACACACACACACACGGGATTTGCGCCAGTGCTTATTATAGCTATATTAAAAATACAAAACCAGAGGACAAACTTTGCTCTCCTGCGAAAAATCCCGTGATTTTATTATTTTTTAAAAAAATCAAGTCAGGAAAACCGAATGTATACTATTTTTTTAGTAGTGCATTATGAATAGGTGGCTGCTTATGAAGGTTTGCCTTCTGACTCGAATAATCCAATCGAAAATATGTCACCCATCTTCCATGTTCCTTAAGGTTTGTGATCGTCTCATCACCATTTCGTTTTGTCTGCAGTCGATAACGATTTCAAGCTGATTATACCTTTCATAAGTAGCTACCTACGGTATTCTTACTAGCGTACATTAGGTTTTTCTGGCTTGAATTCTTTTCAAAAAGATCTTCAAAGATTTGAAACATTACGTGACTCTCTTCCTATTTTAAAAGTCAAGAGAGATACAAGATGACCGACTTCAAGATGGCGGCCATGATAAGCATATCCTCAAATAAATGTCTACTTCCTCCCAGTGTCAGTTAACGTGTCTTTTGTTTTTCATCACTTTACCCGTTTTACAAATAAAATGAAATCTCCATATCTTAAAATGTATTCTGACTCCCGAACAAAACCGCACTCGGTGTCTCCTATCCGTGGACAATTTGAAACTGTTAGAACGTGATGTGGACGACTTTCTCTGTCGATTCGTCACTATGGACTAGTGTTGGGTACACCACTACAGCCAGAAACAAAACAACAATCCAAACAATGGAAGCATCCCTCCTCCCCTACCCCAAAGAAGGCAAAGGTGATCCCCTTCGCTTGCAAAGTGATGGCCTCTGTTTTTTTGGAATTCCCAAGGTATGATATGCATTGATTACCTGCAAAGGGGACATACCAGTACAGGACAGTATTATAGTGACCTTTCGAAAAAAAAACTTCGAGTCCAAATTCAAGAAAAAGGGCCGCAAATGATCTCCAGAGACAATCCTCCCGGCCACACATCAGCAGTTGCCATGGCTACTATTCATGTATGCGGCTTTGAACTCGTTCCTCATCCACTCTGTTCTCCAGATCTGTCCTTTCAGACTTCCACTTGTTCCCTAATCTAAAAAAAAGGCTCTAGCAGGTCGACGTTTTGCAAGCGATATTGACGTCATGACAGCCGTGCAGGGGTTTCTGTGGTCACAACCTAAGGATCTTTTTTCTACTGTGATAAGAACACTGCAGCACGGTTGGAGGAAGTGTGTTGCTGTCAAATGGGATTCTGTGGCCACAACCTAAAGATCTTTTTTCTACTGTGATAAGAACACTGCAGCACGGTTGGAGGAAGTGTGTTGCTGTCAAATGGGATTCTGTGGTCACAACCTAAGGATCTTTTTTCTACTGTGATAAGAACACTGCAGCACGGTTGGAGGAAGTGTGTTGCTGTCCAATGGGATTCTGTTGAAAAATAAAGATATTACCAAATCTGTACTTCTTATTGTTTCCTCAAGGCTCACCCGCAAAATATTCCCAATCGGGCTCCGCACTACCTAAGGCCGACCCTGGGTGGGGATATACACGTACTTACAGTATATACTTTTCTGATATTCAAGAAAATAATCCCCCCTCTTTTAACACATACATATTCTTTCGTTACTACAATGCGATGGAAAGTCTGTTGCTTATCCTGAGCGTAATAATAATAATAATAACCCCGACTTGGCAGTGAAACTTGAAATTTGTGTATACGACAATATGATTCATTGTATTCTGCTTGAACAGAATAAAGTATGAAAAAGAAATACATTTTATGGCCCACGGCTGCAAGAAACAATATTTTTCAGAAACCCTGAAACTGCCGCTGCTTTTTTTTTTTCAGCATGCTGATGTTGATAGTAAACTAAGATATTGGTAATACTCACTTTTGTTCCAAATTGGGTTTTGATTTGTTCGTGATTGAGAATTGAAAAGATTTAACGGCCGCCATTTTGAAATTTTTTAATAGATCATTTTGATTTTCACCCAAATAAGGTGTTGCGAATACCCATGTTTTGTAAAATTTTGTTCCGATATGTTGATAGTTGTGGGAATTACGAGTTCTTAAAATGTATGGTGTCCACATTCTGGAAAGTCAAGGAAATGGGTTTCAGCCAGGGAAACGAGAAGAAACTTAAAAAAAAAAAAAAGTCGGGAAAATGCAGATGGGGGCTTCGGGTTAGCTTTGATCCTATTTTATTCCTTTGTAATTAATTTTAAAATTTTGTGTTTTCTTTACATTTCAAGTTGATATGAGCAAAAATATACTAATTTTATTTACATAAAATGTACTAATTTGGATATTAGGATCTAAAATATCCTAAATTTGATTTTAAAATCCTTGACGTTCCTAAATGTCTTAAATGCTTTTGAAATTGAAATTATTTTTAACACTAAATAATAGTCGTAACTTTTTATGGTGAATCTGTTTTCCACATCACAATGACAACGCTTTCTCCAAGCGTTTATGTTCCTTTGTAATTTGTGGTGGGTGAGGACAATAAACAGAAGTGAAAATACTAGTATTTCCTTCTCTGTGCCATTCTGGGAACGTGAAATGTTGATGTCACGCTCTACACTATTTCAAATATAGGATTTTTTCGATAAAAATACATTCAATTTTGTTTTAGAGAAGTAAATAGGCTATGCTTTATGCTGTACCAGATTTCAACTAGGATTAAGGAGATAACGATTTTTTTCATACCCTATAATACTTGTTAGCTTAAAGTTGTAATTAAAAAAATCTGCAAATGCAAAGTTTGAAGTGCGCAATTACTTACAAAGTGTTAAAATAACGCTCTGAAAAGCACTTCTCTAAAATTCTAATGTATACTTTGTGGGACTTTGAGTTCCGAAGTCTAGGGATTACATACAAACATTATAATTAGAATGATTTCATGGGTGCTTTGGAGGTTGATTCCTGCAAGACCACTGAACATATTAGATTAGTGGAAAGCATGCAGTGTTGCACCCACTTATGATACTCCTCAGTGGGTACTTTTTTCCTTCCTGGCGGCTCATTTTTTATTTGACGGTAGAAAACTTCGAATCTCTTGTTGGTTTTACGTATTTTTTCACCTTTCTTCCAACAACGATAATATCTAATTCTAGGTTGTCATAAGAGAAAAAAAAAATTAAGGACACGCATTCCTCAACTGCTTTTGATTGTACTGTTTATTTCTTCTCTCTTTTTTCACTCATCTAGCATTACAACGTTCCATAATTATTCATATCAATACATTCTTCGTATTGTACAGAAGAAACGGCTCTTTCAAACTTGCTATTTTAAGCGTTTAATCTTTCATAATGCTTGAGTAAACACATTTCAATAATAATACATTTTGTAACTTGTACTTTAATTTGGAATTGTAACTTTGTATAGCTTTGAGTCTCGTTTGTATAGTTTAAAGCCAGAAGGTCCCAGGTTCGATCCCGTTCCCAGTCACGTAATTTTTACTCTTTAAAGTTAAATATAAAAAAACTTACGTAGCAAGTTCATAATTAGATTTTAATTTTGGCCGTTGTGATGTTGATTATACCTAGAATTAATTTTCCCATTTTCTTAATTTCAGAAAAAAGAAAAATGGAGCACAGGAAGAAAGAATTTCATGAGGTGTAATGTAATATAATAGTTAAATATTATTGTTAGGTTGTAAATTAATTCAATAGACAAAGGTATTAACTTTTTATACTCTTACTAATAATCACCAATGATGTCAAAACAACTTCCAAACTACTTCAACCATTTAAATAGACTTGAGCAACTGACATCGAAAACTATACAATCAGCTCAGCCACTTTTGGCTCATATCAAATCTATTCATAATCTCAACCACTTATGGTTTATAACAAACCTAATTACCACTTCAGCCACTTCTGGCTCATCTCAGACATCAACTCAATTACACATATAAACAATCACCTAGTTACCCTTTTTATTTTCTAAACCTAATTACGTTCTTCTTTTGTTTATACTTTTCGTTACCCGTTAGCACTTTTCACTCCCAACATCTTCCTTGGTATCACCTATAAACGAACTGCACCACCAGACTCCCAACATCCTCCCGGGTACACATAAAAATGAATTGCGCCGACTGAAAAAGCCTAACCTAACATCCTTCCGTGCATTATCGAAAAAAAAATCAAGTCTTATTTAATCATAACAAAAGATGATAACCAAGTTCACAATCAAGATGTTGTGTTACTATCCCTCATTAGATTTCTTTCTTCTTCTTTTTTTTCTCCAATCTTCTCACCCGTTGTTCCATTTCCAAAATCTTGTTAGTCATCGCCTGCATTTCCTGATCCCTAGACATAAACTCCATAAACATACACTGTAACACTTCCTGCTTTGGGTTCAAGCTTTCCACCTCTTTCTTCTCGTTTGGTTTACACTGTCTGGTATTTTGAGCTTTTTGTCCTCTTTCCCTTTGTCTATATATTCTAGATCTGTCAGCCTTATTTAAGTTTCTGCTACTGACTCCTCCATTTTCTGCCCTAATAAACCTTCCTACGGCATGGTCTGTTGCTATGTTTGAATTTGGTGAACCATTTTCTCTTGTTTGACTACATTCTTGACTGTCTTCAGCCGATTGTAGAAACATTGTCCCTATATTTAAAACCTGATTAGCGTCATCCACTCTTTTTACTTCTAAACCTTCTGTTCTAACAGCAGCTCTTTTAGTATTTTCACTTCTTGACTTGCTGCTACTTTCTAGGAAGTCTTCCACTTTCAAATATTTCTTTTCTGTCCGTCCTGATCTTAATATGCAAGCTCTTGCAAAATGGTGTAACCCGGTGCAACTGAAACAACGCTTTCCATAAGCTGGACACTGTCCTGTTATATGTGATTTCCTACATCTTTTGCACCTAATTGGACCTTCGTTTGTCTGACTCGGAGAGCGAAATGACGACGAATCTTCAGTTCGTTGATTCAACCCTCTTGGCTTACCTAGACCCCTCAATGTGTAGCTAAGTGATTTTGATTAGCTTTCAACTCCTTAATTTCTGACTGTAATTGACAAATTATTAGGTCCCGTTTCCTGAACTCGTTCAGCAGCCATACATGAAGCTCTTTTTGACTTCGACTTTTTATTTGCTGTAACATATCTTCAGCCGTAGATTCTTTGCCGTTCGACTGCGCCATTTGTTAGGTTGTAAATTAATTCAATAGATAAAGGTATTAACTTTTTATACTCTTACTAATAATCACCAATGATGTCAAAACAACTTCCAAACTACTTCAACCATTTAAATAGACTTGAGCAACTGACATCGAAAACTATACAATCAGCTCAGCCACTTTTGGCTCATATCAAATCTATTCATAATCTCAACCACTTATGGTTTATAACAAACCTAATTACCACTTCAGCCACTTCTGGCTCATCTCAGACATCAACTCAATTACACATATAAACAATCACCTAGTTACCCTTTTTATTTTCTAAACCTAATTACGTTCTTCTTTTGTTTATACTTTTCGTTACCCGTTAGCACTTTTCACTCCCAACATCTTCCTTGGTATCACCTAAAAACGAACTGCACCACCAGACTCCCAACATCCTCTCGGGTACACATAAAAATGAATTGCGCCGACTGAAAAAGCCTAACCTAACATCCTTCCGTGCATTATCGAAAAAAAAATCAAGTCTTATTTAATCATAACAAAAGATGATAACCAAGTTCACAATCAAGATTTTGTGTTACTATCCCTCATTAGATTTCTTTCTTCTTCTTTTTTTTCTCCAATCTTCTCACCCGTTGTTCCATTTCCAAAATCTTGTTAGTCATCGCCTGCATTTCCTGATCCCTAGACATAAACTCCATAAACATACACTGTAACACTTCCTGCTTTGGGTTCAAGCTTTCCACCTCTTTCTTCTCGTTTGGTTTACACTGTCTGGTATTTTGAGCTTTTTGTCCTCTTTCCCTTTGTCTATATATTCTAGATCTGTCAGCCTTATTTAAGTTTCTGCTACTGACTCCTCCATTTTCTGCCCTAATAAACCTTCCTACGGCATGGTCTGTTGCTATGTTTGAATTTGGTGAACCATTTTCTCTTGTTTGACTACATTCTTGACTGTCTTCAGCCGATTGTAGAAACATTGTCCCTATATTTAAAACCTGATTAGCGTCATCCACTCTTTTTACTTCTAAACCTTCTGTTCTAACAGCAGCTCTTTTAGTATTTTCACTTCTTGACTTGCTGCTACTTTCTAGGAAGTCTTCCACTTTCAAATATTTCTTTTCTGTCCGTCCTGATCTTAATATGCAAGCTCTTGCAAAATGGTGTAACCCGGTGCAACTGAAACAACGCTTTCCATAAGCTGGACACTGTCCTGTTATATGTGATTTCCTACATCTTTTGCACCTAATTGGACCTTCGTTTGTCTGACTCGGAGAGCGAAATGACGACGAATCTTCAGTTCGTTGATTCAACCCTCTTGGCTTACCTAGACCCCTCAATGTGTAGCTAAGTGATTTTGATTAGCTTTCAACTCCTTAATTTCTGACTGTAATTGACAAATTATTAGGTCCCGTTTCCTGAACTCGTTCAGCAGCCATACATGAAGCTCTTTTTGACTTCGACTTTTTATTTGCTGTAACATATCTTCAGCCGTAGATTCTTTGCCGTTCGACTGCGCCATTTGTTAGGTTGTAAATTAATTCAATAGATAAAGGTATTAACTTTTTATACTCTTACTAATAATCACCAATGATGTCAAAACAACTTCCAAACTACTTCAACCATTTAAATAGACTTGAGCAACTGACATCGAAAACTATACAATCAGCTCAGCCACTTTTGGCTCATATCAAATCTATTCATAATCTCAACCACTTATGGTTTATAACAAACCTAATTACCACTTCAGCCACTTCTGGCTCATCTCAGACATCAACTCAATTACACATATAAACAATCACCTAGTTACCCTTTTTATTTTCTAAACCTAATTACGTTCTTCTTTTGTTTATACTTTTCGTTACCCGTTAGCACTTTTCACTCCCAACATCTTCCTTGGTATCACCTAAAAACGAACTGCACCACCAGACTCCCAACATCCTCTCGGGTACACATAAAAATGAATTGCGCCGACTGAAAAAGCCTAACCTAACATCCTTCCGTGCATTATCGAAAAAAAAATCAAGTCTTATTTAATCATAACAAAAGATGATAACCAAGTTCACAATCAAGATTTTGTGTTACTATCCCTCATTAGATTTCTTTCTTCTTCTTTTTTTTCTCCAATCTTCTCACCCGTTGTTCCATTTCCAAAATCTTGTTAGTCATCGCCTGCATTTCCTGATCCCTAGACATAAACTCCATAAACATACACTGTAACACTTCCTGCTTTGGGTTCAAGCTTTCCACCTCTTTCTTCTCGTTTGGTTTACACTGTCTGGTATTTTGAGCTTTTTGTCCTCTTTCCCTTTGTCTATATATTCTAGATCTGTCAGCCTTATTTAAGTTTCTGCTACTGACTCCTCCATTTTCTGCCCTAATAAACCTTCCTACGGCATGGTCTGTTGCTATGTTTGAATTTGGTGAACCATTTTCTCTTGTTTGACTACATTCTTGACTGTCTTCAGCCGATTGTAGAAACATTGTCCCTATATTTAAAACCTGATTAGCGTCATCCACTCTTTTTACTTCTAAACCTTCTGTTCTAACAGCAGCTCTTTTAGTATTTTCACTTCTTGACTTGCTGCTACTTTCTAGGAAGTCTTCCACTTTCAAATATTTCTTTTCTGTCCGTCCTGATCTTAATATGCAAGCTCTTGCAAAATGGTGTAACCCGGTGCAACTGAAACAACGCTTTCCATAAGCTGGACACTGTCCTGTTATATGTGATTTCCTACATCTTTTGCACCTAATTGGACCTTCGTTTGTCTGACTCGGAGAGCGAAATGACGACGAATCTTCAGTTCGTTGATTCAACCCTCTTGGCTTACCTAGACCCCTCAATGTGTAGCTAAGTGATTTTGATTAGCTTTCAACTCCTTAATTTCTGACTGTAATTGACAAATTATTAGGTCCCGTTTCCTGAACTCGTTCAGCAGCCATACATGAAGCTCTTTTTGACTTCGACTTTTTATTTGCTGTAACATATCTTCAGCCGTAGATTCTTTGCCGTTCGACTGCGCCATTTGTTAGGTTGTAAATTAATTCAATAGATAAAGGTATTAACTTTTTATACTCTTACTAATAATCACCAATGATGTCAAAACAACTTCCAAACTACTTCAACCATTTAAATAGACTTGAGCAACTGACATCGAAAACTATACAATCAGCTCAGCCACTTTTGGCTCATATCAAATCTATTCATAATCTCAACCACTTATGGTTTATAACAAACCTAATTACCACTTCAGCCACTTCTGGCTCATCTCAGACATCAACTCAATTACACATATAAACAATCACCTAGTTACCCTTTTTATTTTCTAAACCTAATTACGTTCTTCTTTTGTTTATACTTTTCGTTACCCGTTAGCACTTTTCACTCCCAACATCTTCCTTGGTATCACCTAAAAACGAACTGCACCACCAGACTCCCAACATCCTCTCGGGTACACATAAAAATGAATTGCGCCGACTGAAAAAGCCTAACCTAACATCCTTCCGTGCATTATCGAAAAAAAAATCAAGTCTTATTTAATCATAACAAAAGATGATAACCAAGTTCACAATCAAGATGTTGTGTTACTATCCCTCATTAGATTTCTTTCTTCTTCTTTTTTTTCTCCAATCTTCTCACCCGTTGTTCCATTTCCAAAATCTTGTTAGTCATCGCCTGCATTTCCTGATCCCTAGACATAAACTCCATAAACATACACTGTAACACTTCCTGCTTTGGGTTCAAGCTTTCCACCTCTTTCTTCTCGTTTGGTTTACACTGTCTGGTATTTTGAGCTTTTTGTCCTCTTTCCCTTTGTCTATATATTCTAGATCTGTCAGCCTTATTTAAGTTTCTGCTACTGACTCCTCCATTTTCTGCCCTAATAAACCTTCCTACGGCATGGTCTGTTGCTATGTTTGAATTTGGTGAACCATTTTCTCTTGTTTGACTACATTCTTGACTGTCTTCAGCCGATTGTAGAAACATTGTCCCTATATTTAAAACCTGATTAGCGTCATCCACTCTTTTTACTTCTAAACCTTCTGTTCTAACAGCAGCTCTTTTAGTATTTTCACTTCTTGACTTGCTGCTACTTTCTAGGAAGTCTTCCACTTTCAAATATTTCTTTTCTGTCCGTCCTGATCTTAATATGCAAGCTCTTGCAAAATGGTGTAACCCGGTGCAACTGAAACAACGCTTTCCATAAGCTGGACACTGTCCTGTTATATGTGATTTCCTACATCTTTTGCACCTAATTGGACCTTCGTTTGTCTGACTCGGAGAGCGAAATGACGATGAATCTTCAGTTCGTTGATTCAACCCTCTTGGCTTACCTAGACCCCTCAATGTGTAGCTAAGTGATTTTGATTAGCTTTCAACTCCTTAATTTCTGACTGTAATTGACAAATTATTAGGTCCCGTTTCCTGAACTCGTTCAGCAGCCATACATGAAGCTCTTTTTGACTTCGACTTTTTATTTGCTGTAACATATCTTCAGCCGTAGATTCTTTGCCGTTCGACTGCGCCATTTGTTAGGTTGTAAATTAATTCAATAGATAAAGGTATTAACTTTTTATACTCTTACTAATAATCACCAATGATGTCAAAACAACTTCCAAACTACTTCAACCATTTAAATAGACTTGAGCAACTGACATCGAAAACTATACAATCAGCTCAGCCACTTTTGGCTCATATCAAATCTATTCATAATCTCAACCACTTATGGTTTATAACAAACCTAATTACCACTTCAGCCACTTCTGGCTCATCTCAGACATCAACTCAATTACACATATAAACAATCACCTAGTTACCCTTTTTATTTTCTAAACCTAATTACGTTCTTCTTTTGTTTATACTTTTCGTTACCCGTTAGCACTTTTCACTCCCAACATCTTCCTTGGTATCACCTAAAAACGAACTGCACCACCAGACTCCCAACATCCTCTCGGGTACACATAAAAATGAATTGCGCCGACTGAAAAAGCCTAACCTAACATCCTTCCGTGCATTATCGAAAAAAAAATCAAGTCTTATTTAATCATAACAAAAGATGATAACCAAGTTCACAATCAAGATGTTGTGTTACTATCCCTCATTAGATTTCTTTCTTCTTCTTTTTTTTCTCCAATCTTCTCACCCGTTGTTCCATTTCCAAAATCTTGTTAGTCATCGCCTGCATTTCCTGATCCCTAGACATAAACTCCATAAACATACACTGTAACACTTCCTGCTTTGGGTTCAAGCTTTCCACCTCTTTCTTCTCGTTTGGTTTACACTGTCTGGTATTTTGAGCTTTTTGTCCTCTTTCCCTTTGTCTATATATTCTAGATCTGTCAGCCTTATTTAAGTTTCTGCTACTGACTCCTCCATTTTCTGCCCTAATAAACCTTCCTACGGCATGGTCTGTTGCTATGTTTGAATTTGGTGAACCATTTTCTCTTGTTTGACTCCATTCTTGACTGTCTTCAGCCGATTGTAGAAACATTGTCCCTATATTTAAAACCTGATTAGCGTCATCCACTCTTTTTACTTCTAAACCTTCTGTTCTAACAGCAGCTCTTTTAGTATTTTCACTTCTTGACTTGCTGCTACTTTCTAGGAAGTCTTCCACTTTCAAATATTTCTTTTCTGTCCGTCCTGATCTTAATATGCAAGCTCTTGCAAAATGGTGTAACCCGGTGCAACTGAAACAACGCTTTCCATAAGCTGGACACTGTCCTGTTATATGTGATTTCCTACATCTTTTGCACCTAATTGGACCTTCGTTTGTCTGACTCGGAGAGCGAAATGACGACGAATCTTCAGTTCGTTGATTCAACCCTCTTGGCTTACCTAGACCCCTCAATGTGTAGCTAAGTGATTTTGATTAGCTTTCAACTCCTTAATTTCTGACTGTAATTGACAAATTATTAGGTCCCGTTTCCTGAACTCGTTCAGCAGCCATACATGAAGCTCTTTTTGACTTCGACTTTTTATTTGCTGTAACATATCTTCAGCCGTAGATTCTTTGCCGTTCGACTGCGCCATTTGTTAGGTTGTAAATTAATTCAATAGATAAAGGTATTAACTTTTTATACTCTTACTAATAATCACCAATGATGTCAAAACAACTTCCAAACTACTTCAACCATTTAAATAGACTTGAGCAACTGACATCGAAAACTATACAATCAGCTCAGCCACTTTTGGCTCATATCAAATCTATTCATAATCTCAACCACTTATGGTTTATAACAAACCTAATTACCACTTCAGCCACTTCTGGCTCATCTCAGACATCAACTCAATTACACATATAAACAATCACCTAGTTACCCTTTTTATTTTCTAAACCTAATTACGTTCTTCTTTTGTTTATACTTTTCGTTACCCGTTAGCACTTTTCACTCCCAACATCTTCCTTGGTATCACCTAAAAACGAACTGCACCACCAGACTCCCAACATCCTCTCGGGTACACATAAAAATGAATTGCGCCGACTGAAAAAGCCTAACCTAACATCCTTCCGTGCATTATCGAAAAAAAAATCAAGTCTTATTTAATCATAACAAAAGATGATAACCAAGTTCACAATCAAGATGTTGTGTTACTATCCCTCATTAGATTTCTTTCTTCTTCTTTTTTTTCTCCAATCTTCTCACCCGTTGTTCCATTTCCAAAATCTTGTTAGTCATCGCCTGCATTTCCTGATCCCTAGACATAAACTCCATAAACATACACTGTAACACTTCCTGCTTTGGGTTCAAGCTTTCCACTTCTTTCTTCTCGTTTGGTTTACACTGTCTGGTATTTTGAGCTTTTTGTCCTCTTTCCCTTTGTCTGTATATTCTAGATCTGTCAGCCTTATTTAAGTTTCTGCTACTGACTCCTCCATTTTCTGCCCTAATAAACCTTCCTACGGCATGGTCTGTTGCTATGTTTGAATTTGGTGAACCATTTTCTCTTGTTTGACTCCATTCTTGACTGTCTTCAGCCGATTGTAGAAACATTGTCCCTATATTTAAAACCTGATTAGCGTCATCCACTCTTTTTACTTCTAAACCTTCTGTTCTAACAGCAGCTCTTTTAGTATTTTCACTTCTTGACTTGCTGCTACTTTCTAGGAAGTCTTCCACTTTCAAATATTTCTTTTCTGTCCGTCCTGATCTTAATATGCAAGCTCTTGCAAAATGGTGTAACCCGGTGCAACTGAAACAACGCTTTCCATAAGCTGGACACTGTCCTGTTATATGTGATTTCCTACATCTTTTGCACCTAATTGGACCTTCGTTTGTCTGACTCGGAGAGCGAAATGACGACGAATCTTCAGTTCGTTGATTCAACCCTCTTGGCTTACCTAGACCCCTCAATGTGTAGCTAAGTGATTTTGATTAGCTTTCAACTCCTTAATTTCTGACTGTAATTGACAAATTATTAGGTCCCGTTTCCTGAACTCGTTCAGCAGCCATACATGAAGCTCTTTTTGACTTCGACTTTTTATTTGCTGTAACATATCTTCAGCCGTAGATTCTTTGCCGTTCGACTGCGCCATTTGTTAGGTTGTAAATTAATTCAATAGATAAAGGTATTAACTTTTTATACTCTTACTAATAATCACCAATGATGTCAAAACAACTTCCAAACTACTTCAACCATTTAAATAGACTTGAGCAACTGACATCGAAAACTATACAATCAGCTCAGCCACTTTTGGCTCATATCAAATCTATTCATAATCTCAACCACTTATGGTTTATAACAAACCTAATTACCACTTCAGCCACTTCTGGCTCATCTCAGACATCAACTCAATTACACATATAAACAATCACCTAGTTACCCTTTTTATTTTCTAAACCTAATTACGTTCTTCTTTTGTTTATACTTTTCGTTACCCGTTAGCACTTTTCACTCCCAACATCTTCCTTGGTATCACCTAAAAACGAACTGCACCACCAGACTCCCAACATCCTCTCGGGTACACATAAAAATGAATTGCGCCGACTGAAAAAGCCTAACCTAACATCCTTCCGTGCATTATCGAAAAAAAAAATCAAGTCTTATTTAATCATAACAAAAGATGATAACCAAGTTCACAATCAAGATGTTGTGTTACTATCCCTCATTAGATTTCTTTCTTCTTCTTTTTTTTCTCCAATCTTCTCACCCGTTGTTCCATTTCCAAAATCTTGTTAGTCATCGCCTGCATTTCCTGATCCCTAGACATAAACTCCATAAACATACACTGTAACACTTCCTGCTTTGGGTTCAAGCTTTCCACCTCTTTCTTCTCGTTTGGTTTACACTGTCTGGTATTTTGAGCTTTTTGTCCTCTTTCCCTTTGTCTATATATTCTAGATCTGTCAGCCTTATTTAAGTTTCTGCTACTGACTCTTCCATTTTCTGCCCTAATAAACCTTCCTACGGCATGGTCTGTTGCTATGTTTGAATTTGGTGAACCATTTTCTCTTGTTTGACTACAGTCTTGACTGTCTTCAGCCGATTGTAGAAACATTGTCCCTATATTTAAAACCTGATTAGCGTCATCCACTCTTTTTACTTCTAAACCTTCTGTTCTAACAGCAGCTCTTTTAGTATTTTCACTTCTTGACTTGCTGCTACTTTCTAGGAAGTCTTCCACTTTCAAATATTTCTTTTCTGTCCGTCCTGATCTTAATATGCAAGCTCTTGCAAAATGGTGTAACCCGGTGCAACTGAAACAACGCTTTCCATAAGCTGGACACTGTCCTGTTATATGTGATTTCCTACATCTTTTGCACCTAATTGGACCTTCGTTTGTCTGACTCGGAGAGCGAAATGACGACGAATCTTCAGTTCGTTGATTCAACCCTCTTGGCTTACCTAGACCCCTCAATGTGTAGCTAAGTGATTTTGATTAGCTTTCAACTCCTTAATTTCTGACTGTAATTGACAAATTATTAGGTCCCGTTTCCTGAACTCGTTCAGCAGCCATACATGAAGCTCTTTTTGACTTCGACTTTTTATTTGCTGTAACATATCTTCAGCCGTAGATTCTTTGCCGTTCGACTGCGCCATTTGTTAGGTTGTAAATTAATTCAATAGATAAAGGTATTAACTTTTTATACTCTTACTAATAATCACCAATGATGTCAAAACAACTTCCAAACTACTTCAACCATTTAAATAGACTTGAGCAACTGACATCGAAAACTATACAATCAGCTCAGCCACTTTTGGCTCATATCAAATCTATTCATAATCTCAACCACTTATGGTTTATAACAAACCTAATTACCACTTCAGCCACTTCTGGCTCATCTCAGACATCAACTCAATTACACATATAAACAATCACCTAGTTACCCTTTTTATTTTCTAAACCTAATTACGTTCTTCTTTTGTTTATACTTTTCGTTACCCGTTAGCACTTTTCACTCCCAACATCTTCCTTGGTATCACCTAAAAACGAACTGCACCACCAGACTCCCAACATCCTCTCGGGTACACATAAAAATGAATTGCGCCGACTGAAAAAGCCTAACCTAACATCCTTCCGTGCATTATCGAAAAAAAAATCAAGTCTTATTTAATCATAACAAAAGATGATAACCAAGTTCACAATCAAGATGTTGTGTTACTATCCCTCATTAGATTTCTTTCTTCTTCTTTTTTTTCTCCAATCTTCTCACCCGTTGTTCCATTTCCAAAATCTTGTTAGTCATCGCCTGCATTTCCTGATCCCTAGACATAAACTCCATAAACATACACTGTAACACTTCCTGCTTTGGGTTCAAGCTTTCCACCTCTTTCTTCTCGTTTGGTTTACACTGGTATTTTGAGCTTTTTGTCCTCTTTCCCTTTGTCTATATATTCTAGATCTGTCAGCCTTATTTAAGTTTCTGCTACTGACTCCTCCATTTTCTGCCCTAATAAACCTTCCTACGGCATGGTCTGTTGCTATGTTTGAATTTGGTGAACCATTTTCTCTTGTTTGACTACATTCTTGACTGTCTTCAGCCGATTGTAGAAACATTGTCCCTATATTTAAAACCTGATTAGCGTCATCCACTCTTTTTACTTCTAAACCTTCTGTTCTAACAGCAGCTCTTTTAGTATTTTCACTTCTTGACTTGCTGCTACTTTCTAGGAAGTCTTCCACTTTCAAATATTTCTTTTCTGTCCGTCCTGATCTTAATATGCAAGCTCTTGCAAAATGGTGTAACCCGGTGCAACTGAAACAACGCTTTCCATAAGCTGGACACTGTCCTGTTATATGTGATTTCCTACATCTTTTGCACCTAATTGGACCTTCGTTTGTCTGACTCGGAGAGCGAAATGACGACGAATCTTCAGTTCGTTGATTCAACCCTCTTGGCTTACCTAGACCCCTCAATGTGTAGCTAAGTGATTTTGATTAGCTTTCAACTCCTTAATTTCTGACTGTAATTGACAAATTATTAGGTCCCGTTTCCTGAACTCGTTCAGCAGCCATACATGAAGCTCTTTTTGACTTCGACTTTTTATTTGCTGTAACATATCTTCAGCCGTAGATTCTTTGCCGTTCGACTGCGCCATTTGTTAGGTTGTAAATTAATTCAATAGATAAAGGTATTAACTTTTTATACTCTTACTAATAATCACCAATGATGTCAAAACAACTTCCAAACTACTTCAACCATTTAAATAGACTTGAGCAACTGACATCGAAAACTATACAATCAGCTCAGCCACTTTTGGCTCATATCAAATCTATTCATAATCTCAACCACTTATGGTTTATAACAAACCTAATTACCACTTCAGCCACTTCTGGCTCATCTCAGACATCAACTCAATTACACATATAAACAATCACCTAGTTACCCTTTTTATTTTCTAAACCTAATTACGTTCTTCTTTTGTTTATACTTTTCGTTACCCGTTAGCACTTTTCACTCCCAACATCTTCCTTGGTATCACCTAAAAACGAACTGCACCACCAGACTCCCAACATCCTCTCGGGTACACATAAAAATGAATTGCGCCGACTGAAAAAGCCTAACCTAACATCCTTCCGTGCATTATCGAAAAAAAATCAAGTCTTATTTAATCATAACAAAAGATGATAACCAAGTTCACAATCAAGATGTTGTGTTACTATCCCTCATTAGATTTCTTTCTTCTTCTTTTTTTTCTCCAATCTTCTCACCCGTTGTTCCATTTCCAAAATCTTGTTAGTCATCGCCTGCATTTCCTGATCCCTAGACATAAACTCCATAAACATACACTGTAACACTTCCTGCTTTGGGTTCAAGCTTTCCACCTCTTTCTTCTCGTTTGGTTTACACTGTCTGGTATTTTGAGCTTTTTGTCCTCTTTCCCTTTGTCTATATATTCTAGATCTGTCAGCCTTATTTAAGTTTCTGCTACTGACTCCTCCATTTTCTGCCCTAATAAACCTTCCTACGGCATGGTCTGTTGCTATGTTTGAATTTGGTGAACCATTTTCTCTTGTTTGACTACATTCTTGACTGTCTTCAGCCGATTGTAGAAACATTGTCCCTATATTTAAAACCTGATTAGCGTCATCCACTCTTTTTACTTCTAAACCTTCTGTTCTAACAGCAGCTCTTTTAGTATTTTCACTTCTTGACTTGCTGCTACTTTCTAGGAAGTCTTCCACTTTCAAATATTTCTTTTCTGTCCGTCCTGATCTTAATATGCAAGCTCTTGCAAAATGGTGTAACCCGGTGCAACTGAAACAACGCTTTCCATAAGCTGGACACTGTCCTGTTATATGTGATTTCCTACATCTTTTGCACCTAATTGGACCTTCGTTTGTCTGACTCGGAGAGCGAAATGACGACGAATCTTCAGTTCGTTGATTCAACCCTCTTGGCTTACCTAGACCCCTCAATGTGTAGCTAAGTGATTTTGATTAGCTTTCAACTCCTTAATTTCTGACTGTAATTGACAAATTATTAGGTCCCGTTTCCTGAACTCGTTCAGCAGCCATACATGAAGCTCTTTTTGACTTCGACTTTTTATTTGCTGTAACATATCTTCAGCCGTAGATTCTTTGCCGTTCGACTGCGCCATTTGTTAGGTTGTAAATTAATTCAATAGATAAAGGTATTAACTTTTTATACTCTTACTAATAATCACCAATGATGTCAAAACAACTTCCAAACTACTTCAACCATTTAAATAGACTTGAGCAACTGACATCGAAAACTATACAATCAGCTCAGCCACTTTTGGCTCATATCAAATCTATTCATAATCTCAACCACTTATGGTTTATAACAAACCTAATTACCACTTCAGCCACTTCTGGCTCATCTCAGACATCAACTCAATTACACATATAAACAATCACCTAGTTACCCTTTTTATTTTCTAAACCTAATTACGTTCTTCTTTTGTTTATACTTTTCGTTACCCGTTAGCACTTTTCACTCCCAACATCTTCCTTGGTATCACCTAAAAACGAACTGCACCACCAGACTCCCAACATCCTCTCGGGTACACATAAAAATGAATTGCGCCGACTGAAAAAGCCTAACCTAACATCCTTCCGTGCATTATCGAAAAAAAAATCAAGTCTTATTTAATCATAACAAAAGATGATAACCAAGTTCACAATCAAGATGTTGTGTTACTATCCCTCATTAGATTTCTTTCTTCTTCTTTTTTTTTCTCCAATCTTCTCACCCGTTGTTCCATTTCCAAAATCTTGTTAGTCATCGCCTGCATTTCCTGATCCCTAGACATAAACTCCATAAACATACACTGTAACACTTCCTGCTTTGGGTTCAAGCTTTCCACCTCTTTCTTCTCGTTTGGTTTACACTGGTATTTTGAGCTTTTTGTCCTCTTTCCCTTTGTCTATATATTCTAGATCTGTCAGCCTTATTTAAGTTTCTGCTACTGACTCCTCCATTTTCTGCCCTAATAAACCTTCCTACGGCATGGTCTGTTGCTATGTTTGAATTTGGTGAACCATTTTCTCTTGTTTGACTACATTCTTGACTGTCTTCAGCCGATTGTAGAAACATTGTCCCTATATTTAAAACCTGATTAGCGTCATCCACTCTTTTTACTTCTAAACCTTCTGTTCTAACAGCAGCTCTTTTAGTATTTTCACTTCTTGACTTGCTGCTACTTTCTAGGAAGTCTTCCACTTTCAAATATTTCTTTTCTGTCCGTCCTGATCTTAATATGCAAGCTCTTGCAAAATGGTGTAACCCGGTGCAACTGAAACAACGCTTTCCATAAGCTGGACACTGTCCTGTTATATGTGATTTCCTACATCTTTTGCACCTAATTGGACCTTCGTTTGTCTGACTCGGAGAGCGAAATGACGACGAATCTTCAGTTCGTTGATTCAACCCTCTTGGCTTACCTAGACCCCTCAATGTGTAGCTAAGTGATTTTGATTAGCTTTCAACTCCTTAATTTCTGACTGTAATTGACAAATTATTAGGTCCCGTTTCCTGAACTCGTTCAGCAGCCATACATGAAGCTCTTTTTGACTTCGACTTTTTATTTGCTGTAACATATCTTCAGCCGTAGATTCTTTGCCGTTCGACTGCGCCATTTGTTAGGTTGTAAATTAATTCAATAGATAAAGGTATTAACTTTTTATACTCTTACTAATAATCACCAATGATGTCAAAACAACTTCCAAACTACTTCAACCATTTAAATAGACTTGAGCAACTGACATCGAAAACTATACAATCAGCTCAGCCACTTTTGGCTCATATCAAATCTATTCATAATCTCAACCACTTATGGTTTATAACAAACCTAATTACCACTTCAGCCACTTCTGGCTCATCTCAGACATCAACTCAATTACACATATAAACAATCACCTAGTTACCCTTTTTATTTTCTAAACCTAATTACGTTCTTCTTTTGTTTATACTTTTCGTTACCCGTTAGCACTTTTCACTCCCAACATCTTCCTTGGTATCACCTAAAAACGAACTGCACCACCAGACTCCCAACATCCTCCCGGGTACACATAAAAATGAATTGCGCCGACTGAAAAAGCCTAACCTAACATCCTTCCGTGCATTATCGAAAAAAAATCAAGTCTTATTTAATCATAACAAAAGATGATAACCAAGTTCACAATCAAGATTTTGTGTTACTATCCCTCATTAGATTTCTTTCTTCTTCTTTTTTTTCTCCAATCTTCTCACCCGTTGTTCCATTTCCAAAATCTTGTTAGTCATCGCCTGCATTTCCTGATCCCTAGACATAAACTCCATAAACATACACTGTAACACTTCCTGCTTTGGGTTCAAGCTTTCCACCTCTTTCTTCTCGTTTGGTTTACACTGTCTGGTATTTTGAGCTTTTTGTCCTCTTTCCCTTTGTCTATATATTCTAGATCTGTCAGCCTTATTTAAGTTTCTGCTACTGACTCCTCCATTTTCTGCCCTAATAAACCTTCCTACGGCATGGTCTGTTGCTATGTTTGAATTTGGTGAACCATTTTCTCTTGTTTGACTACATTCTTGACTGTCTTCAGCCGATTGTAGAAACATTGTCCCTATATTTAAAACCTGATTAGCGTCATCCACTCTTTTTACTTCTAAACCTTCTGTTCTAACAGCAGCTCTTTTAGTATTTTCACTTCTTGACTTGCTGCTACTTTCTAGGAAGTCTTCCACTTTCAAATATTTCTTTTCTGTCCGTCCTGATCTTAATATGCAAGCTCTTGCAAAATGGTGTAACCCGGTGCAACTGAAACAACGCTTTCCATAAGCTGGACACTGTCCTGTTATATGTGATTTCCTACATCTTTTGCACCTAATTGGACCTTCGTTTGTCTGACTCGGAGAGCGAAATGACGACGAATCTTCAGTTCGTTGATTCAACCCTCTTGGCTTACCTAGACCCCTCAATGTGTAGCTAAGTGATTTTGATTAGCTTTCAACTCCTTAATTTCTGACTGTAATTGACAAATTATTAGGTCCCGTTTCCTGAACTCGTTCAGCAGCCATACATGAAGCTCTTTTTGACTTCGACTTTTTATTTGCTGTAACATATCTTCAGCCGTAGATTCTTTGCCGTTCGACTGCGCCATTTGTTAGGTTGTAAATTAATTCAATAGATAAAGGTATTAACTTTTTATACTCTTACTAATAATCACCAATGATGTCAAAACAACTTCCAAACTACTTCAACCATTTAAATAGACTTGAGCAACTGACATCGAAAACTATACAATCAGCTCAGCCACTTTTGGCTCATATCAAATCTATTCATAATCTCAACCACTTATGGTTTATAACAAACCTAATTACCACTTCAGCCACTTCTGGCTCATCTCAGACATCAACTCAATTACACATATAAACAATCACCTAGTTACCCTTTTTATTTTCTAAACCTAATTACGTTCTTCTTTTGTTTATACTTTTCGTTACCCGTTAGCACTTTTCACTCCCAACATCTTCCTTGGTATCACCTAAAAACGAACTGCACCACCAGACTCCCAACAATTATATATATATTCATATATCTATGTAAACTAAATAGGTTCAGTATATATTTTCTTCTACTAGGTTAAAACAAACTTGTTTTAAAAAGTATTTTTTATTTTAGTAACAGTATTATGCGTTTATAATCTCAACAATAATTCTTATACAAAGAGATATAAAAAATTTTTGATAACAATCTTATGCGAAAAAAAGATCATTACAATCTTATTCAATATGTTAGAAAAAGAAATGTTGTGGACCAGTCTATCTACAAAGAAATTAATTCTTTTAAGTTTAACGTCACACGATTATGCCGGTTAGGCTAAAGGAGATGGACTATCTACGAAGACTCCAATATGAAAAGCACTGTTAAGATGTAATTAGAGGTAACCCAATAAAGTATATTGTTATCTTACTCGTTTGTTTCTATCTTACGCCTTTCTTATACTTGAATTTATATAATTTCAATAATTTGAAACCTTATCAACCTTTAAGGTATGTCATATTTTGATTGAAGTTAATATTTCTCCTATGAATATGCAAAAAAAAAATTTTTTTGAGATAGTGTTAAAAAGTTTCGGGAATTTGTTTAAATACGAGAAGTGAAGCGTAGCTGTCTTGTCTGTTGTCCATATAAAGGAAAAGAGAAAAGTGATATTTTAGAAATGAATTATGGAACTAGAATGAAACGAGGGAGGTTTTTACATCGAACTTAGAAATAGGTAAAGTGGGCGGCGGGGAAACGAAGGTGTTTAGATAGGGGTTTCAGTTCGTGATATTTAACTTTGTTAAGGCTGTTGCTACCTCTTTGTCAAGTCGAGTTTTCCCCTATCTAATAACATTGGAACTTTTTTCGAATTTTTCTCAGTAACCAATGAAAAAATCCGTACAAAAATTTGCATGGAGTCAGGTCAATAATAAAGGATTCCTTATATGAGCTTATAATTTTACTAAAACCCTCCAATTAAGTTATTCATTCCCCCCTTTTTTATCATGTGAAGATTCGCAACAACGCATTGACGACACTCGGTTCTCTCTTCTAGCAGGTTGCGGAGGGTTACTTTGAGGTTGAACATTGTCCACAGCTGCAAGGGGGCCCTTTTCAAGAATGACATATTTATGGCATTTCAGTGAGGAGGCGTTGGAGTACGTTTTCTTTCCTGAAAGCAGAAAAAAATAAATAAAAACAATGAGAACAAATCCATTCATCTTTTACATTAGCTTTTCCCCCGTTCATGGATAGACAGTTGTAAGCAATTAGAAGCGAACTGTCTCTATTGAATAAAGATACTTGTAGTGTATACGAAAGCGAATATCACTTTATTATTATTATTATTATTATTATTATTATTATTATTATTATTATTATTATTATTATTATTATTATTATTATTATTATTATTATTATTATAACTTTTTTAAATAAGTGGCATACAAAACATATAAAATTAATACAAAGGCCATAATATGCGTGGCTTTGACAAATGTGCAGAATTTGTGAAGTTCCCACATGAAAGTCGGAAAAATACATAAACCTTCCATTATTTCCATTTCCTCCCTTTTCTCTGTAACATCAAAACAAGAAACCCCTTTGCCATTTTCGTCTTCAGCACCCTTATCCAATAATATCTGCTTATGTCTCCGTTACACAATACCTACTAAAGTTTGGAGAATAGTGTAATTTTTAGATTCACCCTTTTCTCCGCGACAATTCAAAACAAAAACTAATCTCGCTGTTTCAGTGCTATTTTCGTGTTTAGCACTCTAAAATTGTCCAAAAATGGTTATTCATAACTCCATTAGAAAATCTATATTGAACAACGTTATTTACTAAAGCGTTTCTAGGAGCAGATTTTTATGTATAATCACTATATCTGTATCCGGTAACTGTTCTTTGTCTTTTCTTTCCACCTGAAACAAATTTCAAATGCATTATTATCATATTTCATGTTTAATATAAATTACTGCATATGTATAAATAACTGCCTTTGCAGTTATTGTCACAACTTCGTATACTATTTTAAAAGCAAAAAAAAAAAAAAATGTTCCGCACACTTTTATACTAATTAAACTCCAAGAAACTTAATGGAAACTACCACAGATTTCATATTACAGAAATAAAACTGTTAATTTGCCGACATCTCAAAGTACGTTGGGTATGGTTACCATACATTAGCATTTTTACAGACATGTCCGCATTTTGAGAGTTATAATTTCCATCCACATACATTTCCTGACCAAATTGTTTCGTTGTCTTGAACATGGCTAAATCTAGTCACACCGGGACTCTACTTCTTACTATTGTGTTTAGTATAAGCTTTCCGCATATTACCCAGGGGAGTACACGTAGAAGTATGCTCACATTTTGACATTTCAGAATATGGTAATCCTAAAATTGGCTATTTGACCAACTTGACCTTAGTTTTGTAGAAGTTTCATTTTCTCATTGATCAAGACATGCATTACATGCTACCGTGTAAATTGATTATCTATCTATCTTGGGATTCGGCTGCATTGAAGCAGTCTTATTTTCGAGTGTTCCTTACCTTTGGGCTCCTATTTACGTTTATATTGAGCACACGGTATAATATTTTCTTCATCTCTTAAAAACCTTGTACGAGAAGAACATCTATTACTGTTGTTTTCAAAGGTCAATAAATCAAAGGTAGAAAGAGGGAAAAGCTGCTCATTAAAACTAATTCTCCCAAAAATACGAGAGACGCTAGTAGTGTTCCTTGGTTTCTATGTCAACTGTAAGTGATTTTTGAACATAACGTTACCAATATTATACGACATTGCAAATAATTTTGTATTCCAGTTGAAATGGATTTATTGAGCTTTAGATAACCTATTATTTTCTTATTGGAAGACAATTCCGTCTGGAAAACTCAGGAAATTTATAACAAATAAGGGCCCGTTCATATTGCAAAACGAAATAAAAAAAGTTAACAGCATAACTCCTTGTTGGTTATCTATCAAAAGTTTAAGTGTTTCACAGTAGGGATCGCTGCTTTACTTACTTTGCTACTTAGATGTTGTTTCGAATTTTCCTTGAACCAGAGATCTTATTTGCATGTAGCGTTATACGTGGAAGAAATGAAACTTTGAAAAAAGGATGTACCATAGATGTGATTTCTATATACTTGCCACCTTCAAATCATCCCCAACGGGCTTCCTTGTAGTTAAGCAGAAAGTTAACCCTAACTGTATTCATAAATAACACTCGAAACAAGCTATAAACGGCACTAGCTAGGGATGCGCACGAGTCGAGACATGTCTCGAATCTTGACTCGAATTCTAGTCGAGACATACTTTATAAAATTCGAGACGAGTCGAGACAAACTTATTTCTCGACTCGAATTTTCGATTCGAGACACTAGTCGAGTCGAGACGGCTCGTAAAAATCTCGACTCGACTCTAATGTCTCGAAAATCTTTCTATAATTTGTAATATTATTTTGAAGAAAGTATTCACTCAGAAACAGTTTTGAAACCAATTTCTGGGAGCATCCATGTGTCTAGTGGAGTTCGAGCAAGGCACCACAACGGCCCAGGCGTCACACTGTTTGCAGACTACGTACACCCCTTCATGACGACCATGTTTCTCAACGGTAGTGGCATTTTTCGACAAGATAATGCACCATGCCACAAGGCCGGGAGTGGGATAGAGTGGTTCGAAGATCACAAGGGCGAGTTCCAAGTGATGTGCTAGCCGCCCAACTCGCCGGATCTGAACCCAATCGAACACATCTTAGATGTGATTGAATGTGACGTCAGAGCGCATCGCCCCTTCCCCGGAATTTACGGGAATCAGGTAACCTGTGTGCATATGTGGTACCAATTCTCTCCAGCGATCTACCAAGAATCATTGCGTCCATACTAAGACGTGTCGCCGTTGTTATCCGTGCCAAAGGTGGACATACTGACAATTAGGTAGATAGTCATAATGTTCTCGCTGATGTGTGTGTATATTTTAACTTGTATATTTTTTGTCTCGACTCGAATTTCATTAATGTGGTAGCTTGATGAAACAGTATTCCATCACATATGTTTATCCTCATGTGAAAATGTTTTAGTTGAATAAGTATGACATTGACAAAACGGGTGTACTTCAATAAAAAGTAAGGCCTGTATTTTAAAATGAAGCATCAAAAGATAATGTATAAAATTAAAATTATTCTGTTAATAATATATGTTGTACTATTTGTATAATACTGTATGTGTTGTAGCCATATATGAAATTTCACTTCCACCGTTTGGAAATAAATATTCCATGTGTAGAATGCGTAAGTTTCAAGGTTATTATTATCAGGTTACACTATATCCTGTAACCAAGAAATAAATCCCTATTCATATTTCGAAAAGTTATAATAATAGAAAATGATATTTGTATCTACACTGTCTAGTGGAGCCTATTTCATTATGTATAGATGTCTTTCTTGTGTAATAAAAGAATCCCTGATACTACAGTTCACTTTCTCCTACAAATGCGCTCTGTAATAAGGGTAATGTGTGGTCAGTTCCTCAATTTCCCAATTGATTCGCGATACTGATTCAATACCGAAAAATTTGTCATCACTACGAATAGAATTCGACAGCATTCACGCTAAGAACAAATTTGTGTAACAAAGAAGGTTCATTTCTAAGTTTTCTTCGCATGTGGTAAAAAAAAAATGATTACTATTTAGCATAAAAATTCTATAATAGTATTCAAAGTTGTTAAAGCGATACATATTATAATTATTAGTCCAAAATGCTACCTTAACTGGTTTACCTGTTTCCGTGAGGTTACAAAAGTGAAAGGGCGCTAGTGTATTCAATGTGAAAACCCAGCTGGTGTCGGCACGAAAACAATGAATTGATTTTAACGTCCCTTTCAGCAGCGAGGCTATATGAAACGAGACTACTGATTAACGTGGATTCCGAACCAGATGAGCTCCCGCCGGGAATTGAATAAGGATCTCCCACGCTAAAGGCGGCAGGGAAACGAGCATTACCGGCAAGGGAGAACCGATGTGGTGACCTCACATTTTAACTAGGTTACTAGTGTCAAAGCCGCACCGAGATTCCCTACTCCTTACAGGCTCTTGTTCCACGGATTCCCTATTATAATAATAATAATAGTAATATTATTATTATTATTATTATTATTATTATTATTATTATTATTATTATTATTATTATTATTATTTCACACAGGAGATTGATCTGGTATCACAGCCGTCTGTTAATTTATATTTGTATAACCAATCACTAAATCTAAGACTTTGAAATACACGAGATGCAAGAGGCACCTTGCTATAGGTTTGAAAGTAACCACAAAAACTTTCAATAAGACTGGACGAATATACTAAAAGCAATAGGTTCAGCAAAGAAAATAGAGAGTGCTCACTCTTCTGAGAGCCATAAATCTGTCCTCGAAAAAGGCGACAGGGATAGAAACATTCATTCCGCAGATGCGTTATGGACAGAGTTTTAAAACCTGTTTTAAATGGCTAGCCCGAATTTCTCGCATGCTGCTAACACAAACAGGAAGAAAGAGAGATCGCACTGTTGCAAATCTTCACATGAAAAAAAAGGGGGGAATGAATAACTTAATTGGAGGGTTTTAGTAAAATTATAAGCTCATATAAGGAATCCTTTATTATTGACCTGACTCCATGCAAATTTTTGTACGGATTTGTTCATTGGTTACTGAGAAAAATTCGAAAAAAGTTCCAATGTTATTAGATAGGGGAAAACTCGACTTGACAAAGAGGTAGCAACAGCCTTAATTACATTTTGTGTTCTTATTTTCGGGAAATAAGGAAGCATTATTGTAGTTTTTAAACTAGCTGTAATTAATTTCATAGGGCACATCCTATTTCATACCTATTCAGATTTTGATTAATGACTACAAGATGTAGGGTATTTTAAATTTTATTTGCACTTGTGCAGCCCAGTGACCTCCTAGTAAAGGAGATGGCTCAGTGATGCATGAATAAATACAGTAGGACGTCGATAATCCGAACGCGGTCCCTAGAAGCTAGTGACAATACACTAGTTCAATTTTCTTTCTGTGAAGTCAGTGCTTTTACATAAGCTCATTCATATCTAATTGTTTGTCATACATATTTTTTTATTTTTGTTTTCCCTTAGGTCCACACAAGTTAAGTTTTAAGTATGAGTTACAAGAACAGTGTAATTTAGCGTACGAACAAGTTCTTCAGAACTTTAACTGTATGTAGCTTTACGTACGGTATTGTAGCTACTGTATGTAGTGTATAATCACTGTATCGATAAAAGAGCATACCGTACAGTATATTTAAGCCTAAAAGGCATTTTCTTGATCATTTTCGAAAATCCAACACTTCGAAAATCCGAACTACCTGAGGTCCCAATTAGTTCGGATTTTCGACTTCCTACTGTAGATGATATAACCTGCGTTAGAAAAAAAGATTAATTCGTGTTAAATTTAAACTAGATGTGCTATTAATACCGAATCTTCGAATAATTTTATCTTTCAGTAGATAAAAATCGAAACCCAATTATTTTTGTGGTACACAGACCCAGAATTTTGACTGGAAAGGAACGAAGTCCGAAACGTATTTTTAAAAAAATTATGAGAAAAATAAACACACTGCTGAACAAGACTGCACTTATTTAATATAAAAACACATTTACACGTGACGTTTCGATTTTCTACCCAAGATCCTCATCAGATGAGGATCTTGGCTAGAAGATCGAAACGTCACGTGTAAATGTGTTTTTATATTAAATAAGTGCAGTCTTGTTCAGGAGTGTGTTTATTTTTCTGATTTTATTTGCAAGACGTATGACTATGATTGTGTGTAAGTTAAAAAATTATGACCATAGTAATGTCTCATTGTTCCTTGTTTGCACATAGAACTTTATAGTATAAATGTTGACTTGTATATGTATTGACTTACAGTAGAAATTGATGGAACAAGGTTTATTTAGAAGTCACTTTTTTATGGTGAAAGTGGTGTTAGAAATATATTGGTTCTAGATAATATGGCTTCCGTAGCGGGCTTTGAGTGAACAGTTCTTCTGTAGCAACCCTTTAGAACATTCAGTCCAAGTCCATAATTGGTCCGTCCGGGTACTCACAATTTGTACGTTCAGGTTCCAGTGACATCCATATATGGACATCCTCCATGTCAATTTGAAGTCCATAATTGGTCGCTTTTAGCTCCAAAAATGGACATAATATGTACGTTGTGGACGTTCAGTGGATACATGACAACTGTCCGAAAATGACAGTCCTGTGTATATCCAGTGGACGTCGTATGGACCAAAAGTCCACGTCCTCTGAACGTCCATTGGGTGTCTGTACGTCCATAATTAGTTCGTTTTGGTACCAGAAATGGACATAATATGTACGCTCTGGACGTCCAGTAGACGCATGGCAACTGTGCCACCTGTACTGTCCCGTGTACATCCACTAGACGTTGTATGGACCAAAACCACACGTCCACTGGACATCCTGTAAATCCATGCCCGAACGTTAAATGGACGTACATTGGACGTCGCTGTGCTGTGTGGGTGGTCCTAATACAGTAGACTAAAATAGTGATGTCGTCATTTCCTCCTCGTTACCATGCTGATCGCCATGTTTTTTTCTAAACAAATACACGAATCGAAAGGAATACTGTTAAGTCTGCTGTTAATAATCAAATACTGTTAATTAGACAACTGTAAAATATTTTGAAGATAAAGTAAAGTTAGTAAAAAAAAAAAAACAGATTAAGAATATGGGGCCACTATTTAGAAAATTTACGAGTGAAATTCAGTTATTCATGAAGTAACTTCTAAGGAATCTTCTACATGGACCACATTTCTACGTAAAATGAGAAGATAGAAATTGCATAACAAAAGCTAGCAATGATAAGCAATGCACAAAAGCAATTATACGCAATGTAGAAGCTCTAAGGTAGAGACTGACAAGCTGTCGGCACAATGAAACTGAAACAAATATACGATTTGTCTACAAGGAAAAATCACTGTCTACTTTGAAAATAATGTTAATTATGTTGGCGCATTCAGATTTCTTACACCTACGCTTTCAAATATGACTGCATAGTTACAGTGGCTACAAAATAAAGAAACAAACCATCAAAACAAAAAAGGACACTAGACTTGTAGTCATATACGTGCTGAGAATTTTTAGTCTGGACCGATTTCTGGTCGGTTAAGTTTTAAACACTAATTCTGTAGCCCTACACATATGTAATGTAATGTGTGATATTGATGGTACTAAATAAACATTTTCCAGAGTTATTTCAGTTTGTTATCCGATAATAAACAATTTAAGTATTTTGACACTTTATGTACCCTCCAAATGTATAGATAAATTCACAAAATCTATGGTATCAAAGGAAACATTCCACTTTCAACGCTTGTCATATTTTACCATATTATTTACCAAATTGCTTGCTTTTCCTATCTTTTTGTAGTTTCATTCGTTGGAAATCTTTTTTACATATACAAGTATTTCTTTTAATCTAATGTTTGCAATCCAGAAGTTAATACGTCCCTGTTTTTGCTTTGTAATTACGTTCTTAGGCCATGTTGTTTAGAAAATAAAACTGCGATCACCATGGCAACGAGAAGGATGTGACGTCACACTATTTCAGTCTATTTATTTACGTAAGAGGACTACCTATGTTACATTCAATAACTCTTCAGCGATGCATGGACATTTTAAACTTTATTTCATTAAGTAAATTCACATATCTTTCGCAATAATTAGAACGAAGAATATTCCATAAGTACAAAGGAAATTAAGTTGCGGAAAAATTATGCTAGATGTTGCGGTCAATCCTTTGTTCGCCCAGTCAATTATTACCCTGATTTTGTACCATTTTTATGAAAGCAATGCTTTCAAGTAATTATTTTATATGGATTACTGCACAAGAGTGGATTGCCACATATAACAATTCAGTCTACCAATATTGTTAACGTGTGCCTGTGGCAGGAGCGCATCTATTGAGTCCTCCAGGTTCAGACATTCTCCCCAAATCTTCTTAACTCGACATATCTTTGTGCATTTGCTTAGCAGTGAAATAGTGGACATAGACTAAAAATTTGGGCTTACTCATCATCTGTGCTATTTCTTTTCTGATAAAAACATCATTTTTCGTGAGAGTATGCTGCCAGGTTATCATAAAATAAGTATCGCTGTTCAGAGGTGGGAGGCCCGGGTTCGATTCCCGGCGGGAGCTCATGTGGTTCGGATTCCACGTTAATCAGTAGGTCCACGTCTCATATAGCCTCGCTGCTGAACGGGACGTTAAACTCAAAATCAACTCAACTCAACTCGCTGTTCAGAGAATTCTGGAGAAGTAACAACTAGACAGAATATAACCAAACTTGGTAGGAATATATTTGAGAACATGCAGAAGCATTGGTGTAGAAAATAAAATTAATTACAATTTGCGCCACCAGAGGTGATTGTAGCAAGTAAGTGCAGCGTAGAACAAAAAATGACACTAGTGATGCTAAATGATAAGAAAGGGGTATTTACCTCTTCTGTTGGTCTCGTGGCATTTGTGGTGGACAAACACCGTGTGCGTGGGTGTCCTCGGGGTTCTCTCGTTTCCTCCCACTTTCTTCATTCCACCATTTCATTCATTTCTCATTATCACCGTCTCCTTTGGCCTAACCTTCATAACCATGAGACGTAAAACTAAAAAAAAAAAAAATATATTACCAATGCTATTAATACCCCGTGGTCAGTGGCGGATTTACAGGAGGAGGGGTATTATGAGCTGAACCGTCCCCTTAAAATTCTTGGATATCTTACAAAAACTAAGTTGACTGTTAGTCTTTGTTGTGCTCATAAAATACAAGCTTCTTCCAAAATTCCAGGTTAGATTAGTGTCAAATCTCACCTTCACAGGTTATTGTGTTTCTGTTCAGTGTTAATTGTGGTATGGAAGACAAATTGTATTACTGATATTCAATGAGAGAAAGGCCGTAATTATACCCCCGCGCCACGCATGCCATTGATGTATACTTGATGTATTAATATCCCCGTGGTGCAGTGATGTGTTACGGGCGATGAAGGTGATGTGGGGTTCTGCCTAAAGGGAAGTCTTTGACGTGAAAGTCCCTGGGCAAGAAAAACAAGTGGTGACTAGTACCGTATGAGATGATGATGACGTTCTAAGACGGGACCTACAGCTTAACGTGAGATCCGACTCATGTGTGTCTTCACCAGAAATCGAACTCAGGTCCCATTAAACATAAGGCAAAGAGTGTAGGGGGAAAAAGAAACAAACGGAATCACCATCAATTCATTTCTGGCACATAGTGGCGCTCAAACACATATTACAGAAACATATGCAGGCGTGAGTAAGCACTTTTAGAGGTAATTACAGCCCTCTTATTGTTTAGCATCACTAGTAGTGTTGCTTTTCTTTCACGCTGCACTTACTTGGCGTTGATTAATTTTATTTTCTACACCAATCACTTCTGCATGTCTCCAAATATACTCCTATCAAGTTTGGTTACATTTTCTCGAATGGTTACGTATCCAGAGGTCTCTGAACAGCGACACTTACTTCATGATAACCTGGTAGGTGCCAGTGCTTAAAAATTACTTTGATAACTGGTACGTGCCAGTGCTTAAAAGTTACTTATATTTTCGGCTGTAGAATAACCTCGTTCGATCTAACAAAAACATACTGTCTTGTATTATTGGAACCTTTTCAAACCTTGGACCCCTCCCGACAATAATTTCTGGGTGCACGTCGGGCATGAGGTACATGATCAATTTACAACAACTAGCGATTTTATACGTTTATGCGGCAAGAGGGCAAGGTGGCCCAGTGGTAGAGTGTTCACCTCCGGTGCTTGAGGTCCCTGGTTCGATCCCAGCTCGCGCCGTGTGGACTTTGTGATGGACAAACACCGTGCTCGTGCGTTTTTCGGGGTTCTCCCGTTTCCTCCCACTTTCTTCATTTCATCATCACCGTCTCCTTCAGCCTAACCGGTATAAGCGTGGGACGTAGGCCTAAAACTAAAGATTTCATTTCATTGTTTTCATTTATGCGGCAAACAAAACTCATGTCTGGAATATTTAGAACGGAATACATTAAATTAACATTTGCTCAATATTAAATACTAGTACTATTATTATTATTATTATTATTATTATTATTATTATTATTATTATTATTATTATTATTATTATTATTATTATTATTATTATTATTATTATAGGAGCAAGTTCCTTTTTCATTAAACAACCTTACAATTTTGTGTCAGTTTTAATTTAGTTTGATAGAATATACATAGAAAGCCTCTTACTGTAACACATATCAGAATCTAGAAATAATTTAATTAAAAGTGCTAATCGTTACATCCAGTAGCGGATGTAGCATGGGGGAGGGGGACTAGACCCCCCTAGTTTTGCAAGTGGCAAAAATAATTTAAGTTTATTATTGATATATTTTTGAAAGTTTATAGTAAGTTCATGATATACCTATCATAGTCTACCCTTAGTTTTTACCTTCTCGATCCCCCACTGGTTACCTCCAAGCCGTTCTACCGTCTATAAATTGCCTAATAATTCTAGTGACATCCATTGGCGTCAAGTAGGAGGCAGTGCAGCTACCGACAACTATTATTCTGACTGGGCACTATTGAGAGACTGACACATTACAGCGTCTTGCGTTTATAAAATAAGGATTAAAAGTTTCTAAATATTTTTGCCTAAATGTTTATGCAACCGGAAACTCTTACATGTTTTGAATTTTGCATACTAGGCTCACTCAGAGAGACATGATTTTGCCATACAAATAGGATGATATAAAGATATCATTCAACTCTATCCATCACTACTCTGCAACTCACTAAAGGAATAATAATCAGTTCTGACCAGAGTATATACACTCATTTATTAAAAACTAAATTACAGTGTAACAGTTTCGAGAACTTAACGTTGTCTTCATCAGACACTAACTCACGTTAAGTTGTGAAAACCGTTACACTGTATTTTAGTTTTTAATAAACAAGTGTATGTACTCTGGTCAGAAGTGTTTATTATTTCTAAAGATATCACGTTTGATTTGTACTAATGCACAGTGTAACTTCACGCAGAAGAAACAGGGAAGTCTAATGCTGAACGAGAAATTGCCAATTCCTTTCCTAATTCAATCGTTTAGATTGCAACTTTCAGCTTATGCTTCTCCTTGTATATTTCAACCTATCCCCATAACTTGTATAATTAATGCCTTCATTAAAGCTATTTAGAATCAGCTTAGATTCTCCTTTTCTTTACTTTGGCTGTGCAACTCCAAATATTTGACTTATCAATTCTCTAAACTTAATATTTGTTTTTCTTATCGTTCTGTACTTTCTACCTGCATTTTGTACGATCTTAAAGTGAACAAGTATTTGTTCTAACTATTATATATATATATATATATATATATATATATATATATATATATATATAATATGTGTGTGTGTGTGTGTGTGTGTGTGTGTGTGTGTGTGTGTGTGTGTGTGTCAAAACATACACATCTAACTTAATAAACGTTTAATTCAAGATGAATATATTTTAGCATATACTGTGGCTCTTATTGTATACAGCAATTTCACTGAGAAGTAACAAAAGCACAAAATCGTGTAACTTTGTTTTACCATGAACTAGGAGGAGGTTTTTTTTCTTACACAGTGTACTCCTCTCGGTAATATCCACAAAATGCCCTCCCAACACATGGAAGCGGCGAGGGAACATGTGTGCGGTGCACATATAACAGAAGAGCCGTAACGCTCATTTCATGGCCCATACACACGGTGGACCATTTATGTTGAAAGTCTCTTGTAACTTTACGCTAATACAGCGGTTCTCAACCATTGTGTCGTGACACATTAGTGTGTCACGCAGTCTCTTAGGGTGTGTCGTGAAATTTTAGAATTTAAAATTCATGAAGAATTTAATAACAATTAGTTAAAATCAACTTTGAGGCAGATTCTACTAGTCAACGTCTCCGGCGGCAGCAATAATGCTTGGTATAACATACAGTCATTGCATTATAAAATCTTATAGGGTTGCACCATCATAATTTATTATTATTACTAATAAAATATCAAACAAGTGAGTCGCGATGTCCTGGAGTATAGTCAGTCAAAAAAAGGTTGAGAACCACTGCACTAATAGATTAATTCTTTCAGACCGAATGTCCTTTCCAATTTATATATAGTTTATCATGTTATTTTTATAGTGTAATACTTTAATTGAGGTCATTTGGTACCTTACATGAATGCTAGAATGCACTATTAATTTTTAGAGGAAACTTGACATCTGATCGATTTCCTTTCTGATTCTATGAAACACGTAAATATTTATTAGAACGAATTTTAAAAATCAGGTCTGAAAAGGGTTTTAAAAAATCAAATGTTGCACGATGCAAACACCCCAGGGAAGGATATTGCCTGAGACAATCTGCAATGTGATCGGACTAACAATGTTGCCAACATATCATATATTTACATTTATCTTATGACACTGTGCCAGGTTATGACATAGTTCAATATATAATCTACTAAACAAAAACTTACACTAGCACACTCATTGAAATGAAATAAAATCTTTCATTTTTACGTCCCCACGTTTATGCTTAGGCTAAAGGAAACGGTGATGATAAGAAAAGGAATGAAAGGGTTGAATGAATAGTGTAGGAGGAAACGGGAGAACCACGAGAAAACGCACGCACATGGTGTTTGTCCACTACGAAATTCACTTGGCGCGAGTCAGTGACCCTACGCAAGCCACCACGGCCCCTGCCACATTTATTATCCAGGGTTATGAACCAAGGACGTTACAGTATCAAAAATACTTTCACACAAAAAATGAAGGTCTCTACAACAGTAATTGCTCAAGTGAGATAAACTGGGCAACGTACACGCCAAGCACTTAATGGGGTAATATTACAGTCTACTACAAATGTTAATGTAATACTCACTAGATGACAGGGGCGGATCCAGAGAAGAGGAAACTTTCTTCTTTTCCAGGATTTCTGAACTTCCTCGAACTTCCTAGTTGCAGCATAGAAGTCAGCTAACACCTTATGAAACTCGTTGTGATATATTTACATGCATACATACTTCTTGCATTTGTAATGTGATGTCTACATTACCTCTTTCTTCTCTTTAACCAACCATATTATTTATAATTTCCGTTTTATACCATTCTCAAAATAAAAAAATGGATACTTTAAAATACTGTTAACATAATACGACGTATCTCAAATAAATAGTAAAAACTTGATTAGAAAGCGTGAATTGTGAAAAGTGACTTGAGTCTGATGAACAATTGGCAAATTAATAACTCCATGAAGTTTTGTTATAATTGCTACTTCCAAACATAGAAGCTGGTTTCTCAGGGGATGCTCAGGCTTTGATATTTTTTTAAAAATAGATTCAATAGACCAATGATTCCCAAATTCTTCCTGAGAGGTAATAAAGACTATCAAGATCAGCTGAAATAAAATGAACTGTGAAATTATTTTTAAATTGCAAAGACAAAAAAAAAAAAAAAAAAGAATCTTTTAATTTATTTTGATACGATTTCCTAAACTTGATACCGAACAGAATTTCTAAACATTAATAATTTGCTTTTGAATTTCAAACGTGTTTAGTAATAGTGAGCAAACTAAGGAGACAGAAAATTATTAAAATAATAATGATTTACAGTAAATCTTTAGAATAATTGAGGATAATTTGATTGAAAATAGAAAATTATTCAACTGCCTTGTAGTTTATGCAGTAATTTACATTATTAAAAATATAAATTAACAACACCAAACACCAAGTTTTTTTTAAAGAAATAATTATACAAAAATACATTCACTGATTGTTGTGCTGCTCGATCCTCGATATGCCGAAACTGTAAAGGGTCTAAAATAGGTATTGATATCAACACACATGCATCCCTATCTAAACTTTAGAATGAGATCACATGCACTATAGTTTATTTTTATTATTCACCGCAAGAAAGTGTTATTTCGAAGTTAATTCGAACTCAAAAACTCAATGGGACTTCAGCACGCATTAAATAGTTCCAATGGATACTTGAACCCCGGGACACCAACATAGCCGGCGCCTATGCTTTCGAAAATGTTAACGTAATGTTAGGGAAGAAAAACATTTTAACATTTTCCAAGAAATACGTCATTTAAGCAGTATAGCAATCTACACTCATATTTTTCACACCTCCGGGAAAGTTTGAGATACCATACTCCTCTAAACAGTTTTATTACTTTTACGTCCTTTGGCAAGACACTAATCTATTGATCGGATGTGATTCCTATCTAAAGACTTTTTTGATAATAAAGCCTATCGAAAAATGTAAATTCTCAATCCCTTTCTTCTAATTCCAAATACACTGACCTGCCATTAGAAGAACGCACCTAGTACCGAATGGTCTCCCTTCTGTTCTTAAGAACTGCAACGACAAAGCGAGATAATGACTCCAGCAGCATTCAGACGTCGTCTGAAGGTATTGCAAGCCATTCGTTCTCTACAGCGGCTGTTAGGGGCTGTCTGCTCTATACAGATCTTTTCACGAGATCCGCAACTTTTCCACTGGATCCAAATCTGGATTGATGGCGGGAGGGACACTGCATTAACTGGAAGTGATTAGAATGTTTTTCGAGCCACTCTGCGGTTCTCTGGAACCTGTGAGCTGGATAATTGTCTTCCTAGAAAATGCCCGTTCCGTTGACATGGATCATGACTATTAGCAAGTGTACATGATCCCCCAGGACGTCTACTGACAAGTTTGCATTCAGGGATCCTGGTACGCGGACTAATGGTATCAGTGATGCCCAACTGAAGAGCCCCAGGAAATAATACACCCCTACCACTTTTCACAGTACCTACCTGACGTGTAGAATCCATGCCTTAAATGCATATTTCAACATGTAGATTCGAAATGTGATAATCTGACGTACTGGCATTTGAAAAATACTACTTTGTATTGGGTTGGCAACACTGTTCACTTAGTGGTACTACAGAATATTGCAACAATGTCACCTTTTCAATATTTGCATTGTTCAATATTTCAGCTTCATTAATCTATTAGTTTATATGTATTTAGGTAAAACTCTTTCCTTATACCCGAAGAATATGGCGGAGAGCTGTTAAATCAAAAGTAATAAATTAAAAATTTTACTTTAAAATTTTTACTCTGCGTTTATCCCTTTTTTGCCAAGGAGACGGATGATAATGAGAGTAAAAGTTTATACATTGTAGAACGACAAGAACGAAATCAAAACAGAAAAATAATCAAATAAAAGTTCTTTTTTTCTGGAACAGTCCAATGGTCGCTTGTGTCAAGCCTTCGTAGTAAATTTGGCACGTAGCCAAGGGGGGTCCGGACCCCCCTCTTCGAGACCAGAAATGAAAAAAATTAAGGAAGGACAAATCGAAATGAAATGAGAAAAAAAAGAATTGGCGTTAAAACTTAAAAAAAAAAACTACAGAAAGCTTTTGGTTGCCCTTTCTTATGAGGAGACTTGCAATACATGGTGGCGAGGTGAGTGGGATATACTGGAAGAGTCAGGGAATTTGAAATTTCCGGAAGTTACACAATTCTTAGAATTTCTGCTACTAGTCAGGGAGATTTCAACATAATGCCGGTTGTGTAACAGCGTGGACATTTTTGATCATAATTTTTCGTCATCGCATCCTTGCAGTGTCAAACATGTTATTTCAAAAACAATTTTCTACTACTCCTTTAACCTGTCATTTGGAACAGACAGTAGTTGAAGGAATAATATAAACAAAAATATATGTGGAAAGAAAGGTCTGTTAACATTTGATTCAACACAGAAAGGAACATAGATATTGTAAAATATTTTACAAGACATTATTGAGTTTGTACACTCATGTCCAAAATTATTGTCGCATGGCTATAAATATGTTGTTGTAGAAGAAGTATAATTCTAGAACTATTCTTATAAACAAATGAATAACATTGTTGATAGTTTTAACTTTCTTAATAGAAAACTCGAATGAAAATACGATAGAAACTTACAATTCGGATTACATGTTAAGTTGTTGGTTCTTGCCATTGGGAACATTTGTGTATCAGACTGCTTTAAAAAAAAAAAAAGTCAGGTTTTTATTAACTAGAAATATATGGACCGCTT
Organism: Thermobia domestica; assembly: GCF_964235325.1. Classification (NCBI taxonomy): domain Eukaryota; kingdom Metazoa; phylum Arthropoda; class Insecta; order Zygentoma; family Lepismatidae; genus Thermobia; species Thermobia domestica. The sequence goes on along the minus strand of NC_137465.1, from coordinate 21,732,761 downwards.
GTATGCCAAATAGGTGTAACTCTCAAATTAAAATTTTCCAGGAGAAAACATGAAACTTATACATCTCATATAAATCACATTAAGAAAATATTATTCACTACTTCATAATTAAGCTTTTCCTTGCAACGATAAAAGAAATATGAATTTTTCACCAGATAAACTTCAAAGGTCTCTCCTGAAAAAAAAATATCCGTTTTTGGAGTAAAACCAACTCTAATAATGCATTTGGAGTTACTTGGCATCCAAGCGGTCCATAATGTACACTCAAGCAGAATAAAAATAATAAATTTTCACATTTATTAAAAATCTACTACGTTTTCTAAAATATCCTTGTAAATAAATGCGTATGGCAGCCTGTTTTATCGTACTGATAACCAATGCAATAAAAAATATTGAAATGACAGAGTGATGACATAGCATATACCGGATGATAGTGATGATTCATAAATTGATACGCAATGCCTACATGGAAAGATTTAATAAAATTCGATAAAAGCTAAGTGCACTTGAGACTATTATGATACTGATTAGATAAGAAATACACACAAGACTGATAGCTTTCACATTCTGTTGCAGGCTATTTTTGCACATCAGTTTCAAGAAGTTAAATATTACGTTAAGGAAAATGTAAGTATTTTTTTTATTAGTAAATTATGTGTGTTTTAATTTCAAAGGAACAAAATATAATTTTAATTCCTATATTATTTAATGTAATATTTATAAAATTATTTAGAGAAACATCCTATAATGGAATTCGTTTTGCTATACACATGTGGTGTACAAAGAAACGCTGTAACTAAGGTTTTCATAGAAACCGTTGAGAAATCAATTTTAATATTTTAATAGTTACTGTACTTAAAGGTTAAAGGTATTGGTTTTGGTAGGTGAATTCATGGTTTGGAATTCTCCAATAGGAACAGGTGCGACCTAGGGTTGCCAAATCTGGAAAATATAATTACCGGTATCCTCTCAAAATTCTAAGTGTAAAGTATCTCTGTTCCCACCCATCCATGGGAAGAAAATGTACTATCGTGGACAAAAAAACATTAGCACCTGTATTCTGCATAGTACATTCACTAATAAGCTTAATAGATGCAATGTGCTAAAAATGAGAAACTGAAGTCGGTATTGATCGTTTTATTGTTTTTACCAGTAACGTCCACTTTTTTACAATTATCGAAACAGATGAACAAAATATATTAACTCTTACGTGACAATTTTGGATTTACAAAATTAAATTTACTGTTTAAATTTATACTTCAACTACAGGAAATTGCTTTAAGAAGTCCTAAGGAAGGAAGTTGAAAGTTTAAGGGAAGTTGTCATATGCAGCAGCTAGGGATGTGAAGCTACACAATTCAACAAACATTGTGGTAACGAAATGCCTAACAATTATTTGCCAACAATCGATGGACAATTTAAATTTATCCCTATATTTCTGCCGCACAATTATGACAAGTTTTTACGCTTCTGTCTCTATTCTTGAAAACAACGTTTTACAATAAAATCTAATTGTTATCAAATTTCTTACGTTAACAAACGAAGAAAGTGCCATAGATTTAATATATATATATATATATATATATATATATATATATATATATATATATATATATATATATATATATATATAGCTTAATGTATAATACAAGGAAATTTGTATTTGTAAAGGCACTGCTGAAGAATTTCGATATTAGACATTTTTTTCTGGATTATAGATTTCAAAATACTGGTCATAAAGGGGTTGGTAAGAAGTTTGTACCGGTCACCGACCTTAATCAAAATAACAAGAATATTTCCTGCCAGGCCGGTGAAATACCGGCCAGTTAGCAACCTTAGCGCGACCACGACAGAACTAAGCTGAAGCAGCCTTGCAAAGGACAGCGCAAACATTTTGTTGAAAGCTTATGCCTACTCATTTGTTAACTTCTTACTAATGTTGATCACGAGACGAGACTAACCAAGACGAGAAATAAGGTTTTTTTCGTTTCGTAATTTTCTGTAGAGCTTTTGTCTAGTCTCGATTCTCAAGGATTTTCTCCCCATTTCGTCTCGACTCTTGGAAAGCTTGTCTCGTTTTGACTTGACATTTTCTCATCTTGTTTAGCAAATTTATGTATAAAATGTGTTACCTGATTTTTCCTTAATTTCATCTATAAGTTTTCAGAATACTTCCATATTATGGAAATGCGCCTAAGAAGATTATAATGTTAACAGCACGTCAGTCTTACTCAACATGATAATTCTTGAACGAAAGCCATTTAACAAAACTTTACTTTGTGCTCCGTTGGCAACACTGCATTATATATGGTGTTATTGAGCATGTATGTGAGTACAATGTTTGCTTACTATACTGTTGTGTAAATGTAATTTTGATTTCTTAAATAATTTTGAAGTTCTTTCTGTGTCAGTGTATCTTTTGCATTGCTATGTTCACATGATTCTAGATCCTTCTTTCCTCTGTATCTCCTGTGTTTTTGGGTGTCGACCGGTAAAACTTTGGATTCCCCAGTTTTCTTCACTCCTCTCTCGATTGCACAGTTTGATTGGGCAATGCTACTATCAATATAAGATGTTCCCTTATCAGAAGGGAAACATTGAACGATAATTTTCCAGACTTTGGAATACCGGGAGCGTTAGTTAGATTGATTAAAGCGTGTTTAAATGAATCCCCAAAGTAAAGTTGGAGTAGCAAAATTGTTATCCATGAGCTTTCACATCGAGAATGGCCTAAAGCATGCGTTGTCGCTATTATTATTCAACTTTATCCTCGTGCTCTAGGCACTGGGGCACGCTATAAGAAAAAGCAAAAGCAGCTACCAGTGCCTAGAGCTGAACAGCATTCACCGGGTTATGGTGTATGGTGATGATGTAAATATCCTAGGAGATGATAGAACAATAGAAAGAAATGCAGAGGTCTTAGTAAATGTCTGCAGAGACATGTGTTTAGAAGTAAATGCAGACAAAACTAAATACATGAAAGTTCATCGGTAAGTAATACTACAAATTATGAATGTGTCAAAATATCAAATAATACTTTCGAAAAAGTGGATATTTTCAAATACCTAGAGTTAGTGTTAACGAACCAAAACAATATCCACAAAAAAAATTAAATGTCGACTGAAAGTAAGGTATTCGTGTTATTATTCAGTTCAAAATCTTTTGTCATCGCGAATTCTGTCGAGGAATTTGAAGCTTAAAATATATAAAAAGATAATCATCCCTGTTGTGCTGTATGGTTGCGAAACGTGGTCGCTTAATTTAAGGGAAAAACACAGACTTATAGTAGTTGAGAATGAAATCGTAGAACGGATATTCGGACCCACGAGGAATAGAAATGGCGAATGGCGGAAACTTCACAACGAGGAACTGTATAATTTATAACGTTTACCAAAGATAGAGTCATCAAGTTTAGAACGTAAAGGTGAGCAAGCCATGTAGCGAGAATGAAAGAAAGCAGGAATTTTCAAAATTTTAACTGGAAATTCAATCGGAAAATGACCATTAGGAAAACCTAGATGCATACGGAAGGACAGTAATAAGAGGATCTCGCAGAAATAGAAATACAAAGTAGAAACTGGATCCAGTTGGCTTAGAGTAGAAGTCAATGGAGAGCTTTTGTGGATTGCCGAGTTCCATAGGACATAGAATTATTAGTTCTTTGCTAGGAGCTGTTGTAGAGACGGAGCGACGGAGCCTAGTATTTTTGAAATGGGAAGTCTTGGAAGTGTCTGAATCGAAGTAGAACGAACGACTGATGCTACATCGAACCCAGAGGGTCATGTTATATAAAATAAATAGTTATGTGTCTCATATCAGCTTTGTTTCATTGTCTGAAATTAATTGTAATGTTAGGTAGGTAAAATGAGACGAGCTTTGTTTGTTCCCGACCTGTGTAAATTTTTCGTTGATATTTTTTGTCTCTATAGGTTTTCTGAGGATGCTCTTCTTAACTCATTTCGCCAATTCTTTCAGAATCACGCACTTGATTACAGAAAGAAATATGCAACGTGACTTATAGTCTAAATTGCAGAATAGTTCAAACTAAAGATTTCATTTTGATATGAATTTCCTTATTAAGTAAAAAATTAACATTAAAAATATTAAAACTTCAGTTCATTGTGTATAGTAATTTAGGCATTCATTTTTTATCAACACTAACAACAAGAATGCAAACTGAATGTATGAAACATTACTGTTAACTATAAAGTCTCATTTGTGTTCACGAGTCCGTGAATGTAAAACAATAAAATATTGAATTTTTAACAGATGACACGCCACTATTATTTTTGAATCTTGCCCATTTATTGTACAGTTTAAGTTTAGACCGTTAATATTATATAATACAAAATTCTGAATTGGATATATGTACTTAAATATTTTCTAAAAATCATCATTTGCGTTTAACATAACTTAATTAAAGGTTAAATATTAATATTTGGTCATAGTCAAGCTCGGCTTGTGTATAACCCGCTCTCCCCAGTTCTTTGTCACCGGAACTGGAAGTCACTACTACTGCTACTGTTCCTGCTACTGCTACTACTACTACTACTACTAGTAGTAGTAGTAGTACTGGTACTGGTACTACTACTACTACTACTTATATCAGGAACAGAACCCAACCAACCCCTGCGGGGCTTCTAACCCGTTCCTACTACTACTACCACTGCTACTACTACTATTACTACTACTACTACTACCGCTACTACTACTACCACTACTTACAGTAAAGCTTCCTTACCACAAGATTTACATTTAAATCTTTATAACATGCAATTCCGATTCATTATGAACTAATGTGAATCGGTAGAATCACTATGATTCGTTTAAAATCACTGGGGGGAGCGGGCTATACTTATTCCTCAAGCTCATAAGGTCATTAAATTTCAAAGTGGGTAAAATGGGGGATAGCGGTTTGATATGTCAAGTTCAATCAATAACAATTTTTTTCAATGGTTTCAAGTAGACATAGGGTGAATCATCTTGTTTATTGGACAAGTAGTGTGGTCACCCCTTTGGAACTGGGAAGCCTACATGAGTAAACCATTTCTTTGATATATACTATTACGGAAGACAAATTTTATAAAGGATTACAATACCTCGAAATCGCTTTGCACAAGAATTTCACTCAATGTGTTTATTTCAATAATAATAAATTCTGGGTTATTACCTAGGTTAATACAATACATATCACCGGCGATAAGCCAAGATAAGAAATTGATCTCTTTTTTTTTAAAAAAAAATAATGATTTCAGAAAATTCAAGTTTAAAATATTTTATATCACAATAGAATTATAAACGCCAGCATTTCCAAAGCAATAGCTGTTTCACAAATTAAACATAGAAGTCTATCGTATATCTACAACATTAGCAGCGTCTAACGGGTGAGACATGTGACAATTGACAGATAAGTTGAATGAAAAAATACGCGTGAGTCTAAAAGTTAGCCCACAAAAAAAAAAAAAACACCAGTTGTTGTTTCAGTGAAATAATAACTTTACAATTCTATACCAATGAAGGTTTAAATAAACGTGATATGTTACATATTCGATTAGATTTTAGTAGTATCTCCCGAACTGGGTAAAAATTAATTATGAATTGTGACAGATGCGACATAATTTTTAAAAATCTTTGTATATACTACATCATGTTTTTTTTAAATGTATTTTATTATATTTCGAATAACCACCTACGGCTATGTAAAAAAAAAACTTAGTTGAAATATATGTTTTTAACTTAAAGATTAAGAGTTAAATGATAATTTTAAGTTATTGTATTTTATCAATCGTAATATTTATTGTCCAATTGCAAAACTCATCATAAAATGTTAGATTGGGATAGATGGCATATAAAGTTAATAACAGTTTCACCTTAAGAAGTGCTTTTGTGCTTGATATTGTTGGCTACGAATGTCGTATTTCTTAGTGCCAGAAATAATGGTATTTGTCGATTTTCTCGGAAACTATACATGAGAATTTATCCTTTACAAAATATGTCATTTTGTTTAGCTGGATGTGATACATCGAATGACACAAACATGTATATATCGGATATTCTAAAAATGGCGCCCACGTATCTCAAACCACTATTCTTCAGCCAAAATATAGCGAAAATGTTATATGATGTTATCTCCTACAGGGCCTCCTTCAATCACTATGGGGAATCAAAATTTCAGAATGTGGCAACGTCGCTGATATTAACTTGGAGCCATTAGAATTAATCTACGAAAACAAGAAGCATTTGAATCGATTGATACACTAATAAGTGACCAATATTGACTTAGCTGCCATCTGGAAAGAATCGATACAACTATTTGATAAATTGGTAGATTTAATCTATGGTTCTTTTTTGCGACGTTGCCACATAGTGCAATTTGTGTCCCCAGACAAGGACTCGAAATATATATATATATATATATATATATATATAGAGAGAGAGAGAGAGAGAGAGAGATTGATTAATTGATTGATTCCAAGAAGCTGTTGATCGCTTGGAGTTGAAATCGTCATTAATAGGGAAGTGAATTTCCTTCCCCATTCTGATTTAGAAATTATGTATCTTCCTTGAAAATTTAAAAATTCTCCGATTTCTACTAAACAATAAAATGGCAAAGTAAACGGGATAGAAATTTCTAAGAAAGAATATATTTCGTTTACTTCTATAATGCGCAGTAACACTAAAAACTTCATTCTATAAAACTCTGTAATCTGTTATTCTTGCTTAGATAAATTTACTAAGATAATAGTTCACCAGATAACTTCCTAAAGTAATAAACTCATAATATTATTTCACATAGAAGTATTATATAACATCATACTTTCGACATAAACAAGTGTACGACATTCGAATGATAATCTCAACACATGTAGTGATGTCAAAAATACTGTTGAATATATGTTGTCTTTATTTAAATAAGTTAACTTGTAACTTAGATATACCATTAAAAGTCAAATATCAGGCCAAATTATATTTCTGTAGAATTTTAGTTTCAATTTATTCCTATTTTCACATTTTTTTTTTAACTTAACAATGATTCAACCCGTAGGGACACACGCATAATTTTTTTTCCAAGGAGGAAGCAGAAGACTGATTCCAGAAGGGATCAAACGACCGACACTCAAGCACAATGGCGAATACATAGACACACTTTAAAAGCACACGAGCGTATAAAACACCATCTAAAGCAACAATTATTTATGATATATATCCTTATTAGCTACAGTAAATAAACTATTGTACTATAGTATTTAGTATAAACATTCTGTTTTCTGCAATAGACAGTAGGAGAAATTATCTCAGCCGAGTTCGTTAGTGTCCTTATGGATAACAGTGAGTTACATCCGACTGTTATTCCATACAATAACTCTTGACAGAAAGTGATATTTTAAATTTTATTTTTGGCAAAAGATATTTACAGCCAGGGCCGTTGCGTGGTCGAGGCGACCGGGGCAATTGCCCCGGGCGCCGAGACCAAGGGGACGAAACGACAAATCAACAAAATTTAAGGAAATCAGATTATGTTGATAAATGAAATTTTTTAAAAATAATGTTAATTCAGGTATTTTAATAATGATCAGGCCACGCCTAAGTAAATGTATTTATTTCATAAGGACAACACAACAAGCTTAATGCCCAGTTATAGTGTAGTGTACATAACTATCTAAAATACAGTATTATACGTATTGATTATGCATACACAAATATACGTTTAATTATGCAGAAGTTATTGCAGAGTAGCACTCGATTTCAATCATTCAAAACCATGTTTTCATTAACTTTCATGTTTTAAGTGCAAAAGCCATTCACTTTTAAAAAAATGGCATAATACCAACTTATTTTATCTTACATTCCATATTTTAATCTAAGAGTACAGAATTAAACTCTGGTTGTTCTTCACAACACACTGGAGGTGTAGGCGCCTGGGAATTCTCACCCCGGGCGCTTACAACCCACGCGACGCCACTGGTTACAGCAATTATTTTGGTCACGTTCGTTAATAGACTCAATCCGTTCACATCTTCACGGGTAACGTTGCTTTTAAGGATGGTTAAATGCGTGTCATATTTTCTACTATTGAAACAAAGGTGTGTAATTGTAGAATGTTCAAACTTACTCATCACGCTTTTAGATGGCAACAAAATACACCGGCGAATAACCAACCAAACGAAATGGAAATTTCACATTATTCTCGTTACTGTCTTCAGCAGAAAATATTCAGTGATTTCCAGATACAACTTATATTACCATTTTAGGGGCCGCGGTGGCTAAGTGACAGATCCTTCACCTCTGGTACATGGTGTCCCAGGTTCAAACCCTTCACCCGCCAAGCGAAATTTGGGGTGAACAAACAACGTGTGCGTGGGTTTCCTCGGGGTTCTCCCACTTTCTTCATTCCACCATTTCATTCATTATCATCATCACCGTCTCCTTTAGCCTAACCGGCATACGCGTGGGACGTAGAACTCAAAGATTTCATTTTCATTTTTCTCTTGTCATTTCACTTGGAATTATTACAGTCTACAATAATGAGCGATGGAAAAAATGGGAGCAAAATGGCCAGGGACTACATTGAATTGATTTTTGAGTTTAACGTCCCTTTCAGCATCTAGGATACATGAGACGTGGATCTACTGATTAACGCGGAATCCAAACCACGCGATCTCCCACCGGAAATTGAAGCCGGGTGTCCCACGGTAAAGGCGCGTAAGCTAACCGTTTATCCACGGAGAGCTCGCCAGGATAAAAGTACCATGCTAGCATTCGTTTGGTGGAACTGAATAAAACCACTGGAAACCATCAGTCAGAATGGTCGGACACTCACTCGGTAGATATACAGATACAGATGCAGCTACTAATATATATATATATTATCGCTTAAAAATTATAGATGTAAAGGTTTTTGGAATGATGTTTGTGTTGACATATGTTCAAAGGTATTACCAATAGTTCCTCTATGAGGATTAGGAAAAACTCTACAGACACTTGCTTTCATGTCTGGTGGTAGTTACAGCGTGATTCGGATGTGGGATCTCCCAATTCCGATACAAGTGAATTAACTGTTCTGTACTCTCCCTTCGACTTTTATCAGCAAACCTAAAACTTTGTTATTATATTTGGGAGGTTAATTTTTAAACTAGGTACTATATAGACACTACATAGAGCGGGTAATATACAGGGCGTTTCAAAACATCATTGACAACGTTGGGAGGTGATTTCTAAAATAAAAATAAGACCAAAAATATGTCAACTTGATATAGAAATGTTTCCTTTCTGCGTACGTACTTACATGACATACTATGGTAAGCGCCAAAAGTGAAATTTTACACGAGAGCCATTTAAAGAAATTTCAGTACAATTGAACCGTTCTACACATGCAGCTAAAAGAGAACTATAGATCCAAAATAATTGTTATGTGTAAATGATATATGATGGCTTTTTCGCAGACCTGTAGCGTGCTTATTTAATAGGACGTCATCACGCTAGAAATATGCTTACATGGACATACGCCTGTTCCTCATATATTCAATCTAATGTATTTAGTACTTATGCCTCATTTATTTATATCTTTATTAATATATGAATGGTTAAATTAATTTTTTTTTATCTTAAACGAACTGGTGAGCTTGTAGGGACGGGATATACAGTTTTTAGTAGAGTGGGCTCTGAACCACTCTATTCAATAGACTCCGGCGGGACCTGAACCCATAACCACGCTCTCAAAATGTGACCATACTAACCCATTGGCCTCCCTAAGATCTATTGATACATGACTGAAATTTCTTATTTTAACGTTGAGTTTTATAAATGTTTTGAGTTTATTTATTTATATATTTATTAGGTACTCGTACAAATTGCCTGTACAATGGAATTTAATAAACGCTGTAAAATAAAATTGATATTGCTAACAAAATTACTAATAACTACAAGTTCAGTTATGACAGTTTTTCAATAAGTTTATTACAAATTTTACTAATAGTTTTGAAAAAAATGTAAATGATAAAACAATGCTGAAATATTGACCAGAGTGAAAGGTCTTGATAACATTTTTGACAATAGTTGTCACAGATGACAGGTGTTGATCCTGAGTACAGATGCATCAAATCCTTGAATTTGTCGACCGATATTTGCGAGGAAGATAGAGTAAGTTGTGGCATTTGTGTTTCAATGCACCCAAAGTATTCCTTTTCAGCGATAGCTTCTCATAATGTTGACTGAGGTGACTCGTTTCATGAAAATTTCTGCTAAGTCCTCTTTGGTCATCATTACCTCCCGGACCATCGTCAAAAGTACTTTATTGTCAGAATTAAATTCTCTGACAGATGTAGTACGTACACCATCCAAAATACACCTATAATCTTTAAAATCTTCAAATTGTGTTGAGTGTTTGTGGTACGGAACCAATCTTAATAAAGGTTCCAATTGGCATGGGATAAAGACGCCTCCAGCATGTGTCAAGGCTGTTGAAATTTACATAGAGGGCAAGTATTGGAATATTCATGTTAACAGTTTAAGTATTCACATTTCTGTTTGTATATTGAGTCAGGATCAGAATCATCTCTATTAGGTAACTGAACACTTTCCTCCTGATCTTCAGAATAATCGTTCTCATTTTCATCTTCACACTGTTACTTTCCAGTGCGTTCTTCTTTCAGTACGTTCACTGCTACGGTTTTCTTCAAAACACAGATAGGACCATCAATAGATTCTGACTCGGATTGTCCCTGATGCTGAATCACGTACTGAATATTTAGTTTCAATCATACTTTCGTTCTTATTTTCATTTCCACACTGACTGTCACTTTCGTTCTTATCTTCGAGGTTCTTGTCTTCTTTCAGTACGTTCACTGGTGTGGTTTTCTTTAAAACACTGAAAAAGACATCTATAGATTTTGATTCGGATTGTTCTGATACAGGATCCTGTGCTGAATATTCAGTTTCAATCACAGTTCGATAGTATTATCCTTTTTCTGGCAGCCAATATATTTTGTCTTTAATTCGTTTGCAGAATTCATTGTTATCAACAGCTTCAACATCTTTGGATGACACTACATTCAAAGAGGCATCTTCCCACCTCACTAACACTTCCATGGTTATTGTCCAGTAACCAGTAGAAAAAAACAATACGTGGTTAATTCTCACTGTCTCTGCTTGACTATGTTAATACTTTATATGCCTACAAGTGTTCCCGGATTTTTTTCTATAAAAGTGAAATGCATCATTCCTTTCCGCTATCGGAAGGAGAGCAAATGTTAAGAAGCCAACATCTCAAGGATACTGAAGACCCAAGGTAATGTGTACCTATCAACATCACCTTGATACAACCGCAGAAGGACCTACAGGAGCAGGTGCAGTCCTATTCTTGCCCTAGAGACTGTTAGATTGGTAATTCAGCATATGATCAAATATACATCAGACCAACAATGAAAAACATATATCATAAATCAATAAATAATAACAATTTCAAATGGAATTTTTTTACAATATAATATAGCAATATATAGAAAACAAAAATCTCGACGATAATAATATTCTTTCCTGCTAAAGCAGCATCCAAGAGACAATGTGAATATATTCATCTAACGTTGTAGTTTAGTAAAATAATCTTTAACTCAATTTGCCATATTCAGTAACGGTAATTGTTTCAATCCAAGAACTATCAATTTTTACTCGAAAATTTACAAATTTGTAGTTTTCTGTTTTAAACAAAACCAGAGCTAGAGAGAGATGAGTACATTCCTTTGGTAAGTCTCAACAATCTTTTAATCATGGTAATTAAAGTTCTGTCACAATCTGAAAGCAGACTACTACTTATTTGGGGGGGAGGCGAATCTCAAATTTCAAGAATTCCGAATAATAATAATAACCAAGAATAGAAATGAGTAACGTTCGATGCTGTCCAAATTATCAATTTGAATTTGGTGGCCGTGGCATATCTATAATACTCACCTACGACAACTAATCAATGAAACCAATTAAATGCAATCTCAAAGATATCAATAATAACAACCGGGATCAGATTCTGTCTTTCTAGAGGACAACTAACCAATTGCTGAAATAAAAATTCTTTACACATATTCAATACATACTTAGGGTTTCGACTCATTCACCAAAAATAATGCTGAATTATCGATCATTCATAAATAATAAAGTAGTGGGGAATAAACAACATAGCCTAATCACGAGCCAGTTGAATTCAAATGCATAATGAACAAACGCATAAAAACAGACGAAGGACAACCAAACGAAATACATTTAAATTGCAACTCACCTTACTCTATCTTCTTACTTGAATTGACCTTCAGCTCTTCTCCACATTGATCAACATGTCAACTCCGCTCCACCAAACAAGAATAAATCGCTCTGTGAGCATTTTTTAATTATTATAAATGACAAAAACTTAGGTCGAACTGACATTAATGGGACACTAACTTTCGAACAACCAACCACACTTCTTATCACAACAAAACACTCGTGGTTCGGAAAAAATGAATATCCTTTGGTAAATCCCAACAATCATTTAATCATGGCAATTAAATATCTGTCACAATCCGAAAGCAAACACCTGCACCTTGCTCTGCAGTCATACAAACTCATGGTTATAAACCAAAACTTAGATGTCTAATGTGCTAGATGAGACGCTAACTTCAACCAACAAGCAACGCTTTTTATACTCAATAATACTAATAGCGACTCGGAAAAGAGTACTGTTATCTTTTGCTTTTTAAAAGGAAACGCATTGAACAAACCAAAACTTAGGTCAAACAAACCTTGGGGACGTTAATTCTCACCAACAAACTACTTCTAGTCTTTGGGACGTTAAACATTCACCAACAAACTACTTCCAGGACGCAAAGAAATTTCACGGCATTATAACAAGTCACCATGAATATTTATTTCATAAATCACTTTAGAGATACTCGATTCAGTACTAATCTATTTCTGATCTCATTATAGCCCATTCGCACCTTTCACATGCGGTCAAACTGCAACTTTCGTAACTTCTCACACACAACTCTTTCATTTTTCTTCCCTTTTTAATTCACTGTGAAATATTGCACTGCTTGCACTTTTATTCTTGTTTCGTGACACACTCTCTCATAATACTACAACACCCAAAATTGTCGAAGGACCAAATGAAAAATTCGAACAGAGCAGGAACTAGGATCCATACTTTCGAAATACGAAGACAGAGCGGGGCACACCTGCACCGCAGGAAAATTCGACACACAATTCACGTCCCAGAAGGGCGTGATTTGCCTCGAGAGAAACCGGCGCTGCTAGCGTCAAGAACGAACGCATCAAGCAGACCCCCGTAAAGTTAGCGACCAAACGTTTAATAAATAGTTCTGAGTAGCACTCAAAGAGTTCTAGAGTTCTTGCTAGGTTAGACCAATAGTTCTGGGTAAATAAAGATTTTATAGCGATTTTAAAGTTTCGCTGCTAACTTCACGGAAAACCAAAAATCTTCAAATGTCTATATTTTTTTAGAGTTCTGAGTAGCACTCAAAGAGTTCTAGAGTTCTTGCTAGTTTAGACCAATAGTTCTGGGTAAATAAAGACTTTATAGCGATTTTAAAGTTTCGCTGCTAACTTCACGGAAAACCAAAGATCTTAAAATCTCTATATTTTTAGAGTTCTGAGTGGCACTCAAAGAGTTCTAGAATTCTTGCTAGTTTAGACCAATAGTTCTGGGTAAATAAAGATTTTATAGCGATTTTAAAGTTTCGTGAAGTTAGCACCAAAACTTTAACCCTTAACAGTTCACTACCTTTGAAAATTATCAAAAAATTATGATATTTGCAGTAGGTCGTCTATTTGGTTTGTATATTATTTGAAAGTAGTTTTCTAAATTTTCCCGCCAATAGTTTTCGGGAACTGAGTTGTGTCCAAATGGTTACTTTGCACAGTTTTCCGTAAAGTGATTTTTGAGTACTTGTAGCCATATAGTAATAAAGAAAAGTAGTCTCATAAGAAAGGAGAAATAAATGAAACATGGTAAGAGTTGTTTACTTTATAGGATTTAATATCTAAATCTTGAATATTAATGTATAAGAAAATGAGTCCACATAGAAAAAATAATAATATTTACATTTCGCTGAAAATACAGATTGAATAAATATGATATTCAAATATATGCGTAGTTTTATAGAATATTCTTCTTTTTTATTTCATTTTTTATATTTCTAAATTTGAATATATCAACGTAGTGTAACAGTGACTTAGGGGTCTAGAAAAGATATCAATTACCAAGTGACAAAATCATTCCTTATCGTGATACATATACTTACAGATGGAACTGCATAAAGGAATTCTTTAGTGAGCTTGTTACTCCCGACTTACAAAAACGACATCTTCCCTTAGATGTGTGGGCTGGCCAGTGAGCAATAAACTCTTTCCTTGTATTATCACATGGTCACGTAGCAACAGGTCGACATATTTTCACTTGAGGTTCGCCCAAGCTTTCTAAAGATGGTCTCTCTTGTTTGGGCTTTCTGCATGATACTAGTGCAGATGCAATATCAGCCCGAACCACTTTAAGATGTCTGGATGATTTCCCAAGTACGTTACACTCTCTTTTGTAAGGTAACCAGCTGTTTACAAGAACTAAATCTAGCATGTACCCAAAAATTCTAAGACACCATTGTTTTGATTTCATTGGTGTACGGCAGAGTTCTATGAACATGTTTGACTTGTCTACACTTCTCATGTGTTTGCCTCAGAAGATGAGGGAAAAAAATCTTATCTTCTGCCTCCTAAACGATTTTGTCTCATTGTTGGAAGAGTTGAGATTTTTATTACATCCTTCAAATATTGCATTAATTTAACACTTGTAAAAAGTTATCAATGTACACGACTAAAAACTCAGACTCCTCTATCTTGAATAGGACGTTGATTTCCCATAATTTTTCAGCAAGACGGAGCTCCACCTAACTATGCCTTATGTTCACGCCAATGGCTCGATAGACCACTTCCGGGACATTGGAATGGGCGATGGAGACGGATAGAGTGGCCCAGATTTTACATCACTAGAGCTCTTTCTCTGCTATCATCTAGGGAACCTTACTTACTAAGAATCTATCCATGATATCCACCATCTGACGCAGAGAATTTTGCAATGTTGTGAAACCTTTGACATGCTGTTGCTAATCCATGCGGATTGGCAGAGGCGCTTTGCAGTTTGTCTTGCTCAAGAAGGATAGCACATAGAGCAAATAATGCTGTAATGCCAAATTTTTACACTTTGTGACAAAATAACTTCTGAACCAATAACGGTAGGTTCTGAAATAGTCTGTATCACTGTTTCCCTGAAATTGAGGTCGTATCAAATGATACCCCACATATCCCCTTCCATTTTAAAAATCCAAAGTTGGATGCAATATTACGGCTTCCAAGATGGCCGCCAGGGCAACCATGTCAAACAATATGGTCCATTACCCACCCGAAAAACATATAACATGAACCAAATGTGAATGCTAAGATGTTCCTGTGCTACAGGAGTCTTAAGTGACTGATACCTCACTCTGTACTATATCTCAGGCAGAGGTGCCCACAAGGGGGAGCTATGACGCAAACTGCGTCATTGAAATATTTGGGGGGGGTAAAAATTTATATAAATATGCTTGAGAGGGTTTAAAAATTAATCGAAGAGATTTTTTTCATGGAAGAACACCTATGGATAGGCAATTGAGGGGGGATGCGTCATGGACATGAGGGGGGGTGGGCACCACTGTCTCAGGTATATAATCTGGATCTGAATCACTGAAAGTAAAATCAGGTTCTGAATCCGAGGTTCCGAAATCCGATAGATTAGAAGAGAAAGAGATCACTACTGTTGGCCTTATGCTTAGTTTCCTTCCATAGGATATATCAACGCAGGTAAGTTCTTCATCCATTTTTGACGAAACACAGTCACCTGGAAAAATGTAAATAGTCTATCACAATATTTCTCCTTTGTATCTGACATGAGATTTCACAGTAAAACTTATTTATACACACATGTAGATTTACATATATATATTTTCCATACTGAGCCTCTATATGAAATTTAGAATTTGACTAATAAACAGAGTACTATGTTTCTTTTTCACGTTATATTTTCTATAAAAATATCAAATGATACATCAATATAAGCTAGTCCAATATATTGTATTTTTTCTTGTACAAAGTATACGTTTGATCCGTTACCGGACAATGTAACCAAATGGTTACGTAGTATATTTTTATCGTAAATAGTAATCAATTTTTGACATTATTCCGTTTTCATACTTGCACATTGTTGGGCAATGACTTACAAACAAGAACATATCGAGAAAAATAAAAACATAAACTTCTTACCTTCAGTATTTATTATTTTCTGTCTGCTTCCAGCACTGCTTGCAAAACAACAACATATCCACACACTAATTCCCGCATAAAATTCACCAGAGTTGTCACAAGGGGCCAATAGCTGCTCTCCCATCACAAAAAGTATGTACACAAATAACTACAACGAACAATACGGAAATATAACACTCTTCAACCCAATAGGCAAAATCAAAAAATGTGTAACCAAATGGTTACGAAAACTTGTTAAGGGTTAAAATCGCTATAAAATCTTTATTTACCCAGAACTATTGGTCTAACCTAGCAAGAACTCTAGAACTCTTTGAGTGCTACTCAGAACTCTAAAAAAATATCGATTTATTAAACTTTTGGTCGCTAACTTCATGGGGGTCTCAAACAGTGCAAGGGACCTTGAACTGCCAATCGAACCAAATGAATTTGCTTTTCTCTCTCTCTTTACAAAACAGAGTACAAGTTTCTTTACCTGCGTGCAGTTAGCCCCCCCTCACGCTAAATTTAAAATTATTTTTATGTCAATCGTTTGATCATCGTTTGATCAGGTATGATCAACAATTTTTAACGTTTGATCAGCTTTACTATCAGAAATATAAGCGATATTTAGTAGGGGGGCTAACTACACGCTAGCCCCCCCTTCACGTCAGATTCGAAATTTTTTGATGTCAATCGTTTGATCATCGTTCGATCAGGTTTGATCAACAATTTTCAACGTTTGATCAACTTTAGTAACAGAGATATAAGGGTTCCAAAATGGGGGGCCAGCCCCCCTTCACCTCCGATTCGACCTTTTCTTATGTCAATCGTTTGATCATCGTTTGATCAGGTATGATCAACAATTTTTAACGTTTGATCAGCTTTACTAACAGAAATATAAGCGATATTTAGTAGGGGGGCTAACTACACGCTAGCCCCCCCTTCACGTCAGATTCGAAATTTTTTGATGTCAATCGTTTGATCATCATTTGATCAGGTTTGATCAACAATTTTCAACGTTTGATCAACTTTAGTAACAGAGATATAAGGGTTCCAAAATGGGGGGCCAGCCCCCCCTTCACCTCCGATTCGACTTTTTCTTATGTAAATCGTTTGATCATCGTTTGATCAGGTATGATCAACAATTTTTAACCTTTGATCAGCTTTACTAACAGAAATATAAGCGATATTTAGTAGGGAGGGCTAACTACACGCTAGCCCCCCCCTTCACGTCAAATTCGAAATTTTTTGATGTCAATCGTTTGATCATCGTTTGATCAGGTTTCATCAACAATTTTCAACGTTTGATCAACTTTAGTAACAGAGATATAAGGGTTCCAAAATGGGGGGCCAGCCCCCCCTTCACCTCCGATTCGACTTTTTCTTATGTCAATCGTTTGATCATCGTTTGATCAGGTATGATCAACAATATTTAACGTTTGATCAGCTTTACTAACGGAGCTATAAAAGTGAGATAAATTTGAGAAAGTAACAATGATAAATTGCCACCTACCAGGGGAAACATTCGGTTATCTACCCAGCTACGCAAATCTGTATTCAACAAAGGGGGGGAAGTGACGGAGAAGACCGATAGCAATTTTTTAAGATGTTTAAAATGTTTATGAAGTTGAAAAACAATGCTGTGGAGTATCAGAAAACTAGAATTGTCTTTACGGATGCGCACGAGACAAGATTTGTGGCTGTCTCGTTTCGAAAATGTTCTGTCAAAGTGATGTCTCGACTCGAAAAACGTTTATTTTTCTATTGGAAGAGCCGTGTCTTTACTCGAATTTTGTCAGGAAATTCCTGTCTCGATTCGTCTCGTGCGCATCACTAATTGTCTTCAACATTGGGAGACCTGCAGGGGCAGATTTGAGGCTATTCTGAGAGGACATAAATTTCTTCTCACTTTCCTTTGTTGTAATCGGGCACAAATAATCATATTTTCCCCAAAACACATTTCAAATCGAATTCTTGGGGGGACAGTCCCCCTCAGTTCCAAGATTGGAGGGGACTTATCCTCCCGGAGTTTCGCCAATGTATCTACCTATGCAGAAATTAAAGTAAATCGGAATTCCGTGCTAAGAGGATGGACCAATAAAAATCTCTTCCCTGAAGGAAAATGAGTGCAGAAAGTTGGAGAGTATAAATTCTCTTCTCTTCGTTTCAAGTGATTCAAATAGCGCGTTGTTTCACAATAATGAGAAAAAGGGAGTCAAGATAGGTATGTAAAACTAACATGAAAAGAGTTTTTTTTTTTAACTCTCTTGGACCATGGAGTAGTGAAGAAACTCCTGAATCAGCAACATCAAATAACAGCTAAAGCATCTTCATGCATCAATTTACGGTAAGTACCGTATTGTGATCTTTCGTGTACAGTCGGAAACAATAATAAGTAAAGGTGGAGGTATAAGAAACAATAGGTCCAACCTATACTTAATATTGTTTCTGACTGTACATCTACTCTTGCTTACTTCTTACTTATTTCTGTATAATTTCCTTGTGTGGACTGCTAAAAAACTTTAAACGTTTAGATACTTGTGTGCCCAAGGACGTAGACATTTCGAGACCTTAGGCGACCAATATTTCGGCGTCGCTTGCCCCCCCTCCCTTCGGTGCCTTCACCTTGATGAAACTTACACCTTTCTTACTATCTGTTAATAATTATGTTTGCAAGTTTCTACAAACATTGGAAATTATATACAAAAATACATGTTATTATCTTTGCTATTTTATTTCAAAACTTAACTTTCATATTGATGTATGTAATTTATATCAGATTGCACTACTGTAATACAAAAGCAATGCCGAAGGCGTTATTCAAAGTTATATATTTTTTTGCATTTTGTACTTTTAAAGATTTTACATAAACATTATTCTTCTCGTGCTAAACCGAGTACTTCTACCAATAGGTATATAGTATATTATAATTTATACACTATGTTAAGTGTGGCAAGTGCAAACCATTATATCTTTCACTTACGAGTCGCCATCGCTATCAATTTTACTTTCTTCTCTACCTAGGACATTGCTTAGCTTGCTTGGTAAGAACTAAAATATATTTAATTGTTATTTATTTGTAACGGTGTTCGTCCGATGGCATTTTCTTTGATAAGAACACCAGTGACCGCCATGACGTACAAAGGAGCCGCAGGTTCCCGTCTACGCTATTTTTAGAATACCTGTATATATGATTAATATTTTTCGAAGGCAAAAGTAAGGCTATTTTTTTGAAGAGATCAGGGGTGTAACCTGCAGGTTTAAGTAGGAGGGAGTAGCTGTATTGCTATATGTCAACAAAATTTTCCCCAGGAGGTCGCCCCCAGACAATGGGTGGAGAGTATAGTTGTATAGAAATACACTATTGTTTAAATGACATATGATGACAGGTAATGGCTGGTGTACTATTGTTTGTATAGAAGTTACATAAAAGAGAATAATAAAAGATGTCAAAGTTGAAAAGATAAATGATTTTAAAAAACATTGGAAACTTGTTGAACAATGGGAAGCTTGTTATAAAGAATAATAGAACTATAGAATACTTTGCAGTTGTATGAAAAGAATAATAAAAGAGAAACCTTGCAGCTGTATGCGTTAAAGAATAATAATTTAGGTGATGAACAATAACGGATTGTTATAAAGAAAAATAAAAGACTTTTTAAATCAGTGGCGGTAACGCGGACGCGGCGCAGGAAGGCGAGGGGGCGCGAACGGAAAATACCGCGGGCGCGGGCGCGAGCGCGTGACGTCATTTGAAATTTTTATTTAAATATTGGTTTTAAAAAATAGGGATGTATAGTTTTGTTAGCGATGGAGAACCGTCAGTTTGTTGAAGACGTTGATGTGAAGCACAAGTTAGACGCTGAGAATGAATATCCAGATTCTCCAGATTGTACAATCAATGAAAATGAATTAGAAAAATATGAAAATGATAATATAAAAGTTTATGCAAGTGATAGTGAGGATGGAATAGATAATGAAGTGTATGAATTTTCGGAGGATAACTCAGATTTTGAGGCGGAATCAAATGACGAAGTGGTATCAAATGTGGATACGCCGCCATGTTCACCTGCTTTATCAGAATTAAGTTGGAACTGTGAATGTGGTGTTAACTACGTGGATGTGAACTGTGTAAGAGACTGCATTGCGAAATGGAAACCAAATGATTATTTAATATGCTATGCATGCTATTGGCATGATACATGCGAATGGTCTCATGAATGTTTTTATTGTAATGAAGACGTTTTAGACATTCGTGTTTGGTCTGTGTTAGTGAATCCTCGTGTACAGGAGGAATTATTTGATATTTATGCAGAAACACATACAGTTATTACAACATTAACAAGAGATTATTTTAATATTACATTTGGTGAACTATCAGTGGATGTGAATGTACGAAAAGAACTTTTAAGTATTTTTCTTGAAAAAGACAGATCGAACGATTATAGTGAGGTGTGTTAAGAAATCGTACTGTACATAATGTATTTGGAAAATAATTTTTGTGTATCATGTAGTGAAGAACATATTAGTGAAGTTTGTGTTTTAAAAACTATAAGTGCATACTTACGCTTTAATAATAATATTGCTTGTGAACAATGTTTGCTACATCTTGAACATCAATGTTTATTTCATCATGATATTAGAACTTTTGCTGTAGGATATTTATCCAACGATATAACTCTTATTGATTTATTTGAAGTGTTTGAAGAACATCATAGTGAAATTTCAAGTATAAACTTTATACGCAAAGCGCGTGATTGTTTAAAGAACACTGAATTAGTTGGACAAACTATACCGTTTTTCTTAGAACGTAAACATAAAATTTCACCATGTGTTAATGAATACATTATTGACATACAAGGTTTTAAGATTTCAAATCATGAATTTATTATACGTGAATTTTGTTTAACTGCGTGTGATGATACAGTAAATTTGCATTGTTTAATAAAATCACCAGTAGAATACAATGTACTTCCGTTAGGTTGTCAAAAACAAATTGAATGGTTAACATTAAACTTACATGGATTAACTTGGAATGATAAATGCGGTTATACTGTATCACACATACGTAACCTTATATATCAACTTTGTAAACAAGATGCAACCTTTTATTGTAAAGGTGCAGAAAAAACACTTTGGATTAAAAATATTTTTGCACTAGCTAATGTTATTGATTTGGAAAGTAAGCAGTGTCCACCATTAAACACATTGCATGCAAACGTATTTAATGATTATTGTGCTTTTCATGAACAAAATATTAAACTTGACAAAAAATCAGGATTTGCATTTCGTAATGCACAACAATTATGTTATTGGTGGAAGTTTCAACGTACTATAACATTAACTAATGCATTTGCAAAGTTGTAAAAAGGAAATGATATGTTCTTGTAAATAAAAATACAAGATTTTAAATTGTAAATAAAAAATTTTATTAAACTAATCTACTTGTTTTTTCTTTTTCATTATATTGGTTACATGATGAATACAATTTTATCATTTTGTTTAAGATTATTTTTTCTGAATAAATTTAAACATTCGTTAAAGCTTTTCTTTCGTACAATATGATGCAGAAAGTACAACACAAATTGTCCACACAAGATTGAATTATCATCTTGATATGCGGAACTATTTGTAAAATATATTTTACAATTTTTATTTTAAAAAGTTTTTATTTCTTTTGGAAATGGTAAAGCTAAGCTATCGAAATAGTATCCTCTTTGATTTTCATCAATGAATACACACACCCAATGTGTGCCACCTGATGATGAATTGCTTGAATTTATAATAAGTCCAGCCGGTGGTTGCACAGTTTTTGGTATTCTATCAATAGGATAAATGCCATGCACATTTGCACCAGTAAGTTTATCACGAAGTAACACTTTTATTAAATCATCCGTGTACATAACTTTTGTTTTTAAATTCACATCACTTCACTTCACTTTACATCACTTTATACGCGTATATGTTGGAAGACCTAGTGGAGTATATGAAATATTGTCATAAAACGAAATAATATGTTTAAAATATTCATGACAGATTTTTTAATAACTTTTCCAATAACGATGAATGGTGCTAACGCATGAAAATACTTTTGAGGAACTTCATAGTATGATACCTTGCAACTCTTTGAATAATCAAGCAAAAAATATTACAATATACAATGTTTAACACACTTTGTACCAGTAGGGCGCATGTAATTCATATGCTTAGAAGTGAACACTTATACTTCTTTTATTAAAATGATACTTTTAAAAAGTATTATCAGTATATATATTTCTAACTTTATCAATTTGAATTAATGAATCAAACTTAGCGTAAACAATACATGTTATAGGTTCAGTGAAATTTTCAGAAAAGGAAACTTTAACATTTACAGGTGCATCACGCACAAGGTCCCACGTACAATTATCTAATGTTGCTGTAGGTGATAGAATAAATGCATAAAGAGTATAGCCGTGTGGATATTCTTCAGGAGTAATAGTATGTGCATCATCTTTATAATATAAACCAGTACCTGAAAACAGAGAATGGTAACTTAGAAGGTACAAATTGTTTTTAAAATCGGGGGTGATGGGACTGGGAGGAAAAGATTTTGATCCAACTTGTAGCTGCAGTTTGTTAACGTTAAAGTGTTGAAAATGAAATGGATTTAGTTCAGATTTTCTATTAAATGCCGAATTGGAAACAAATCCGATAACAACACCTTTAGGTACGTTACCCAGGAAAATATTATCAAGATTGTACGAATTAACGTTTGCAGGAATAGTATGCGATCTTGTTTGTACTCTTGTAAGGGGATATTTTGTTGTTTCATGATTCATGTTAGTATTGATTTCCATTGCCAAATGAGGTGCAACATCAATGCGACGTATATGTAGAGTAACATCTTCAAGTTTTACTTTATAAGAAGTATTTGCAGGAGATAATAAACAAAAAGCATCTTTACTAAGATGTAATTTTATACGAAGACCTACTTTATTTACAAGTGCTCTTGGTAATCCAGCAATATCTGTATACAAACGCCAATACATTTCAAATGATTTACTATTTTTAATATAATTAACACGTTGTTGAAAACCTACATTAGCATTACCTATGGTATCAAATTGTTTAGCGGTATCTTTATACCACATACCTAATTTCAAATGTGTATCAGAAGCATCAGGGGAGTAATTTAATAATGTTTCAAGGTACGCACGATAAGGATAAAATCCTGATGAAGAAGTAATTAATTTATCATTTAATGAAATGTCAATTTGACTAAATAATGAATGTAGGAAATTAATTGTTGGTGCTACAACATCAGTGTCAGCTAATGCTGTGTCATCAGGTTTTGTAATTTTACAACGTACGTAAAGATAAAGATATGCAGTATGACTAGGTCTTCCAACATATACGCGTATAAAGTGATGTAAAGTGAAGTGAAGTGATGTGAATTTAAAAACAAAAGTTATGTACACGGATGATTTAATAAAAGTGTTACTTCGTGATAAACTTACTGGTGCAAATGTGCATGGCATTTATCCTATTGATAGAATACCAAAAACTGTGCAACCACCGGCTGGACTTATTATAAATTCAAGCAATTCATCATCAGGTGGCACACATTGGGTGTGTGTATTCATTGATGAAAATCAAAGAGGATACTATTTCGATAGCTTAGCTTTACCATTTCCAAAAGAAATAAAAACTTTTTAAAATAAAAATTGTAAAATATATTTTACAAATAGTTCCGCATATCAAGATGATAATTCAGTCTTGTGTGGACAATTTGTGTTGTACTTTCTGCATCATATTGTACGAAAGAAAAGCTTTAACGAATGTTTAAATTTATTCAGAAAAAATAATCTTAAACAAAATGATAAAATTGTATTCATCATGTAACCAATATAATGAAAAAGAAAAAACAAGTAGATTAGTTTAATAAAATTTTTTATTTACAATTTAAAATCTTGTATTTTTATTTACAAGAACATATCATTTCCTTTTTACAACTTTGCAAATGCATTAGTTAATGTTATAGTACGTTGAAACTTCCACCAATAACATAATTGTTGTGCATTACGAAATGCAAATCCTGATTTTTTGTCAAGTTTAATATTTTGTTCATGAAAAGCACAATAATCATTAAATACGTTTGCATGCAATGTGTTTAATGGTGGACACTGCTTACTTTCCAAATCAATAACATTAGCTAGTGCAAAAATATTTTTAATCCAAAGTGTTTTTTCTGCACCTTTACAATAAAAGGTTGCATCTTGTTTACAAAGTTGATATATAAGGTTACGTATGTGTGATACAGTATAACCGCATTTATCATTCCAAGTTAATCCGTGTAAGCAGAGCGAATGAAATCCGAACTGAAAAACTGATTTTAAAAAACGTTATCTTCCACTACATTTTCCATCTGATAAAAAATAAAAAACACTAGTTACATATAAAAATATATAATATCGTTACTAATTAGTTTAGTATCGTTGTTTAATGGTGGTATTTGAAGTACCTTGTTAAAACACTTGACTTCAAACTGTCCAATATGAATCGCAGTAAATTGAAGACTTCGGGGCAAAAAGTGAGAGTGTAAA
The DNA here is from genome assembly GCF_964235325.1 of Thermobia domestica. NCBI lineage: Eukaryota > Metazoa > Arthropoda > Insecta > Zygentoma > Lepismatidae > Thermobia > Thermobia domestica. Next base: position 21,707,862 of record NC_137465.1, on the reverse strand, counting down.
GGAGATAGCTTCACAAGGTTTTCTCGCCATCGGATATTCTTCAAACTTGACACATACTAGACCGAAAATAAATAGACACATTTTTGTTTCTTTCGGGAAATAAGTTAAGGTCAAAGGGCGCCTTTTCAAAAAGGGCCTCCTTGGTTAAAAGGGCTACATTAAAGAAATGAAACTCTGACGATGGAAAGATGACTTAAAAATAGAAAATACGTAATTTGTCGTTTTTGCGAGAATAGAGTTATAGAGGGCAATGGCCCCCTTCAAAACAATAAAGGACACAACCCTTAAGAACTTGGATTTCCGTGGAATTGCTTGAAACCGTGATATGTTCTAGATGTTATATTCCTAAGAAAACGTCTCAATAGGCACAACTACAAATCACTGACCGTTTGGCCACTACAGGGCCACTTTTTTGAAAACAGTCGAATATAACCACATTCTGAATTTTGGTAAAGTGACTAAAGCCGTGATGTGTTGTAGATATTGTGATCCTGAGAAAAATCTTAATGGGCATAACCACCAATCATTGATCGTTTGGCCACTCAGGGCCACTTTTTTGAAAGCAGCCGAAGATAGTGATATTGTGGATTTCGATGAAAATGACTGAAACTGTGATATGTTCTAGATGGTGTTATCCTGAGAAAAAGTCTCAACAAGCCAAGAAGCACAACCACCAATAACTGCCTGGTTGCTACAGGGTCACCTTTTTGGAAAAAGAAGGTAACAGTATTCTGAGCTTAGGTGGAATTGCTTGTAACCGTGATAAGTTGTAGATATTATGACCCTGAGGAAAAGTCTTCACGGGCACTCACTGACCATTTGGCTGATACGAGACCACTGTTTTGAAAGCAACCGGAAATAGTGATCTTGTGGATTTCGGTGAAAATAACTGAAACTGTTATGTTATAGATATTGTGATCCTGAGAAAAGGTTTTAATGGACACAACCACTAATCACTGACCGTTTGACCACTACGAGGACACTTTTTTGAAAGCAGCAGAGCCGAGGATAGTGATGTTCTGGATTTCGGTCAAAATGACAGAAACCGTGATATATTGTAGATTGTCATCCTGAGAAAAAGTCTCAATGAACACAACCACAAATCACTAATCGTTTGGTCACTACAGGGCTACTTTCTTGAAAACAGCTGAGTACAACGATGTTCTGGATTTCAGTAAGATTGAGTAAGTCTAAGATATGTTGAAGATCTCATCATGAGAAAAAGTCTTAATGGACACAACTATCGAATTATGACTGTTTGGCCACTACAGGCTCAGATTTTTTAAAACAGCCGAGTATGATGACATTTTGTATTTCAGTGTAAATGAATGAAACTGTGATACGTTGTAAGTCGTGATCCTGAGAAAAAATGTCTAGGACATTCTAGAGTTTTTCTTCGTCTCGAAAAATGAGCATCTGAATGTTATCTACCGGTATGCTTAAATAATATTGGCCGCTACTCTTCCATCCCTTTTTCGGGTTGTGAGATAATTTTGAACTTTTCATGATTTTATACAATTCTACCAGAATTCCAGGTATCCTTACCTTCTTCTGTTTTAAAAAAAATGTGGCCCCGTAGTTGCTAAATGGTCACTGATTGGTGTTTGTGTGTATTAAGACTTTCTCTCAGGATCACAATATCCACAACATATCACGATTTCAAGCAATTTCACCGACATCCAGAATACTGTTACATTCTGTTCTTTTTTTAAGTGGCCCTGTAGTGGCCAAACCGTGATTGTTTGGTGGGTGCGCACGTTGTGACTTTTCTCTGGATCACAATATCTACAACATATCAAGGTTTCAAGCAATTCCACCGAAATCCAGAATGACGTTACCTTCTGCTGTTTTCAAAAAAGTGGTCCTGTAGTGGCCAAACGGTCAGTGATTGCTGACTGTGCTTATTGAGACATTTTCTCTGGATCACAACATTTACAACATATCAGAGTTTCAGTCATTTTGGTCGAAATCCACAATATCAGGATATTCAGCTGCTTTTAAAAACATGGCCCTGCAGTGGTCAAACGATCAGTGATTTGTGGTTATATCCGTTAAGACTTATTCTCAGGATCACAATATCTACAGCATATCACGGTTTTAATCATTTTTTTTACCGAAATCCAGAATGTCGTTATCATAAGCTGTTTTTAAAAAAGTGGCCCTGTAGTGGCCAAACGGTCAGTGATTTGTGGTTGTGTCCATTGAGACTTTTTCTCAGAAACATCATATCTACAACATATCACGGTTTCAAGCAGTTCCACGAAAATCCGATTTTCGTAAGGATTGTGCGGGGTCCTTTGTCATTTCGAATTGGGCATTGGCCCTATAACCCTTTTCTCGCAAAAACGACAAAACCGGTATTCCCTACTTTGAAGTCATCTTTGCATGGGCAGAGTTTAGTTTCTTTAAAGTAGTCCTTTTAATCAAGGGGGCCCTTTTTTGAAAAGGGGCCCTTTGCCCCTTCAACCTATTTCCCGAAAGAAACAACAAATACGTGTCGATTTATTTTCGGTCTTGTATATAAGTGCCAAGTTTGAAGGAAATCTGATTAAGAGAAACGGAAAATTATTATTTATATATAAACATTAAAGCTGTCGTTTGGGGGGGAAGAAGTCATTTGGGGGGCTGGCCCCGTTAGGAGCTCCCCGTGGCTACCCCTGGAAGAGATAAAAAACAATGCAAGCCGTTCTCACTGTCATGGCACCCATGCAGAGGGTTCCTCACACCCTTTTTTTATGCTAGTCACTTTGACCCAGGTGGATGAAACAAAGATCAGCAGTGTGTCAGAAATAGAAACATCTAGAACCGGTTTTCTTTTATCTTCATTAAAATAATAATAATAAATACAAATTTCCACTTGTAGAATGCAGTAATTCCGCGTGAGTCGATGAATGCTTTAACATTGTAATTGAATCTGGAACACTATCACAAAATCATTGGTGCATCGTTACTGGTTCTTAGTGCAACAACCCCTAACGTTAGTGGTTCATTAGTGTATGTGCTACAAGTAAAATATCATTGGGGTCATGATGAACTTGCCCACACTTCAAGCACTAATGAAAAAAAATGTGCAATTCGTTAGTGCATCATTAGTAATTCTAGAAAAAAAAACAGTTTGTATGGAATTTGATTTCTGAAATTGTCCCCCCCACACCAAAAATCTTGAATAAATCCCAAAATATGGTAACGCTAACATTAGTGCTCAGTGCGTTTAAGAAAACTAACGATGCACTTACGATTGCCGTTAACCCATGTAACCTATCAGTAGTAGGGGTCCGCGTATGGCGAACTGAGTCAGCAAAAATTTTTGTGACGTCATAGGTCAAAGGTCAATGACCTTGGCCCGGGGTCAATGACCTAGGGGTACCTAGGACCACCCCCTCTAAATTTTGGCAGGGGTACCTTGGCCCACCCCCTAAATTTTGGCAGGGGTACATAGGACCCCCCCCTTAAATTTCGGAAATTGCCAAATCTAAAAATTTGGTATGGTAGCCTAGGACCATAGTATGTACCTTTATTAGTATTGGGTGTCTATGTCGTTCCCTTTCATGGGTAAAAAATTGCCAAAAATTGAATTTTCGGAGGTTTTTGACCTAATTTATCCCCTTGGATGAGGTATTATTATCCTATATAGTTATATGGGCGTATACAGGGGTCCATTCCCTTTCATAAGACATGGGTATATTAATGCACCCCTTGAAAAATTTGGGAGGGGTACCTTGGCCCACCCCTTAAATTTTGGAAATTGCCCAATTTAAACATTGGGTATTTTAGTACTGGACCCTAATATGTATCATGATAAATTTGGGTGGTCCACCTCATTCCCTTCTAGGGGTACAAAATTGCCAAAATATAAACGTAAGCAATACGTTGTACCACGTGTTTGGTCTTTTGGCCCAATTTATCCTCTTGGATGAGGTTCTATTACCTTATATGGTTATATGGTTATGTATAGGGGTCTATTCCCTATCATAAGACATAGGTACATTTGTGCACTCCTTTAAAAATTTGGGAGGGGTACTTTGGCCCACCCCTTCAATTTTGGAAATTGCCAAATCTAAAAATTTGGTATGGTAGCCTAGGACCATAGTATGTACCTCTATCAGTATTGGGTGTCTATGTCGTTCCCTTTCATGGATAAAAAATCGCCAAAAATTCAAATTTCGGGGTTTTTTGACCTAATTTATCCCCTTGGATGATGTGTTATTACCTTATATAGTTATATGGGCGTATACAGGGGTCCATTACCTTTCATAAGATATGGGTACATTTGTGCACTCCTTTAAAAATTTGGGAGCGGTACTTTGGCCCACCCCTTTAATTTTGGAAATTGCCAAATCTAAAAATTTGGTGTGGTAGCTTAGGACCATAGTATGTACCTCTATCAGTATTGGGTGTCTATGTCGTTCCCTTTCATGGATAAAAAATCGCCAAAAATTCAAATTTCGGGGTTTTTTGACCTAATTTATCCCCTTGGATGAGGTGTTATTACCTTATATAGTTATATGGGCGTATACAGGGGTCCATTCCCTTTCATAAGATATGGGTATATTTGTGCACTCCTTTAAAAATTTGGGAGGGGTACTTTGGCCCACCCCTTAAATTTTGGAAATTGACCAATTTAAACATTTGGTATTATAGTACCGGATCCTAACATGTATTATGATAAATTTGGATGGTCCACCTCGTTTCCTTCTAGGGGTATAAAATTGTCAAAATATAAACGTAAGCAATACGTTGTACCACGTGTTTGGTCTTTTGGCCCAATTTATCCTCTTGGATGAGGTTCTATTACCTTATATGGTTATATGGTTATGTATAGGGGTCTATTCCCTATCATAAGACATAGGTACATTTGTGCACTCCTTTAAAAATTTGGGAGGGGTACTTTGGCCCACCCCTTTAATTTTGGAAATTGCCCCTTTTACATGTTTGGTATTATAGTATAGAACCCTAATATATATATTACTATAAATTTGGGTGGTTCACCACGTTTCCTTTGATGGGTACGAAATTGTCAAATTTTAGTACAACCACGTGTTTGCTTTTGGCTCAATTTATCCCCTTGGATGAGGTCCTATTACCTTATATGGTTATATGATCATGTATAGGGGTCCATTCCATATCCCCTTAAATTTTGGAAATTTTCCAATTTAAGCATTCCGTATCATAGTACATGACCTCAACATGTATCATGATAAATTTGGGTGGTCCATCTTGTTCCCTTTCATGGGTAAAAATTACTAAAATATAAACATAAGCAATATGTTGTACCATGCGTTTGGTTTTTGACCCAATTTCTTCCCTTTGATGGGGTTCTATTACCTTATATGGTTATATGGTCATGTATATGGGTTCATTTCCTATCATAAGACATGGGTACATTGACGCACCCCTTGAAAAATTTGGGAGGGGTATCTTGGCTCATCCACTCGGTTTTAGTAATTGTTTTAATATAAGCATTTGGTATCATAGTACAGGACTTCAATATGTACCACTATAAATTTGGATGGTCCACATCGTTCCCTTTCAGGGGTAAAGAACTACCAAAAATCGAATTTCGGAGGTTATTGACACCTATTTAGCACGTTATATGGTTTATTACCTTTATATGTTTATGTTCCCTTTTAAATTTGGGAATTATCAAATAACAAAATTCGGTAAACGTTTTCTAGGACCCGTTGGTATTCCTCTTATGGCCAAATATTCAAAATTTAAATGTTATTGACCGGCTTTATTATTGAATAAGTACAGGATTTATTACTTTTTTTCATAAGACACAGGTGTATTTGTGTACCAATCTTAAATTTTGGGAGGGGGTACATTTGTTATTGTCATATCAATAATTGGTAATTGTTCTTTGGGTAAATCATTGTGATCACGTGATCAGTTATTGACCTATGATGGGATTAGGAGTCCAGGATATTGGTACATTGAAACTTTGTAGGATAATTTGAGAATGCGTCATTGGTATTGATTATTACAGCCAAATATAAACGTAAGCAAGACGTTGTACCACGTGATTGACCTTGATGAGGTAGTGTACAGGGATACATAGCTAACCTTATTGAAACTTATGACTCATAGTCTTAAGGGAATACATGCTACAACACTGGCAAAGTTATTGTTGATGCAATTTGATTGGCTGATCACTATCTTTCGTGCAATCTGATTGGTTGATCACTATCTTTCGTGCAATCTGATTGGTTGATGAGTTTTAAATCTTTGCTGTATTCAGTTTTTAAGTTTTGTTTTACATTTAAAAATCTTGTTTTCGTTCAACATTTTGCACTCAATGATAAATATGATCAAAGCCGTTTATTTGTTAATCGAATAGTTAAAAACCGGATAAAGTTTGACGGTTAACCGTGAAACGTAAAAATTTTTTAGTTTGAAATTTTTTTTTGCTTGAAACATTTTGTTTGAAAATTCTTGCTTTCAAATTTTTTGTTTGAATTTTTTGTTTTAGAATTTTGTTTGAAATTTTTTTTGACAACTTTTGTTTCAAAATTTTTTGTTTAAAATTTTTTTTTGAAATTTTTTTCGTTTCAAAATTTTGTTTGAGATTTTTTCGTTTGAAATTTTTGTTTGAAATTTTTTCGTTTGAAATTTTTTGTTTGCAAATTTTTGTTCGAAAATTTTGTTTAAAATTTTTTGTTTAAAATTTTTCGTTTCCAAATTTTTTGTTTGAAATTTTTTGTTTCAAAATTTTGTTTGAAATTTTTTTCGCTTCAAAATTTTGTTTGAATTTTTTTTTGGTTTGAAATTTTTTGTTTGAATTTTTTTTTCGTTTCAAAATTTTGTTTCAAAGATTTTTGTTTGAAATTTTTGTTTCAAAGTTTGAGTTGACATTTTTAAAAGTTTGTGCACTTATTAGTAAAGAACTGGAACTGTTTAGAACAAAAACCTTTGACAACATTGTGGTGCAATAGTACACGTCAGAACCTGGGGTTGTACTTGAAATGAAAAAACACAATTCATTGAAATGGATCATTTTATTACACTCCACATACATCCATACCAGATAGTGGTTCTGGATATTGTCGATACAATGTATTTTGAACTTCTTGCACTAGTTTGTCTTTAGCGTATAATTTTAATTCCAGTTGAAGGCTTTTAAGATCTATTGCAATATCAATTGATGGAAACTCAATGTCCATTTGATCACATATAAACTGTTTATCAATACAGGTATGCACTAGCCGGAACTGTTTAGAACAAAAACCTCTGGCAACGTTGTGGTGCAATAGTACACGTCAGAACATGATAATGCAACGTCATCAGTTTTGCATCATATATAAGTATCGTTCGAGTTAGTATTCATGATAACGTCATCATGGTACTTGTCTGCAGTTTCTAAACACACGTGATGTGATGAAATCATTTACCAAGATTACTGATTTACAACAGAATGTACCTCATAGAATCTTAGCTAGCCAAATGATCCCTACAAAGTTTGGATTAAGAATCGTAGTGAAGCTTGAAAATGAAAAGAATATAATTTTACCAGCAAGATATTTACCCATGGAAGCATCAAAACAAGAAGAACTGCTGCGTTTCTTAAATACTGGATTTGTATCTTTATGTTACAAAGGATTCTTGGGTCGAAGTCATCAATTTGAATTTAGTACACAGCCAGATTCGTCAGCAATTGTGATGAAATCATGAATTCAAACGTCAGGACGTCAGTTGTAGTTGTATGAATGTGGTTGGTCGGCATGACGTCAGCAACTGTGATGAAATCATGAATTCAAATGTCAGCACATGACGTCAGCAATAACTATAAACCAACAAATACAGTGTCGTCCCACGAAATCATTTGAGCAAGTGCTTTACAGGAGGAAAGATGTGTACTTCTAACGATAAAGAGTTCATCTTCGCAAGCTATTATCCAATAAATATATTTCAAACAAAACATGTGATGATTGGTATCAGTGCTAGAACATTTGAACCTGTGATTCGATTGGGCAAAGCAGAACAATTTGGTGTACAACTGACCTGTGAAGAATGGCACGAATCGACCAAATGAACGATTATTTTCATGATGAGCTAAATGTGACCATAGTCAAATCATTAGGCTCAAATCATGAAGTGGTGCTGCGTACAGTCCTCGAAGAGAAGATGGTGTTGTTACGTAAAAAGAGTACATTCCATGTCCCTCGCAACATGGTATATCTAACACAAACTGAATGGAACAAATTCATCAGCGTATTTCCGTGTGTGAAACATGCAGTGAAAGTGTGCAACAAAACTAGTATATTCCTGAAAAAGTACTATTTTGAAAAATGTGTTATGCATATTGTACAACATGTATCTAGATATTGTGATGGTTGTCAACATCGTTCGTGGGTGCATAACTGTATTGATAAACAGTTTATTTGTGATCAAATGGACATTGAGTTTCCATCAATTGATATTGCAATAGACCTTAAAAGCCTTCAACTGGAATTAAAATTATACGCTAAAGACAAACTAGTGCAAGAAGTTCAAAATACATTGTATCGACAATATCCAGAACCACTATCTGGTATGGATGTATGTGGAGTGTAATAAAATGATCCATTTCAATGAATTGTGTTTTTTCATTTCAAGTACAACCCCAGGTTCTGACGTGTACTATTGCACCACAATGTTGTCAAAGGTTTTTGTTCTAAACAGTTCCAGTTCTTTACTAATAAGTGCACAAACTTTTAAAAATGTCAACTCAAACTTTGAAACAAAAATTTCAAACAAAAATCTTTGAAACAAAATTTTGAAACGAAAAAAAAATTCAAACAAAAAATTTCAAACCAAAAAAAATTCAAACAAAATTTTGAAGCGAAAAAAATTTCAAACAAAATTTTGAAACAAAAAATTTCAAACAAAAAATTTGGAAACGAAAAATTTTAAACAAAAAATTTTAAACAAAATTTTCGAACAAAAATTTGCAAACAAAAAATTTCAAACGAAAAAAATTTCAAACAAAAATTTCAAACGAAAAAATCTCAAACAAAATTTTGAAACGAAAAAAATTTCAAACAAAAAAATTTTAAACAAAAAATTTTGAAACAAAAGTTGTCAAAAAAATTTCAAACAAAATTCTAAAACAAAAAATTCAAACAAAAAATTTGAAAGCAAGAATTTTCAAACAAAATGTTTCAAGCAAAAAAAAAAATTCAAACTAAAAAATTTTTACGTTTCACGGTTAACCGTCAAACTTTATCCGGTTTTTAACTATTCGATTAACAAATAAACGGTTTTGATCATATTTATCAGTGAGTGCAAAATGTTGAACGAAAACAAGATTTTTAAATGTAAAACAAAACTTAAAAACTGAATACAGCAAAGATTTAAAACTCATCAACCAATCAGATTGCACGAAAGATAGTGATCAACCAATCAGATTGCACGAAAGATAGTGATCAGTCAATCAAATTGCATCAACAATAACTTTGCCAGAGTTGTAGCATGTATTCCCTTAAGACTATGAGTCATAAGTTTCAATAAGGTTAGCTATGTATCCCTGTACACTACCTCATCAAGGTCAATCACGTGGTACAACGTCTTGCTTACGTTTATATTTGGCTGTAATAATCAATACCAATGACGCATTCTCAAATTATCCTACAAAGTTTCAATGTACCAATGTCCTGGAGTCCTAATCCCATCATAGGTCAATAACTGATCACGTGATCACAATGATTTACCCAAAGAACAATTACCAATTATTGATATGACAATAACAAATGTACCCCCTCCCAAAATTTAAGATTGGTACACAAATACACCTGTGTCTTATGAAAAAAAGTAATAAATCCTGTACTTATTCAATAATAAAGCCGGTCAATAACATTTAAATTTTGAATATTTGGCCATAAGAGGAATACCAACGGGTCCTAGAAAACGTTTACCGAATTTTGTTATTTGATAATTCCCAAATTTAAAAGGGAACATAAACATATAAAGGTAATAAACCATATAACGTGCTAAATAGGTGTCAATAACCTCCGAAATTCGATTTTTGGTAGTTCTTTACCCCTGAAAGGGAACGATGTGGACCATCCAAATTTATAGTGGTACATATTGAAGTTCTGTACTATGATACCAAATGCTTATATTAAAACAATTACTAAAACCGAGTGGATGAGCCAAGATACCCCTCCCAAATTTTTCAAGGGGTGCGTCAATGTACCCATGTCTTATGATAGGAAATGAACCCATATACATGACCATATAACCATATAAGGTAATAGAACCCCATCAAAGGGAAGAAATTGGGTCAAAAACCAAACGCATGGTACAACATATTGCTTATGTTTATATTTTAGTAATTTTTACCCATGAAAGGGAACAAGATGGACTACCCAAATTTATCATGATACATGTTGAGGTCATGTACTATGATACCGAATGCTTAAATTGGAAAATTTCCAAAATTTAAGGGGATATGGAATGGACCCCTATACATGATCATATAACCATATAAGGTAATAGGACCTCATCCAAGGGGATAAATTGAGCCAAAACCAAACACGTGGTTGTACTAAAATTTGGCAATTTCGTACCCATCAAAGGAAACGTGGTGAACCACCCAAATTTATAGTAATAGATATATTAGGGTTCTATACTATAATACCAAACATGTAAAAGGGGCAATTTCCAAAATTAAAGGGGTGGGCCAAAGTACCCCTCCCAAATTTTTAAAGGAGTGCACAAATGTACCTATGTCTTATGATAGGGAATAGACCCCTATACATAACCATATAACCATATAAGGTAATAGAACCTCATCCAAGAGGATAAATTGGGCCAAAAGACCAAACACGTGGTACAACGTATTGCTTACGTTTATATTTTGACAATTTTATACCCCTAGAAGGAAACGAGGTGGACCATCCAAATTTATCATAATACATGTTAGGATCCGGTACTATAATACCAAATGTTTAAATTGGTCAATTTCCAAAATTTAAGGGGTGGGCCAAAGTACCCCTCCCAAATTTTTAAAGGAGTGCACAAATATACCCATATCTTATGAAAGGGAATGGACCCCTGTATACGCCCATATAACTATATAAGGTAATAACACCTCATCCAAGGGGATAAATTAGGTCAAAAAAACCCGAAATTTGAATTTTTAGTGATTTTTTATCCATGAAAGGGAACGACATAGACACCCAATACTGATAGAGGTACATACTATGGTCCTAGGCTACCATACCAAATTTTTAGATTTGGCAATTTCCAAAATTAAAGGGGTGGGCCAAAGTACCGCTCCCAAATTTTTAAAGGAGTGCACAAATGTACCCATATCTTATGAAAGGTAATGGACCCCTGTATACGCCCATATAACTATATAAGGTAATAACACATCATCCAAGGGGATAAATTAGGTCAAAAAACCCCGAAATTTGAATTTTTGGCGATTTTTTATCCATGAAAGGGAACGACATAGACACCCAATACTGATAGAGGTACATACTATGGTCCTAGGCTACCATACCAAATTTTTAGATTTGGCAATTTCCAAAATTGAAGGGGTGGGCCAAAGTACCCCTCCCAAATTTTTAAAGGAGTGCACAAATGTACCTATGTCTTATGATAGGGAATAGACCCCTATACATAACCATATAACCATATAAGGTAATAGAACCTCATCCAAGAGGATAAATTGGGCCAAAAGACCAAACACGTGGTACAACGTATTGCTTACGTTTATATTTTGGCAATTTTGTACCCCTAGAAGGGAATGAGGTGGACCACCCAAATTTATCATGATACATATTAGGGTCCAGTACTAAAATACCCAATGTTTAAATTGGGCAATTTCCAAAATTTAAGGGGTGGGCCAAGGTACCCCTCCCAAATTTTTCAAGGGGTGCATTAATATACCCATGTCTTATGAAAGGGAATGGACCCCTGTATACGCCCATATAACTATATAGGATAATAATACCTCATCCAAGGGGATAAATTAGGTCAAAAACCTCCGAAAATTCAATTTTTGGCAATTTTTTACCCATGAAAGGGAACGACATAGACACCCAATACTAATAGAGATACATACTATGGTCCTAGGCTACCACACCCAATTTTTAGATTTGGCAATTTCCGAAATTTAAGGGGGGTAGTCCTATGTACCCCTGCCAAAATTTAGGGGGTGGGCCAAGGTACCCCTGCCAAAATTTAGAGGGGGTGGTCCTAGGTACCCCTAGGTCATTGACCCCGGGCCAAGGTCATTGACCTTTGACCTATGACGTCACAAAAATTTTTGCTGACTCAGTTCGCCATACGCGGACCCCTACTACTCTATCTATGTCAGTTAGTATGAAATTTGATATTTCTGAAGTCGGACCACCCACCGAAAATCTTGAATATGTCCCACAATAGGGTAATACTAACCTTGGTGCTTAGTGCGTTTTAGTGCACTAATAATGCACTAATGATGTGATAAGTTTGGTGAAAATCTGTCTGCATAAAGACGGGTAGCGAGCAAACTTCATATGAAGAAAGACCCCCACCAAAATCTTCAAAAACTCGTAAACTCTGATAGCTCTAACGTTAGTTCTTAGTGCACTAATGTGCACTAACGATGCACTTCCGATGGACGAGGTAAGGGACCAACATCAGACACGTAAGTTGATGGTTTGTTCATGGTAGATTGCGTAAGTTTAAGGTCAATTTTCTCGAAATACTGGGAGGCCACAAATTTTTAAAAAAGTTGTGCAAAAGTGTACAAAATTCATACATTATTTTTGTTTATTTAAGTCATCGGTATGAAGATTCCGCACTCCAAGTTGATGGTTGAGTTCGAAATTTTAGAGCTAATTTTCTGGAAACACAGGGGTGAACAAAATTATTTGAGTTTAGTTGATTTTGAGTTTAACGTCCTTTCAGCAGTGAGGTTATATGAGGAGGGACCTACAAAATTGTACGAAATTCGCATATTATTTTTAGCTACCTAAATCTCGAATCCGGTGATTCCGCACTCGAACGTCAAGTTGGAGTGCGGAATTTTGATCGCAAATTTCTGGAAACACATGGGTGTACAAATGTTTTTAAAAGATGTACAAAATGTGTACAAAATTATGAACATGTTTAATACATGATTTGTCGATTTCGGACTCCAAGTTGACGGACCTTTATTAAACGTTTAATAGTGTTTATATATTTAATTCGATTATATAAGTCACGCATTTCCTTACTTTTAAAGATTTTGCATAAATATTATTCTTACCATGCGAAGCCCAGCATTTCAGCCAAAGGGTTTTTATGTAATTGTTCCCTTTCTATTACACATTCTTATTCATTGTTTGAGAAGACACTTAAAATACACTTAAATACACTTAATAGTGGTTTATTTCTAGCAGTGTTACAAGTCTCTGTAATAAAGTTAATCAAACGTTGGCAATTGTTGTTCAAACCTGAATAAACGTAGATAAAACAACTGAAATAAGAAAAGACCAAATCGGAGGTGTAAGGGAAGGGGCTGGCGCTCCATTTTCTTTTAACCCTTCTTTCTCTGCTAGTAAAATTTGTCAAACTTTGAAAATTGTTGATCAAATTTGATCAAACGATGATCAAACGACTGACATCAAAAAATTTCGAATCTGACGTGAAGGAGGGGCTAGCTTGTAGTTAGCCCCCCTACTAAATATTGCTTATATTTCTGTTAGTAAAGCTGATCAAACGTTAATAATTGTTGATCATCCCTGATCAAACGATCATCAAACGTTTGACATAAGAAAAGATCAAATCGGAGGTGAAGGGGGGCTGGCCCCCATTTTGCAACCCTTTTATCTCTGTTACTAAAGTTGATCAAACGTTCAAAATTGTTGATCAAACCTGATCAAACGATTGACATCAAAAAATTTCGAATCTGACGTGAAGGGGGGCTAGCATGTAATTAGCCTTCCTTACTAAATATCGCTTATATTTCTGTTAGTAAAGCTGATAAAACGTTAAAAATTATTGATCATACCTGATCAAACGATGATCAAACGATTGACACAAGAAAAAGTCGAATCGGAGGTGAAGGGGGGGCTGGCCCCCCATTTTGGAACCCTTATATCTCTGTTACTAAAATTGATCAAACGTTGAAAATTGTTGATCAAACCTGACCAAACGATGATCAAACGAATGACATCAAAAAATTTCGAATCTGACGTGAGGGGGGGCTAGCGTGTAGTTAGCCCCCCTACTAAATATCGCTTATATTTCTGTTAGTAAAGCTGATCAAACGTTAACAATTGTTGATCATACCTGATCAAACGATGATCAAACGATTGACATAAGAAAAAGTCGAAACGGAGGTGAAGGGGGGGCTGGCCCCTATTTTGGAACCCTTATATCTCTGTTACTAAAGTTGATCAAAGGTTGAAAATTGTTGATCAAACCTGATCAAACGATGATCAAACGAATGACATCAAAAAATTTCGAATCTGACGAGAAGGGGGGGCTAGCGTGTAGTTAGCCCCCTACTAAATATCGCTTATATTTCTGTTAGTAAAGATGATCAAATGTTAAAAATTGTTGATCATACCTGATCAAACGATGATCAAACGATGATCAAACGATTGACATCAAAAAATTTCGAATCTGACGTGAAGGGGGGGCTAGCGTGCAGTTAGCCCCCCCTACTAAATATCGCTTATATTTCTGTTAGTAAAGCTGATCAAACGTTAAAAATTGTTGATCATACCTGATCAAACGATGATCAAATGATTGACATAAAAATAATTTTAAATTTATCATGAGGGGGGGGCTAACTGCACGCAGGTGTTTCTTTCTCTACTTTTTTTAAGAAAAGCCACGATCAATGAAAGTTAATTACAAGCTTTTTATTACCAATTCTTTCTTAAGCTCACGTCTATTATTAAGAATGAAAAGAATGAAAATACATTATTCCTTCTTCAGTCCCAAACCATAGTAACGGGATCGTTACAGAAACTATAAAAGCTGATTGTTTTGAACAATCAAAGTCGGCTTTACAAAGATTTTAGTAGCAACCCTCAAATTATACCGCATAAAATGCTGCATTGTCACTGAATGTAACTCAGTTTCAGAAGCATTTATTATATATTACTTGGAATGTAACTACCTATTATATTACACACTTTACATGACGGAAAAACGTAAGCGGCACTAATGGCTCTTACGTCTTTACGTAAAATATTAAGCAATACAAGAGTGTCGTTTACGCCATTTGAACATTTCTTACTGGAGAGAAACTGTTAGAGATAGAATTACGCCAATTCGTCAGATGACAGAGTAAAAGGAAAAATTTACATTGTACGATTGATCTATTTTATCCTAGAACAGAATAAACCCTCGGAGGGAGAACTGCCCCTACGGTAGACACATCCATTAGCTGTATGACATTATATACGAAAATTATTGAAATATGAAAATTGCGTGGGAGTTCGCAACTGTCCGACGTGTAATTACACAAATTTCTTGTAATTTACAAATAATCCACAAGTAATGCACGTAATTTCCCTCTTCTCATTTTCTTTTCAAGTTGTAGAATAAATCTTTGGTGTGCTTATTCCTAAAGTAATGAACTATTGAACTTCTTATTCTTTTGGCATTTTCACCTTCTCTATTACATATGTCACCTGTCCCAGTTGAAATTTTATAGTCGAATTTCCTTCATAGTGCGCTTCTATTTTTTATGCCCTCTTGCAATGTTGTGAATTATGTAAAAGTTAGCTAAGAATCCGTGAAAATACCACAGGGGGAACAGGAGAGCAAGTGCCCTCCCTGGGTGAAGATATCTGCCACCAATCTACCCACACACATCTAGACGTGTTGTATTACAATGTAGGTCAACTAACATAAAGTTATTCTATTCGGTATTCAAATATTTGCTGCTCCTAAAATGTTTCTCTCTCTCTCTCTCTCTCTCTCTCTCTCTCTCTCTCTCTCTGTT
Source organism: Thermobia domestica (assembly GCF_964235325.1). NCBI lineage: Eukaryota > Metazoa > Arthropoda > Insecta > Zygentoma > Lepismatidae > Thermobia > Thermobia domestica. The sequence goes on along the minus strand of NC_137465.1, from coordinate 21,691,952 downwards.
TGAACACTATCCTCCCAAGAAACTAAATTTGATGTTACCACTGTTAAAACTCCTTCGGTGAGTTTCTATGTCAATTTCTTCCAAATTTAAATTGCTTTTTACTGAATGTTTTACAAGAAATTGTGACTCAGAAAAGAAGCCTACAACTTAGATCATTATTGTTGACTATGTAAATCTTGTAGAATTAACGTTAAAGTGCCTGCTAAATGCTGTGCATTGCAATGTGAAGTACAGGAATACGAAAGGTTCCCAGTAAATATCCTCATATAGTATTAATATCTAGTCCTCATATAGTATTAATATCTAGACGTTTCAGATATAAATTGAAGTTAACTACAATATTTCCCGACACAGTCTCCTATCACTACATTTTTTGGTATTTGACTAAAAGCTTCTTTTACTAGGTATCGAAAGAATTACTTCCCCTTTCCCTTCACCATTAGAAAACCGTCTAAATCACTTCGTTTTCCATGGCATGCTTAAGACTTCTAAATCGAATATACTTGATTTCTTTTTACATTAATTACACATGCATTTTTTTTTTTTATTATTATTTTCTTACAATTAACCCTCGAGAAGTCACGTTGAAAAAGTAACGCGAGTAGTCGCGCGCGGTCAAAAGGACCGCACGAACATAATGTGTTGCAAATATCGTTTTAAACATTTTTCTTGTATTAGAAACGTAATTTTGTATATTTTCTGATTAAGAGGGAATAACATTTTTATTATTATAATAAGTTTTACAGTAATAACTATTCGAGGAACCTACAATTAGACATGTACTGTTTTTTTTTATTTCTTATTTAGAATAAAATGCTTTTTTTTCGTTACATATTTCTTTAGATAGATAGCTACGCACTGGTTTTATTGAAAGTTCTAAATCTGATGACGATCTCTTGTTTTTGTCAACTCTGGTTCGTCTAAAATTAGAAATGCAATAGTAAATTAGTAAAAAATATACTGTATAAACATAACACTAAAACAAAGCTTCACAGCGCATTTTACACTCAATTAGAGCTCACTCGTAGCTAAGCGGTTAGCATACACTCCTTTGGCGTGGGACTTCCGGGTTCGATTCCCGGTGGGAGCTCATGTGGTTCGGATCCCACGTTAAGCAGTCCACGTCTTACATAGCCTTGATGCTGAAAATGGCGCTAAATTGAAATCAAATCACATTGAATTATTTTACGGTCCTGTTATTTTGAAACTTCACCTATACAGTACTACAATGAATTATTTTAAGTTATCTTCAAATTTACACTGTTCTACACTTCGTCGTCGCTTATTTCATCCTCTCCTGCTCTGACTACATTCGGGGAATCGCTGGTCATTTCTGGGTTTAAGATCTTCAGATTCGTTCGCAGACTCCTCCTTCACCTTTCGTGTTCACTCACTATATATATATATATATATATATATATATATATATATATATATATATATATATATATATATATATATATATATATGCGTGTGTGTGTGTGTGTGTGTTATGATCTTCCTCAGACAAAGCCTCCAAGAGATCATATCGGCTGATTTATCCAAGTAGTCCATTCCTAACATTTCCCTCCGTTGTTTTAAGCTGTTCATTTCTAATTTCCTCTTTTTTCACACTTGGTATCAGTTTGTTAACTCTGTCGACCTCTCTTCCGTCCATCAAAATAATATTTATGTTTATAAAGCTTAAAACATCTCCAAAGCAAAGGTCACGTGCAGAGCGAAACACAGGAAAAACATTACACGGTTAGTCGCGCGCGGTGGAAAGCACCGCAGAATCACTAAACAATCACTATTAGTTAAACTAAACAATGGATAACGGAGTGATTGAACAGGAAGGTGAGGGGGAAGATTAGCCAAACGGAGAAGTCTGTCGGACAAACAGAATGGACACACGATCAAAAATAATTTCTCTGTGGTGCTTTTGACCGCGGCGCGACTACTCGAAGGTTAACCTAGAACATTAGTTCTTAGCCTTTTGACCACTACGATCCTCTTTTTATTAGCTCCGTACAACCTCTTCTTCCTTAAAAATAATAATAATAATAAAATGTGTTAAAGCCATATTGACGGCGACTTACCGATAATTTGTCCGCAACTCCTTGAGAGCCACGGTCTACCAGTTGAGGAAAAACTGACCTAGAAAACCTTACTTAGAGTATCCGAACGAAGAAACCACTACTTTTTTCCACATTTTCAGAGAGTGCTTTTCGTACATTGTTTATCACACATAATATTTACCCGACCGATAGATCTATTGGAATCATAGTTCTTCCTGCCGTGGCTCAATGACAGAGCAATCACTTCTAGTGCAAGAAGTAACTCGTTTGATATTAGACTATGAAAGTTTGTAGTGGATAACATCGCGTCCGTACATTTTCTCTTTTTTCCTTACATTTTCATTCCAGAATAATTTGCTTCCGTGTATTGTCCGTTTCTTTTAGCCTTAATGATACTTCAATTCGTTTCAGTTCTTCCTCTGAGACTTTATTCGACACTGAAACAAAACAGATCGATCAAACATGTCTATCTATCTTTCTTTCGAATTCTAACAATGTTCTTTTATGTCTAAAGATGTAGAGTATGATCAGTGGCGTATTTAAGAAGAGGTCGGCGGAGAGACCTCCGAAATTTTATTTACTATTTTAAAGTAAAGGAAATATATTGCAGAATTTTCACATTTTCAGAACTACAGTTAACAAAACCCCCGAAACAAAATTATAAATACGCCACTATATATGATCGTTGTTCTTTGAAATATCTTTCTTGATTGTTGTATTTATTCCTCATTCAGCTTTTTATAAAACATTCCAGAAATTTTCAAGTTTGTTTAAGTTACCCTTGCGCCACCAGTCCATCATATCCAAGTGAGCAGTAATGGAATCTTTGATTTAAAATTATGGAGTCCCTTTTACTCGACTTCGATCCGAGATATTGTTCTCGACTTTATGTCTGTTTTTACATAATTTCAACAAATTTTCCTCAGGTTATAACACTGGAAGGAAGCATTTCTGCAACCAGGTTAACTCAGGTCTCTTTGACTTATCAGGAACCATTCCCAAACGTTGGTGGTGTTGTTTTGAAACGCCCTGTATAATCCCCACAGGCAATCAAACCAACACCAATTTTGAGAAACTGAAATTCTTGATTCAAACATTTACACGATGCTTCTTTTCTATACCAAAGTATCTTCCTTCAAAAAAAAAAACCTCCATTTTTTATGAGGTTTCGAAAAGTATACGTCATCTTTCTTACTTGACTATCACGTTACTCGTACTAATGAAGTAGTTTGCGTTGTTGATGTCAAAATTCAAACAATTATTCAACTTGTATTTGCATGGAAAATTTTATATATAACTTTATTAAATATTAATGAATGAAAGGGCACATGTCAACTAGTGGGGATTCTGAAACTTATAATACGGTAAATTGTAAATATTTTCTGATTTTGTTAAATACAAAAATCAAATTGTTCTCTGGGACAAATGTTGAACAATGAAAACTCAAATTATATACGTATAGTTTTAGTAACAAACATCATATTCCGGAGACAACTTCGGATAATTACAAGTTTGAATGGAAGTACCTAATTTGTGTATAACGAAAAACTTATGGACATTTAAGTGATTATCAAATAACCTTCTATCAGTCACTTTTATTCTTGTAATTTTTTACGTTCTGATTTTAAGTGTACCTGTAAATATTTCAAGTTCTATTTCTTATCTAGTGCACTTGGTTTGTATTAAGCGTAGTCATTCACTTGCTTTTGTTTCTAGGTGGGCACTGCATTGATTTGAAATGAAATGAAATGAAATATTTGAGTTTCGTCCCACGGTTATGCCGGTTAGGCTAAAGGAGACGGTGATAATGAGTAATGAATGAAACGGTGGAATGAAGAAAGTGGGAGGAAACGGGAGAACCCCGAGAAAACCCACGCACACGGTGTTTGTCCACCACAAAGTTCAGTTGGTGGGGCTGCATTCCTAGTAATAACTGATACTATCGATAACATTGCATCACATTCATCTCTCTTTTTAACAGATTAACAATGGACAAGAGCCGTTCGTGCTTTGCAAATATCCGTAATTTCCGACACTAATTCTACAGCGGCTAATATCCAAATTACATTACGAAAGAAAGAGAGAAAATACAATATTGTGCTTTTAATCAGACACGTTATCAATTTGATAGTGTAAAGTATCTGATTGCTGTAAATATACTCTATACTTCAGTAAATTCAATATTTTTTGGTTTAAAATCAGGACTTTGAAAATATAGGTGTGTCCCAAAAATCATGAAATATATTTTTTGCCGCGTTCCGACAGGTCGCAGCACATTCGCGCTTGTTGAGATAGATGAGCGGAACTCTCCGCTTTACAAAGCACCCTAGGGCAGTCTGCTCCAAGCATTACTGGTGAAGTGGATCGCAGATGTAGTGTACACCTGTTTTGAGACCGCGTCGTGGCGGATAATTTCGTACAACAGTGGGAGATCAAGTTCTGCACAAAACTCGACAAAAACGCTGCAGAAACTCACGAACTGGTTAAACAAGCCTACAGGGTATCTGCTCTTTCGTATGTGCAAGTTACGAGGTGGATTAAGAAGTTTAAAGGGGGCAAGGAAGCGGTGGACAATGTCCCTCACTCTGGACGGCCATCTGCAAGCCAAACAAATGAAAATTTCGTGTGCATTGCTTAATGCTGACCGTGATATGAGAATTCGTCTGTTATCGGACACACTAAACATCCCGAAAACCGTTGCGCATCGCATCGTTAGGGGAGAATTGAACATGCGAAAGGTGTGCGCTAAACTTGTTCCCAATTGTTGACAAACGATGCTCTCAAAGTCACCCTACAGTCATGATCTCGCTCCGGCCAAGTTCTTTTGTTCTCCAAGATCAAGACAATATTCAAAGAACGCCGTTTCGATATCATTGAGATTATCTAAGAGGCTGCGACAACAGCTTTAAAGGAGATTCCCGTCGAAGACTTCGAGGGGACGTTACCGGGCATGCGGGAATCGGCGGGAAAGAAATGTGTAGATGTTCGCGGACAGTACTTCGAAGAATATTAACCTTTTCTACAGAAACTTTTCTTAAAATATATTTCATTAATTTTCCGACACGCCCTGTACATTGTAATAGAGAAATTCAATTGTAGCTTAAAACCAGGACTTTCACCCTAAAAATAAAACATTTTTGTTTCTAGTCAGAAATTACGATAATTAATTGACTGTTCCAAATTTTCGTCAATTGCTTCCGAAATCAGGTAAATCGAGAGTTGAATGTACTTGGATTTAACTTTTGGAATCATGAATTTTCGTTAGTATATCAACTTAGAACAGCTTCTTTTTTATTTTACAGGTGACGCAAGTTGGTTATGTTTAATACGTATAAGCCATGAATATGACTACACTGTCTGCCATATTCTTACTTTTGTTCTACATGAGATCAACCACTTGTAGTGCAGAAAACAATAACCACACTTGTCCAGAAAGCTGCCAATGTATCCAGAATGACCATAAGGTAATTTGTAATGCTGCAACTGGAATTCCCTCATCCTTGGAAGAACATCTTGTAAGTTTAGTGATCAGCGCTGGTACTATTCCTACGATTGGAAATGACTCTCTTGCGAAATATACATCCATTAGTAATCTACGCTTGTCTAATGTCCAAATATCAAAAATAGAGCCTGGTTCTTTTAGAAGATTGGAGCTTCTTAAAAGTGTAGACCTAAGTATCAATCATATTTCTAAAATTGATTCAAAAATATTTCAGTTTAATTCTCAAATTGAAAGCTTTTCACTGAAAAACAATCCCCTTGACATTGATGAAAACGGTTCAGTGTTTCTCGAAGATGTTCCGTCCTTGATCAACTTAAATTTGGCTTATTGTAATATACGGAGTATTCCACAAACGTTTTTCGTAGGGACACCAAATCTCAAAACAATAGATTTGACAAGCAATTACTTAAGTACTTTACATGTGAATACTGTGAACATTCTCGCAAATCTTCAGTCTCTCAAACTTAGCAGAAACCCGTGGAATTGTGACTGTAAACTTAGACGTTTACAAACATGGTATTTTGAACATTTAAATAGAAACGGAAATGAAGTGATACGTTGCAGTCAACCGGTTAATCTTCGTTCTGCTTCGTGGTCCACAGTTATTGAAAGTACATGTGTCAACGTAACGAAATTCCCGGCTAATAAATTAATACCACCTTCGTCATCATCATCTAGTGCGTACGGATGGGGAATCTTCGTCGGTATTTTAATTGGATCACTGGTATTTGTTGTACTTTTTAATGTTTGTTATTTCTCCAGAAAACATACTGATGTAATTAACAAGATAGCGCCATGCCTTCGCCAGAGGCAACACACAAAAAGGACTGCTCCACAAGAATTTAACAACATATCAATGCAGCAATCAGACCAGCCTCTTTTCTGTGAAGATAATCATCAATACGTGCACGGTAATAGTGACTAAGAATAAGGGAAATCGCTAAAATAAGGTAACAACTCTGTGCAGTATAATCGAATATGTAAAACATTTATTTATCAAGTCATGTGAATTAGTTTTAGCCATTTACAAATGGTCTACTTGGGATATTTACTTTATGACTGTGAACAGTGGTGTATGTACGATTTTGTTTCGGGAGTGGCTTTGCTAAATCTATTCCTGGAAAAATGAAAATTCTGCAAGATATTTTATTTACTTTAAAATAGTAAGTAAAGTGTCGGGGGGCTTAAGCCCGGAAGTTCCATTAAATACGCCACTGACTGTGTATATAACTATTTCTTAAAAATGTTTTTATAAATAAAATGTAACCAAAATAAAAATTTCAAAAGATATTGTGTTTTAGATTGAAATATGGCTTTACGCCCTTCAAAATCTACGATGGTTAATTGTGTCTAAGATGTCTGTTTCTTTCGTCGGGGATTCATGCCATGTCTAGCAGAATGATTTCCTTGACGCATATGAATATGGCATCACTGTTCTGGTGCCTTATGCCTCTGGTTTCCAGTTGAAGCCTAGCAACCTGAGATGAAGATGGAGAGGCAAAAGTACTTTATTCTAAAATAGATTTATGTTTGTCTTAATACCTTTAAATATATTTCGTTATGTTACTACATTTCTATTATATTCTGGTTTATGAATATATAATTAGTAACATTAGAATTCCAAATGTCCTCCTAAATAAAAATTGCATACTAGGCTAGGGCGCCGATTTCTCTGTAACTTTGGAGGGCCCATTCAGATGTGTGTTCACTTGCAGACAAGGATCTAAGAAGGCATACATGAGGATTTTAAGACGAATTGAAATTATGACAAATATTCTATACTCAAGAAAAATACATATAACAATCAAATACATAGGGCTCAGATAACGATTGGGGGGTCCGGGCCCCTTGGTCCCCAGGATCGGCGCTCTTGATACTAGGTTAAGTTGGCTTCCTTCTCCCCTCCAGAAGAAGTTTTTTTTTATGTTAGTAATCAGGGCTTAAAATATGTGGCTGTTACGATTCTAACTTACAACACTTTAGCTTGTTAGGTCTGATTTAAACTACTCACTGAGCAAAACAATACGTTTGTTGTAAAAACCTGTAACAGTTGCGCAAACTATCACATTGACTTCATCAGGAAGTATGAATACACATTTAGTATCAAATGTTATATATATATATATATAAGAGACGGCGAAACAATCCCTGAATGCTGATTGGTTACCATAGACTATTACAGCCAATTCCCTTCAATCACAAACCAGAATATAAAACAAAAACAAAACGTGTTGTATCCTTTTTTAGAACAATTAATTCATCGGCAATATATTCTGGCAGCGTTCGTTATTTTCAAACTTCTTTCATTGAATTTTTACTTTATGTCTGATAAGAGAATGACGCCAGAACATATTGCGCCAGAGAATGACGCCAGAACTTAAATGCTCCCTGTGAAAGAAAAAGCAAACTATAATATCCTCTTCCTTTGTTTTTCGCTGAAGTCCGGGACATTTAAGTGGGGCGCGTATTTTGATTTCGTGACGGTCCCGGATTTTTTCGGGACAAATGGCAACCCTATCTGTACTAGGTAAGAATTTGTAGGTTAATGAATTCTAAATCTAATTGTCCTATATTCAATAAAATAGAACACTCTTATAAGAGGATTTTTGCAAGTGAATTCACCGATGACTTACTACATTACGTTAAGAATTGAGCGATTAGTCCAATCATTATCGCACTGAATGCTTGAGCAATGGTTACTGATACTACAGACTTTATACTAATATCAAATACTAGTAGTCTATCGCATTCTCCTCACCACTTCTATTACAGCTGTATTTGGGAAATGCAGTTTTCGAAACCAATAAGAGTACATTTCTAAGAACATACAGAGAGCCTCAACGCTTGAATGGACTGAGTGATTTCTATTCAGATTGAAATGACAACGACATCTACAAATATTAGTTTTTGTAGGATTTACTTAAGAAAAAGAACGCGGCTAAAACGAGAATTTCCTTTCTTTTAAAGTTAGGCCCTCTTGGGTCACGTAAGCAGTACAACGCGATTATTAAATAAAATGAAATGAAATATTTGAATTTTAGTCCAACGGTTATGCCGGCTAGGCTAAAGGAGACGGTGATGATGAGAAAGGAATGAAATGAAGAAAGTGCAAGGGAACGGGAGAACCCCAAAGAAACCCACGCACACCGTGTTTGTCTACCACAAAGTTCGCTTAGCGGGAGCTGTTATTGAACCCGGGACCCCATGTACCAGAAGTGAACGTCCTACCACTGAGCCACCAAGCAGAATAATGATAATGGAAATAATTAATCGATGTTTTTAAAAAATCCGTTATACACGTAAAATTAAACAATTTCAAGTTCTAGTAGTACTATTAAATACAAGCTAAAAGTAGTGTGCAGTTCATTTTTTCGCCTTTTAATGAGAAAGTGGATTGCGTTGCATATTGTGAAACACCGTAGATTTTAGAGCTATGGGCTTTAATATTAAGACCGGAAGTGGTAAAGCTTCCGATTGCAATAGAAACTTAAGGTCAAAGATGGAATCTGTTTTTCACACTTTAAATTCATAGGAAATATTTTTTATTATATTTTTTGGTTCAATAGGATCAGGATTGAAACCGGAAGTTATAGATATTTCTAAAGTTTCCAGTTTTTCTATAAAGATAATGCGGAAATAGAGCCTATTCCTTCGAAACTAAGCCCATATATCAATTTTGTTTTAATTCGAATTCACTTGATGCAATGTGAAAGGTAGCGAATTCTTGAGTTGAGCTGATTTTGAGTTTAACGTCCCGTTCAGCAGCGAGGCTACATGAGACGTGGACTTACTGATTAGCGTGGAATCCGAACCACATGAGCTCCCGCCGGGAATCGAACACGGGCCTCTCACGCCAGGTAGCGAATTCTGTTTTAGAATATACCAAGTATTATATTATAATCATATGGAGATAGTATTATTAGCACTACAACAACTACTAGTAATATTAGTATTACTGCCCCTTTGTGTTCGATATTTAGCAATATATCACTGCAGTTGATATGGATACTTGAAGCTAGCACAGGAAATTTATTTATGACTGATACCGAATTCTCGCCTTCATCATTAATCCTATAACTTTACTTTTGTCTCAGGCTCTGCAAATCGATACAATTGCCCTGTGAATAAATAAGACTAAGGAACAACAGGCAAAGAAACGAGCTGTTATTGAATACCTCTACAAGAAGGATATGACCCTCTCCCCTCCAAAAAATCATCTTGATATGTGTCAATCATTGAGGAATCGTGTAATTTCTGATGGTACTATGAGAATTTTTGTTGCAGATGTCCAAAAATGTCAGATATTCATTGATGATGAACTTAGGTCTGGTGCACCTTCAACAATACTGACCCAGAATGCATCAATGTTATCCATGACATGGTGTTGCAGAATCGAAGTCCTCTGGTGTATTTTAAATACTATTGGCATTTGATATAAGAGGTACATCCTCTGATTAAGTGTTGAACACACATATCTGTGGCAGAGCATGAGGAAAATATTGAGTAGACCTGTTCCCAAATCTGAATTCTGAACATATTGGCAGAGGGTTTAGTGTTTCAGGTATACTTCTTCCTCTCTCACCTCGGAGTTGGTTCGGAGCTAAGATATATCGAATAGTGATGAAGTGTGGCCGCTATTCATTCTGATTTCTTCCTAAACAAACTTTTATTTAGGAAAACATAAACTAGTGCTCGCTTGTGGGCACTTCATTTATCCTTATAAAGTAGATGCAAACAGGTTAGTAAAATTCACAATTCAAGATATTGCTTATATCCACCACTTTGAACCTGAAAGAAAACAAATTTGAAAGCAGTAGAAAAGACTCATTGCCGCTCTCAAAATGCTCACGTGACATTGTTTGGTGTAAGGTGATGGCGAGTGTTTTACAAAATTCCGAGAGCATTCGTATGATAGATTCTCTAACCAATCGTGAAAAGTGACTGGAGGAAACTATCAAGAACTATTAAAGCATTTAAGTGAAAAAGGTAAGATCACCTTGAAAAACTTTAAAAATGGTACTCATACACCAAAACAACATAAAGTTCATACGTGTAACAAACATCTACGAAGAAATAAAGTATTGTCCCGCCAATTTTAATATACACATTTTTTGTGCCCTACTTTAATCATAGTAATAATAAATTACCTTCTATTAGTGATGAAGGGTTATTATGGCTACATCTCAAAAGAAAAAGAACAGCAGGGTCTTTAGTCGATGAGAAATACTAGAAATCAGGGAACAACATGTGTGAAACTGTAAAATACTGGGAAGGACTTGGACAAATTCTTCTTAGAAATGACGTAAAACAGTTCCAAATATTCTGTAGCACTGACACACAAAGAATAACGATGGGTCAAAGTATCCTTTTAGGCACACCAACTACACAATACATCTAGTAAACGGTTAGTCTCAAAGAAACGAGCGCGACTAGGGAATAGCTTATGTACGACTAGAAACCATTCCGCCTGTATGTAAGTAGACATGGATGGTGCAAAGATATTAGTTCATACCTGCGACCATGTAATTCGAGGATAACTATGTGAGATCCTTAGAAGAATCTGATCACAAGTCAAAGATAATATCAATCGGTACAAGGTGCGTGAAATACAGCCCGTTGGGAAGAAAAGCACTCCTACGTATGTTTAGAAACGTATCAAAGTACGAATGTAACAGGGGCACCAGCAGGGAAATATTGAATGAACAACTGCTTCAAGGGGCACTCGTAACAGCCAAAAATTACGTACCAATTGGCGCAAGAAAGACTCACCAGTTCCAACAGCTGCATAAAAGTCAAGCATGAGAAAGGCTTGGCATTTTAGACGTATATGGACGAGTCCTATCCTGTCCTGCAAACGAAGTAGATTAAGGGCAGTGCGTGGGATGACAAAAGAGCTTCGTCAAATATTTCCCAGAAACAAGAATTCGATCTTTGTAGCGTACGATTCTGGTAAACCATAATACCGGTACAAAACCACAACTTGGCAACTACATAACCATTTATAAACTGAATACGGTGAAGCAACTTAAAGCGACGAAACCACTGTGAGAAAAGGAGAGATCGACGTAAAATAATACCTAAAATCGTCAAAGAAGTGACATGGGGAACTGTTGTAGCCCAAGGATCAATAGCTGGTAAACAAAAACCAATAAATTGTAAGAGTTGAGTTTTTCGTGTATTGTGGTGCAGACTGGAACAAAGAGCATAACATTGCACACAGCAAAAACACTCACCATATGCGCGTTACATCATCAGTATGCAAAGAGATTCTGACTTAGAAAACGAGGAGTGCAGTTGGACGCAGCGAATCAAACTTTCGTACTAAGGGATATGATAATAAAGCAAAAAGAGTGGTCGACAAGCTGCAGCCTTGACGTGGGCCACGCTTCTGAAAAATAATAGGAAATAGGTTACCGTTAATCTCTATTTTGAAAGTTGCCGTAGAGTAAAAATTAGTAATATCGTTTCGAAAGATCCAAAGAACCCGTCATTTTTCTAAGGTCTGGAAAAGGAAATTGTGTTCTAGACTATCATAAATGTCTTCTCCAAATGCACTCCTAAAGCTCTGTGAGTATAACGAAGGGCAAATTTACTGAGCGCTAAGTGTTCCTCGCCTAAAACCTACCATGCATGATTTAGTAATTGGCTGCTCTACGTTGAACATTTACATATTTGTCTCCAGCTTCGCACCTTGCTTTTACAGTAACATTTCAGAGGTAAATGAATTTCAACTAGAGTTCAAGAATATTCATACATTCCCTAAATGCTTCCAAGAAAGAAGCTAATATTCTTCAGGTGTAATTAATTGAAAAATTTTAAAATTAATTAAGAAAGTAATTTATTTTTTCTCCATAAAAATTTACAAATGAGCATTCCAAAGAATGATTCGAAAATTTATTGCGGAATTCTCTTGCCCTTGGAAGAATATGAGTAATTCTTTTCCCCTGAAAAGCAGGTCTTTTCTTCCTCTTTCATATAAAGCGCGCAAAATAAGCACAGGACTTAGAATTTCTACCATCCACTCCCGCCGGCCGTCAGTAGATAGATAGAAAACAAGTCTTTTTTCAGTAAGTTAAAAGTATGTTAACATTGTAAACTCTATTACAAAAACAATGAGCGCATTGATCATGGCTGTTTTGA